>NW_027361827.1:17564166-18270833 GCF_039654945.1 Dendrobates tinctorius
GAGCTACTTGGTCAAGGGTGCTTCTAAGAGTGTCATTGTAGTGATGAACAGCCAGATTAGGACAGGAAAGAGAGGAGATTGGGGACAGAGATGAGTGTAGGGAATCTGAAAGTGTCTGAGGGTTAATAGCTTGTAGATTTCTGACTCTGTGGTAGGTAGGAATGAGCTGGGGTGGGCGAGGATTTGTGAGCGTGAAGGAGAGAATGTTGTGGTCAGAGAGTGGAAGCGGTGAGTTGTTTAGGTGGGAGATTGAACAGAGCCGGCAGAAGACCAGATCAAGGGTGTTACCGTCCTTATGTGTCTCAGAGGTTGAAAGCTGTGAGAGGCCTAGAGAGGTGGTTAGTGATAGAAGCTGGGATGCAGATGTGGAATTAGGGCTGTTAATGGGGATGTTGAAGTCTCCCAGGATGAGGGTTGGTAGTTCTGAGGACATGAAGTGTGGCAGCCAGGCTGAAAAGTGGTCAAGGAAGAGGGTGGGTGAGCCTGGGGGCCGGTATATGACCGCTACCCTGAGGGAGAGGGGACGGAAGAGCCTGATGGTGTGGACCTCAAAAGAAGGGAATAAGAGTGATGGGACTGGGGGGATGACCTGGAAAGTGCATTGTGGGGACAGGAGTATGCCAACTCCACCACCAGGTCTGTTTGTGGGTCTCGGGGAGTGAGAGAATTGTAAGCCACCGTAGGAAATGGCAGCAGGAGAGACAGTGTCAGAATCCTGAATCCAGGTTTCAGTGAGGGCCAACAGATTAAGAGAGTTGTTCAGAAAGTAGTTGTGTAGGAAAGGAAGCTTGTTACAAGCAGACCGTGGATTCCAGAGGGCACAATTAAAAGATTGAGATGAGGGAGTGCAAGTAATGTTAATCAGATTATTGTGGTTTCGATATGAGGTAGGGTAGGGGTCGAGGTTGGGGGATGGTGGACCAGGGTTGGGGGAGATGTCCCCTGAAATCAGTAGGAGAAGGAAGATAAAGAGCCAATAGTTGTTGGAATTGTAAGTAGTTTTTTTCTGCGATGTGTTTGGGCAAGATGGGCTGAGGTTTCTCAGGAAGGTGAGGAGTGTGTGGGAGCTGTACATGGGAGAGGGAAGTATAGAGGGGCTGATGTGTATGAGTCGTAATGGAGGGGGGATAGGGTGATGAATGTGGATGGCAAGGGAACACAGGAGGATAAAAATAAAGCACATGGTTAAAGGGGAAGGCAAGGTGTGGGTTACCTGACTCCTGCCCTGACTAACTGCCATGTATAACTGCCGTTTTGCTGGATGCTTATCTTCTGTGATGCTTTGCTTATGGGATGCTTGCGTGCTGTACCCCACACTGCGTGCTTCCCCTTAGCAACTACTACATATATAGGCCACACTACAGGGTCAGGAGAGAGGGATTGTGGGAGATGGTTGGGTATAATTTGGCAGCTGGGGCCAGCACACCAGGGGATGGTTAGATGATCAAAGGCACTAGACCAAGATGTGGCAAAATGCTATAGCACCTTCCACCTGATAAGATCTAGAAAGGCCCCAGTCACAGATCTAAAGCAGTAAGTATTACATACAGTGCAACAAATGAATTATACCAAAGCTTTAGCAAACACATTTAAATATGCAGCAAAATGGTCAAGCAGCAGAAGTATGGAGTTGTACCATTTGGATATATTACAGCAGAGAAATAGAGGCAGCAGAGGTGGGAAGTTGTATCATTCAGGCTGCTTGCTGGCAGTGAATGGAGTAAATACATGCAGGGTGGCTCAGTTGATTACCATTTGGATATATTACAGCAGAGAAATAGAGGCAGCAGAGGTGGGAAGTTGTATCATTCAGGCTGCTTGCTGGCAGTGAATGGAGTAAATACATGCAGGGTGGCTCAGTTGATTACCATTTGGATATATTACAGCAGAGAAATAGAGGCAGCAGAGGTGGGAAGTTGTATCATTCAGGCTGCTTGCTGGCAGTGAATGGAGTAAATACATGCAGGGTGGCTCAGTTGATTACCTGTGTGAAGAGAGAAGATGAATGTTAATTCCATGCCATGTATAACTGCCGTTTTGCTGGATGCTTATCTTCTGTGATGCTTTGCTTATGGGATGCTTGCGTGCTGTACCCCACACTGCGTGCTTCCCCTTAGCAACTACTACATATATAGGCCACACTACAGGGTCAGGAGAGAGGGATTGTGGGAGATGGTTGGGTATAATTTGGCAGCTG
This sequence comes from Dendrobates tinctorius, assembly GCF_039654945.1. NCBI lineage: Eukaryota > Metazoa > Chordata > Amphibia > Anura > Dendrobatidae > Dendrobates > Dendrobates tinctorius. The sequence continues at coordinate 17,566,364 of NW_027361827.1, forward strand.
GGGCCAGCACACCAGGGGATGGTTAGATGATCAAAGGCACTAGACCAAGATGTGGCAAAATGCTATAGCACCTTCCACCTGATAAGATCTAGAAAGGCCCCAGTCACAGATCTAAAGCAGTAAGTATTACATACAGTGCAACAAATGAATTATACCAAAGCTTTAGCAAGCACATTTAAATATGCAGCAAAATGGTCAAGCAGCAGAAGTATGGAGTTGTACCAAGATCATCAGTTGAACCAGCTGATATCATTTTTCACAAAGTGGCAGGATTGCTTTCTAATTACTGATAGATTTTAGCTGGTGTCATGACTTTTCATTGCTTTTTACACCTCTCTTTTTTCATGTGTTCAATACTTTTTCTCTGTGGAATTTCACATTATTACACATATATTAATTTATGGACATCTATGGTTTGATTTCTTTGCCAGTGTGGATTGGATGGGTTGTTGCTGACATCTGGTGAAAATGTCATGCCAACAGCACCTTTAGAAATATATTTACTTAGAAAATTGGTGAAGTGTTCAATACTTATTTCCTTGTATGCCTGGCAGTTCCATTGCCCAGTAAGTAAAAGCATTCAAAATGGTTACAAATGCACATTGCATAATGATCCAAATGGATAAGGAGGGGACGTAGGTAGCAAGTATGGAGACAGATGACAGTACGGTATATGAAGACTAAAGCTCTCATACACATTAGTCAAATGTCGTCCGAGCCCGCCGATATTGACGGGTTCAGCAAACCGTCTGTGTATGGGGGGCAGCGGCCAGCTAATCTTCGGGGGAGAAGCTGAATGAGTTCTACATACGGGAGCAACCTTATTTAATCTAAAAGACATAAATGGCAAATTTATAAAATGGCCACCTAAAAAAACAATATTGTGTCGAGACTCTTCCTCATGTTTTACCAACCACGCACACATTCAAATAAAATCCTGAGCTATTTGCTGTATGTTATGCTGCGCTCACCAGGAGGCGGGGCTTCGGTCCTGACGTCACTTCCTCCGGTATGGCGGTCCCTCGGGGGCTCCCGTCGGGTGCGCACGCGCAGCTCTCATTCCCGGGGCTTCTCCTCCATGTCACGTTTGCGCTTGCATGCTCCTGTCAGTGCTGTCTCCGGGTCGGCCCCCTCTATGGTAATGGAGGACCTGACCCGGAAGCTGTAGTGGTCAGGTGCTTCTGGCTAGAGGACCTGACCCGGAACCAGTAGTAGTCATGTGCTATATCAGGTGACCTCCCCCTATGGGAGGTGCCTGATTATTGTTGTGCTTCCTGGCTGGGACGTCTGTGTTCTTGGTGCTCCAGGGCACCCTTTCTGAACTTCCATTCCGCTCTGTCTTTGCTCAGTCGTGCCCTCTGGCATCCACTTGGATCTTGTGCTCTGTCTCTTGCTCCGCTGTGCCTCCAGGCATTCTCTCTGTCCCTATACTCTAATACTCCCCCTGGCACGACTGCTGCTCCATTCTGTACTCTGTCGTGCTCCTTGCATGCGTCTTGCTTGGTTTACCTCCGGACGTATTACTCGCCACACACCATACGTGCTCACGTGTACCTGTCTCGCACTATCCTGTAGTTAGCGCACTTCCGTGTACACACCTGGTGTTCCAAGTATCCAGTACCGTCCCTCAGTCATACCCACCCGTGTCTCCTGTGAGCCGTCCCTCTCGGTACCGGCTACCATGGTACTTGGACCCCTGGGCCTGCTCCTAACGGTCCCTGTATAGGGGTCGGTTCCACCTGGCAGCTCGCCCGGGGCCCCTCGGTGCCACGGTCCAGAGTGTCCACTCCTGGAGTTTCCGGCTCCAGACCATCCACTCTAACACTGTATTACATCTTTTCATTAATTTCAGCCAGCGTAGCTGGATACAATCTTGGGAATGTTAAGGGACTAAATCCTAAGTAAATCTTTAAGTCATATGTTATATTAATTGTTTTATCCTTTGCCAAAAATGTTAAAAATATTTGTTTCACTAACGCTAAGTATATAAGCTATAGCATTAAATGGCCCTTTGAGAAAGGATTATAACATACTTCACTTGTGTTTTTTCAGGTTACATTCTGTAACATTTTACATTGGGGTTTCTATGCTTTTGGCTTCAGTATATGGCTTTATCTAGCATTTTTTTTTTCCAAATAAAATAATGGACGTCGCATGCAAACCTTATTGTTTGGTTGACTTATTGCTTTGAGAGGTATCATTCAAATTTACTGTGTGTTTATCAGCAATAATTGCAAGATAAGTAGCACATAATCAAAGTGAAAACTTTACTTAAGTAGACTATAAGTTTTAATGTGTACGAGTTTAAAAAAAAACAGTGGTCCTATATCGTCCGACAATGAAAAATGCTTTAAAGGGGTTGTCTGGCCTTAGGCTACAAGTTTGCAATCATTCTATTTGACTGCAGACTTGTGAATCCTCACATGGCATGCACTGGGCGCTATGAGGATTCTTCGGTGTCTGGAATTTTGGGTGCGTGACTGCAAGTATGTGATTTGCATACATGGGGTCACGTACACTTGTACTGAGCGAGGCCAGACCCATCTAGTGTGAAGGTGACCAGAAGTATGCATACTCACATTCACATCCCACGAGGAGCAAAAGTGAGAATTCACCAGTCTGTGGTCCTTTATCTAAGGCCAGGCAACTCCTTTAAAGGGAATCTGTCACCTATTTTTTGCCCTATTAGCTGCGGCCACCGCCATCAGGGGCTTATCTACAGCATTCTGTAATGCTGTAGATAAGCCCCCGAAGAAACCTGAAAGATAAGAAAAACAAGTTAGATTATACTCACCCCGGCGTCCGGTCCGATGGGTGTTGCGGTCTGGTTAGGCACCTCCCATCTTCTAGCGATGGTGCCCTCTTTCTTACATCTGCTACGGCTCCTGCGCAGGTGTACTTTATCTGTCCTGTTGAGGGCAGAGTAAAGTACTGCAGTGCGCAGGCGCTGGACCTCTCTGACCTTTCCCGGCGCCTGTGCACTGCAGTTCTTTACTCTGCCCTCAACAGGGCAGATAAAGTATGCCTGCGCAGGAGCTGCGGCAGAAGTAAGAAGGAGGATGTCATCGCTAGAAGATGGGAGGCTCCAGACCGGACCGCGACACCCACCGCACCAGACCGCGCCCCCCGGTGAGTATAATCTAACTTGTTATTCTTATCTTTCAGGTTTCATCGGGGGCTTATCTACAGCATTAAAGAATGCTGTAGATAAGACCCTGATGGAGGTGGCCGCATCTAATAGGGCAAAAATAATGTGACAGATTCCCTTTAAGGTCAGTTAAATAAAAGATGTGACAGGCCGTTTGGTATAGAAGAAAGTCATCGATTCTATAAACAGGCTATTCATAAAAGTAATACAAAGGTCATTCTTGCTAAAAGAAGATCATAGACCAATATTAGAGTACTAGAATGTTCAGGTGTATTTGATGCTGTTAATATATTTGGTTGGACTAAAACTACTGAACATTCTATATTAGTGTAATATTCTCCCTTCCTTGAGCAACCAAGGGCCAAATGTACAGTGGCATTTGAAAGATTGTAAACCCTCCAGAATTTTTCATATTTCTTCAATAAACTTGACTTAAAATTACATCAGGTCTTAACACAAGTTTCCTACTTTATTATTTTTTTTAACCATTTTTTGGTAGAACGACTTGTGTGCTTCGTGTCTTTGTCTTGCTCCATGACCTACGCTCTCTTGAGATTCAGCTCATGAAGATCTGTCTTGACATTTTCCTTTTAGAATTTTCTGGTTATAATTAAAAATTCAGTGTCTTAATAACGATGGCAAGTTGCCCTGGCCCAGATGCCGCAAAACAGGCCTAAGTCAAAAGCTACAGAATTTGGCTGAAACCACGAAGTCAAGAGTAAACCCAGTATAATGATTGTAATCTAATATACAATTATTAAACCTATAAAGAAAAACTACACATACCATAAATAATTCAAAGTCATAACTTTATTGTTAACATATAAAAGCATTTAAAACATGTATGTGGAGACAGTCTTATAACTATCGGTAAAGAAATGAGTGGTTATGTTAACATTAATCCAATTATTTAATATATTTATATAAAAACTTGCCTCAAGATGCAAGAATTGTTACAGGAAAAATTAAACCAGATATGTGATATATGGTAAACTTTCCTAATATATAAATTCCATTTGGCAATATTACAGCGTCATCACTAATAGAGGTAGATATGTAGGGAAAAAAGTGCTTAGTGCATAAAATAGTAATTATTTTGATTGATAATGAAAAATATATATATAATACTATATTCAAATATCCAATAAAGTGCATGAAAAAAGTGACTGCAAAGTGCAAAAGGAAGGCTACATATAATAGGCTGCATACTATGGCATAGATGATAGTCTTCCTTATAAGCATGTAATGATGAGTCCACATACAAAACAGGCCTGAAACATGATGCTACCACCACCATATTTCACAAATGGTATGAGGATTTCATACTGTAAGGCCACGTTCACACGTTGAGTATTTGGTGAGTTTTTTAACTCGGTGTCTGTAAGCAAAAGCCAGGAATGGGTGATAATACAGAAGTGATGACGTGTTTCTATTATACTTTTCCTCTTATTTTTCCACTCCTGACTTGGGCTTACAAATACTGAGATAAAAAACTAACCAAATACTCAATGTGTGCACATGTCCTAGTGTAGCGTTTCTCTTTTGTCAAACACGATGCTTCTTAGTTAAACCAAAAAGCTGCAGATTGGTTTCAGCCGTCCACAAGACATTGTTCCAGTTGCCTTTTTGCTGGTCCAGGTGATCTTTAGAAAGCAGCAAATGGACCGCAATGTTATTTTTGGAGATCATTAACTTTCTTGCAATCCTACCATGGGCACCATTGTTGTTCAGTGTCTTCCTAATGGTGGAGTCATGAATATTATCATTAGTTAGTTAATATGAGAAAGGCCTTTAGATTCTTAGAGGTTACCTTGAGTTCCTTTGTGGCCTCGCAGACTATTATATGCTCTGTTCTTGGAGTGATATTTGTTGATCAACCACTGTTGGAAAGGGTAATATTAATCTTGCATATCCTCCATTCGTACACAATCTGTCTGACTGTGGATTGGTGCAGTGCAAAATCTTTAGAGATGTTTTCTAGCCTTTACATGTTTATGAGCATCAACAACTCTTCTTCTGAGGTCCTCAGAAATCTCATTTGTTAGAGCAATGATACACCTCCACAAATGTGTTGTGAAGATCAGACTTTGATAGATCGGTGTTGTTTAATTAAAACTGGATGCCCCCTGACACCTGAATGTCATCCCACTGATAGAAAACACCAGACTCCAATTTCACCTTCAAATTATCTACTAATCGTAAAGATTCCCCTCATTTTGCTACTCACAGAATTATGATATTGACTAATATTTTTGGCTCATTTCTTTGATTTGTTTCTCTTTATCTTCTTTTAGTAGCTGTGTGAAAATCTGATGCTGTTTTGGGTAAAATTTATGCAGAAATATGGAAAATTCTGAAGGGTTCACAATCTTTTAAAAATCACTAAAAGGCTATAAAACACTGTCATGTAGCCTGTCACTAAGTTAGGCTAATGATCGTTAATATTTTGAACTATTGTCACATGAACTGTCCAAGTTCAGCATGATCATGTGAAATGTTATTGATGTTTTCAGAGGGAAAAATGAATAAGGAATCTTGACTCCTTTCAACAAATGAACCTGCCCTTCATGACCTCAGGCATTCCTTCTAAGGAATGTTTGCTTAAAGACTGCCACTTGCATGCAGCTGCTGGTAAAATATATGTCCAAGTTACTTCCCACACTTGTTAGGGAGAAGGGAACAAAGTCAACAGCCATTTAACATGATGGCCAGTCATTTTCTCTGTGTCAGGGGTTAGGGGTAATAAACAAAAACATGATGCTAGCATCTGCCCAGTGTGCCAACAATTACATAGCAGTCAATGAAGAAGCAATTACAGGTCAGTTAAACGAAGATTATCACTGTGATAATGGATATTTGCTTTACATAGATTTAAATTAATTGCCACTTTCAAGGCTATATTAAGAAATGTCATCAGTAAAGTTACTCCTTATAGTCACATTACGCAGAATCTTTAACTCATTTACAAAGTAAATAGAGCTAAATGATCTGTACACTACCATGGCTGATAATATTGATTTTATGAAGTGAATAGTTAATATATAATTTATATAGTTAATAGGACACTTTTTCACAGTCATCCACAATACAAACTGTTAGTGATGAGATCCTATTCCTTTCTTCAATTTTTTATTTAAATTAAACTCATATCTGACATTAATTCTCTGCATTGTTTGAAACGTCTGTGAGATATTGAGCAAAATTAGAATTGTGTAATTATTTATAACCCTTGTATCTGTGATTTCAATGCACTCCACCAGTTCAGTATGCTTCTAAGCACATTCTGGGAGATACATAACGGCCCTCGCATATGATTCCCTTTACTGTCTCACATATCCCCCCCCTCTGTTCAAACTTGTGGGGTTGAACACCTGTCGCCATCCGCATTACCTTGTGATTTCTCAGCTCAATGTTTCACCAAAAAACAAATTTTGCAAGGGCAGGAAGCATCTGGTGACTTGAGCATTAATCTCCTTAGCATTTCTCCACCTGACCAGGGATGAGAGATCTGTCACCATCCAGGACTGTCACCCCAGTAAATAATAGCCTAGGGACTCTAAGGCCCACTTAATAATCAAGCAATCCTTCTCCACTTCGCTATAATTTTTCTATGCCAGGGTAAGTTTCCTGCTCAAGTAGGTGACTGAATGTTCTTCTCCTTTCACCTCTGGCGAGCAAACCACTCCTAGCCCTACCTCAGAGTCATCCATTTGGATGATAAATCTATTCCTAAAGTTGGGATTGATAAAGATGGACTGTTCACACAGCATGCACTTCATGGATTTCAAAGTAGTCACCCATCTGAGGATTCCACAGGACCTTGAACAATTTTCGTCCCTTTAAGAGATTGGTCAGTGGTGCTTTCTAGTAAGAGGCCGGGACCAGATTTGAATGGCTTCGATTTTATTTATTTTGGGTTTGATAATACCATGACTAACAAAGTAACTCAAAATACCGGGCTTCCTTTATGACTCCTAACTGGAGCATCTTCTTTACCTCTTCCAAGATGGCTTGCCTCTGGAACACGGTACAGTTTCATTCGTACCCTTACCTGAGGCTTGGTGACAATGTCATGCCGGATCATAGATGTCAAAGCGGGCAGTTCTGAGAATATGTTCGTATTCCACTGTACTAATTTCCTAATTTGAGACACTTTCTCTAATTTTTACTTCATTTGCAGCCTCTTCCTGGGCCGGTAAACTATGTAGTTCACCCTCCCAATTTTTTCCTTGACTTCATATTGGCCTTGCCACCTGCCCAAGAACTTACTTTCTTTGTTGGGTACCAAAACCAACACTCTATCCCCTTGTTTAAAGGACCAAACTGTGGTCTATCCATTGTAACCTTAGCTCTGAGTCGCCTGGGAATTCGTGAGATATTACTTTACGATTTGCATTATGGACCTAATCCGGTACTGTATGCTCGCAACGTGCTTTACAACGCTTTTATGAGGGGTGGGCTAATGTTCCCATGAATCTTTGGCAATGTCCAGCAGGCACCTGGGATGTCTACCATATAATAGTTTGAAGTTAGAGAATACCGTAAAAGACTGCACTATCTCCTGGATGGCACACATTAGATACAGCAACAACATATCCCAGTCCTTCCCATCTTTAGCTACCATTTTTTTAGTTTCAATAATTTTTTATTTAGAAACTTATTAAACCAAGTCCAAGTTATGAACTCCCATGCAAGGGAGTGTAAACTAACAATATAACATACATTCAATAAACTTCAAATAATATAAGGGATGACAGGACATAGACAAGGGGTAGGGCTACCAATTTTTTAACATAGAATTTAGGATCTCAACCCCTTACCTACAATTGACGTAATATTCCGTCCATGTGACCATGGACCTAGTGACCATGGACCTAATTACCATGGACGGAATATTACGTCATCGCGATCAGCGGCGCCCACGTGGTGAGCGCCGCTGATCGCGGCCGAGTGTCAGCTAATTATCATAGCTGACACCCGGCACAATGTGTCAGGGGCGGTCACGGACCGCACCCAACACGTTAACCCCTTGCACACCGCGATCAAACACGATCGCGGTGTACCGGGGGTTAAAGGGAAGCATCGGCAGGGAGGGGGCTCCCTCCGTGCTTCCCTGAGCCCCCCACGGCAGCACAATGTGCAGCGCTGCTGCGGGGGGCTCCTTTCCTGCAGGTCCCCGGATCCAATATGGCGACGGGACCTCCGGGGGCCTGCAGGAAGCTGGCTTCCTCAGTGCCTGCAAAGCGCAGGCATGAGGAAGCCTGTGCAGTGCCTGTGACAGATCGCTGATCTGTCACAGTGATCTGTGATGTGACAGATCAGCGATCTGTCACAGGACAGTTATGTCCCCCCTGGGACATTGTAATAAAGTAAAAAAAAATAAAACAAAAAGTGTAAAAATAATTTTAAAAAAATTGCTAAATAAATTAAAAAAAAAAAAAAATATTCCCCAATAAATTCATTTTTTGGAAATAAAAAAACAAAAAAAAGCAATAAAAGTACACATATTTGGTATCGCCGCGTCCGTAACGACCCGCCCTATAAAACTGTCCCAATAGTTAACCCCTTAAGCGAACCCCTTAAAAAATAAAAATAAAAAACGAAGCAAAAAATAATGATTTATTATCATACCGCCGAACAAAAAGTGAAATAACGCACGATCAAAAAGACGCATATAAATATCCATGGTACCGCTGAAAACGTCATCTTGTCCCGCAAAAAACGAGCCACCATACAGCATCATCAGCGAAAAAATAAAAAAGTTATAGCTCGCAGAATAAAGTGATGCAAAAATAATTATTTTTTATATAAAATTGTTTTCATTGCATAAAAGCGCCAAAACATAAAAAAAGACCTAAATGAGGTATCGCTGTAACCATACTGACCCGAAGAATAAAACCGCCTTATAAATTTTACTGCACCCGGAACGGCGTAAACGCACCACCCAAAAGAAATTCATGAAACGCTGGTTTTTGTAAATTCTGCGTCCCAAAAAACGAAATAAAAAGCGATCAAAAAATGTCACATGCCCGAACATGATACCAATAAAAGCGTCAACTCGTCCCGCAAAAAATAAGACCTCAAATGACTCGGTGGGTCAAAATATGGAAAAATTATAGCTCTCAATATGTGGTGATGCAAAAACTATTTTTACAATAAAAAGCGTCTTTTAGCGTGCGACAGCTGCCAAACATAAAAACCGCCATAAATAGTAAATCAAACCCCCCGTTATCACCCCCTTAGTTAGGGAAAAATAATACAATTAAAAAAATGTATTTATTTCCATTTTCCCGTTAGGGTTAGGGCTAGGGCTAGGGTTAGGGTTAGGGTTAGGGCTAGGGCTAGGGCTAGGGTTAGGGTTAGAATTGGGGGTTTCCACTATTTGCGCACATCAGGTGCTCTCCAAACGCAACATGGTGTCTGATCTCAATTCCAGCCAATTCTGCGTTGAAAAAGTCAAATGGTGCTCCTTCCCTTCCAAGCTCTGCCATGCACCCAAAGTGTTTTACCCCCTCATATGGGGTATCAGCCTACTCAGGACAATTTGGAAAACAACTTTTGGGGTCCTATTTCTCCTGTTGCCCTTAGGAAAATAAAAATTTTGGGGCAAAAATATCATTTTTGTGGAAAAAAATGTTTTTGTTATTTTCACGCCTGGACGTTATAAACTTCTGTGAAGCACTTGGGGGTTCAAAGTTCTCACCACACATCTAGATAAGTTCCTTGGGGGATCTAGTTTCCAAAATGGGGTCATTTGTGGGGGGTTTCCACTGTTTTGGTACATCAGGGGCTTTCCAAACGCGACATGGTGTCCGATCTCAATTCCAGCCAAAAAAGTCCAATGACGCTGCTTGCCTTCCGAGCTCTGCCATGTGCCCAAATAGTCATTTACACCCACATATGGGGTATCAGCGTACTCAGGACAAATTGCACAATAACTTTTAGGGTCCTGTTACCCTTGGGAAAATAAAAATTGGGGGTGAAAAGATCATTTTGTGGAAAAAATATGATTTTTTAATTGTACCGCTGTACATTATAAACTTCTGTGAAGCCCTTGTGGGTTCAAAGTTCTCACCACATATCTAGATAAGTTCCTTAGGGGGTCTAGTTTCAAAAATGGGGTCACTTGTGGGGGGTTTCCACTGTTTAGGTACATCAGGGGCTCTCCAAACACGACATGGCGTCCGATCAGAATTCCAGCCAATTTTGCATTGAAAAAGTCAAACGGCGCTCCTTCCCTTCTGAGCTCTGCCATGCGCCGAACCAGTGGTTCCCCTCCACATATCAGGTATCAGCGTGCTCAGGACAAATTGCACAATAATTTTTGCAGTCCAATTTCTCCTGTTACACTTGGTAAAATAAAAAAAATTGAACCTGAAGTAATTTTTTTTGTGAAAAAAAGTTAAATGTTAATTTTTTTTTAAATATTCAAAAAATTCCTGTGACGCACCTGAAGGGTTAATAAACTCCTTGAATGTGGTTTTAAGCACCTTAAGGGGTGCAGTTTTTAGAATGGTGTCACTTTTGGGTATTTTCTATCATATAGACCCCTCAAAGTGGCTTCAAATGTGATGTGGTCCGTAAAAATAAAATGGTGTTGCAAAAATGAGAGATCGCTGGTCAACTTTTAACCCTTATATCTTACTAACAAATAAAAATTTTGGTTCCAAAATTGTGCTGATGTAAAGTAAACATGTGGCAAATGTTACTTATTAACTTTTTTGTGTGCCATATCTCTGTGATTTAAGGGCATAAAAATTCAAAGTTGGAAAATTGCGGAATTTTCAAAATTTTCACCAAATTTCCGTTTTTCTCACAAATAAACGCAAGTTATATGAATGAAATTTTACCACTAACATGAAGTACAATATGTCACGAGAAAACAATGTCAGAATCACCGGGATCCATGGAAGCGTTTCAGAGTTATTACCTCATAAAGGGACAGTGGTCAGAATTGTAAAAATTGGCCCGGTAGTTAACGTGCAAACCACCCTTGGTAGTGGAGGGGTTAATAAATCTTCCTATTAGACCATCAAGCTGTAAGTGATAAACTGATGTGAGCAACTGTTGACCTGGAGCAGTTTAAACAAACCTTTAATGACCTTGGACATAAAAGGTGTTCCCTGATCTGTAAGGATCTTCTTTGGTACCCCAAGGCAGCAGAACATGGCAAACAGCTCCCAGACGATAAGTTTTGCCAAGGTATGATGAAGAGAAATCGCCTCCGGGTAATGAGTCGCATTATCCACTATGACTAATATGTGTTGCTAGCCACGGGCTGATTTCACTATTAGCCATACCAGATCCCTAGCAATCCACTCAAAAGGTACCTCTATAAAAGACAAAGGAACCAGTAGACTACGGAAGTTTGTTGTGAATTACTATTATTACTATTATACATTTTTATAGTGCCATTTATTCTATGGTGCTTTACATGTAAAAGGGGCAAATATAGACAAGTACAATAAACATGAGCAAAACAGGCACACACAAGTACAGAAGGAGAGAAGACCCTGTCCGCGAGGGCCCACAGTCTACAGTGGATGGGTGAGGATACACTAGGAGAGGGTGGAGTTGGTTATTCGGCAGTTCAGCAGACTGAGGATCACTGCAGGTTGTAGGCTTGTCGGAAGAAGTGGGTCTTCAGATTCATTTTGAAGGTTTCCATGGTAGGCAAAAGCCTGATGTGTTGGGGTAGAGGTTTCCAGAGTGTAGGGGAAGCACGGGAGATGTCTTGTATGTGGTTGTGGGAAGAAGAGATAAGAGGGGAGTAGAGAAGGAGATCCTGAGAGGATCAACGGTTGTGTGTAGGTAAGTACCAGGTGACCATGTCACAGATGTATGGAGGAAACAGGTTGCGGATGGCTTTGTATGTCATAGTTAAGGTTTTGAACTGGAGCCTCTGGACAATAGGAAGCCAGTGAAGGGCTTGGCATAGAGGAGAGGCTGGGAAATAACGGAGACATGTGGATTAGTCGGGCAGCAGAGTGTAGGATGGATTGGAGTGGTGCTAGAGGTGAGGCCAGAGAGTAGAAAGTTGCAATAGTCAAGGCGGGAGATTATGAGGGCGTACACTACCATTTTTGCGGTTTCTTGGTCAAGGGATACACAGATCCGGGAAATATTTTTGAGTTGGAGTCGGCAGGAGGAGGCAAGGGCTTGGATATGTGGCTTGAAAGAGAGGGCAGAGTCAAGGATCACCCAGAGGCACTGAGCATGCAGGACTGGGGAAAGTGAGCCATTTTTTAACTAACTGCAATAAGTCATATGCCTGAGGCTTAGCGAGTGGGGTCTCCACAAATGACCACTGGTACACTCATGCATGTACATATGTATTAATGACCAATGTGGCAAGGATTTTGAATTTGTTATTGGGACCGCCTAACTCTTCCCCAAGAGATGGCATGTCCAATTTCAGACTGCTGTCCAATTTTAGACCGCAGATCATTTTGCGCTCAATTAAATAAGCCACAAAACAAGTATTGCAGCTCCTCTCTCATGGAGAACACATGAGCGCTTGGCGATGGAGGAGTCAATATGTTTGGAAACTTCTGAGTTAATTAGAGATACACCTATGGATGTATTTTAATGAACACCTGAAACACACTGCTTCTTTGTATAGCATCATGGGAAAGTCTGTAGAAATCAGCCAAGATATCAGGAAGAGGATTGTGGACTTGTACAAGTCTGGCTCATCCTTGGGTACAATTTAAATATACCTGAAGATGCCTCGTTCATCTGTGCAAACAATTATACACAAGTACAAATAAGATGTAAATGTCCAGCCATCGTATCGCTCAGGAAGGAGACGCTCTCTGTGTCCCAGAGATGAACATGCTTTGGTCCGACATGTGCATATCAACCCAAGGACAAAAGCATGATGGTGGAAGCTGGTAAGGTTGTGTCAATATCTACAGTAAAATGAGTACTGTATAAACATTGGCTGAACGGCCACTCTGCCAGGAAGAAGCCATTATTCCAAAAGAAACATAAAAAAGCCAGATTAATGTTTGCAAATGCACACAGAAACAAAGACCTTAATTTTGGAGATGTCCTGTGGTCTGATGAAGCTAAAATGGAACTTTTTGGGCACAATGACCATCAATACGTTTGGAGGAAAAAGGGAGCAGCTTGGAAGCCTAAGAACACATCCCAACTGTGAAACATGGGGGTGGCAGCATCATGTTGTGGGGTTGATTTGCTGCAGGAGGGACTGGTGCACTTCACAAAATAGATGGCATCATGAGAAAAGAAGATTATGTGGCAATACTGAAGCAACATCTCAATACATCAGACATGAAGTTAAAGTTTGGGAGGAAATGGATCTTCCAAATGGACAATGACCCGAAGCATACTGCCAAAATGGTAACAAAGTGGCTTAAGGATAAAAAAGTCAATGTTTTGGAGTGACCATCACAAAGCCCTGATCTTAATCTAATTGAAAATTTATGGGCCTAGCTGAAAAGGCAGGTACGAGCAGGGTGACCTACAAACCTGGATCAGTAACACCAGTTTTGTCAGGAGGAATGGGCCCAAATTCTGACCAACTATTGTGAGAAGCTTGTGGAAGGATATCTCAAACGTTTGACCCAAGTCATTCATGGTAAGGACAATGGTATCAAATACTAATGAAATGTATGTAAGCTTTTGACTTTGCAGTAAGTAATAGAAATGCCTTTAAACATTCTCTCTCATTATTGGCATTTGGCAAATATTAATAATTATGGTAATCGTACTTGACCTAAAGCAGGAAAAGTTTATTCTGACTTCATGTCAGATATTGCCAAAAACATGCATTTGTGTCTTTTTATATAGTGTATGTAAACTTCTGGCTTCAACTGTATATGTTCCGACAAATACTTTTCTTTCTCCAGACTAGTAACCCCTTAACGACTGCCGATACACCTTTTAATAGCGGCAGTTAAGGGTACTTATTCCTCAGGGCTGCATTTTAACAGAGCTGAGAAATAAGATTATTGCAGAAAATCTCCAGGGTCTCGGCTACCGGGGGGGTAGTCGAGACCCTGGAGAATATGATTCGGGTCGGTTTTTACCAGTCTCGTGATCACCATTTTTCATGGAATAACGGTGATCGCAAAAAAAATGTCTGATTTCCCATTCATTTCTCTCTCCTCTGATATGATCTAACATACCAGAGGAGAGAGAAATTGGGTCCCCCCGAGCCCCCCTCGGTACCTCAGGTGTCCCTGGACTTTCCGGCTTTATCCCCTGGCATCTTCCTGAAAGAAAATAGCGGGCACATATGCAGTGTGCCCACCGAGATCTGCCGTTCGGCACCTGGCAACAATGGGAGATTTTTCCTATTGGTTCATTTTGATCACTGTGATAGACCCTAAAACAGTGATGAAAATAAAAAAAAATGGCAAATCAAACCCCCTTTATCACCCCCTTAGTTAGGTAAAAATAAAATAAAAAAAAAGGTTTTTTTCCATTCTTTGCAGTTAGGGTTGGGGTTAGAGCTTGGGTTAGGGTTGGGGCTGGGCTGGGGTTAGGGTTGTATTAAAGTTACAGTTGTGGTATTGGGATTAAGGTTGTGTTGGGGTTAGGGTTGGGGTTATGGTTGGGGTGTTTGGGTTAGGGTTGTGGTTAGGGTTGGGATTAGGGTCAGGGGTAGGACTGTTAGGTTTGGAGTTAAAATTGGGTTTTTATCACTATTTAGGTACATCAGGGGGTCTCCAAATGTGACATGGTGCCCGCCATTGATTTCAGTCAATTTTGCGTTCAAAAAGTCAAACTGTGCTCCCTACCTTCTGAGCCCTTCCATGCACCCAAACATTGGCTTTTGCCCACATACGGGGTATTGGCGTTCTCTGGAGAAATTACACAACAAATTTTGGGATCCATTTTTTCCTGATACCCTTGAGAAAATAAAGTTTGGGTCTAAAGTATTTTTTTGTGAAAAAAGTAAAATGTTCATTTTTCCTTCCACATTGCTTTACCTCGTGAAGCCCCTGAAGGGTTAATAAACTTCTTGAATGTGGTTTTAAGCACCTTGAGGGGAGCAGTTTTTAGAATGGTGTCACTTTTTGGTATTTTCTGTCTTATTGACCCCCCTAAAACTCACTTGAAATGTGAGGTAATCCCTAAAAAATGGTTTTGTAAATATTGTTGGAAAAAATGAGAAATCGCTGGGCAACTTTTAACCCTTATAACTTCCTAACAAAAAAAAATCATGTTTCCAAAATTGTGCTGATGTAAAGTAGACATGTGGGAAATGTTATTTATTAACTATTTTGTGTGATATGACTCTCTGATTTAAGGGCACAACAATTAAAATTTTGAAAATTGCAAAATTAGAAAAAATTTTTGCCAAATTTACGTTTTCTGCAGTCACCTTCCACGACAGTCACCTTGGAGGATGTCTCCCGGCCCTAATGGGGGACAGGAAGCACAAAGAGGTAAAATAACCCTCTCCTTCCTGTTACCTCCAGTGTTTTTCCTGTCCCCCAGTGAGGCATGAAGAGGTTACAGAGGGACTGCTGAGGCCAGCAAGCGGAGCTCCTAAATACTTACAGCGCTGGGCAGCTGAGGTTGGGGGGTTCGCCCCTCCTCCTCCTCCATGTCGCTGCTCCCGTCTCCACCTCCCGGTGTGACTCGGGACTTGTCCGCCCCTCCCGCACCCTCCGGGGTAAAGTGGGGCGGTATAGTGCAGGCGGGGTCCTCCTGCTTGCTCCCCAGCTTCCTCCTTCCTCCCACGCTGCAGTACCGGGTCCGCGTGCGTCGGAGGGGGCGGGCTACCGACCGGAAGTGACATAAGTACGCACTTCCGGTTCGCATCCTCCGGCATTTCCAAGGATGGGGATCACGCGCCGGGCATCCGGGGGATGCAATGGCAGCAGGGGTCAGGCGACAGGTTCCTCCCCACGGACCAGGAGGAAGGAGGGGCACGAAATGATGAACGCTGCAACGCCCATATAATCAGGCCACAGACTCCAGGTAAGCGCAGTGTGTCTGTATGGTGACTGGTGGTGACATGGACGGTGACAAACCCTCAACAGCTGCATCTGCGGAGCCCAGCATTCCCCCTCCTACTGTGAGTAGCAGGGCCGGTCCCTTAACTGTCAAGCTTTGGTGGCACGGGTCTGAGCAAGCCTTCTCTCGCCTTGCAGGAAGACTAGGCCTCTGCCCCAAGAAATCCCCGCAAGTGTGGTATCTGTGGTGCCAGGTTTCCTTCTGATTATAAAAAGAAGCTATGCCAACCTTGTACGCAAAACATTTTGCGCACCGAACAGCCCTCCCTGTTTGACAGCATAAAAACTCTCATTAAGCAGGAGGTTCAGACTTCCATGGCGGCCCAGACCCCGGTGACCCAGGGCCCTCCCCCAAAAAAGAGGAAAAGGGCACTAACGGAAGCCAATTCAGATTCGGGAGAAGTCCGTACCTCAGGGTCAGAGGACATTTGGGGAAATGAGGGCTCCGCATCCACCTCCAAACACGACGCAAAAAAATATTATTTCTCCTCTGAGAAAGATGCTATAGGATTTTTACAGGATGAAAATGATGAAATGGTAAGACAGGATGTTGAGAAGGCTGAACTTTTAAATTCCTATTTTGCATCTGTTTTCTCTCAGAAAGGAAATGCAACATCAACTGTTATTCACTGTCCTATTAAGGGAATAGAAGAATCCAGGATATCTATAAACAGAAAGATAGTGAGGAAACACTTAGCTAACCTAAATGAATTCAAGTCTTCAGGTCCAGATGAATTACACCCCAGAGTACTGAAGGAGATAGCAGAAGAAATTTTTGAACCCCTCTCCATAATCTTTGAAAATTCTTGGAGAACAGGAGAAGTGCCAGAAGACTGGAGAAGAGCAAATGTTGTTCCTATCTTCAAAAAGGGGAAGAAGGTGGACCCAGGCAACTATAGGCCGGTGAGTCTGACTTCTATACCAGGAAAGATCTTTGAACAAATTATTAAACAACATGTATGTCAATACCTGGATAAGAATGAAGTGATTAAACAGAGTCAGCATGGGTTTCTAACTAATAAGTCATGTCAGACTAACTTAATTTCCTTCTATGACGGTATCACTGATTGGGTGGATCAAGGAAATGCTGTAGATATAGTATATCTTGACTTCAGCAAAGCATTTGACAAAGTCTCTCATACAATCCTTATTGAAAAAATGACTAAGTATGGAATGGACAAGGCAACTGTTAGGTGGATTCATAACTGGCTTAGTGATCGGACCCAAAGAGTGGTCGTAAATGGCTGCACATCCAGTTGGAAGAATGTCTCAAGTGGGGTACCACAAGGCTCTGTCCTGGGCCCTGTATTGTTCAACATCTTTATCAACGATTTAGATGAAGGAATTGAGGGTAAACTGATTAAATTTGCTGATGACACAAAGCTAGGAGGGATAGCTAATACTAGAGAAGAGAGAGAGAGGATTCAAAAAGATTTAAATAAACTGGAGAAGTGGGCAGCAACTAACAGAATGTTTTTTAACAGGGAGAAATGCAAAGTACTACATCTGGGCAATAAAAATGAAAAAAGCATATATAGAATGGGAGGAATAGGGCTAAGTGACAGCACATGTGAAAAAGACTTGGGTATACTAATAGATCACAGACTGAATATGAGTCAACAGTGTGATGCAGCAGCAAAAAAGGCAAATGCAATTCTAGGATGTATTAACAGAAGCATACAGTCTAGATCACGTGAAGTCATTATTTCCCTCTACTCCTCTTTGGTCAGACCTCATCTGGAATATTGTGTCCAGTTTTGGGCACCACATTTTAAAAAAGACATCAACAAACTGGAGCAAGTTCAGAAAAGAGCGACCAGAATGGTGACCGGTCTGCAAACCCTGTCTTATGAGGAAAGGTTGCAGGATTTGGGAATGTTTAGTTTGCAAAAGAGAAGACTGAGAGGAGACTTAATAGCTGTCTACAAATATCTAAAGGGCTGTCACATTGTAGAAGGATCAACTTTATTCTCATTTGCACAAGGAAAGACTAGAAGCAATGGGATGAAACTGAATGGGAAGAGACACAGATTAGATATTAGAAAAAACTTTTTGACAGTTAGAGTGATCAATGAGTGGAACAGGCTGCCACGAGAAGTGGTGAGTTCTCCTTCAATGGAAGTCTTCAAACAGAGGCTGGACAGACATCTGACTGGGATGATTTAGCGAATCCTGCTTTGAGCAGGGGGTTGGACCAGATGGCCCAGGAGGTCCCTTCCAACTCTACGATTCTATGATTCTATGATTCTATGATTCTATGATATGGAGGAGTTAGTCTCCATGTTGAGAAATACCATGGGGGTTGAGGAGGAGGAGGTGAAGCTCTCAGTCCAAGACGAGATGTTTGGGGGGCTGAAACCCAGAGGTAGGAAAGGTTTTCCAGTGCACGAGAACATCCAAAATCTGATAGTTCAGGAGTGGTCCTCCGCTGAGAAAGCACCTAGTGTACCCTCAGAACTAAAAAAAAAAACGCTTTCCTCTCGAGGGTGACAACTCTATTTGGGAAATGCATAAAATAGATGTTTAGGTCTCCAAAGTGACTAGAAAGACGTCCCTTCCCTTTGAGGAATCTTCCCAGTTGTGGGATCCAATGGATCGAAAATAGAAAGTCACCTTAAAAAATCCTGGGAAGCATCTACGAATTTACTCAAAGCAAATGTAGCCTCCACTTGCGTCGCCAGATGGTTATTCTTCTGGCTTCGTACGTTAGAGGAACACCTCTCGGGGGGTACTCCCAGAGAAGGAATCTTAGATTCCCTTCCCCTCCTCCAAAAAGCAACAGGCTTTCTAGCCGATGCTTCGGGAGAGATGGTGCGGGTAGCAGCAAGGTCCTTAGTCCTTTCAAATTCAGCTAGAAGAGCCCTTTGGCTGGAGTTATGGCGAGGTGACATCACCTCTAAGACAAAACTCTGTGCCTTCCCCTTCCAGGGGCACCACGTGTTCATGCCGGTCTTGGATGACATCCTCGAGAAGGCTTCGGACAAAAAGAAATCGCTACCCGAGCAGAGAATCGCCAAGAGACGATTTTTTCGTCCCCCACGAGAGCAGTCCTCCCAGAAGGAGTTCAGAGGGAAAGGCAAGATGGGACAATGGAGCTACCCAAAGGGGGGGTAGAGGGAAGAACATCCTTGTCCGTCAGCAACAGCAACCCCCGGACAGTGACTCCCCGGTAGGGGGTCGGCTCACTCAGTTTTTCGCCCAATGGCAGGCTACGACCTCGAACCAGTGGATCCTGCACACTATACAATTTGGGCTGAAACTGGAGTTCGAACACCCCCCCACCACTGTTTAAGAGTCACCCCTGCACAGTCCCCAAGTCTCCAAAAGATTCTACTTCTCCAGATAGAAGATCTATTACGGGAAGGAGTAATCTCATACGTACCTCAACAGGAAATAGGCAGAGGACATTACTCCCACCTATTCCTGATGAAGAAGCCCTTCAGAAAGCACAGGCTTATCATAAACCTGAAACCCCTGAATCACTTCATCAGATACCGGAGGTTCAAGATGGAGTCAGTAAAATCGGCAACCCCTCTTATTGGGCAGGGCAAGCTGATAGCTACGATAGACCTAAGAGACGCTTATTACCATGTCCTAATTCATCCGGATGACAGGAAGTTCCTGAGGTTCGCGGTCTCCCACGACCAAGGGATCAGCCATCTCCAGTTCAACGCCCTTCTGTTTGGCGTATCCTCAGCACCAAGAGTATTTACAAAAATTATGAGGAAAGCAGTCATTTCTATCCGTCTTCAGGGAATATGCATTGTCCCATATTTAGACGATCTGCTCATTGTCGCTCCATCGGTATCCCGGCTGAACCAGGACGTATCAAAGACCCTGCAGATCCTCGAATCCCTAGTTTGGATCCCGAATCTCCAGAAGTCGGACCTTCATTCTTCCCCAAGGAAAAAATTCCTTAGGATCCTCTTAGACTCGGGGAAAAAAGGATGTCCTTTCTTCCCGAGGATCGTCAATCAGACCTTCGTCAGAGAATTATCCGGTTCAGAGAACAAAGGGCACCGACTCTGAGGGACGCCATGTCTATCCTGGGGTCCCTGACATCGTGTATTCAGGCGGTATCCTGAGCACAGGCATATACGTGAATCCTCCAGTCATACGTCCTGGTAAACTCAAGGAAGTATCAAAACAATCTGTCAAAATGGATTCCACATCCAGGACACGTAAAATCGGCCCTCTTGTCGCGGCTGAATTACCGGAACTTGAGGCTGGGAATAAACTGGGACCAGCTTCCCCTGAAAATACTTTGTACCGATGCCAGTCTGAGAGGTTGGGGAGCCGTGGTGGAGGAGTCTTACTTCCAGGGACGATGGTCCCAGAACATAAGAACCAGATCCTCAAATCTAAGGGAATTGAAGGCAGTGGAGGAAGCACTAAAAAGCCGCTTCATCCCTTATCCAGAACCATCACGTTCGGATCTATTCCGACAACGTAACCACGGTAGCATATCTCAGACACCAGGGGGGTACGAAGTATGCCAGTCTGAAGACAGTGGCAACAAGAATTTTCCTCTGGGCAGAAAAGCATCTATTATCCATCTCTGCGGTACACCTGAAAGGGTCGGAAAACATCCAGGCGGACTTCCTAAGCAGGAAAGACATGGCCCTGGAGGGTCCCTTGCTTCTACTCCAAAAAAACAACCTCCTTTTCCAAGGTCCCTTACTGCACCCAAACCCCAGCAAATTGAATCTAGCAGCTTGGTTATTGAGGCCAACATTCTGAAGGCCAAAAGGCTATCAGATGAAGTAATCCGGACCCTTCAAAAAAGCAGAAAGCCGGTAACAAATGCCATATATGGCAAAATATGGAAGAAGTTCTCTTCCTGGTGTCTTCCTGAGGTCCCTGACCCTTTCCATCCCAATATTGCCCAGGTCCTAGATTTCCTACAAAAAGGATTAGAGCTAGGACTTACTCCAAGCACGCTAAGGGTACAAGTATCTGCCCTTAGTTCCTTTTTTGGCCAGGACCTAGCCTGACACTGTTGGGTTAAACAATTCATGACCGCTGCAAGCAGAATACGGCCTACACTCCCTAGTCGGGTTCCCCCGTGGGATCTTAATATAGTGCTGAATAGCCTAACACAGGCCCCGTTTGAGCCCCTGTCAGAAATTTCATTAAGGATCTTCCCTGTATCATTAAGGATCTTCACACTCAAAATAGTCTTTCTTGTAGCAATCACCACTGCTAGACGAGTAGGGGAACTACAGGCCCTATCGGTACAAGAACCATACCTCCTGCTCAACTCGGACAGTATAGTATGGTGCCTAAACCCCTCCTTTATGCCCAATGTGGTGTCAGACTTCATAGAGGTCAGGATATTGTGTTGCCTTCATTTTGCCCAAAATCCTAATACGAAGGAAGAAAAGTTCCACACCCTGGATGTCCGCAGGGTGGTTCTCCATTACCTTGAACTAACCAAGGATTGGAGAATCAACCAGAACCTGTTTATTCAATATTCAGGACGGAATAAGGGAAAGAAGGTGGCAAAAAACACAATAGCAAGTTGGATCTAGCAGTCCATCTCCCTGGCATATTCATAAAAAGATCTCTCTCCTCCCGAGATGCTGAAGGCCCAGTCCACTCTATCAGTCACTACATCATGGGCAGCAAGAGGGAGCGCGTCATCGGAGCAGATATGCAGAGCTGCCACCTGGTCCTCTGTACACACCTTTACCAGACACTACAGATTAAATTTTAATAGGGATCTAACATTTGGCAGATGCGTTCTGCAAGCCGTGGTCCCTCCCTAAAAATTAGTGTTGGTATAACTCCAAGGTGACTGTCGTGGAAGGTGACTGGAGAAAATAGAATTAGACTTACTGGTAATTCGGTTTCTAGGAACCTTCCACAACAGCACTAATTTCCCTCCCTATCTAATATCTTTACTGGACGGTTCCTGCTCTATTGGCGGTAACTATTCATGCTAGTATGTCCAGAAAAAACACTGGAGGTGGCAGGAAGGGGAGGGTTATTTAATCTCTTTGTGTTTCCTGTCCCCCATTAGGGCGGGGAGACATCCTCCAAGGTGACTGTCGTGGTAGGTTCCTAGAAACCAAATTACCGGTAAGTCTAATTCTATTTTTTTCATAAATAAACGCAAGTCATATCAAGAACTTTTACCACTAACATGAAGTACAATATGTCATGAAAAAAAAAATCTCTGAATCAGTCGTCAGAATTGTAAATATTGGCTTAGTCATTAAGGACAAAATTGGCTCTTTCACCAAGGGGTTAACATGGTAAGTTATAGAGACCCACTACTGAGTGAAGTGCTTTGCTTACTCTGATGACCATTTTATTAGCACTTGTTAGCACTGACAACAGAAACCTGGCAGTAAATAACCATAACAAAGGTGAAAATGGCGCCTCCTTCCTTTCTAGTATATTGTCGGCCACAAGGTTTGCTAATGTACTTTGAACCTGGTATCACATAGCTTTGGTGCTTTAAGAATTCTTATATGTTACTTGCTAAGTTAAAGGGAACCGGTCACCTCATTTTTCGCATATATGCTGCGACCACCGCTATTTGGGGCTTATCTACAGCATTCTGTAATGCTGTAGATAAGACCCCGATGTAACCTGAAAGGTAAGAAAAACAAATTAGATTATACTCACCCAGGGGCAGTTCATTCTGATGGGTGTCGCAGGTCCAGGTCCAGCGCCTTCCATCTTCTAGCGATGACATCCTCTTCCTTGCTTCTTCCGTGGCTCCTGTGCAGGCGTACTTATCTGCCCTGTTGAGGGCAGAGTAAAGTACTGCAGTGCGCAGGTGCCGGGCCTCTCTGACCTTTCCCAGTGCCTGAGCACTGCAGTACTTTGCTCTGCTCTTAACAGGGCAAATCAGTGCCCCTGTGCAGGAGCCACACCAGGAAGCAAGGAAGAGGACGTCATCACATGAAGATGGGAGGCGGGGGACCTGGACCTACGACACCAATCGGACCGGACCGACCCTGGGTGAGTATAATCTAACTTTTTCTTACCTTTCAGCTTACATCGGGGGCTTATCTACAGAATTACAGAATGCTGTAGATAAGCCCTTAATGGTGGTGGCCGCAGCTTATATGCGAAAAATGAGGTGACAGGTTCCCTTTAACAATCTTTAGACTAAGTTATGAGCATTTGTTGTGTTTTTGATGTTGAAGATTTTCTGTACCTACTATTTAAATTAGGTTACTTGCGTTTTTTCATTGCGTTTTTAAGCGCGTTTTTGACTTTGCAGTATTTGTCTCATTCCGGTATGCCGTGTTACATAAAGCGTCTTTTTTTTATATTCCTTGAATTTTGGATTTGACTAAACATTATTGATACAGTCATATGCGGGATACATATGTTTTTAGTGCGTTTTCACAGTAGAAAACGTACTAAACATGCATATTCGTTTTTTACTTGTGGATTTTCTGCATTTAATGCAAGTCTTTGGAGAAAATCTACTCATAAAAATTAGCATAGCCGCAAGAGAAATTGACATGTTGCAGATTTGAAACACGCACACCGCAGGTCAATTAACACAGCATAACGAAAAAATGCACAGCAGGTAATAGATTTCTATAAATCTCATTCACTTCACTGGAACTGTAAACTGCTGCGTTTTTTTACACATTGAAAATATGCAGTGCCAATAACCAAAAACTCCTTGGGGATCGATAACCTTTGTTATTACGTTTTTGGTGGCTATAATAGGTTTTTCTTTTTGGATAATGTTTAATCTGCTAAGCCTTAAATTGACCTTGTCTTCATAATCATTTATTACCTATTGAATTGAATAAAGCTAATAGAAATGTGCTCATATGGCACGGGAGTTCTAGTCCTCTTCCTCTCTGAAGAGGCAATTTGCATATATGTTAAGACATTATTAACAAAATAAGAAAATTGTATCTAACCGCTCTTTTCTAAGTACAGTGGGGCAAAAAAGTATTTAGTCAGTCAGCAATAGTGCAAGTTCCACCACTTAAAAAGATGAGAGGCGTCTGTAATTTACATCATAGGTAGACCTCAACTATGGGAGACAAACTGAGAAAAAAAAATCCAGAAAATCACATTGTCTGTTTTTTTTTTCATTTTATTTGCATATTATGGTGGAAAATAAGTATTTGGTCAGAAACAAGCAAACAAGATTTCTGGCTCTCACAGACCTGTAACTTCTTCTTTAAGAGTCTCCTCTTTCCTCCACTCATTACCTGTAGTAATGGCACCTGTTTAAACTTGTTATCAGTATAAAAAGACACCTGTGCACACCCTCAAACAGTCTGACTCCAAACTCCACTATGGTGAAGACCAAAGAGCTGTCAAAGGACACCAGAAACAAAATTGTAGCCCTGCACCAGGCTGGGAAGACTGAATCTGCAATAGCCAACCAGCTTGGAGTGAAGAAATCAACTGTGGGAGCAATAATTAGAAAATGGAAGACATACAAGACCACTGATAATCTCCCTCGATCTGGTGCTCCACGCAAAATCCCACCCCGTGGGGTCAGAATGATCACAAGAACGGTGAGCAAAAATCCCAGAACCACGCGGGGGGACCTAGTGAATGAACTGCAGAGAGCTGGGACCAATGTAACAAGGCCTACCATAAGTAACACACTACGCCACCATGGACTCAGATCCTGCAGTGCCAGACGTGTCCCACTGCTTAAGCCTGTACATGTCCGGGCCCATCTGAAGTTTGCTAGAGAGCATTTGGATGATCCAGAGGAGTTTTGGGAGAATGTCCTATGGTCTGATGAAAAAAAAACTGGAACTGTTTGGTAGAAACACAACTTGTCGTGTTTGGAGGAAAAAGAATACTGAGTTGCATCCATCAAACACCATACCTACTGTAAAGCATGGTGGTGGAAACATCATGCTTTGGGGCTGTTTCTCTGCAAAGGTGCCAGGACGACTGATCCGGGTACATGAAAGAATGAATGGGGCCATGTATCGTGAGATTTTGAGTGCAAACCTCCTTCCATCAGCAAGGGCATTGAAGATGAAACGTGGCTGGGTCTTTCAACATGACAATGATCCAAAGCACACCGCCAGGGCAACGAAGGAGTGGCTTCGTAAGAAGCATTTCAAGGTCCTGGAGTGGCCTAGCCAGTCTCCAAATCTCAACCCTATAGAAAACCTTTGGAGGGAGTTGAAAGTCCGTGTTGCCAAGCAAAAAACAAAAACATCACTGCTCTAGAGGAGATCTGCATGGAGGAATGGGCCAACATACCAACAACAGTGTGTGGCAACCTTGTGAAGACTTACAGAAAACGTTTGACCTCTGTCATTGCCAACAAAGGATATATCACAAAGTATTGAGATGAAATTTTGTTTCTGACCAAATACTTATTTTCCACCATAATATGCAAATAAAATGAAAAAAAAACAGACAATGTGATTTTCTGGATTTTTTTTTCTCAGTTTGTCTCCCATAGTTGAGGTCTACCTATGATGTAAATTACAGACGCCTCTCATCTTTTTAAGTGGTGGAACTTGTACTATTGCTGACTGACTAAATACTTTTTTGCCCCACTGTATGTGTACAAGCCAAGTACGAGTGTTGCCAACAGAGAAGATTGAAACCATCAGGTCATGAGGGAATATTTATCCCTAAAAGGGTCCTTTACATGGTAGGGTAATATAGTCAAGACATTTTAGAAAATTAGTATTACTCTTTGGACAGCAGATTACTCCATATGGCACCATCAGAATTAGTTCTATGTACTCTCTGCATCCTAGCAACCCAGCGGTCTTTGTTCTCAATAATGATGCAGGAAATGATGTAATCAATAACACTTAATAAATCATGTGATATTGCATTTCCTCATTAGTTTCATGCCGTCCTATCACCCTTTAGTTAGTTATATGAGACCACATCCCTAGACTAGTGGCTGTATTAGGTGTGTACGATACAGCGTCTGCAGAGTTCTCGATACATAGTATGCATTCTTTAGGTACTTCATGGTTTGGAATGCATGCTTTGGTGATTTATTAGCAACATAGAGTCAATTGTATCCCCGGTGACCCAGTGGTTTAGCTTTTAGCTTCTGGTTATTTAAAAAATATCTTGAGTGTCTGGTGTCACTTTTATGGATGCCCACTTGTGCATTGCACCATAATTTATCTAAACGCATTTTGCTTGTAATCATATGTACCAAGCCAACACCCACGAGTAGTAACACTAATTAAAGGGTCAGTATATAGGGGTGTGAAGATGTATAAATAAGGTTCAGTACAAAGATAATATAAATCATATAAAGAAAAAAGCACTAAAAAGAACCGGTGTACCAAAAAATACAAAGCTTTATTAGATAGACATTAAAACACAAAATATAAAAACGTAGAAACGTCACGGGGACATGACAATGGTAAGCCAAGAAAAAGATAATAATAATAATATTAAATTTTATTTCTATAGCGCCGACATATTCCGCAGCACTTTACATTTCAGAGGGGACTTGTACAGACAATAGACATTACAGCATAACAATAATCACATAGATTATAACAGATACCAAGAGGAATGAAGGCCCTGCCCGCAAGCTTACAATCTATGAGGAAAAAAGGGAGACACGAAAGGTGGGTGGTAACAGTTGCCCTGATTTTATGGACCAGCCATAATGTTAAGTGTGTAACAGTACAAACACAGAGGGCTAATGGATGCATAAAGCATGTGGGAACATGATGCGGGGAACCTGGTTATGGTAAAAACTTTTGGCTGTGCCACATAGGAATAGATTAGGTTAATGTGTTGAGGCGGTAGGCCAGTCTGAATAAATTAGTTTTCAGGGCACGCTTAAAATTGTGGGGATTGGGGACTAATCGTATTGACCTGGGAAGTGCATTCCAAAGAATTGGCGCAGCACGTGTATAGTCTTGGGAGGTTCTGACTATTGAGGATGCTAACCTCAGGTCATCAGCAGAACGGAGGGCGTGGGTAGGATGGTATACTGAAACAAGGGAGGAGATGTAGAGTGGTGCTGAGCCATGAAGAGCTTTGTGGGTGAGGGTAATAAGTTTGTACTGGATTCTGGAGTGGATGGGTAGCCAGCGTAATGACTGGCACAAGGTAGAGGCATCGGTGTAATGATTGGCGAGGAATATGATCCTGGCAGCAGCATTCAAGACAGATTGGAGGGGGGAGAGTTTGGTAAGAGGGAGACCGATTAGAAGAGAGTTACAATAGTCGAGACGAGAATGAATAAGAGAAACAGTAAGAGTTTTTGCGTAGTCAAAAGTAAGAAAAGGTCGAATTCTAGAAATGTTTTTGAGGTGCAGATAACAAGAGCGAGCCAGTGATCGTATGTGGGGGACAAAGGAAAGCTCGGAGTCAAGCATGACCCCAAGACAGCGGGCGTGTTGCTGGGGAGTAATAGTGGAATCACACACGGAAATGGCAATGTCGGGTATAGGTACATTAGTAGAGGGAGGAAACACAAGGAGTTCAGTCTTTGACAGGTTCAGTTTCAGATATAGTGAGGACATGATGTTAGACACAGCATTTAGACAATCGCTGGTGTTTTCTAGAAAGGCAGACGTGATGTCAGGAGAAGAAGTGTATAATTGGGTGTCTTCAGCATAGAGATGGTACTGGAAACCAAATCTACTGATTGTTTGACCAATAGGGCAGTGTACAAAGAGAAGAGGAGGGGGCCTAGGACTGATCCTTGAGGAACCCCAACAGTAAGGGGAAGGTGAGAGGAGGAGGAGCCAGCAAAAGATACAGTAAAGGAGCCGTCAGAGAGATAGGAGGAGAACTATGAGAGAACGGTGTCCTTGAGGCCTATGGAATGGAGCATAGTGAGGAGGAGCTGATGATCCGCAGTGTCGAATGCTGCAGAGAGATCCAAGAGAATTAGCATGGAGTAATGACCATTTGATTTAGCTGTTAGTAGATCATTAGTGACTTTAGTGAGGGCAGTTTCAATAGAGTGTAAAGAGCGGAAACTGGATTGGAGAGGGTCGAGAAGAGAGTTATCAAGGAGATAGCGGATGAGACGGGAGTGGACCAGGCGTTCCAGGAGTTTAGAGATGAAGGGAAAATGTCAGCTCAGGGCACAAAAAAGAACCCATTACACACTCCAATATCCGGAAAATTGAAGACTTTACAGGCCTCAGAAAATTGCGACAAAAGCAAAACATTTTTTTTTTAATTTCCCCCAAAAAATAATTTAATTTCCCCCCACTTAGATAAAAAACTATACATGTTTGATATCTGCGGAATCATACTGCCCTGGAGAATCTTATTGCCAGGTCAGTTTTACCATATAGTGAACATGGCAAATAACTTTTTTTTGCAATCTCAATACACTTAGAATTTTTTTCCCGCTTTCATGTGCGTCATATGATAAAATGAATGGTGTCATTCAAAAGTAGAACTCATCCTACAAAAAATAAGCCCCCATAAGGCTATGTCGATGGAAAAATAGAAGAAGTTATGGTTCTTGGAAGAAAAGGAGGGGAAAAAAAGAAAATAGCCTAGTCGTAAAGGGGTTAATTTGCCAATATACAACCATGACAATAATGGCCTTCTGTTGCCATTTACCAACATGCTGAGTAGTAATAGGGTTCATTTTGAGAGCATTTCATGGGGCGTTAATTTTTATAGACGCCTCACAAGCCATTTGCCTGAAATAATTGCCAGGTTGTAGTATTTGCTTTATTTGTGCAGACAAATCTTTGAGCTTGGTTATTGTTCTTCGAGGATGCAATAAAGCCGTATCCAGGCTGCCAGTCCAGCATGTAATCCTGTATTTTAACTTGATCCCGTTATCCCTAAATGATATGTCTATATGTCTGATACGTGAATTAGCAGATGTGCTGAAGTTCAAAAGGTTATACTCTAAATACCATAGACACGTGTGTCCTGAAAGCTCGCGCAAGCCATTTCCTTATGGTCTTTGATGCAGGTACAAAAGGTATTTCACTTAACACATGTATCAGGTAGACAACAAGGGACAACCTACCACACCCTGCACTGCTCAAGCTCAAATTCTGACAAATGAGACTTGAAAGGGAGAAAAATGCTAAAGAGTCTAATGCTGCCATGGGGATGACATTCCTGTACTAATGGACCTTCTTTAGAATGCAGTCAAAAGCCACTTTACTAGATGTCTATAACTATTACGCTAGACCTTAATTCAATAACCGAGGATTTGCTTCTGCTTCCTTTCAGGATAAGCAAATAGACTCTTCAGAGTAGAAGAGGGCTTGAACTTTAGCACCACTTATTGGAAGTAGCAATCCTAAAAGTCGACGCTAACTAGCATTGCCATAAGATTTAGGATAAAAGACAAACCATAACCTCAATTTGCAGACATGTGTTTCTGGATGCTGCCCCTCCTCAAAGTGCAAAGTGTCAGATCTCATTTCACTATATGAGAGGCCTCTGTCTGGGGGTTACATCTCTCCTTAAGTAGAGTGACATGCCAGTGTAACGAGACATTTAGGCCATGCAATGCTTCTATATAATGAATTATGCAAGTATGGCATCACTGATAGAATCAATTAGATTTTTCAATTATTGATAATGCACAGGTTTAAATTTGGATTCGGAAATGCCAATTATTAAAAACACAGTATATATAAAAGGTGCACACTGAACATAACTTTTATGCCAAATTTGCAGGATTTAAGAGAGCTTGGAATGTAGAAAAAACATTTTATAATGTTAGCCTATCTATCTATCTATCTATCTATCTATCTATCTATCTATCTATCTATCTATCGTTGTGGCCAAAAGTATTGACACCCCTGCAATTCTGTCAGATAATACTCAGTTTCTTCCTGAAAATCATTGCAAACACAAATTCTTTGGTATTATTATCTTCATTTAATTTGTCTTAAATGAAAAAAACACAAAAGAATGAAGCAAAAAGCAAAACATTGATAATTTCACACAAAACTCGAAAAATGGGCCAGACAAAAGTATTGGCACCCTCAGCCTAATACTTGGTTGCACAACCTTTAGCCAAAATAACTGCGACCACCCGCTTCCGGTAACCATCAATGAGTTTCTTACAATGCTCTGCTGGAATTTTAGACCATTCTTCTTTGGCATACTGCTCCAGGTCCCTGATATTAGAAGGGTGCCTTCTCCAAACTGCCATTTTTAGATCTCTCCACAGGTGTTCTATGGGATTCAGGTCTGGACTCATTGCTGGCCACCTTAGAAGTCTCCAGTGCTTTCTCTCAAACCATTTTCTAGTGCTATTTGAAGTGTGTTTTGGGTCATTGTCCTGCTGGAAGACCCATGACCTCTGAGGGAGACCCAGCTTTCTCATACTGGGCCCTACATTATGCTGCAAAATTTGTTGGTAGTCTTCAGACTTCATAACGCCATGCACATGGTCAAGCAGTCCAGTGCCAGATGCAGCAAAGCAACCCCAAAACATAAGGGAACCTCCACCATGGACTGTAAGGACCATGATTTTTTTTCTTTGAATGCCTCTTTTTTCTACTGTAAACTCTATGTTGATGCCTTTGCCGAAAAGCTCTACTTTTGTCTCATCTGACCAGAGAACATTCTTCCAAAACGTTTTAGACTTTTTCAGGTAAGTTTTGGCAAACTCCAGCATGGCTTTTTTATGTCTCGGGGTAAGAAGTGGGGTCTTCCTGGGTCTCCTAGCATACAGTCCCTTTTCATTCAGACGCCGACGGATAGTACGGGTTGACACTGTTGTACCCTCGGACTGCAGGGCAGCTTGAACTTGTTTGGATGTTAGTCAAGGTTCTTTATCCAACATTCGCACAATCTTGCGTTGAAATCTCTTGTCAATTTTTCTTTTCTGTCCAAATCTAGGGAGGTTAGCCACAGTGCCATGGGCTTTAAACTTCTTGATGACACTGCGCACGGTAGACACAGGAACTTTCTGGTCTTTGGAGATGGACTTGTAGCCTTGAGATTGCTCATGCTTCCTCACAATTTGGTTTCTCAAGTCCTCAGACAGTTCTTTGGTCTTCTTTCTTTTCTCCATGCTCAATGTGGTACACACAAGGACACAGGACAGAGGTTGAGTCAACTTTAATCCATGTCAACTGGCTGCAAGTGTGATTTAGTTATTGCCAACACCTGTTAGGTGCCACAGGCAAGTTACAGGTGCTGTTAATTACACAAATTAGAGAAGCATCACATGATTTTTCGAACAGTGCCAATACTTTTGTCCACCCTCTTTTTTATGTTTTGTGTGGAATTATATCCAATTTGGCTTTAGGACAATTCTTTTTGTGTTTTTTCATTTAAGACAAATTAAATTGCAATAATTTAATTGCAATAATTTTCATGAAGAAACTGAGTATTATCTGACAAAATTGCAGGGGTGTCAATACTTTTGGCCACAACTGTATCTATCCGTAGATCGCAGTCTTAGGCCGTGTTAACACAAAATATAAATGCTGCATTTTTTCTGTTGCTTTTTAGCTGCATTTTTTTCTGCAGGTGTCCGAACCATAATAAGCTATAACTATCTGATTATTGCATTTTTTCTGCTTTTCCCCTCTTATTTGATGTTTTTGATGCACAGATAAAGCAAATTTTAAGCAGACAAGAGCTTTGATTCGGCACTAAAAATGCATTTTAATTTTTTTTTACTTGAGTTTTTACATGCAGCAAAAACCATAAAGTTCAACAGCGTCTTTAGACGCACAGTGGGCAGTTTTCTTGATATCACATCCACGTTGCTTGGATAGTTAAATGCAGCAGATTTTCTGCACAAAATAAATCACAGTAGAATAAAATGCAGCATTTCCGTAAGTTACGTAGGAACACAGCCTTATCATTCTTTTAGTGGCACTTTTGGTGGTAAATTAGATACTTAAAGTCCGGGAACACCAGGAAACAAAGGCCTGGGCATTAGCATCACCTGCTGTGGTGGGAATTAGAGCCTGTACAAAGAGGTGGGCAGGTTCATGGGGTTATGGTAATTGAGTTTGATCTAAGCTCCTCCTGAGAGAAAGCTTCTTATCCTCCATGACTTTCACAGTCTCACTCTAGCTTCAGTTCACATGGAAGTTTCCTTCCTGTAAGCTGTAAAATTGTCTTTGACTTAGTGGAAGATGTCACTATTGCACTTGTATTGAGAGAGCTGTAGAACAAGAGTATGTATATCTTCTTGGTACTTGGATCTATCATTGTCTTGCTCTAGAACTTTAGGAAAAATGTTCAGGTACCCAGCTCCTTGGCAAGAACTATGTCTGTCCATGGATGAAGATGTGCGGGTGAGATACCTAATTTCTACTGTGTTGTATTGTGTATGTAGCTGGATGGTAGGAAAGTTGTATGCTGTATAGCTGGGGTCCCCAACCTGTAGATCGGGAGCCATATGTGGCTCGCGGTCCCATGAATTGTGGCTCGCGGCTGTCTGCCAGCTTGGTGCATTAGCTCCAGGTCTAGTAAACAGGTATGAGGAGCACATCTCAAAATGGTGATTTACGTGAGTAGCCCTGCACAGAAGAGCAGATCTGGATGCACATATACTGGTCTTAAAGGTTTAGAGATAATTTAAGTATGGTACACTGGAGACCAGATGATACTACCTGTCAGAGGAGGTGCATGAAGTTGGATGTGACAGTGTGGTGGGAGTGTTGGATGGGAGAATACTGAATGGAGGGATTGTGGGAACCTCTGGATCTTGTTATACTGATTCGGGGGGATTTCTGTGGAAAAGCTTTGGTTATCATTATTCCCATAATTGGGGCTCTGGTTGCCACACTGTGAGGGGGGAGGGAGCTGGATGTGGCTCGCGACCCTCTCTTAGAGCTTAAGGTGGCTCTCGAGGTCAGAAAGGTTGGGGAAAATTGCTGTATAGCATCCCTTTGTAATCTTGGTCAGTCACGCGACAAAGTGAAAGGTGATAATCCCACTAATTGTCTATGTCATCAGACTGTCCAAAGCCAGCTCAGAGTGACCATTAAGCTCTGACAACCTAAATCTGTCTTCACTAATTCAGCCATTTACCTAATTTTCTGTAAATGGATGGAACATATGTGTCTTCAGTAGCTATAGGATTTTCTAGATAAATTTATCTACCTTTAACCATAAGTGATTATTTTAGCAGATATTTTATGTTACGGTGGCTCACTGGTCAGCACTGTTGCTTTGCTGTGCTGGAGTCCTGAGTTCAAATCCCACCAAGGACAACATCTGCAAGGAGTTTGTATGTTCTCCCCGTGTTTGTGTGGGTTTCCTCCGGGTTCTCTGGTTTCCTCCCACATTCCAAAGACATAATGATAGGGAATCTGCATTGTGAGCCCCAATGGAGAGAGTGCCGATACAGTCTGTAAAGCGCTGTGGAATATGATGGCACTATATAAATAAATAACTAATCAGAATCTTTGGACTTTAGGTGAAATTACCCAGTAAACACAGCTACAATTTAGTAAAATATATTATTTGTTATAAATAGTTCTCCAGCCATAGCTATATGCCTGGGCAGCAACTTATCTGTAAAGGTTTATTCCAGGTATAAAGGTGGCCATGTGATTTAGATAAGTATTGTCTGAACCCACCGATTTTGGCAGGGCCAGCTGACAATCTGAATGGCGGTGTTCAACTTCTGACAAATCCATTTGTTCAAAAGGATTCTGAACACAGGTATCCATTGCTGAACTGAGCATGTTTTTGTAATAGAGGAAGGAATTGCTGTTTCGGCTGACAGCCGTTGAAAGTGTTTGCCAACTTAGGTAACATTGCAGCCCATTAGGAGCTGTTTGCTCCTCCAAATATCATCAACAATGGTACGAATTGAGGATAGGATATACTTATTTCCCTGATACATACCTCTACTACTAGATTTAAGGGTTTGTACTGATGTGATATATTTAGACTTTCAAAGGCATACAACAGCTTTCTACTAAGTTTCAAAAGCAGGGACTAGGGGACATTATCACATGGGTACAAAACTAGTTAAAGGAAACAAAGAATCGAAAATGGTACATTCTCTAAATAGGCTACAGTCAGCAATGGGGGACCCACAAGAAACATTATTAGCCCCAATTGCTTATAATCTCTTTATTAATGACCTTGTGGATAGAATTGCGAGTAAGGTGTCTTCTTTGTAGGATAAGAAAAACTGACGTAAACAGAAAAATATTACAAAAGGATCTGAATAAGATAACTGAATGGGCAAACACTTGGCAAATTAAATTTAATGTAGATAAATGTAGAGTAATGCACCTGGGACGGAGTAATCCTATTGCTGCATATACATTAAATGGGAGTATATTTGAGAATATAGAACTGAAGTACTTGGGTATTCTGGCTTACAAGTAAGCTGAGCAGTAGTACTTGGAAGCAGTAGTAATCAATGTCAAGCAGCAGCCGCAAACAAGATTTTAGGGTGTATGAAAAGAGAATAAAATCCTGCGATACCAACGTATTGTTACCCCTCCATAAATCACTTGTGAGGCCACCTCTATAATATGGGATCCAATTTTGGATTCCACATTCTAAAAAAGATATTCAGAAGTTAGTCAGTTCAAAGGTGGGCAACTAGATTATTACAAGGGATGGAATGCCTCTTATATGATGAGAGGTTGGAAAAGTTGGGCTTGATTAGCTTAGAAAAAAAACGCTTCAGAGCAGATCTCATTTATATGTATAAATATATGTGTGGTCAGTACAAGGGACTGGCGCATGACTTATTTCTTGCAAAGACCACACTAAGAACTGGGGGACATTCATTACATGTGGAGGAAAGGTGATCCTGGCAGCTAAATAGGAAAGAGTTCTTTACAGTTAGAGTAGTCAGAATAAGGAATGCCCTATAACAAAAA
Organism: Dendrobates tinctorius; assembly: GCF_039654945.1. NCBI lineage: Eukaryota > Metazoa > Chordata > Amphibia > Anura > Dendrobatidae > Dendrobates > Dendrobates tinctorius. Next base: position 17,601,262 of record NW_027361827.1, read on the forward strand.
GTAGTAATAGCAGATATTATAACAGTAATCAGCATTGGCGAATCCTCACAGCGTGAAGTGTGTACGCTATATGGATTCACAAGTCTGTAATTACATAGAGTGACAGCAAACTTGTAGCTTAAGACTGGGAAACCCTTTTAACACATACACAATAATAATAAAAATAATTTTATTTCTATAGCGCCAACATATCCTGCAGCACTTTACAATTAAGCGGGGACATGTACAGACAATAAAAACAATACAAAGTAACACCATAGTTCTACAGTTACAGGAGGAGTGAGGGCCCTGCTCGCAAGCTTACAATCTATAAGGAGATAGGAGGGACACAGTAGGTAAAACATGCTTGTTATGTACAGTTCATTACATGTACATTACATACATGTAGAGATGGGTGGACCCGTGGATGTTTGGGTCCATTGAGTTCAGCTGAAGTTTGGCTTGAGTACTAGAACGGTACCTGAACTTGATCCCGAATACCATTCAAGTGAATGGGGGGCCTGAACATCCGTTGATTCCCACACTGTTGTCTGTATGACAGCATGTGAAACAGCAGCTCTGACCAGTGGTAACCTTACTGAAGTCACCGCCGATCATAGCTGCAGTTCATGTATGTATGTATGTTATGTACAGTTCATTACATGTACATTACATACATGTAGAGATGGGTGGACCCGTGGATGTTTGGGTCCATTGAGTTCAGCTGAAGTTTGGCTTGAGTACTAGAACGGTACCTGAACTTGATCCCGAATACCATTCAAGTGAATGGGGGGCCTGAACATCCGTTGATTCCCACACTGTTGTCTGTATGACAGCATGTGAAACAGCAGCTCTGACCAGTGGTAACCTTACTGAAGTCACCGCCGATCATAGCTGCTTGGTATCGTTGGCCACTGCGGATTCCCATGTTGTCACACATAGGACAGTGTGTGATCCAGTGGCTGTGACCGGCTGTTTAAAGATTACTGCTGGTCAGGCATCGACTGATGACTACTACTCTCATCAGTCTCACCTGCTCTGACTGACAGCAGCCAGAGCAGGAGACGCTGATGACAATTTTCACCAGCCTGTGCATAGTAAGAAATATGTCTGTTAGATTTATAATTAGTGCTGTGTGTGTGTGTAGCTTACTGTACATGTATTTAGCTAATAAATTAAAACAAATTGCGTGAGGCCCCCCCTTATTTTTAATACCCAGCTGAGGGAAAGCAGACAGCTGGGGTCTGCTGTTATTATTCTGGGAAGAGGCCAATATCCACAAAGCTTCCCAGGCTATTAACATAAGCTAACAACTGTCTACTTAGCCTTTTACTGGTTATTAAAAAGGGGACCCAAAAAAATGACATGGGATCCCCCCTATTTTTAATGACCAGCAAATGCAAAACAGACAGATGAGGTCTGATATTAATAAGCTGGGAAGGGACCATGGACATTGGCCTCCTCACAGACTAATAACACCAGTTCTGAGCTGCCACAGAAGAGGTGCATCCATTATATGTGCCAATTCTGACTTTTAGCTTTGGCTCTTCCCGCTTGCCCTGGTACAAAGGCAAGCAGGGTAATGCTTTTGGGGTTGATGTCAGCTGCGTAATGTCTGCTAACATCAAACCCAGGGGTTAGTAATGGAGATACGCCTATATGACACCCCCATTACTAAACCCGTAGACAAAAGAAATAAACACACACATAGAAAAGTCCTTTAATTGTAGAAAACACTCCTCTTTTACCCATTTATTACCTTTAAAAAATAAAATAATCCAAAGGGGTTCGCCGTAAATCCACGATGATCCCAGACTCTGCAGCAACCGGATAGAGAGCTGAGCGGTGACATCAATAATGTGATTGCTCAGTACGGCAGCTGGAACACAGTGACAGTAGCATCATTGAATCTGGCTACTGTGATGAGCATTGACGTCAGTAAGCTTATCGCAGTTTATATCCAATGAACTGCTGTAACCTTACTGACATAACCGCTTGCAGTGTGAGAAATTTCTCATACTGCGAGCGGTGACGGCAGTAAGGTTACAGCAGTTCATCAGCTGTGAACTGCGATAACCTTACTCATGTGCTAATGAGGGCTTTGACTACTCGATGGGGTGATAGTTTCCCCAGACTAGTCTGACCTCCTTCCAAGTTATCACGCTCCTGTGGGCATGCTAACATAATTTGTATAAGTCTACCACTTTGCCAGTTCATGCAAATCTCTCTCAGGCAGTGTCACTGCGCCTCTGAAGTCGGGTTCTCATTTCTGAGCTTCCGGACATGCGCATTGCGCATCTCTGAAGCCGGGAAGCATACACCCAGCTTCAGAGACGTAGTGACGCTGCCGGATTGAGCGACGCGCATGCGCAGATTTGGATAAGTTGGGCCGGCTTGTGCAATTATGTTATCACACCCACTGGGGTGTGATAATGTAGAAAGACAGCTGACTAGTCTCGGGAACTAACACCCATCGACTAGTCAAAAGCTTCATTAGCTTAGGAGGTTATAAATGCTTTTTTAAAACGTTTATTTAACTGAAAGGACTGGTTAGGGAGGTAGTTTAATCACACATAGCTGAATGCTGCTGGATTTGAGGCCATGAGGGACCTGACAGGATCCCTTTAATGAGGAGATGGTCTGGAGTCAGACACTTTTGATTCATGAAAAGGCGTACGTCTGGGTGCACTTTGGCACAAATCGTAATCCTGTCCCTGCAGTGCCCAGAAAACACTCAAAACAACTTAATATGCATATGTTCAGTCTTTTCAGCGTTTTTTAAACACTTCAACTTTCCAAAGAAGTGAGCTGACTATTCAGACGGTTTTTAACTGCTCTTAAGACACTCTATATCTTGCAATATAAGTCAATGGGAAGGCTCAAAAGATGTGCAGGCATTATTGTTTGAAAAAACACCACCAGTTTCTTCATTGTTGAATGAAGTAAAGACGATACAAAAACATTGGAAAAAGGCTAAAAAAACATCATGGCAGTAAAAATATGTTGAAAAAATGCTCAATAAACTACCAAAAATATGCTTAAAAAGATGCTTCAGGAACTAAAATGCCGGTGCTGCCTGAGCGTTTTCCTCTTGAAAAACTTGAAAAGGACTTTTAGAAAAATAGCAGATTATCCTCTATCCTTGGCATATGGGATGTCATGAACACCACCCACTCGATACTCGATGCACAAATGTCTTGGATGTGACTGTAAACGGAGGCTCTGCGTCTCACATTCACTCATCGATTCACCTATCACCCTACAGCCAGTTCACACTTCCACACCTAACTTCTTGCTGACACCACTCACCATTTTGATAGATTAGTGAAACGGCTGCCCTGTGTAACACAGTAGTACACATGCACTCCCAACTTTTACAAGCATCTGATAGCACTCTTTTTTTTCAATCTACCATACACAGGGTAACTCATCCAGGCTATACTTTCCTTATTCGAGCTTGTGGGTACTTTTAGAATAGCGAGGAACAAATTAATACAATTTTATATTTAATAAAATAAAGAGTATAGTCGTGAGCAAAAGTTTTGAGACTGACACAAATTTGGGTTTTTACAAAGTTCCTCTTTTAATGATTTTTTTTACACCTTTTAGTCAGAGGTATCTTTTGTTACCGAAGTACACTTCACATTTAATTTTTTTTTTTTTTACTTTTATTGGCAAGTTTATCCCCTTAGTGACCAAGACAATTTAGTCCTTAATGACCAAGCCAATGTTTACAATTCTGACCAGTGTCAATTTATGAGGTCATAACTCTGGAACGCTTCAGCGGATCCCACTGATTCTGAGATTGTTTTTTAGGGACACTTCATGGTAGTGGTGAAATTTCTTCAATATGACTTGCGTTTATTTATGAAAAATGGAAATTCGGCAAGAATTTAGAAAATTTAGCAATTTTCAAACTTTTAGCTTTTCGTGCCCTTAAAGCAAAGCGTTGTGTCCCAAAAATAGTTAATAAATAACATTTCCCACATGTCTACTTTACATCAGCACAATTTTGGAAACATCATTAAATTTTATTAGGATTAGTGATGAGCGAGTATACTCATTACTCGTGTTTCCTCAAGCATGCTCGGGTGGTCTCTGAGTATTTTGGCGTGCTCGGAGATTTAGTTTGTGTCGCCACAGCTGCATGATTTGTGGCTGCTAGACAGGCTGAATACATGTGGGGTTTGCCTGTTCGTTAGGGAATTCCCACATGTATTCAGACTGTCTAGCAGCGGCAAACATGCAGCTACGGCGACAGAAACGAAATCTCCAAGCACGCCAAAATACTCAAAGGGCACCCAAGCATGCTCGGGAAAACACGAGCAATGAGTATACTTGCTCATCACTAGTTAGGATGTAATAATAAAGGTTAAAAGTTGACCAGCGATTTCTCATTTTTCCAACAAAATTTACAAAACCATTTTTTAGGGACCACCTCACATTTTAAGTTTGTTTGGGTGGTCAGTTTGACAGAAAATACCCAAAAGTGACACCATTCTAAAAACTGCACCACTCATGCGCAAAACCACATTCAAGAAGTTTATTAACCCTTCAGGTGGAACTAAAGCAATGTGGAAGGAAAAAAATTAACATTTTAATTTTTTAACAAAAAAATGTACTTTGGACCCAAACTTTTTTATTTTAACAAGGGTATCAGGAGAAAATGGACCACAAAATTTGTTGTGCAATTTCTTCTGAGTACGCCGATACCCCGTATGTGGGGGAAAGCCACTGTTTGAGTGCATGGTAGGGCTCAGAAAGGAGGGGGCACAGTTTGACTTTTTGAATGCAAAATTGGCTGTAATCAATGGTGGGACACCATGTCGCATTTGGAGACCCAATGATGTGCCTTAACAGTGGAAACCACCCAATTCTAACTCTAACCCTAACAAGCCCTAACGCCAACCTTAACCCCAACACACCCCTAACCCTAATCCAAAACCTATCCCTAAACCACAACCCTAACTCTAAAGGTACTGTCACACTTAGCGATGCACCAGCGATCCCGACCAGCGATATGACGCGGTCAGGATCGCTGGTACATCGCTAAGTGGTCGCTAGTGAGCTGCCACACAGGCAGATCTCACCAGCGACATTGCAGGGGTTGGGGGTCGCTACTTACCTGTCACACTAGGCGATCCTGCGTCCTCCCGCCCAGCTCCACGCGTCGCTCGTCGTCACAGCAGGAAGCACCGCAGGAAGCTGACGACGAGAAACAGTCCAGGACGTTCTCGCGCGATCAGCGATAACCAGCGGGGTAGCGGGTTGTAGGTAAGTATCAGACACAGCGATGTCGCTAGCAATATCGCTGCTACGTCACAAGTTATAGCGATATTGCTAGCGATATCTCTTAGTGTGATATGCCCTTAACTGCAAAGAATTTGAAAAGATACTTTTTTATTTTTATTATTTTTATCTAACTAAGAGGGTGACAAAGGGGGATTTGATTTACTATTGTTTTTATTTTGATCACTGTGATAGGGTCTATCACAATGATCAAAATGAATCAATAGGTAATATCTCCTATTGTTGCCGGGTACCGGCAGGCAGATCTCGGCAGGCACACAGCGCATGCGTCCACCATATTCTTCCAGGAAGATGACACAGAGCCCCTGGGGATGGTGGAGGTACCGGGGCGGGGCTCTGGGGGAACCTATTTCTCTCGCCTCTGGTATTCTAGAGGAGGGGGAAATGAATTGAAAATCAGACTTTTTTTTAGATTTTCGTTATTCACCAAATAACAGCGATCACAAGACTCATGTTTTCCAGGGTCTCAGCTACCCCTGGTAGCCAAGATCCTGGAGATTTTCCAAGATTGGGCGGTGCTATACACTTTTTTATCGGCGCCACTAAAAGCGGCACTGAGGAATAAGGCCCCTTAACTGCCGCCGTTAAAGGCATATTGGCGGTCGTTAAGGGGTTAAGCATGATCACCTTCATTGATCATTAGCCAATTCTAAGTGTCTTGCTGATGCACTGCCAAAACAGACTGAATGCTTTTGTAAATTCAAAGGGGACTTCAACAAAGTATTCGTTTGTTTGAGCATATTTATGCGACCACATTATTTAATTTTAGTTAGAATTGTACAGATTATTGAGGAAATTAAAGGTGGAAAAAGGTTCTCAAATGATTGCTCTCAGTATGATTTTTTTAGATGGCAAATACATGGCATTTTAATGGGGGAGTGCAGACTTTTTTTTATATCCACTGTACAGGTGAGTGTTGCTTTCTGCAAATAAAACATTTGTCAGTGGATCTTTTCAAGAGAACTTCTGGTAGATCTTTTCACTATGATTTGATTTGTAATATAGGATTTTGTAAATGGGCAAATAAATGGAAACCATTATTTCATCAGAGTTGAACTTAGTTGAATGCTTCTTTACTTTTGCGCCGCTTACCGTAGTTTTTGATCACCAAATGACATCAGCCGATTTGACAACTGTGTCCAATGGTTAAAATGAGAAGCGTGTTGCTCTATCGAGTATTTCCTGAGAAGAGATAATAAAACATTAGAAAGAAACATATTTTACCAAGAACAGCAGCTTAGTTATAGTCCACATCAAAAACCCGTACAAGAAGAGCCATTGGAATGTCCGTTTCATTGAATTACTTAGTTGTTCATGCAGTAAGAACAAGCTCAAAACATAAATAGCTTTCCATTCAATCAGCTTGTTCTTCAAATGTCACCAAGCTGTGATCTAATGACTGGGGCAGTTTATAAAGAAAGTCTTAATTGGGCTTCATGGCTTCTAATAATGGCACATAATTAGTCCTGGATGTATAATCACTGAACACGTCTAAAAGCTAATTTATGTAGGTCTGTAAAATAGACGTAAGAATCTTTGGCAAAATATGAACTGGAGCAAACTCTATTAATAGAGGAGATAAATATTGCTACAGTAAGATCAATTTCTACTACAATATGTTTCATGTAAATGCTCACACCAGAGCCCTACAACTTATTATCTAAAAATCCAATTGCTGTGGGAAAATCTAAGCCTAATTTTAGGCAATGTTGGTGTTTCTTGTGTTTTTTTTTTTTTCTAAACTGGGATCATATCCAAAAGGAAACAGGTTTCCTTTATACCTTGTTAGTAACCCTTTAGTAATATTGTTGATAGTTGTATATGTAGAAAGTATTTACACAACTTGACACTTGTCAGGAGTACAAGAAAAATGTTGCTGGATGAGAGTGATGGACCCAGATCTCTTCTACCTTGGTCTTTATTAATATCAATGGCCACAGCTATGCAGGATGCTTCTATATACAGTATAGTGGCATGAGGTTGGATTCATTCATGCAGGGTGTGTTTCACCAAAGCCAGACGTGGATCCAACTGGAAGGAAACTTCAAGCATTCTGAAGACTTGAACCTTTCCCTGGGTAGCCAACTTGATTTTTTTTTCTTAAAAGCCCCTCAGTAGAGTTGAGCGATACCAGCCGATACTTGAAAATATCGGATCGGAATGGATCGGCCGATCTTAAAAAAAAAAGTATCGGTATCGCCGATTCCGATACCGGGAACCAATGCAAGTCAATGGGGCCAAAATATCGGAATTAAAAAAAACCTTTCTTTCCTTGTAGGTTAATTCTACATGAAGAAAAACAACTAAGAATAATGTAGAATGTATTGTGGGAGGTGGAGGAGACATTAAAGCCATAGAGGTTTAGCCCAATCAAATGGAATAGCAGGAATTAAACTTTTTTTTTAAAGATGTTAGGAGTTACAAAGATATTGACTATGTTAGCCTCATTTATATTTTGCCAGACATGTATGTCTTCTTCTTCTTTCTTCTTCTTTCTTATTCTTCTTCCTTTTTTTTACCTTCTTCTTCTTCTTATTCCTTTTTTTACATTCTTCTTCTTCTTCTTCCTCCTTTTTTTACATTCTTCTACTTCCTTTTTTTACATTCTTCTTCTTCCTTTTTTTACATTCTTCTTCTTATTCCTTTTTTTACATTCTTCTTCTTCTTCCTTTTTTAAATTCTTCTACTTCCTTTTTTTACATTCTTCTTCTTCTTCTTCCTTTTCTTACATTCTTCATATTCTTCTTATTCAACAATTATTATTCTACATATTCAACTTCTTCATCTTCTTCCTATTCTTCTTCATCATATTCTTGTTTGTGTCAGGCATTCCTGTAGTTGTTATCTGGAAAAGTTAGAAGTTTACACCTTCCGTTCTGCCTGTCACAAAAGATTTACAACAGGATTTGTCCGCGTTCAGTTTGGCCTGCAGCAGCAGGCCTTTTCCAGGGGCACCACGAGGAGGAACGGACTCACCCCCATACACTGCTTAGTCTTCTTCTGCTTATAAATAAGATAATATCATTTGCTCAGAGTATTAGTCTTATGCTTAATGTTCTTCTGCTTTGTTTTTTTTATGCTTCTTGGTCTTCTCTCTCTTGTTGTTCTGCATCTTGGTGGTTGTCTTCCTGTTCTTTGTCCTCTTGAACCAGCTGACGGTACTGGCACCGGGAGGGGCAGCAGAAGGAACAAGAGCCAATGGCACTACCGAGGACCAGCTGACGGTGCTGGAACCCGGTTACTAAGCAGGAGGTACCTGTGCTACAAAGCACTACCAAGGACCAGCAGACGTTGCCGGAACTCGGATACCGAGATGGAGGCACCTAGGCCAAAGGCTCTGACGAGAACCAGCTGACGGTGCTGGAACCCGGAGGGGTAGCATAAGCTGCAAGAGCAAATGGAAATAGCGAGGACCAGCTGACAGTGCTGGCACCCGGAGGGGCAGCAGAAGGAATAAGAGCCAATGGCACAACCAAGGACCAGCTGACGGTGCTGGAACCCGGTTACTAAGCAGGAGGTACCTGTGCTACAAAGCACTACCAAGGACCAGCAGACGTTGCCGGAACTCGGATACCGAGATGGAGGCACCTAGGCCAAAGGCTCTGCCGAGAAACAGCTGACGGTGCAGGAACCCGGAGGGGTAGCATAAGCTGCAAGAGCAAATGGAAATAGCGAGGACCAGCTGACAGTGCTGGCACCCGGAGGGGCAGCAGAAGGAATAAGAGCCAATGGCACAACCGAGGACCAGCTGACGGTGCTGGAACACGGTTACTAAGCAGGAGGTACCTGTGCTACAAAGCACTACCAAGGACCAGCAGACGTTGCCGGAACTCGGATACCGAGATGGAGGCACCTAGGCCAAAGGCTCTGACGAGAACCAGCTGACGGTGCTGGAACACGGAGGGGTATCAGAAGTTACCCCTGAAAAGCAAAGTTGGCATGCGGCAAGCTGGCCGCAGTTACCGAATCACACAGTCCTACAGGGGGTGCTTGTCCTACTGGCACTATGGAACAAGCCTTTCTTACCAGAACCCGCAGTCCACATAGGAAGCACCTAAACTGCTGGCACCCTAGCCTCGGCTAACCCAACCGCAACACGACATGGCAACTTGGGGTGGCAAACTGACATTGACACTTCCCGGAAACAGCAGGCAGGGCTGGAACCAAGCTGGGCAGGAGGGAGTACCCGTGCCAAAGTCAGTTATGAGCAGCAACTGGCGATGTTGGAGCCCAGGACAAGCACTTAGCAGGCTGAGGCCTGATGTGCTGTCAATTGGGAGGCAGCAGGACAGATTGCCATCAAAACAGCAGGGGAACAGCTGACGTTACTGAACCCCACAAACACAGGAGCTAGTGTTTTACTCTGTGAAGACGGCACTTCCGAGCAACAACTGGCTGTGTTGAAGCCCAGGGACAAGCACGGAGCAGGCTGAGGCTGCATTGAAGAAATTTTAAGATCGGTTGTAGACTACTAATTTGAACCAAGCTCCACTTAGGCCTGTGGCTTCACTGATTTTCGTATTTCCCCTGTCCTCCAACCCCGCCAGTTACAGCTCCGAAGTGGCGTCTGCACAATCCACACTTGTTCCTGTGTTACAGGTGTTCAGTCCGGTCAGTTAATCCCCTGATGTGTGTCCGGCAATGTCGCCTGCTCTGTCCACATTCCCATTATGGGAATGTGGACAGAGCAGGCGACATTGCCGGACACACATCAGGGGATTAACTGACCGGACTGAACACCTGTAACACAGGAACAAGTGTGGATTGTGCAGACGCCACTTCGGAGCTGTAACTGGCGGGGTTGGAGGACAGGGGAAATACGAGAGACAGTGGAGCCACAGGCCTAATTGGAGCACGGTTAAAAATCAGTAGTGGTATGACTGTGTAGGCAGCAGGAGACTTTGCCATCTACACAGCAGGGGATCAGCTGACGTTACTGAACCCCACTGAGACACGGGAGCAAGTGTCTCTTTCCGTGTGGACGGCACTTCCGAACTACAACTGGCTGTGTTGAAGCCCAGGAAATAGGAGGGTGTAGGCAGAGGCCTACTGTATTTTGAAAGAGGTGACAGCAGGAGAGACTGCCATCCACAAAGCAGGGGATCAGCTGACGTTACTGAACCCCACTGAGACACGGGAGCAAGTGTCTCTTTCCGTGTGGACGGCACTTCCGAACTACAACTGGCTGTGTTGAAGCCCAGGAAATAGGAGGGTGTAGGCAGAGGCCTACTGTATTTTGAAAGAGGTGACAGCAGGAGAGACTGCCATCCACACAGCAGGGGATCAGCTGACGTTACTGAACCCCACTGAGACACGGGAGCAAGTGTCTCTTTCCGTGTGGACGGCACTTCCGAACTACAACTGGCTGTGTTGAAGCCCAGGAAATAGGAGGGTGTAGGCAGAGGCCTACTGTATTTTGAATAAGGTGACAGCAGGAGAGACTGCCATCCACACAGCAGGGGATCAGCTGACGTTACTGAACCCCACTGAGACACGGGAGCAAGTGTCTCTTTCCGTGTGGACGGCACTTCCGAACTACAACTGGCTGTGTTGAAGCCCAGGAAATAGGAGGGTGTAGGAAGAGGCCTACTGTATTTTGAAAGAGGTGACAGCAGGAGAGACTGCCATCCACACAGCAGGGGATCAGCTGACGTTACTGAACCCCACTGAGACACGGGAGCAAGTGTCTCTTTCCGTGTGGACGGCACTTCCGAACTACAACTGGCTGTGTTGAAGCCCAGGAAATAGGAGGGTGTAGGCAGAGGCCTACTGTATTTTGAAAGAGGTGACAGCAGGAGAGACTGCCATCCACAAAGCAGGGGATCAGCTGACGTTACTGAACCCCACTGAGACACGGGAGCAAGTGTCTCTTTCCGTGTGGACGGCACTTCCGAACTACAACTGGCTGTGTTGAAGCCCAGGAAATAGGAGGGTGTAGGCAGAGGCCTACTGTATTTTGAAAGAGGTGACAGCAGGAGAGACTGCCATCCACACAGCAGGGGATCAGCTGACGTTACTGAACCCCACTGAGACACGGGAGCAAGTGTCTCTTTCCGTGTGGACGGCACTTCCGAACTACAACTGGCTGTGTTGAAGCCCAGGAAATAGGAGGGTGTAGGCAGAGGCCTACTGTATTTTGAATAAGGTGACAGCAGGAGAGACTGCCATCCACACAGCAGGGGATCAGCTGACGTTACTGAACCCCACTGAGACACGGGAGCAAGTGTCTCTTTCCGTGTGGACGGCACTTCCGAACTACAACTGGCTGTGTTGAAGCCCAGGAAATAGGAGGGTGTAGGCAGAGGCCTACTGTATTTTGAATGAGGTGACAGCAGGAGAGACTGCCATCCACAAAGCAGGGGATCAGCTGACGTTACTGAACCCCACTGAGACACGGGAGCAAGTGTCTCTTTCCGTGTGGACGGCACTTCCGAACTACAACTGGCTGTGTTGAAGCCCAGGAAATAGGATGGTGTAGGCAGAGGCCTACTGTATTTTGACTGAGGTGACAGCAGGAGAGACTGCCATCCACACAGCAGGGGATCAGCTGACGTTACTGAACCCCACTGAGACACGGGAGCAAGTGTCTCTTTCCGTGTGGACGGCACTTCCGAACTACAACTGGCTGTGTTGAAGCCCAGGAAATAGGAGGGTGTAGGCAGAGGCCTACTGTATTTTGAAAGAGGTGACAGCAGGAGAGACTGCCATCCACAAAGCAGGGGATCAGCTGACGTTACTGAACCCCACTGAGACACGGGAGCAAGTGTCTCTTTCCGTGTGGACGGCACTTCCGAACTACAACTGGCTGTGTTGAAGCCCAGGAAATAGGAGGGTGTAGGCAGAGGCCTACTGTATTTTGAAAGAGGTGACAGCAGGAGAGACTGCCATCCACAAAGCAGGGGATCAGCTGACGTTACTGAACCCCACTGAGACACGGGAGCAAGTGTCTCTTTCCGTGTGGACGGCACTTCCGAGCTACAACTGGCTGTGTTGAAGCCCAGGAAATAGGAGGGTGTAGGCAGAGGCCTACTGTCTTTGTAATGCGGAGACAGCAGGAGAGACTGCCATCTCCACAGCAGGGGAACAGCTGGCAGTGCTGAACCCCACTAACACTTGAACGAATGTGTTTGGCTCTGTGGAGACGACACTTCTGAACACCAACTGACGTTGTTGGAGCCCAGGATTAGGCGAGGAGCAGGCTGGGGCCTACTGGATTTTGGCAGGTGAATGCAGCAGGAGACTTGCCATCTCCACAGCAGGGGAACAGCTGACAGTGCTGAACCCCACTAACACTTGAACGAATGTGTTTGGCTCTGTGGAGACGACACTTCTGAACACCAACTGACGTTGTTGGAGCCCAGGATTAGGCGAGGAGCAGGCTGGGGCCTACTTGATTTTGGCAGGTGAATGCAGCAGGAGACTTGCCATCTCCACAGCAGGGGAACAGCTGACAGTGCTGAACCCCACTAACACTTGAACGAATGTGTTTGGCTCTGTGGAGACGACACTTCTGAACACCAACTGACGCTGTTGGAGCCCAGGATTAGGCGAGGAGCAGGCTGGGGCCTACTGGATTTTGGCAGGTGAAGGCAGCAGGAGACTTGCCATCTCCACAGCAGGGGAACAGCTGACAGTGCTGAACCCCACTAACACTTGAACGAATGTGTTTGGCTCTGTGGAGACGACACTTCTGAACACCAACTGACGCTGTTGGAGCCCAGGATTACGCATGCCGCATGCAGAGGCCAATGGGCATCGGTTTTTATGGAGGTTGTGGACTACTACTGATTCTAACCATGCTCCACTTAGGCCTCTGGCTCCACTGTCTCTACTATTTACCCTGGCCTCCAACCCCGCCAGCTACATCTCTGAAGTGGCGTCAGCACAATCTACACTTGTTCCTGTGTTACTGGTGCTCAGTCCCATCAGTTGATCCCCTGATGTTTGTCCGGCAAGTTCGCCAGCTCTGTCCTCATTCCCACTACTGGTTATGGGAATGTGGACAGAGCAGGAGACCTTGCCGGACACACATCAGGGGATAAACTGATGGGACTGAGCCACAGGAACACAGGAACAAGTGTAGATTGTGCTGACGCCACTTCAGAGATGTAGATGGCGGGGTTGGAGGTCAGGGGAAATAGTAGAGACAGTGGAGCCAGAGACCTAAGTTGGGCACGGTTAAAAATCAGTAGTGGTTTGAATGTTGATGGAGCTGGTGACTCTGCCGTCCACACAGCAGGGGATCAGCTGGCATTACTGAACCCCAGTAACACAGGAGCTAGTGTGTTTCTCTGTGCAGACGACACATCTGAGCGACAACTGGCTGTGTTGAAGCACAGGGATTATAGTTCAGGTGGTAGAAAAATGAACACACCAGCAGACCTGGATACAGTTGCCAACCACTAATTTAGTCTGTAAGAGGAATGGCAAAGTCTTTGGAGATCCAGGCCTTGTTCATTTTCAGAAAAGTCAGCCGGTCAACATTATCGGAAGATAGTCGCGTGCGACGGTCTGTTAGTACACCACCTGCGGCACTAAAGACACGTTCCGATAATACACTGGCAGCAGGGCAAGCCAGCACCTCCAATGCATACTGGCTAAGCTCTGGCCATGTATCCAGCTTAGAGACCCAAAACTTGAAGGGGGAAGAGCCATCTGGGAGTACAGCGACAGGGCAAGACATGTAGTCTGACACCATCTGACGGAAGCGTTGCCTCCTGCTGACTCGAGGCGTCGCTGATGGTGTAGACAATTGTGGTGGACACACAAAACTTTGCCACATTTGGGCCATAGTGGTCTTGCCTTGTGCTGCGGCACTGCCTCTGCTCCCTCTTTGTGCAGAGTTTCCTCCACTGCCTCGACGCACAGAGCTGCTTTGTAAAGCACTAGCAACAATGCTGTCGGGTGGAATGGAAAACATTATGGACTGCACCAGTGACTCTTCGTACTCCCGCATTTTACGCTCCCGGTTCAACGTTGGTATGAGCCTTTGTACGCTGTCCCGGTAGCGAGGATCTAGGAGGGTGTACACCCAATAATCAGCCGAGACGAGAATGTGGGCGATGCGGCGGTCGTTTCTCAGGCACTGCAGCATGAAATCAACCATGTGCTGCAGACTCCCAACTGCCAAAGAACCGCTGTCCCCTGTTTGAGGCGTGACCTCGACCTGCTCTGCATCACCCCACCCTCGCTGTACATACTGAGTAGAGGTTTGTGTACCTCCCTCCTCTGGAGAGATGTCTTCCTCCTCCATCGACTCCTCCTCATCCTCCTCACAAAGTGTCCCCTGCCTAGGCCTTTGTGAGGAAACACGTAGCGCAGACTGTCCAGAAGCAGATGGCATTTGGGACTCCTCATCCTCCACCTCTTCTGAAACCTCATCCCTTAGTGCTTGCAGTGTTTGTTGAAGCAGGCAGATAAGGGGGACAGTCATGCTGACTAGTGCATCATCTGCACTCGCCATCCGCGTGGATTCATCGAAGGCACGCAAAACGAGGCAGATGTCCTTCATAGAGGCCCACTCAATGGTGCTGAAGTGTGAACGGCGCACAGTGCGACTTGTTTGCGCCTGATGCAGCTGGTACTCCATGACTGCTGCCTGCTGCTCACACAACCGCTCCAACATATGTAACGTTGAATTCCACCGGGTGGGTAGGTCACATATGATGCGATGTTCCGGAAGGCCAAATCGTCGCTGCAGAGCAGCGAGGCGCGATCTTACCGTGCTGGAACGTCGCAAGTGAGCGCACTCTATGCGGACCTTGTGCAACAGTGCATCAAGATCCGGATAGTCCCTCAGAAAGCTCTGCACGACCAAGTTAAGAACATGTGCCAGACATGGGATGTGTGTGAGGTTGCCTAGGCCAAGAGCTGCCACCAGATTTCGGCCATTGTCACACACTACCAAGCCCGGCTGGAGATTCGCTGGCCCAAACCACACATCGCTCTCCAGCTTGATAGCATTCCAGAGCTCCTGCGCTGTGTGGCTTCGATTCCCCAAAGAAATTAATTTGAGTACAGCCTGTTGACGTTTGGCCACGGCTGTGCTCATATCGGTCGTAACAGGCTCCTGCTCTGCTGTTTCTGAGGAACTTGAGTAGGAGGAGGAGTCTATGTGTACAGACTGGAGTCCTGCAATCCGTGGCGTTGGAAGAACACGTACAGCGCCACTCTCCAGATCCGTACCCGGCTCCACAACATTGACCCAGTGGGCAGTGAGGGAAAGGTATCGTCCCTGTCCATGGTTACTGGTCCACGCATCGGTGGTCAGGTGGACCTTGCTACTAACGGCGTTTAGTAGCGCATGTTTTATTTTGCCCTCAACATGTTTCTGCAGGGCAGGGACGGCTCGCCTGCTGAAATAAAAGCGGCTGGGCACGTTGTATTGGGGGACTGCCAATGCCATTAAGTCCCGGAAGGTGTCAGTGTCCACCAGCCTGAATGACAGCATTTCAACTGCCAGAAGTTTGGCAATGCCAGCATTCAGAGACTGTGCTCGGGGATGGTTTGCCGAGTAAGGGCGCCTTTTATCCCATGCCTGTGCTACCGATGGCTGTGATGGATGGGAACGTGCTGTTATGGGTGGAATCTGACAGGGTCTCCGGACAACAGTGGCAGAGGTTCTTCCTTGGCGATCCTGTGAGGAAGCCGAACCAGCAGTGTGTGAGCTGGAGGAAGAGGGCCCAACACGAACTGAAGAGGTGGTAGGTGGTGCTGTACGTTGGCCTACGTCTTCAGGGTGTCTCTGCAACTCCAACTCGTGCTTGGTGCGCACATGTTTCCACATATTTGTGGTATTGAGGTTGCTGACATTTCTCCCTCTTTTGACTCTCTGATGACACAGCTTGCATTTGACAAAGCAAATGTCATCTGCAACTGTGTCAAAAAAGGACCACGCACTGCAACTCTTGTGAGCGCCCGGTTTGCCTTTGGAAGGAGGAATGCTCCTAACGGGTGCCGAAGTGGAGGGTACAGGCAACCAAGTCTTCCCCCTCCCTCTGCCTCCTGTTTTGGCCGGTAGGGGAATCTCTTCCTCCGAGCTGCTCCCACCACCTTCCTGTTGCTCACGCCATGATGGGTCAAGGACCTCATCATCTTCCCTCCCCTCTTCAAACAGCTGCTTCTCCGGGGTTGTCTCGCCAGCACCGTACGCACCAGAAAGTGGCAACTGAGTCTCGTCATCATCTGATGCGTACTGAGGTGTGCTGACCATAGGCACTGGCCCACTCACCTCTTCAGATTCAGAGGGACAAAGAAGTTGCGCATCACTGCATACTCCCTCTTCTTCACATTCAGGAATGCTGCTTGGCTGGCCCCCTCTTTCCAAGCCAACAGATTCCGAGAACAGAAGTAGAGACTGTGATGGCTCCTGTCCATGTCTCTCTGACTGCCTGGGCACTTTGGCAGGTGGTGAAGAGACAGATGGTTGCTTTTCGGTGCTCTGACCCTGAGAGGATGCGGAAGTAATTGAAGTCGATGCGTTAGCTGCCATCCATCCGACAACGGCTTCAATTTGTTCCTCCCGCAGCAGTGGGGTACGTTGAGGTCCTACAAAGCTGCGCATAAAGGACTGTTGCCTGCTAAAACTGGGGGATGCTGATCCACTGGTGCCCGCAGCAGGCCCAGAATCCCCACGTCCTCTACCTGTAGAATCCCCACGTCCTCTCCCTGCAGAATCCCCACGTCCTCTCCCTGCTGAAACTCCACGCCCACACCCACGCCCCCGCGCCTTACTCCCTGCCTTCTTCATCTTGCAAGACTGCTTAAGATAGGCAAAAAAGTACAAAGGGGGGCCTTAGTGTGCTTATTCCTGAACAGCTGGTTACAGGTACAAGAAACACTAATTTTATGAAGTGTGTGTGTGTGGACTAGACTTTAATAGGAGCTGATGTGGCCTACACAAGTTCAAAATGTAGTGTTTGGTGAACTTTTTATGTGGTTTCTTTGTTTGAAACAAACTCAAAGTATGAGAACAAAGAATTGAAACTGATAGTATCACCAACTTTTTGGAGCTATTACAATGCAGGCAGGTAACCTACAATGCAAAAGATGAGGCTCCCAAAAAATTGGGTAATACTAATCTGGCTGCGCCGGCAGGGCACAAGCCAGAAAAAAAGGCTCCTCTATCTACTCCTATATAGTGTTTGCAACCAACCAATGTTGATGGATACGGATGGATGCACACTAATAGGAGAAGAAAAAATGAGCTGCACTCAAAGACAAATATGTGTGAGGCAGTGACGCACGTTGAGCGTCCTACAACCAGACGTAGCTGCAGGACACTCTACTCAGCGTGAGCTGCACTCACACACAGTCAGAGACCTCTCAGACAGCCGTCAACAGTGCAGCTAAGTGGGCACTGGCACTGACAGGCTGCAGAAAGGCTCCGCTGTGTACTCCTATATAGTGTTTGCAACCACCGTAGATGGAGACGGATGGATGCACACTAATAGAAGAAAAAATGAGCTGCACTCAAATAAAAATATGTGTGAGGCAGTGACGCACGCTGAGCGTCCTACAGCCAGACGTAGCTGCAGGACACACTACTCAGCGTGAGCTGCACTCACACACAGTCAGAGACCTCTCAGACAGCCGTGAACAGTGCAGCAAAGTGGACACTAGCACTGAAAGGCTGCAGAAAGGCTCCGCTGTCTACTACTAGTGTTTGCAACCAACGTATATGGATACGGATGGAAGCACACTAGATTGAAATTATTTAAAAAATGCAGCTCAAAAAATAAAAGATGTATGAGGCAGCAGTGATCACACTGGGTGGCCTACAGCCTGACGTGGCTGCAGGACCCACTCCACAGCGTGAGCTGCACTCACACAGCCCTTGCAGACAGCTGTGAACACTGCTGCTAGGGCAAAGAAGGCTACAGTGGTGGTTTATGTAGCCTGGGTAAAGCACTAGATGTTTGGTGGAATCGCTATTTCTAACTGTCCCTCACAGTCTTCTACAGCAGCCTGTCCCTAACTGAATTCACAGCAGAGTGACCAGAAATGGCGGCTGCGGTGGCTTTTATAGTGCATCATGACATCATTTCGGCAGCCAATCACAGCCATGCCAATAGTTAACATGCCTACATGCCTAACAGGATGTGCCCACACTTCGGAGGATTCCCATTGGCTTAATCAAAGCAAGCAGGCTCATAGCATGATGGGAACTTCCTATTCCGATTCCGATCCCGGAATCCGATATGAAAAAAGTATCGGAATTAAGTATCGGAATTCCGATACCGCTAATATCGGCCGATACCCGATACTTGCGGTATCGGAATGCTCAACACTGCCCCTCAGTCATCATTTTGTACAAGGACATCAGAAAACCATAAGCAATCACGAAGGTATTAAGTGATACATGGCTACAGCCCATAATTCTTATATGAAGACATTAGCTCAGGGATGTCAAACTCAAATACACAGAGGAACAAAATTAAAGGCTTGGACAAAGTCGCGGGCCACCCATGATATTTATTACAAATAAAAGCAATGAACAGAAACAAACTTAAAGGTGTTTTCCCACAAAGTGCATTTTAATTAATAGATCTCAAAATAAAATACTGGAATACTATAATGTGTAAGAACAGTAAAAAGAATATGGCCTAATTTATTTACAGTATGTAGTAGCAAAGGATAAAAAACCTTAAATAATACAAACAATAAAGTATGAAGCAAGCAAAAGTACCCCCAAACAGTGTTGATACCCCCACTGTGAATTTCTCCACCTTACCCTCAACACGCTTGATATGATGACCCTAATGTACCCCTCCTCCCTCAATCCTCTCTGACAAAGTATGTTGACCCCCATCACAGTATGATTTTATAACTGTAATCCCCACATAGTCCTCCATACAGTATAATGTTCACAAAAGTGCCTCATACAGTATAGTGGGCACCATATAGTCCTCCATATAATATAACAGTATAACGGTTCCCTGCTTTGATTCCATTGACTTCCATGCAGTATAATTGTCCCACATAGTGCTCCATACAGTATAATGGCCACAAAAAACTGTTCCATACAGTATAATGGTCGTACATAGTGCTCCATACAGCACAATGGCCTCAAATAGAGCTCCATATAGTATAATGGCCCCACAGAGTGTTCCATGCAGTATAATGGCCCCACACAGTGTTCCATGCAGTATAATGGCCCCACACAGTGCCCCATAAGGTATATTGGGCCCACATAGTGCGCCATACAGTATAATAGCCCCACTTAGTGCACCATACAGCATAATGGCCCCACATAGTGCTCCATACAGTTTAATGGGTATCAAATAATGCTCCATACAATATAATGGGCACCACACAGTTCTCCATACAGTATAATGGCCACAAAAAGTGCTCCATACAGTATGATGGCCTCACATAGTGCTTCATACAATACAATGGCCTCAAATAGTGCTCCATATAGTAATTGTCATAGATTGTAAGCTTGTGAGCAGGGCCCTCATTCCTCTTGGGATCTGTTTTGATCTATGTGTTTATTTCTATGCTGTAATGTCTATTGTCTGTACAAGTCACCTCTAAAATGTAAAGTGCTGCGGAATATGTCAGCGCTATAGAAATAAAATTATTATTATTATGGCCCCACACAGTGCTCCATGCAGTATAATGGTCCCACATAGTGTCCCATACAGTATGTTGGGCCCAGATAGTGCTCTATACAGTATAATGGCCCCACACAGTACTCCATACAGCATAATGGCCCCACATAGTGCTCCATACAATATAATGAGCACCACATAGTGCTCCATACAGTATAATGGGCACCACATAGTGCTCCACACAGTATAATGGACACCACATAGTGCTCCATACAGCATAATGGACACCACACAGTTCTCCATACAGTATAATGGACATCACATGGCACTCAGTACAGTATAATGGACACCACATAGTACTCAGTACAGTAAAATGGACACCATATAGTGCTACGTACAGTATAATGGGAACCACACAGTGCTTCATACAATATAATGGGTGCCTCACAGTGCTCCATACTGTATAATAGGCACCACATAGTGCTCCATACAGTATAACGGGTTCACATTAAATAAAAATACTAACCTCTGCCCACACCCTCACTGCTTCAGTCTCTTCACGGTGTCTTCAGATCCTCTGCACATCTCGGTACAGTGGGCGTGTTGTAATGACATCATTGCGCCCCCTTGCGCTGAGACATCATATGCAGACGGGGAATGTTGGGAAATGGAGTGTCAGCTGACGCTCCCTCTTCCATCATTGCTTTTAACTGTACCAACTGCATCTAGGATGCTGATATAGTTGAAAGTTCGGGCGACGCGGGCCAAATACACTTGGGAATCCAACTTTCTTCAGTTATTTAAAAAAATCAAAACAAATCTTTTTTTCTTTTTAACGGACAGTGGAATAAAGTGATGTATTTTTTAGTACTGTTCAGGACTTTGAGAACGAACCCTGGCAACTCCACACTTTGGCTATGGCACCTAAAATTACATCTAAACCAACATGTGTGATTTCAGCATAGAAGATGATGGAGGGGGTTGATACTGTGAGAATCATGTGGGAATAGTGGATGAGGGCAGGTATATCTCGCCCAGATTCCTTTCCTATGTGGCCTAGTCTGGTCAGTATCGCACCTGCTTGCTAATGAATAATGGGAGGTGGATATAAAAGGATGCCAGGTGGTTGTGTGAGTGTCTCAGCCTGGGAACACAGAGAGCCTGTCTGTGTGAGAGACACACGTGAGTGAAAGCAGTGCCCACTGCAACGGTGGTTTGGCTGGACGGGAGAAGCCCGCCAGTTGGTAGTTAGGTTGTCCATTGTTTAGTTAGTGCCGGACAGGCAAGGATTTGTTTTATGTTTTATTTCCTTTTGCATTGCTTTCACCGTTAATAAACCTGACCCAGGGTCAGTTACACCCGAATCCCAGCTCTGCGCCTGAGCTTCATGCTGAACGCACGTGACCTTTGACCCCAGCAAAGCCGATCCCGGAGTGTTTTATCACAATACATATATAGCTCTTTCAAAAGACAAGTCCAGCCATACCTTTACATGGCCACTCCATTCCACATTATTGAGAAATTAGTATTTGAATTGATATGGAAATGAGGCTAAAGGACAATGGTAGATCTGGAGCATCTGTCACTCCAGCTCTATTCCTTGCCCAGAGCTGCTTACTTCTGCTTGACTGACAGCTTCTATGCTTTGTGACTTCAGTCAAAGGAGCTGTTAGTCAAGCAGGAGGAAGCGACATTGGGCAGGATCAGTGCGTGAGTGACAAAACGTTGATTTCTCAGTAATCGAAGGACGGACTGGTAATGTTAATTTATTGATGAACTTGTCTTTAGAAAGTGTTATTGGCAAGCATAAATAGCTTGGAGGCGAAAATCATTCTGACAGTTTCACATGAAGTAAATGTGAGTGTGCAGATACACTTAGGCTATGTGCACACGTTGCAGATTCACCTGCGGGTTTTTCCGCGCGGATCCGCAGGTAAAACCGCAGGTAAAGTGACCTGCGGTTTTCCTGCAGTTTAGCCCTGCGGTTTCACTCTTCTACTATGTTAAAGGTGTATAACCGCCCAAACAATTGACATGCTGTGGTTTGTAAACCGCAACAAAACCGCGCGGAAAAAACTGCAGCATGAGCACAGCGGTTTTGAAAAGCCATAGGGTTACATGGTACTGTACCATGTCTGCGGAACTGCTGCGTTTCCGCAGGGCCAAAACCACTGCGGAAACGCAGCAGAATCCGCAACGTGTGCACATAGCCTTAGTTTTAGGCCGGGGTCAGACTTGCGAGAAACTAGCACGAGTTTTGCACGTCAATACCCGGCACTGCCGCCGACATGCAGGTGGGAGCTTTCAGCTGCATGTATTTCTATGCAGCTGAACGCTCCAATCCCGAGTGCCGGCGGCATTGCTGGGTATTGACGTGCAAGACTCGTGCGAGTTTCTCGCAAGTCTGACCCCGGCCATAAAGTGAGTTTCATGCCTGATTGTTCAAAGCTACTTTTAAGGAAGTACAAGTTTAATTTCTAACATTTTGTAACACAACAAGCAAATTGAGCTTTTCTTTTGTTTTACGTCATTATGTTGCATTCACATGCTAAAGGTGATGGGGTCACTGGTGTACCATTAAGTATTGAAATACAGTAAAATGTTGAATTGAACCTTCTTAACACCTGAGAATTGTGTGATTTTATTACATTATTTATGTGACTTCCATTGTATAATATCCATTCAACATTAGCACTCATCATACAAGGCCTTTTTACAGGAAATGTTTTGAGTTTCTTAGACCAGATGTTCAGCTTGTAGGTCATGACACCAAGCAGGGTGACAGATTTTGATTCTTTTTTGTAGGGCCCTTCGTTTTCAGAAGCACAACACGATTTATTTGCTGGCAGAACTAACAATGACATACCAAAGCATGGAATCTCGGCTTAAAATTTATTTTGTCCAAAGTTTTATCACAAATCAAAACGCGGAACCTCTGGTTCCTGATCTCTACCCCATGATTGAGATGATGTAAGGTCCAAGCTCTCCAACTCTTGCAGGTTTACTCACCAGTGCAACATGACCTTATGGTGTGCTATTCTTAAGGTAGCTGTGGAAAATGTACGACCAGTACTTAACCACCAGTAGGAAGGAAAATTGATGTACCACTCACCTTTCGTGTCTACCTCTTTCCTCATAGACTGTAAGCTTGCGAGCAGGGCCCTCATTCCTCTTGGTATTTATTATAATCTATGTGATTATTGTTATGCTGTAATGTCTATTGTCTGTACAAATCCCCTCTGAAATGTAAAGTGCTGCGGAATATGTCGGCGCTATAGAAATAAGATTTATTATTATTATTATGTATCCTGATTTGTCACCTTCCTTCTTATTGAGGCCTTCAGCTGCCTTATGGTGGAGTGTAATTGTGGCGCCCCTGAGGGTTCAGTCGCCACAGAGGTACTGCACCTCTTGAGGTGTGGTACCCCACCATTCAGGTAAAGTGGAGTCCCCTGACCACACTCCAACACCTGCACCCCACACAATAGAGTAGTGTAGCAAAGCACCTTTTGGTGGCTTCCTGCTTGGAACACGAAGCGTGCTGGGAGGCGGGTGGAGTTTAGATTGCACTAAAAGAGCGGGAAGAGGATAGGAGTTAGTTAGACACAGGAGTCTGACATGGTCGGACCTGTGTAAGGAGATTCCCTGAGTGGGATGGAAGAAGGAAAGTGCTGCAGCCGACCTCAGTAATCTGGGTCCGCTGGCACAGGAAAGGAACACTGAAGGAAAGCCTGAATCTCCAAAAGAAGGAAAGGATTAGTACGGAACGTGAGGAGAGGAAGAGAACCAGGGGAGGAGGGTTAGAAGAGAACCCTTCCCATGTTCTAAGCGCAAGGCCGGGGTCCGGTCCCCGAGGTTGTTTTGGATTCTTATGGTCCCGCAACAGACACCGGAGGAATAGAAGTTGATGAACACTTTATTCCCACACCAGACTTGGGGGCACAACAGCAATGAGATAGAGAGCCGGGACTTAGAAGCAGAGAGTCCCCGAAGCAGGCTACAGCTGTCTGCCGTACAAGTAGAGTTCATAGGAACATCTGACATGAGGAACTCCAGTGTAACTCAGTACTGTGAACTCAGTACTAAAGGCGCTATGAGGGAGACGTTCAGAAAAGGCACATATGTTGGCGGAGTGTTGGAAAGGAGTACTTCATCTTGCCTGGAGGTTGACTGACCTCCTGACCCAGAGGACACGGCACCGATGCAGGCTCTTGAGCCGCTACAGACTGTGAGCAAAGCGTTGGAACAACATGCTCTGGTGTCCTCCACTTATTCCTGCGTCAACCCGCCCGGCACTGCTACATCCCCTGCGCCTGACACTACACCATCTAAGTGTCGCTACATCCACTCTGCCCTGGGACTACAGCCCTGCCTGTGGAGGGCTATACCATCACTGCTGCACCATACCATCTGTCCCAGAGGATCTGTCTGCAGCGTCGGCTTAACATCTACATTGCCGAACACCACAGGTGGCATCACGACTTATTCATTGAAACTGAACATTTACAATGGGCGCCCAGGGCCACGGACCGAGTCACAGCTACCGTGACAACTCCCATTGAGAACCCCCGGGCCCGGTACCGAGTGCCCCGCAGCCCTGGGTGTGAGGGCGACCCATAATGAACACTCTTTTGTAAAGACATACTAGTAAAGAATTTAGATTGTAAAATTAACAATAATGTACTGTATGTCTTCTGTCTTAGATCTGTAGATACTTTAAGAACTCCCTCCTCAGTCAGAGATGTCACCCCTAGTTAGATAGGGCCTGCTCAGTGGAAGTATGTGGAAAGGCAAGCTGTTTTGGTCCAGCATTCCATTCCCTGCATGCTCCATGAATGTGTGTGTTTATATTTGGCTTGGTGGCGTGTAGCTCATTGATTGGCACTCATACAGAGACTGCTCTGTCTCCAGATATGCAGAGGAAGGGATCAAAACAAGCCAGGAACCTCTATCAGGAAGACAGATTGAATTCCTCTATAACAGGACACTAACTTGGTTTTCATCAGGCACACTCAGTGCATGGTCAGATGCATAATATATGCTGCAATGTAAAAAGTCATGAAAATAGTCTTCGAAAAAAACAGCAATTATTAAAGTTAATCAGCATAAGATGTATAAGAGCAAAGTTCATTTAATCCAACACCCGACAGTTTAGATTGAATACTAATTCATAAGTCCTGCATCCTCAATTTCACATTAACACAAGAAAGTAGAGTGGCTTGCAAAAGTATTCACCCCTTGGCATTTTTTTGTGTTTTGCTACCTCACAACCTGCAATTTCTCTCTTTTATTTGGAGTCTTCGCATCATTTCATGTAAACAACATGCCTACAACTGTGAATGTGTTTTTTTTCTTTTCATTGTGAAGCAAACAACAAATAGGACAAAAAATGCAAAACTTCAGTGTGCATAACTACTCACCCCCTAAAGTCAATAATTTTGCATCAATTACAGCCATAAGTTGCTTTGGATAAGTCTCTATGAGATTTTCACATCTTGCCACTTGGAGTTTTGCTCATTCCTCAAGGCAAAACTGTTCGTGCTCCTTCAAGTTAGATGGTTTCCTATGGTGAACAGCAATCTTCAAGTCTGACCACAGATTCTCAATTGGACTAAGATCTGGGCTTTGACTATGCCACTCCAAAACATTTATACATTTCCCCTTAAACCACTCGAGTGTTGCTTTAGCAGAATGGTTTGGGTCAGGCTCGGACTGGCCCACAGGGTAACAGGGGATTCCCCCGGTGGGCCCCTGTGCACTCTGGGCCCCCATCCCCACTATATAGGCTGTACTTGGCATAATTCACTTGATTCACTCTGTACAGAAAAAAGCAGCATCTCATCATTCATTAACTACCCAGTGTATTATTATGTAGAGATATAGGTAAATTTGTGAAGGAGGGTAGTGTAATATTCGTATGCAAGTGAAAAGTGGGCCCCCAAAGTCAATATTACTGGTGGGCCCTTGGCACCCCAGTCTGACACTGGTTTGGGTCATTGTCTTGTTGGAAGTTGAACCTCTATCCCAGTCTCCGTCTCAAATCACTGACAGACTAAAACAGGTTTTTGCTCAAGAATACCCCTGTATTTCTCACCTTCCATCTTCCTCTCAACTCAGACCATTTTCCCTGTCCCTGTTGCCAAAAACATCCCCACAACATGATGATGCCAACATCATATTTCACTATGAAGAAGGTGTTTTTGGGGTGATGAGCTGTGTTAGGCCGGTTTCACATTAGCGCATTTTCAGCGCGCGCACGGCCGGGGGTAGCTCCGCCCCCGATCCGGCTCTCTGCCCGGCGTGCCCGCCCCTTGCTTGTAGCGCCGCCTACTAGCGGACAGCGGCGCCTGCGATCGGCGCACCCTATCTTTAGCATAGGGTGCGCAGATCGTGCGCAGGCCGTGCGCTAGTTGCGCTTTGACCTGTGCTGCGCACTTTTGACGGTGCGCCGTGCGCGCCAAAATCCGAAAAGTTTGATTTTGGCGCGCACGGCGCACCGTCAAAAGTGCGCAGCACAGGTCAAAGTCTGCTGAGGGCGCAGGGAGAGGAGTCTGCTGAGGGCGCAGGGAGAGGAGTCTGCTGAGGGCGCAGGGAGAGGAGTCTGCTGAGGGCGCAGGGAGAGGAGTCTGCTGGGAGCGCAGGGAGAGGAGTCTGCTGGGAGCGCAGGGAGAGGAGTCTGCTGAGGGCGCAGGGAGAGGAGTCTGCTGAGGGCGCAGGGAGAGGAGTCTGCTGAGGGCGCAGGGAGAGGAGTCTGCTGAGGGCGCAGGGAGAGGAGTCTGCTGAGGGTGCAGGGAGAGGAGTCTGCTGAGGGCGCAGGGAGAGGAGTCTGCTGAGGGCGGAGGGAGAGGAGTCTGCTGAGGGCGCAGGGAGAGGAGTCTGCTGAGGGCGCAGGGAGAGGGGTCTGCTGAGGGCGCAGGAAGAAGAGTCTGCTGAGCGGCTCTTTGGCCTTTCCAGCTCGGCTGGATTGACTAGTCTCTCTGCATACACAAATACGCTCCTGTGGTTTGGATAGTATGAAATGACAGCTTCCATTTAAATGTCCTGAGAAAGGCATTTAGTTACCTTGAAAATTACATGATTGACACAATTCAGGTGTTCTCCAATTTGTCTAACAGAATTTGTAATGTAGCCCTAGCCTTACTAGTCCTACAGCAGAGGAAGCAGTGGAATGGGTGGGGGAGGATTGTGAAACCCTCCATTGTCGCCTTATGTATCTAACAGTACCTAGTATTCTGTCTGTAATGTGTTTGGTTGCATTTTTATAAAGGGTTGTGGAGTCAGTAATTTAAAGTTTCTGACTCCTTTATTTTTTAAGACTCCGTCTCCTTCATAAATGGGCAAAAATTAAGAAAGAAAAATGTAGTAAAATGGTAACATCATACTTTATCTCACCATCATGTGAATAACGAGGCTACAGAAACAGCACATACAACACAGGAGAGGTGATAATTGATTTTCTATCACCACTAGAGCACCCTGGTTAGGCCTTTCTTTTTGATTACATAGATTGTCGAAGAACATGAAATATATTTATATTAACATATCTAAACTTGTCTAAGTTCCTATTAAAATGCATACATTAATCAGTCACTATACATATGTGTCTGTGCATTTTCCCCAACCACGGCTTCGCCTCCACCGCCCTATTTTTGTAATACAGACTAATTACTTGCTGTTATGATGAGCAGCAAGAAACATACTAGAATGAGCCTCGGTACTACATTTCATTGCAGCTTTTAATGTCACTGTTAACCAGTGCTGATAGACGGCGTATGAATTACGATTTGTAAATTACTGGGCAGATGTCATCCCATGGTAGAATGCCGGTAGGATAAGGAGAGTGGCAGACACATTAGCTCTCAGCCATTCAAGCCAACAATAATTGCATTTGTGCACATTTCTCCTTCGTCTCATTGGGGGACACAGAGACTGTGGGGACACAGAGACTGTGGGTGTGTGCTTCTGCCGTCTGGAGGCCGACACTAAGTATACAAAAAAAGAGTTAGCTCCTCCTCCGCCGCATACACCCTCGCCCCCAGACCGGGCGTAACTCAGTTTTTCGCTTAGTGTCTGATGGAGGCACACGCAGTCTGGAGCTCCAGACTAGATTTTTTTTTTTTTTTTTTTCTTCTCTATGAAGATAAGACAGGGGCGACGGATCCTATAGAGAGGGTCCGATCTCCCCAAATCATCAACGGGCGACCACGTGTGAGTAACCCTCCACGTGTTTCCTCTCCCGCACTGAGGGACACATCTGGGACTTTTCCCCAGACAACCATTTTTCTTTTTTATTTTGTAAAGAGGCGGCAACGCATCCTGATAAGAGGATTCGGTTTCCCCATAACCTCAACGGGCGAGCACGTGTGAGCGACCCTCCACGTTGTTCCTCTCCTGCAATGCGATTCATTGAGGCCCCTTCCACCCCTAGGTAGTGAGACCAGGGGTTGAGTTGGAGGCGCAGGTGAGGCGAGGGATCGAAGATTCGTCCCGATACCAGAAGCCTCCCCCTCCCTGCCAGGGGATGGAGTTGAGAGCACCCCAAGAGAGCCCCCACGGCGGAACGCCCTGCTCACCTTTGGTTAATGGGGAGGTCAGCCTCTCTCCCGGAGCGCACCGCAAGTTTCGGAACCCGGTGCGGCCCCCGACGAGTAACGCCGCATGCCCCGTGTACCGGAGTGCGGCCGGAAGTACCGCCGGCGGCCGCGGCCCCCGCTGCATGAGGAAGTCCGTGGGTACCGCGCGAAGCTCCGCCCGCCGACTTCCGGTGGTAGCCGGAAGACCCGCCCACTGACTTCCGGTATGGCTCAGCCCAGGGGGTGGAGAGCGGTGGGCGCACACAGTACCGGAGTTTCCGCCCCCCCCCGCATTTCCGCGGTCGTTCAACAGGAGTAGAACGTTACCTGTGGGTGAGTGCAACCCCGTTTCGAGAGCCGCGCTGGTAGTCAAGGAAAGGGTTACCCTCCTCCTCCTTCTACCCTACCTTCAAGCCTGGGCAATATGTCTGGCAAAGGGAAAGCTCACTCTTTCCTATATGCTGTTTGCGTTTCCTGTGGTGTCAGGCTGCCAAAGGCGCAGGCGGGTAAATTTTGTGAAGCCTGCGAGTCGGAGCGCGCCCAGGAGCCCCCCACTGTTTCAGAGCCCAGGGGTCAGGACCCCCCGGAATGGGCGGTGTCTTTATCAAATTCTATGTTGTCCCTTACAAGGGCAATTGAATCCCTTCGAGGCCCGGGCAGGGACAAGGATGGTGGTCTGCCAGCGGAAGACAGCTCGTCCACGTCTCAGGACCCTCCGACCGTTAGAGGCCGCTCCAGTGCCAGACAAGCTCATGGCAAAAGAGCTCGTTCCCCGTCGGCCGGGCCCTCCGGGGCTTCGGCGGCGGGTATTAGGGCGTCTCGTTCCCCGTCGCTGAGCTCAGGGAGCGATCAGGATGAGGGCGAGGAGGAGGAGGCCTGTAATCTAGAAAGCCTGGGGTACCAGGACTCGGTGGACAGCCTCATTGAGGCAGTCAACCAGACATTAGAGATCGAGGACGATGTGTCTGTGGCCTCAGGTCACAAGGTCTCCTTCAAGAAAACCAGGCGACCGCATAGAAGGTTTGCCACGCATCCGGAATTCGAGGATCTAGTCCAGAAACATAGAGAACACCCGGATAAGCGTTTTGCAATGCAAAAAGCGCTGCAAGCAAAGTATCCGTTTCCTCCTGAGCTCCATAAGGGATGGGTAGAGTCGCCAGTAGTGGACCCACCGGTATCACGTTTAGCATCAAGATCGCTATTGTCGATACCCAGTGTTTCTTCCATCAAGGACCCAACTGATCGCCTCATAGAGGGGCTTGCCCGCTCGGTGTATGAGGCAGCAGGGTCGGCTCTGGCCCCCTCCTTTGCGGCAACTTGGATGGCTAAGGCCATGGTTTCATGGGCGGACGCTCTGCATAAGGCCCTCCAAGACAGGGATCTGCCCGAGGAGGTCTTGGAGGTGGCAAATCAGATATCAGGAGCGAGTGATTATCTCATCAGCGCCTCACTGGACGCGGCCGAGTGTTCGGCTGTGGCAGCAGCAAATGCGATCGCCATTAGGCGAGCATTATGGCTGAGGTTATGGAAAGCGGATTCTATCTCTAAAAAATCCTTAACCTCATTGCCGTTTCAGGGCAATCGGTTGTTCGGTGAGAAGCTTGATAAGCTTATCTCAGAAGCCACAGGGGGGAGAAGTAATTTCCTCCCGCAGCAGAGGAGTTGCCCGGCATTCAGGCAAACGCAGAGGCGTTTTCGGCCCTTTTGTAGCCCCTGGGGGGGACTTCGGCCAAGGCATCCTCCTCCGCAAACGATGGCCAGAGTAGGGAAAGGCAAACCTCTTACAGGGCCAATCCGCTGGGTAGAGGCCGAGGCCGTTTGCCCAGAGCGAGGGGGGCCAAATCCCAAAAGCCTCCAGCAAAATGACTCGAGGCGCTTTGTACCTACGGACGACAGAGTGGGCGGACACCTACTAGAGTTCAGCCACGTTTGGGTCGCAGTGACACGCGACGCTTGGGTGGCGGAATTGATAACGTCCGGGTACAAGATAGAGTTTGTCGGACTCCCGCCACAGCGATTCTTCCGTTCCCGACTTTCCGGGACAGAATCGCAGGCGGAGGATTTGTTACAGGCTATAATGACGCTACAGCGCAAAGGGGTCATTGTCCCAGTGCCGCAAAGCGAAGAGACGCAAGGTTTTTACTCCAACCTGTTTTCGGTCCCCAAAAAAGACGGGACTGTGAGGCCAGTACTGGATCTAAAGATCCTGAACAAATTCATCAGGGTCAGGCGGTTCCGGATGGAGTCCCTCCGTTCGGTCATTGCAGCCATGGATCCAGGGGAATTCCTGGCCTCGATCGATGTACAGGATGCATATCTACACATCCCGATATTTCCTCCACACCAGAGGTTCCTGCGTTTTGCGATCGGAGGGCGACATTTCCAATTTGTGGCTCTGCCCTTCGGTTTGGCCACTGCCCCCAGAGTCTTTTTTTCTCAGCCGACAGGGGGTCGCGGCAGGGGAATGGTCCCTGCACCCCGAGGTCTTTCAACAGATCTGCCATCGGTGGGGGACACCAGACGTGGACCTTATGGCATCCAGAGAGAACGCCAAAGTACAAAGGTTTGTCGCTCGATCCCTCGACCCGCAGGCAATCGCAGCAGACGCTCTGGTGCTTCCGTGGAGCCAGTTTCGTCTCCCGTACTTGTTTCCCCCGCTACCTCTGCTTCCAAGAGTCATCAGAAAAATAAGGAGAGAGAAGGTTCCAGCAATTCTGCTGGCCCCAGACTGGCCCCGGCGGGCCTGGTATGCAGATCTGGTTCAACTAGTGGTGGACGTACCTTGGCGTCTCCCAGATCGGCCGGACTTACTGTCCCAGGGGCCGATCTGCCATCCGAACTTAGGGGCCCTGTGTTTGACGGCGTGGCCATTGAATCTTGGCTGTTAACACAGGCAGGATTCAGACGCGATGTGGCGGCCACGATGGTGAGTGCCCGAAAGCCTTCCTCGGCGAGAGTATATCACCGGACTTGGGAAGTTTTTTTCCGTTGGTGTAGGGATCGCGGAGTGGCTCCTCTGGTTTTTTCGATCCCCAACGTACTGGCTTTTCTGCAGGCAGGGCTGGACGCGGGATTGGCTCCGAGTTCGCTCAGAACGCAAATCTCGGCCCTGTCGGTGCTCTTCCAACGAAAAGTCGCTTCCGTCTGGCAAGTTAGGACATTTATGCAGGGGGTCGCACATTTAGTACCCCCCTATAAGGCGCCGACGGAATCGTGGGACCTGAACTTGGTGCTCAGGGCCCTTCAGGAGGCTCCTTTCGAACCATTGCAAGAAGTCTCCTTACCTTACCTGTCCAGAAAGGTCGTTTTTCTGGTAGCTATAACGTCTATTAGGCGGGTTTCGGAATTGGCGGCCTTATCTTGTAAACCGCCGTTCCTGACCTTTTATAAAGATAAGGTAGTTTTAAGGCCAGCTCCTCCCTTCTTGCCGAAGGTTGTGTCTGCATTCCATATCAACGAAGACATTGTCTTACCCTCGTTTTGCCCGGCACCGGTGCACAGGGTAGAAAAGGCATTGCACACCCTGGATCTGGTAAGAGCCCTTAGGAGGTATGTGACAAGGACAGCGCCATTCCACCAGACAGACTCTCTATTCGTGATTCCAGAAGGGCGGCGGAAGGGGCTCGCTGCGTCCAAAGCGACTTTGGCCAGATGGGTTCGCCTGACGGTCCAAGAATCTTATCAAATCAGTGGCACGCCGGTTCCGGCAGGGATCAAGGCACACTCGGCTCGAGCAGTGGTTGCCTCATGGGCACTGCGACACCAGGCTTCAGCGGAGCAGGTGTGCAAAGCAGCTACCTGGTCCAGTTTGCATACGTTTGTCAAACATTATAACGTACATACCCAGGCATCCTCGGATGCAAGCCTGGGAAGAAAGATTCTCCAGGCAGCAGTTGCGCACCTCTAATCAGGGGCGCAAATTAGCATGGATTGGGTGAGCTAAGATCCCGCCCAGAGGACTGCTTTAGAACGTCCCACAGTCTCTGTGTCCCCCAATGAGACGAAGGAGAAACATGGATTTTTGTGAATACTCACCGTAAAATCCTTTTCTCCGAGACGCTCATTGGGGGACACAGCACCCACCCTATTAGCCAGTTGGCATTTACTTATTTTGAGTTATACAAATCCTTGTGTAAGGATTAGGGTGGCCCCTTTTTCAGACGTATAATTTCTTGCCTGAGTTTAAGGCGCGTTCTCCTACTGCTTATGCACTAAACTGAGTTACGCCCGGTCTGGGGGAGAGGGTGTATGCGGCGGAGGAGGAGCTAACTCTTTTTTTGTATACTTAGTGTCGGCCTCCAGATGGCAGAAGCACACACCCACAGTCTCTGTGTCCCCACAGTCTCTGTGTCCCCCAATGAGCGTCTCGGAGAAAAGGATTTTACGGTGAGTATTCACAAAAATCCATGTTTCCTGATGGCCTGGATTTCTGCTGAAGAACATTGAGGGGATGAAGAAAGGTCTGTGAAGACTCCTATTGGTAGTCGCGTCCTTTGGGGTACAGTTTGATTCTGCCTGTTATTATTATTCATTAGTTTGCTTGGTTGGAAAAGCATAACCCCAGGGTCAGACTTCACGTGGATTTTTTAGATTGAGCAGGAAGCAGTTTTATATCAAGTTAATTTTAGCATTTTCAGCTGGACTCAAACTTTAGAAAGATGCAAAGTGTCATCATTCACATTAGAGGGACATTTAGGCCAATTAACTGTGCCATTAAATTGATCAAAATATACAGTTAACACCTCACTAATTTTACAAATGACTTATTGCTTAAAATGAATCCTTAATTATTTATTATTCACATATTTAGGACATAAAAGTTTTTCTTCTCTACTTTCCTTTTTTTGGATCCATTCCCAGCTTCGGCAAAGGAACCTATATATGAAATATGCAAATTGCCTCTTCAGAGAGAAAGAGTACTTGAACTCTATAGCGCCACCTGTTGGAAGCAGCAATCCTAGAAGTATAAGTATATTTATATGTGAAAGAAACTTTAGCATTACATGCAGAGGTGTCCACTACTGTTCTGGGAAAAGAAAGCATCCCAGTTGAACAAGAAGTAGACTTGCAGATAGACATTAACAAGGATGCATATGTACTGTGTGAAAATTGAAATGTCCATGTTTAATGCCAATGGCGTCTGCAACAGTAAAATGCCCATTACACGCAAGATTGCAAAAATCAGTATTTTAAATTGTTTAATACACAGAAAGCTTGAAAAACTAAATTTCCCTTAATCTGTCACCAGGTTCTTGTTATGTAATCTGAGAGCAGCATGATATAGGGGCAGAGTCCCTGATTCCAACGTTGTATCACTTACTTTACGATGCAGTATTGATTACAACTGTTTTATATGATGAGAAATTTCCAGTTATCTGAATGCTAAGTATTAAAGTCCTGCCCGCACCACTGATTGATCGTTTTCTGTGATCAGAAGGCAACGTATATGTAATTAATACAATTTTTATTAGTACAAAATTAAAATCACATAGCCAATTATTAGTGAAAAATACAAAGGTGCAAAATGTTTATCACTCATAACTCTCAAGGACACACAGGTCCAGGAAGTCACAACAGAATATTTAAGTAATGCAGATTTTAGTACACTAATTTACTTGTGCCAGGCAACAGATTACAAGTATACATGCTAGAACCAGTGACCACGTTATTATACTGGCGCCACTGTGTGCCCCGCATATATCACCATATTCAGACAGCAAAAATGACATAAGTAAATTAAATTGAACAATCACCTATAATGAAGTTAATGCCGCAAAAAGTATCCACGTGCAGCAGTATATGTTTATATATCTGGCACCACCTGGTGCACCGCATATGTCACCATTTTAAAGTGTCAAAACAATAGGAGCTGGGTTACCAATAATCCCCCATAATGGGTTTAATATCGCAACAATAACACCCAATACAACTTGCCTATGATGCTTGGCACACATCCATGTATCACCCGGTCAGTCCCTCATATAGTGACCAAAAGGAAACCATTACATAGTAAAATCAAAGATGATTACCTAATAATGTTAGTGATGCCGGGTGATGTGACTCCTGGGCCAGCGCGTACACCCCGACGCACGTTTTGGACTCCTTCCTCAAGGGGCCTAACGTTCAGATCATGTCCCTGCTTTTTATAATCCTTGGCCACGGGGTCAGGTGTCGCCGGATCGGAAGTAGCGCTCACAGCCCAGAAGTGATGCGCTATGACGCCCGGACACCAGCCATGCCAGGCGGCGTCGGCGTCATAGGTGGGCGGAGCCTGAGCAGGCCCGGCCCACAGTGAGAGATGCCGAGAACCAACAGGCATCATGTGGGTGGGCGTCATGCACATGCAGGGCAGGAGCGCGGGGACAACCACAATTATACATGTGCAGACAAACAATGTATAATAAAAACAATCTAGTGATGTGGGGTTAGGAAGCGGGCACAGCCTCACATTTATAATGGCATGAATATGATACAGGATTGCATGACCAGATAAAGCGATGGAAAATATATAACCATATACTGCATCCATATAAGATAGAAATCTAAAAAAAATTTAAATGGAATAGTCCAAACATATAACAAATACCAACCATAATTTCTAGGAAACAGTATTATTACAGAAAATATACCGCAATACATGGTACAGTAAAAAGTGGCTATTTATATGTCGCATATTTCCATTATTATGTAGACAGGCCACATGAGGGTTTTCAAGCCATTTTCTTTCCCACTGATCAGAAAGAGGGTCCCACGACGTCCAAGCCACATAGTCACCAGATACAGTAGAAAAAACATGACCCACAACTAAAATAAAAGTTAAAAACAATGTTAAAATTAAGGTTATGTGTCACAAACATTCACCCCCATAAAGGGACAAGCATGAGAAAAAGAGTGAGAAGGGTCATATAAATGGGGCATAACTAATATTCTCGTTGAGTCCAGATTGATGGACCGTGCCAAGGGTCCATATCCACTGGACTCCATCTGGGCCAACCTTTTTGAAATACAGCCCCCACGTACCCCCACATCCAACATATCAATCCCCCGAAATCTAAGTATGCTGCCATCGCAGCTATGGTACTTCCTAAAATGCCTGGGGATGGTTTTTAAGGTTGCTATGTCATCAATGGCTGCTGCTGCCTCAATCCCAAACACGTGTTCTCTGACCCGTATTTTGAACTGCCTGGTCGTCATGCCAACATAGATCTTACGGCATGGACATACCGCATAGTAGATTACATTCTTGCTAATGCAAGTAATACGTTTCTTAATTTTGAATTCGCGGGAGACATCCTGACTCAAACAAATGTCCGCATGATCCATGTTGGCACATGCCCCACAGCGGCCACAGGAAGAACAACCTACCAACTTTGATCCTTGATCCAAAAAGGTTGTAACTGAAATACCGGTATAATGACTTGGCACCAGTCGATCTTTGAGATTTCTCGATCTCCTTGCTGCGACCGCAGCCCTTTCGGGAACCAATTTCGCAATTACCGGATCCGCTCTTAGAATATGCCAAGATTTATTCAGAATCTCCCGCATACGGGCAAATTGAGAATGAAAGTTGGTCACAAATCTTACCGTGTTTTGTTTCTCCCTACATCCAGAACCATATAACAAATTATTCATAGAGGCATACTTTGCTCTATTAAAAGCCTTCTTGATCATACGATTACTATAGCCTCGTTCCGCCAACCTACCCTTCAAATCTATGGCCTGTGTAAGGAATTCATCGTCAGTGGAACATAGTCTCTCTAGCATGTATACTTGTAATCTGTTGCTTGGCACAAGTAAATTAGTGTACTAAAATCAGCATTACTTAAATATTCTGTTGTGACTTCCTGGACCTGTGTGTCCTTGAGAGTTATGAGTGATAAACATTTTGCACCTTTGTTTTTTTCACTAATAATTGGCTATGTGATTTTAATTTTGTACTAAAAAAAATTGTATTAATTACATATACGTTGCCTTCTGATCATCTCTTCTATATGTAAGCTATGTGGTAATTGATGATAGGCTATTACAATCCTATCACCGCATGGTTAATTAACCATGTGGGATCGTCAGACCTGTTGGTATTTGATAGTTTTCTGTGTATACTGTGCATAGGCAGAAAGCTGCTAATCAGTGAAACATCACTGGACTCAATTTCGGTCTCTAGATCATGCTACCCTCAGATTATCTTGCAAAAAACAGAGACATAGTTCCTTTAAAGTGGTCAGAGTCACTGGCAGGGTGGTAGAAGGGAGATATGTGTCACTGTGTTTAACGGCGTCAGTGATATGAAAACAGAGCATTTTTCTCCAGCACACTATGTGTTGTGAGGATTAAGTTGCATAAAAGGGCTGGTTTTATGTGGACCTTCATAGAGCGGGTGGGAGAAGGTCCACTTTATCTCCCCTGGCAGACCTACCAGGACCTGCATGAGGTCATGATCATGTGATCAATCACATGATTGGATAATCACAGGCTATTGAGCTATATACGGAGTTCGTGAAGTTGTAGAGTTATATATGGAGTTATAGCGTTATATATGGAGCCTCTGGAGTTATGGAGTTATATATGGAGTCCATGGAGTTATATTTGGAGTCAGTTGAGTTATAGAGTTATATATGGAGTCCATGAAGTTATATTTGGAATCAGTGGAGTTATATTTGGAGTCAGTAGAGTTATAGAGTTATATATGGAGTCCCTGGAGTTATAGAGTTATATATGAAGTTCTATATATGGAGTCAGTGGAGTTATATATGGAGTCCATAGCGTTATAGAGTTATATATGGAGTCAGTGGAGTAATAGAGTTATATATGGAGTCAATAGAGTTATAGAGTTATATATGGAGTCACTGGAGTTATAGAGTTATATATGGAGTCCATAGCGTTATAGAGTTATATATGGAGTCTATGGAGTTATATATGGAGTCAGTGGAGTAATAGAGTTATATATGGAGTCAGTAGAGTTATAGAGTTATATATGGAGTCCATGGAGTTATAGTTACATATGGAGTCCGTGACTGTATCTAATTCCCATACATTATGAATGCAATGCAGTGTGGACAATAGCCAGTTGTCACTGTGATGTCTAATCCAAACTGTATAAAACTCTAAAGAAGCATTTAGCAAACTATACAGTTTATGTAGATTCTGCAGAATACAGTATATTTTACATTTGTTATTTAAGATACGTTTGGAGAAATTATCTCATTTTTCTGCCATCTGGAGCTAACTTTAAAGTTACAATACAGGTAGAAAACGAAAAATCTGCTTTAAGTCAGGGGAAACACCTTTCTCTTTCCCTCTAAAACTAACATACTCCTACCATGCTAAGTTTTTCTTCCAATCTCCATATTTATAGAGGTCTTCTTAATGGCATCTCTGGCAGCCAGCTAGCTCATTAAAGGAAAATTATCAGCAGGATTCACATTATGTACCTCTGTCAAAGACAAGTCTAGTAATACCTTTACATGGCCAATTCGTACCTCCATTACTGAGAAATCAGTGTATGAACTGGTCTAGAAATGAGGCTTAAGATCTATTGTAGATCTGAAGCCTCTATCATTCCCCTCCCAGGTCCACCTCCTTCTGCTTGACTGACAGCCTGTATGTTGGGTAACTTCAGGTAAAGGAGTCCTCAGTGAAGCAGGAGGATGTGACACTGGGTTGGGGAATAGAGCTGGAGTGACAGAGACTTCAAATCTACAAATGGATCTTCAGCCTCATTTACATATCAATCCAAATGCTGATTTTTCAGTAAAGGAGTAACGGATTATTTAGGTAAAGGTATTGCTGGACTTGTCTTTGAAAGAGCTACATGGGCATATAAATAGCTTTGGGTGTGAAATACTACTGACAGATTCCCTTTCAGGTCCAAGACGGTGGTTGTCATGACCTCCTGTCTGTGCTTTGGACTTGACTGTGAACCAAGTATAACTTTGGAAGTGACATGGATACCATTATCCTGGAATTGCCTAAGGTGTCACAAAATTGATACAATTTGCTCCATATTGAATAATTCTTCTCCATTGGTACAGATATAATAATAGAAGTTTCTAACTGCACAAATAGCAGTTAGTTTTATTCTATTCTGTTAACTAATTAACATTAAGTTTGCCTGTGACCTTGAGAATTTGGATGACACTTAGCAATTTGCTTTGAGAATGTTGTAGTCTGTTCTCTCACAATTTACAATTCCACCAATCCAGAGGCTGGCAGGTTGCCAACGCTCATGTTTTTTTTAATAATGTTACATTTATAGAACTTTCTTGCAGCAGAAAAAAAAGCTATTTTTATGTAAAGTTTTAACTACAGAGAGTTTTAACATGTTGAATAATCTCAACATTTTCATTATTATTAATTAATAATTCTCAAGATGTTTTTTTCATGACACATTGTACTTCATGTTATTCATAATTTTGGTTAATATGATTTGCATTTACGTAGAAAAATATTGATAACCTGCCATTTTCACCTTGAATTTATATACTCTTAAGGGTGCGCTCACATCTGCGTATATAAACTCGCTGAGATTCTCAGAATGTCAAGCGCATGTCATGCGTTTTTTTCCTCACCTACCATCCATATGACATCTGTATGACGAGTATGCAATGCGTTTTTTACATAATCTTTTACTTACACTAATTCTGTCATTTCAAGCTAGTTCTCTAACTAATAAAACAATCTTATATACAGATATAGATAGATGTAGTTTTCTGCACTTGTTTTTAGCTAATAAATTAATAAAAGAAAGAAATGGTGTGGGATCCCCTTTATTTTTTAATAACCAGCTAAGGGAAAACGGACAGCTGTGAGTTGGTCTTAATAGTATGGGAAGGGGCCATTATCCATGAATCTTCCCAGCCTATTTATATTGGCTCACAGCTGTCTGCTTATCCTTTACTGGTTATTAAAAAGGGGGGACCCCCCAAACAAATGCCTTGGGGTTCCCCCTATTTTTAATAATCATCAAATGCCAAGCAGACCGCTCCATTGATATTGGCCCATTCCCAGACTAATAACACCAGCCCTCAGCCACCACATAAATGCACAAATTCTGGCACTGAGCCTCGGCTCTTCCCAATTGCCCTGGTGCATTGTCAATCGAGGTAATGGTTTTGGAGTTGATGTCAGCTTTGTAATGTTCACTGATATCAAGCCCATGGGTTAGTAATAGATAAGTCTGTCAGTAAAATAATTACACACAGAAAGCACTGAATATATATCTCACGGACATCTCTCTACCTATCTATCGATCTATCCATCTATCTATCTATCTATCTATCTATCTATCTATCTATCTATCTATCTAACAGAAAACATAAGAACAGCACAAAAACAAAATCACAATACGGGTGCAAAGCCCCCCAGGCATGTACCAAACCTTATGGAGAAAATTCAAAAATGGAGAAAGGCTCAACATGAGCCGAAACGTCGCTGTGGGCTATTAAATCTAAGCACCTTTAATCTTGACCATGAATGGTGTGCTGCCTCCATTTTTGAATTATCTATTCTGATGGTTCCCACTGTGAACTTATTGTACTTGGCTTATGAAATGTCGGGTTTCTAATGAGTTGTGTGCGTAAAATTTGAACTACACGCTTGTGCCGTGTTTTTTTCTCGCCTCCATTCACTTGCATTGGTGAATCAGCCATTTCATTCAGCCATAGGCAGCATGCTGCGTTTTTGTTCCTCACCCCAATTCCAGATAAACACTACCTCGTTGACGAACATTGGTGCAATGCAATGTGATTTTTCTCTCACATTGAACTTGCTGATTTTATACGCAGATGTGAGTGAACCCTAAACCAGATACTTGTCTGCACAAAATAGATAACAGTATACTTTATATCAGCATCATTTTTCAACATAATTTTTTTTGTTAGGAAGTTAGAAGTGTGGAAAGTTAAACAACAATTTTTCATTTTTATTTTTCCAACAAAATGTACAAAACCAATTTTTTTAGGGACCACATCATATTTGAAGTGACTTTGAAGGGCCTATATGACAGAAAATACTCAAAAGTGACACCATTTTAAAAGCTGCACCCCTAAAAGTGCTGAAAACCCAATTCAAGATGTTTATTAACCCTTTAGGTGCTTTACAGAAATTAAAGCAATGTGGAAGAAAAAAATGAAAATTTTTATTTTAACCACAAAAATGTAGCTTTAGCCCCAAATTTTTCATGTTCACAAGGAGAAAATGGACCACAAATTTTGTGGTGAAAAACTACTATTTGGGCATACAGCAGGGCTCAGAAGGGAGGAGCATCATTTGACTTATGAAGTGCAAAATTGGCTGGCTGAAATAGATAGCGGATGTGAACATTTACAGAGCCCCTGATGTATCTAAGCAGTGTGCCATGTTATGTTTGTGCCTATGTGTGCCTAAACAACAGAAACCCCCACAAGTGACCCCATTTTGGAAACTACATCCCTCATGGAACTTATCTAGAGGTGTGGTGAGCACCTTGAACCCACAAGTGTCTTATAACGTTGAACCACGACAATAAGATACCACATTTTTCCTGCAAATAATGTTATTTTAGCCCGAAGTTTTTCATTTTCCGGCAGGGCCCATAAAAGAGGGAGCGCCAATTGAATTCTTGAATGGCTGGCATGGATTGTGAATGTCATGTTACATTTTGGAAACTACACCTCCTGAGGAATTCATTTTTTTCTACTAAATTTTTTTTTTTTAGCCCCAAGGTTTTTAATTTTTAAAAGGGATAATAGTTGAAAATGAGTGGTACAATTTGTTATGCAATTTCTCCTGATCACACAACAGAGGAGAGAGAGCTAGGGTCCCCTGGTCCCCAAATGACCCCCCGGTAGCTCCGTTGTTCCTGCAGGCCCCCCTGAAGTCCCCTGGGCCGCCGGCTTCTTCTTCCAGGAGAAAATGACGGGCACATGCACAGTGCGCCCGCCGAGATCTGCTGGCTGGCACCCGGCAACAATAGGAGATTATTTCCTATTGGTTCATTTTGATCACTGTGATAGACCCTATCACAGTGATCAAAATAAAAAAAAATA
Source organism: Dendrobates tinctorius (assembly GCF_039654945.1). Classification (NCBI taxonomy): domain Eukaryota; kingdom Metazoa; phylum Chordata; class Amphibia; order Anura; family Dendrobatidae; genus Dendrobates; species Dendrobates tinctorius. Next base: position 17,642,701 of record NW_027361827.1, read on the forward strand.
GTAAATTAAACCCTCCTTTTTTATCCCCTTAGTAGGGGAAAAATAATAACATAAATGTATTTATTTCCATTTTCCCATTAGGGTTAGAGTTGGGCTAAAGTAAGTTGGGCTAAAGTAAGGTTAGTTTCACACTAGTGCATGGAGGAGCTGCGGAGGGATGCCGACCGCACCAAAATGTAACACATTGCGTTCAGCGCAGGTCACCGCACCATCAAAACGACGCATGCGGAGTCATCCGCATACATCGGCATGGCCTGCATACTTAATGCTAAAGATAGGGTACGCAGGCATCATGCCGATAGAGGCAGAGCTGAACGGAGGAGGCGCGGCAGGGGGCGGAGCTTCACGGAGGAAGTCTGCATCCCTCCACAGCTCCTCCATACGCTAGTGTGAAACTAGCTTAAGTTGAGCTAAAGTAAGTTGAGCTAAAGTAAGTTGGGCTAAAGTAAGTTGGGCTAAAGTAAGTTGGGCTAAAGTAAGTTGGGCTAAAGTAAGTTGGGCTAAAGCAAGCTGGGCTAAAGTAAGTTGGGCTAAAGTTAGGGTTGGGCTAAAGTTAGGGTTAGGGTTGGGGCTAAAGTTAGGGTTGGGGCTAAAGGTGGGGTTAGGGTTGGGGCTAAAGTTGGGGTTAGGGTTGGGGCTAAAGTTAGGGTTAGGTTTGGGATTAGGGTTAGGGGTGTGTTAGGGATAGGTTTGTGGTTAGGGTTGGGATTAGGGTTAGGGGTGTGTTAGGGTTAGGTTTGTGGTTAGGGTTGGGATTAGGATTAGGAGTGTGTTGAGGTTAGGGTTTGAGTTACAATTTGCAGGGTTTCCACTGTGTAGGTACATAAGGGGGGGTACATAAGTGGTTTACCTCAACATATGGGATATCGGCATACTTAGGACAAATTGGACAACATTTGGGGTCCAAATTCTCCAGTTACCCTTGTGAAAATAAAAAAAATTGAGGGCTAAAAAATTATTTTTGTGGACAAAAATTTTTTTATTTTCACAGCTCTGCGTTATAAACTTTAGTGAAACACTTGGGGGTTCAAAGTTCTCACAACACATCTAGATAAGTTCCTTGTGGGGTCTAGTTTCCAAAATGGGGTCACTTGTGGGAGGTTTCTACTGTTTAGGCACATAAGGGGCTCTGCAAACATGACGCCGGCAGACCATTCCATCAAAGTCTGCATTCCAAAACATCACTACTTCCCTTCCGAGCCCCGACGTGTACCCAAACAGTTGTTTTCTCCCACATATGGGGTACCAGCGTACTCGGGACAAATTGGACAACAACTCTTGGAGTCCAGTTTCTCCATATACCCTTGCAAAAATAAAAATTTGGGGGCAAAAAGATAATTTTTGTGGAAAAAATATAATTTTTTTATTTTCACGGCTCTACGTTATAAACTTCTGTGAAGCACTTGGGGGTTCAAAGTGCTCACCACACATCTAGATAAGTTCCGTGCGGGGGTCTAGTTTCCAAAATGGTGTCACCTGTGGGGAGTTTCCACTGTTTAGGCACATCAGAGGCTCTCCAAAAGCGACATGGTGTCGGATATCAATTCCAGCCAATTCTACATTGAAAAAGTCAAACGATGGTCCTTCCCTTCCGAGCTCTGCCATGCGCCCAAACAGTGCTTTACCCCCTCCTATAGGGTATCGGCATATTCAGGAGAAATAGCACAACAAATTTTGTCATTCATTTTCTCTTTTTACATTTGTGAAAATAAAAAAAAACTGGTTCTGAAGTAAAATGTTTGTAAAAAAAAAAAGTTAAAAGTTCATTTTTTCCTTCCACATTGCTTCAGTTCCTGTGACGCACGTAAGGGGTTAATTAACTTCTTGAATGTAGTTTTGAGCACCTTGAGGGATGCAGTTGTTAGAATGGGGTCACTTTTGGGTATTTTCTGTCATGTACACCCCTCAAAGTGATTTCAAATGTGATGTTGTCCCTAAAAAGAAATGGTGGTGTAAATTTTGTTGTAAAAATGAGAAATCGCTGGTCAACTTTTAACCCTTATAACTTCGTAAAAAAAACTTTGTTTCCAAAATTGTGCTGATGTAAAGTAGATATGTCATATCAAAGAAGTTTTACCACTAACATGAAGTACAATATGTCCCGAAAAAAACAATCTCAGAATCAGCGGGATCCGTTAAAGCATTGCAGAGTTATATCCTCATAAAGTGACAGTGGTCAGAATAGTAAAAATTGGCCTGGTCATTAGGCTGCAAATGGGCTCTGTCACTAAGGGGTTAATATTTGTTCAATAAACTTTATTGATTTTATTCTTGAGTAATAGTGGTTTATGGATACTTTGTATCCATCTTTAGGTGATATATGATTTATCCACTATAAATATATAGTTTATTGTGTTAATGAATAGACAAGCACAGATATGTCTCTAGCCAGTATCATTAGTTTTCTATGCTTTCTGAATCTTTGCTTTGGTGCTTTCACTAACACTGTCTGTTTGCTATAACCCTTCCCAGTATGTGGGCTATTCCCAAACATTTAACTGTATCTTACCCAGTGTGTGCTAACTATATCCCTACAGGCTTTTGTTTATTTTTGTTTTTACACAAATATATACGCATTTACTGGTATATTTTTTTTCTTGTTTCTATTCATTTGGTGATTTTTTTTTTAAAAAATGTTTTTACAATTTTTTTTACTTTTTTACTTAGTCCCTTTATGGGAGTTGAATTTTTATTACTCTGATCACTGGTATACTGCAATGTAATGCACAAGCACTATCATGATGTGATACACTGACAGAACGCCTTTTAGACTCTGCTCCTGGCATGGTCTAACAAGCTACCGTAGCTGACAGACCCTGGAGTTGTCATTTGACCTCGGGTTGACATGACTACCATCAGGAGCTAACAATTACATCTTGAGGGTTCCAATCAGCGTTCTAAATGCTGTGATCGCTATTGATCTCAATATTTAGGGGGTTAAACAGCCTGGGGCAGTGCAGGCGCCACCCTGGTAGCGACAACAGGAGTTTGGTCATCGCTTAAGCTGAGCTCTCGGCGCTGATCATGCGGGCTCCACTTCTGTTTCCCACTCAATCACCATGACATAACTCTACATCATTGAGTGGCAACTAGAGTTGAGCGACTTTTGTTTTTTTAGGGTCGCGTTTCGTTTCGTGAAACCCGACTTTTCCAAAAGTCGGGTCGAGCAAGATCGTCCGATTATAGGGAAAAGTCGGGGTCGTCCCGAAACACGAAACCCAATGTAAGTCTATGGGGAATAAAAGTCGGCAGTGATAGGAGGACAGGAAACACACCTACAGTGCCCATTTGAATGCCAAAAGCATCAATTCTTCTTACTTAAGCTTGTCAACCTTAATTAACTTCATAATACAAGTTACGCACTGAAAAATGGGGGTTATTTGGCTAAATTTGTGGGGGGGGAGGGCTGGCTGCAGGTTTTCATGTGCCCTGGGCGAAAGAGCGCCCCTTTAACACATACCACAACTCATCATGCTCCGATACGGCAGAGAAATAGCGGTATAGTACAATGAAAAATACCTCACTTTTTACATCTCATGACGAGGCCCATCTATTTCTCCATACAAAATCATTGGTCCCATATAATGTTTGAAACAGTATATGATGAGCTCCACATAATGCTACAGTATATGTTGGTCCCCATGGATGAAGCTCCACTGTCTTATGGGCCCAAATAATGCTCCAAACATAACGGGCCCCATTTCTAATGCTCTAGTGTATAATGGGCCCTGTAAATGCTGCTCCAGTGTCTGATGTCCACCTTTGGAATGTTCCAGTGTATGGTGGGCCCCATCTATCATTCTCCAGAGTATAGTGCTCCCCAAAAATTGCTGTCCCAACATAGAAAACAATCAAATAAGTCTCCTCTCTAGGGAATCCCTGTACTTGTCTGGACAGGTGCTGTAGCTTGCTTAACAGCTCGCCAGCCGTTCTCACGCCCAGTATGGATTGCACGTGATTGCACAAAGGTTAGAAAGGGTACCGTATCCCTGGATAACATGTATGGATAGCGTACACATTCAAAATATATGTCTATACAGCATGAGGCAGGCTCAGACGGTGTTAGGCCCAGTATGGATTGCACGTCATTGCACAAAGGTTAGAAGGGGTACCGTATCCCCGGATAACATGTATGGATAGCGTACACATTCAAAATATATGTCTATACAGCATGAGGCAGGCTCAGACGGTGTTAGGCCCAGTATGGATTGCACGTCATTGCACAAAGGTTAGAAAGGGTACCGTATCCCCGGATAACATGTATGGATAGCGTACACATTCAAAATATATGTCTATACAGCATGAGGCAGGCTCAGACGGTGTTAGGCCCAGTATGGATTGCACGTCATTGCACAAAGGTTAGAAGGGGTACCGTATCCCCGGATAACATGTATGGATAGCGTACACATTCAAAATATATGTCTGTACAGCATGAGGCAGGCTCAGACGGTGTTAGGCCCAGTATGGATTGCACGTCATTGCACAAAGGTTAGAAAGGGTACCGTATCCCCGGATAACATGTATGGATAGCGTACACATTCAAAATATATGTCTATACAGCATGAGGCAGGCTCAGACGGTGTTAGGCCCAGTATGGATTGCACGTCATTGCACAAAGGTTAGAAGGGGTACCGTATCCCCGGATAACATATATGGATAGCGTACACATTCAAAATATATGTCTGTACAGCATGAGGCAGGCTCAGACGGTGTTAGGCCCAGTATGGATTGCACGTCATTGCACAAAGGTTAGAAAGGGTACCGTATCCCCGGATAACATGTATGGATAGCGTACACATTCAAAATATATGTCTATACAGCATGAGGCAGGCTCAGACGGTGTTAGGCCCAGTATGGATTGCACGTCATTGCACAAAGGTTAGAAGGGGTACCGTATCCCCGGATAACATGTATGGATAGCGTACACATTCAAAATATATGTCTGTACAGCATGAGGCAGGCTCAGACGGTGTTAGGCCCAGTATGGATTGCACGTCATTGCACAAAGGTTAGAAAGGGTACCGTATCCCCGGATAACATGTATGGATAGCGTACACATTCAAAATATATGTCTATACAGCATGAGGCAGGCTCAGACGGTGTTAGGCCCAGTATGGATTGCACGTCATTTCACAAAGGTTAGAAGGGGTACCGTATCCCCGGATAACATGTATGGATAGCGTACACATTCAAAATATATGTCTATACAGCATGAGGCAGGCTCAGACGGTGTTAGGCCCAGTATGGATTGCACGTCATTGCACAAAGGTTAGAAAGGGTACCGTATCCCCGGATAACATGTATGGATAGCGTACACATTCAAAATATATGTCTATACAGCATGAGGCAGGCTCAGACGGTGTTAGGCCCAGTATGGATTGCACGTCATTGCACAAAGGTTAGAAGGGGTACCGTATCCCCGGATAACATGTATGGATAGCGTACACATTCAAAATATATGTCTATACAGCATGAGGCAGGCTCAGACGGTGTTAGGCCCAGTATGGATTGCACGTCATTGCACAAAGGTTAGAAGGGGTACCGTATCCCCGGATAACATGTATGGATAGCGTACACATTCAAAATATATGTCTATACAGCATGAGGCAGGCTCAGACGGTGTTAGGCCCAGTATGGATTGCACGTCATTGCACAAAGGTTAGAAAGGGTACCGTATCCCCGGATAACATGTATGGATAGTGTACACATTCAAAATATATGTCTATACAGCATGAGGCAGGCTCAGACGGTGTTAGGCCCAGTATGGATTGCACGTCATTGCACAAAGGTTAGAAAGGGTACCGTATCCCTGGATAACATGTATGGATAGCGTACACATTCAAAATATATGTCTCAGGAGGCAGGCTCAGACGGTGTCAGGCACAGTATGGATTTGACGGCCCAGATTACACAGCGGAGGAGCAGGGAGAGGTAAAGATTGCAAATGCTGGGGCCCTGGCCAAGCAAGGGGGGCCCACTCGTGGGCGTTGGTACTGGCACTGGGCCCCTCATAGTACAGCGGTGTGTCTGACGGCGGGTGTGCACCACCACCGTCAGAGACACTTGATTGCACTATGAGGGACCCTGTGCCAGTGCCCGCGCCCAAGAGTCGGCCTACCAACCTGTCCAGGGCAATGGCACTCGCACGGTGTCGTGCGCTAGGTGGTGACCCCGGCCATGGGGGGGGAGGCAGCACAGTTAGGGAGTTTTAGAAAGTGGCATATGTTGATGTTGGACATTCAGCTGATGCAAAAGGCGAAAAAGGTGAAGTACCAGGAAGAGGTGGACCAAAGAAAGCCATTTTTCTGTCACCCTATGTGTCATCAGGGGAAGGTGGGACAAAATCCTTGGAAACCCATGCGTGGTTCATTTTAATGAAGGTTAGATCATCCACATTTTGGGTTGACAGACGGGTCCTTTTTTCAGTCAGGATTGATCCAGCTGCACTGAAGACTCTTTCCGATAGCACACTTGCAGCTGGGCAAGCGAGCTCCTGTAAGGCATATTGGGCCAATTCAGGCCAGGTGTCCAGTTTAGCGGCCCAATAGTCAAAGGGGAATGACCTGTGTGGGAGAACATCGATATGGGAGGAAAAGTAGTTTGTAACCATAGTTGACAACTGCTGTCTCCTGTCACTTTCCATCGATGCAGTATTACCAGTTGTGTGAGCGGTATTTGAAAAATCAGTCCACAACATTGTCATGAAACCCCTGTCTCCAACGCCACTTCTGCTGAGTGCACCACGAACACCTCTGCCAAGCTGCCCCCGGCTTGTACGGCTCGTGTGAGAACCATCACCGCTGCTGTGTGCTGGGAATGCCTCAAGCAACCGATTTACCAGAGTTGCTTGTTTATTAGCCAATATTAGGTCAAGGTTCTCCTGTGGCATGATGTTTTGTAATTTGCCTTTATAGCGTGGATCCAGGATGCTGGCCAACCAGTAGTCGTCATCGTTCATCATTTTGGCAATGCGGGGGTCCCTTTTTAGGATCCGCAAGGCATAATCTGACATGTGGGCCAATGTTCCCGGTGTCAATGATGCACTGCGAGTGCTGGGTGGAGGAGCACTTTCTGGCAAATCCACATCCCTCCAGTCACGCACAAACCCTGTACCAGACCTTGCCACGCCAACATTTTCACTTGCCCCATGAGATGCATCCTCCTCCCCTAAGTAATCATCCCCATCATCCTCCTCCTCCTCCTCTTCTTCCTCCACCTCGTCCAGGAGAGGTCCCTGAGCAGACAATGGCTGAATGTCATCAAGGATTCCCTCCTCCTCTTCCTCCTCATCAACATTGGCTGCAGACGCCTGCTCCTTAAGGTGCGTCAAAGTTTGCATGAGCAGACGCATAAGTGGGATGCTCATGCTTAGGATGGCGTCGTCTGCGCTTACCAGCCGTGTGCATTCCTCAAAACACTGAAGGACTTTACAAAGGTCTTTCAGCTTCAACCACTGCACGCCTGTCAACTCCATGTCTGCTCTCAAAGTGCCTGGCCGTGTATCCTCCCACAAATGCATTATGGCCTGCCTCTGCTCGCACAGCCGCTCCACCATGTGCAGGGTGGAGTTCCACCTTGTTGCAATGTTGATAATGAGGCGGTGGTTGGGAAGGTGGAGCAATCGCTGCAGCTTCTGCATACGAACGGAGTGTACAGGCGACCGGCGGATGTGCGCGCACAGTCTTCGCACCTTCTGGAGCAGGGCTGTTAACTCCGGATAATTTTTGAGGAAGCACTGCACCACCAGGTTCAAGGTGTGAGCCAAGCAAGGTATGTGGCTGAGTTTTGAAAGGGCTATGGCTGCCACAAAATTACGGCCGTTATCACTAACTACCTTGCCTGCCTCAAGATGTACACTGCCCAGCCATGACTCAGTTTGTCGCTTCAAGTACTCGGCCAGCACCTCGGCGGTGTGTCTGTCGCCCAAACACATCATCTGCAATACAGCCTGCTGACGCTTTCCACTAGCTGCTCGATAGGGGGACACATCGTGTGCAACAGTGGCAGCTGCAGATGGAGTGCTCGTACGACTGCGCTCTGTGGACGAGCTGTCGCTTCTGGAGGAGGAGGAGGAGGGTCGAACGCCTACAGCCAACTGTTTCCTATACCGTGGGCTAGGCAGCACTGTCCCACCACCGCTGTCCCCTGTGGACCCTGCATCCACCACATTAACCCAGTGCGCAGTGATGGACACGTAACGGCCCTGGCCATGCCGACTGGACCATGCATCAGTTGTGAGGTGCACCTTTCCGCTCACTGACTGCTTGAGTGCATGGACAATGCGGTCTTTCACATGATGGTGGAGGGCTGGGATGGCTTTGCGAGAGAAGAAGTGGCGACTGGGTAGGTCATAGCGTGGTACTGCATAGGCCATGAGTTCGCGAAAAGCTGTGCTTTCCACCAACCGAAAGGGCATCATCTCAAACGAGATTAGTTTGGCAATGTGGGCGTTCAAACCCAGTGTACGCGGATGAGAGACTGAGTACTTTCTTGACCTACTCATAGTGTCTGGGAGGGTGAGCTGGACTTGAGAGCTGCATATGGTGGAAGTAGCGGTGGACAGGGCGGACTGAGAGAGGGTTGATGATGGTGATGGAGTTGGTGTTCTTTCTGATGGCCTAGAATCAGTCTTTCGTTGATATAACAGTGGGATTCCCTGACTGCTGTGGCCTTGCAACGACACCTCAACATTTGCTGCTGTGCTAACCGGTGGGCTTACAGTGGGGGAAACAATGTAGCGTTGCTGACTACCTTCGTTGTGATCAGTTGCACATGTGGCACTTGAGGTTTGGTGTTGTGTCCACGCTTGCAAGTGCATGCTGGTTAAATGTCTAAGCATGCAACTGGTATTCAAATTTTTCAGATTTTTCCCTCGGCTAAAGGTCTTTGCGCACTTCTTACAGATAACCTTGGCCTGATCATGAGGATTTTGTTCAAAAAACTGCCACACTGCACTCTTCCCACTTTGGCAGACATTTTGCGGCCTAGCACGCTGTGATCTTTTGACCCTCTGGACAAGCTGTCCAGCAACTCTTTTGATGTTTGGAACCTGTCTTTGGAGTGCTCCGGGCCTGCCAGATAACAGCTGTTGCGATGTCGATGTCTGCTGTGGATGCTCCTCATCTGAGCTATTGGAAGCAGCACCCTCTTCCCCCAATGGATGCCAATCTGGGTCAACAACTGGGTCATCCATCACCTCCTCTTCTATGTCATGTGCACCTTTCTCTGTGTCACAGTGTATGGTGGTATAGTGTGCGGGAAGGGGCACCTGAGTCTCATCAGGGTCAAAATCTGGCTCTGTACACTGCGAGGACAATGTAGTGCTCTGAGTGAATGTACCAGCAGAATCATCCATCAGCGGCTGTGCATCAGTGCACTCCATGTCAGATTCATCTTGGCCTGGGTAATTCACCATTTCACTTGATAATCCAGGCATGGTATGTGAAAACAGCTCCATGGAGTAATCAGTAGTATGGTCTGCGTCATCCTTCAATCTTGGTTGGGGTGAAGGACACAAGGAAAGGTGTGGTTCATGAACATGAGCCTCCAATGACGACTCAGTGCTTTTACTTTTTACAACTGAAGAAGAGGAGGCGATAGAGCTGGAGGCTGAGTCAGCAATGTAAGACAAAACTTTTTCCTGATGCTCTGCCTTTAAAAGCGGTTTGCCAACTCCTAGAAAACTAAGCGTTCGAGGCCTTATGTAGCCAGACGATGACGCAGGGTCAGCACCTCCTGCATTCGGTCCTATTTTGCTCTTGCCACTACCATCAGATCCACCACCAGCACCATCATTACCAGCTGCCAACCCCCGCCCAATTCCACGGCCTCTTCCACCAGCCTTCCTCATTTTTGGTAGAAATGTAGACAAAATCCAACAAACTATATAGTAATGTAAAACAAGGTACAAGGTGTCTATAGGACAGGGGAGTTTTAGAATTTCTGCACACACTTGTGGACAGTGGACACTTGTGGATTGTGTGCGGCCCACTGATATCTGAGCGCTATGTGACACGCTCGATGGCACAGCTGCCTGTGACCAAAGTGACGAGAGGATAATGGAGATTTTGAATCTCTGCGTACACTTGTGGACAGTGGACACTTGTGGATTGTGTGCGGCCCACTGATATCTGAGCGCTATGTGACACGCTCGATGGCACAGCTGCCTGTGACCAAAGTGACGAGAGGATAATGGAGATTTTGAATCTCTGCGTACACTTTTGGACAGTGGACACTTGTGGATTGTGTGCGGCCCACTGATATCTGAGTGCTATGTGACACGCTCGATGGCACAGCTGCCTGTGACCAAAGTGACGAGAGGATAATGGAGATTTTGAATCTCTGCGTACACTTTTGGACAGTGGACACTTGTGGATTGTGTGCGGCCCACTGATATCTGAGCGCTATGTGACACGCTCGATGGCACAGCTGCCTGTGACCAAAGTGACGAGAGGATAATGGAGATTTTGAATCTCTGCGTACACTTTTGGACACTGGACACTTGTGGATTGTGTGCGGCCCACTGATATCTGAGCGCTATGTGACACGCTCGATGGCACAGCTGCCTGTGACCAAAGTGACGAGAGGATAATGGAGATTTTGAATCTCTGCGTACACTTTTGGACAGTGGACACTTGTGGATTGTGTGCGGCCCACTGATATCTGAGCGCTATGTGACACGCTCGATGGCACAGCTGCCTGTGACCAAAGTGACGAGAGGATAATGGAGATTTTGAATCTCTGCGTACACTTTTGGACAGTGGACACTTGTGGATTGTGTGCGGCCCACTGATATCTGAGCGCTATGTGACACGCTCGATGGCACAGCTGCCTGTGACCAAAGTGACGAGAGGATAATGGAGATTTTGAATCTCTGCGTACACTTTTGGACACTGGACACTTGTGGATTGTGTGCGGCCCACTGATATCTGAGCGCTATGTGACACGCTCGATGGCACAGCTGCCTGTGACCAAAGTGACGAGAGGATAATGGAGATTTTGAATCTCTGCGTACACTTTTGGACAGTGGTCACTTGTGGATTGTGTGCGGCCCACTGATATCTGAGCGCTATGTGACACGCTCGATGGCACAGCTGCCTGTGACCAAAGTGACGAGAGGATAATGGAGATTTTGAATCTCTGCGTACACTTTTGGACACTGGACACTTGTGGATTGTGTGCGGCCCACTGATATCTGAGCGCTATGTGACACGCTCGATGGCACAGCTGCCTGTGACCAAAGTGACGAGAGGATAATGGAGATTTTGAATCTCTGCGTACACTTTTGGACAGTGGACACTTGTGGATTGTGTGCGGCCCACTGATATCTGAGCTCTATGTGACACGCTCGATGGCACAGCTGCCTGTGACCAAAGTGACGAGAGGATAATGGAGATTTTGAATCTCTGCGTACACTTTTGGACAGTGGACACTTGTGGATTGTGTGCGGCCCACTGATATCTGAGCGCTATGTGACACGCTCGATGGCACAGCTGCCTGTGACCAAAGTGACGAGAGGATAATGGAGATTTTGAATCTCTGCGTACACTTTTGGACAGTGGACACTTGTGGATTGTGTGCGGCCCACTGATATCTGAGCGCTATGTGACACGCTCGATGGCACAGCTGCCTGTGACCAAAGTGACGAGAGGATAATGGAGATTTTGAATCTCTGCGTACACTTTTGGACACTGGACACTTGTGGATTGTGTGCGGCCCACTGATATCTGAGCGCTATGTGACACGCTCGATGGCACAGCTGCCTGTGACCAAAGTGACGAGAGGATAATGGAGATTTTGAATCTCTGCGTACACTTTTGGACACTGGACACTTGTGGATTGTGTGCGGCCCACTGATATCTGAGCGCTATGTGACACGCTCGATGGCACAGCTACCTGTGACCAAAGTGACGAGAGGATAAGGGAGATTGGATTGCTTTTAAAAAAGCAGTTTGCGGAGCAGTGGGTAAACAGCAATGCCAGCGTGTCAGGAAGCCTTAAAAGGCAGCCCAATAACCAACACCACTGATACACCACAATATAGCCTCCCCTTGCACTGCACACACAGTGACTTGTGTGTTGTGCAGGCCAAATCGCTAGCAGCAGAAGCAGTTTTTTTGTCTTCTTCCCTGCCTAACGCTCTCCCTACAGAATCAGCAGCAACCTCTCCCTATACTAAGATCGGCAGAAGTAAGATGGCGGTCGGCGTGCACGCCCTTTTATACCCCCTGTGACACCCACCAAAGCAAGCCAATCACTTGCATGCCCTTCTGAAACATGGTGGTGACCCGTGCCTATGTCATCACGTTGCCCACAGTGTCCGTGGATCCTGATTGGCTGAAAAAGAGCGCAAAACAAACTTTTGAAACGCGACTTTGGCGCGTAAGTCGCCGACCTCGTGGCCGACCTCATCCTAGGGTCGGGTTTCGTTTCATGAAACCCGACTTTGCCAAAAGTCGGCGACTTTTGAATTTTTTCGACCCGTTTCGCTCAACTCTAGTGGCAACGTCTTCCGGACCACGATGAATAGGTTCATCAAATGTTGTGAAGGGTTTATTTGTTAATAGAGGGGAAGCCGGGTCAGCTGCGACATCACCTATTGTTATTGGTGGATCCGGTGTTATTAATTGCCTGTCTTTGTAATCCTGCCTCTGATGATAAGACTTCTGTAAGCTCTTCTTGAAAAGACAGGAAGTTAGAGTCTAAAAAATCTTTTGACAACGTGGGAACCGTGGCTCTCTGACCGGCGGGAATGATTTCACAGCCAATCAGAAGCGGTGTTTGCCACGCTGTCATGCACATGACAGCGTGGCAAACACGGAATGTTCAGGTCTCCCATTCAAGTGAATAGGGTCCGGGTACTGTTCTGGTTACTTTTTGTAACTCAACTCTTCGGCCGGACCCGAACATCCAGGTGTACGCCATCTCTATTTCCTAGTATATAAATTCAAAATATGATTTCATGATTTTGCGTTTAGTCTATAATTCAGATGTCCCTTTATCTTGGAGGAAGATGGATAACTATTATTAATAGAAGCTATTATAATATTGTAAAGAAATAAACATGTCACCCAAGCTTCAAGACCATGCTGGTACATTTTCATAGTGTCCTTCAAGATTTGTCAGTCTGCTAAGGCTAGCATGATATTAATGGCACAGAAATCTAATGGTATAAATCAAGTGCAAATCGTGAGGTGGTAGTGATCTCTATCGGCTAGTAAGCAGCACTTGGCTGACAACTATTGAAGGTTTATAGGCACCTATAATTGTAAGGGAATTTGTGAATCTAAAGAGTAAAAATTAAAAAAAAAAATCAGTGGAAACTGCCATCTCCTATCTCAGTAATGAGATAATCTGTCTTCACTAAATTCAGATTTTAACCGAGAATTGAGAATTTTGAGAATGAATGAGCAGTTCAGGAAGAGAAAGAAGCAGATTTCTCTGATAAGGTATATTACAAAGTTGCTTATAAAAAATAATCAAAGTTTTAATATATTAATATATTGCCATCATCATATTATATAGCACCATGTACTTACAATTTCTCATTTTGCCTTTCTACCCAGATAATTCTTACATTTCCCATTAGGACTAGCTGATTCAATCTAAGCTCTATGTAGAAACAGGAGATCATTTTTTTCTGTATGAATCATAAGTCAATGCAGAAGTCCCTGGTAGGGGGGAGGAGGGAGCAGCTGGGTCAGGAGATGAAAAAGTTCTATCCCTACCCTAATTCATTCCTTCCCCTAATTCATTCCTTCCTCTTCCATCCTCCGAATTTATATGTGTCAAAATTATTAATTAAGATTCTTTGAAAAAGGAGACTTCCTGTTTCTACAGAGAGCAAAGAAAAGAATTAGCTGAGTAGAAAGGCAAAATGAGCAATTGTACGTACTAAGTTCTACATAGTATGATGACTGCAAAATGTTAAGAGGATAAAAACTTTGATGGGAGTGCTTATTTAATTAATTCATTGTACATGCTCAGACTGAGATTGATGAACTGAAGACAAGGGGCTCTGTTGTGAATTCACTTTCTGGCCTACCTCTGGTTGCTGGTTAAGGTAGTGGAGATGGTTGTATTGACAGAGGGGTCGTGAGTTCTCTTTCCAGGCTCCCTCTGGTGGTTTCAGGAGGTAATGGAGCTGATCTTATTAACAGAGGCCTGCCACCTGATAATGAGGAGAACGATTGGACATTGGGAGTTTTTGACTGGATTTAAGACAGCCGACTCACTCTATCCCTGCTGGTGATTTTTTCCTGCCTCCTGAGGTCCTAGTATCCAGCTCAGTCCCTGCATGCTCAAGCTAAGTGTTCTTTTGCTATTGTTCACATTTGATTTGGTTTTGTCTATTCCAGTTTTGTGTGGTCAGCCAGCCCCGGCTGGGGCTGTGCTGAATTTCTATCCTTATGTTATTGTTTGTGCCAGTTTGTTTTTGTCCCTTATTAGATTGGCCTCTCTTTGCTCTGTTTTCATAATATACCAGAGTGCTGATATAGTGGGCGAAGTCTAGTGACTTCAGTATTTTTTCTATCAGATGTGTTGGGCATTTTTGCAGGGTTTTTTGCGTGATTGCAGACAGTGTCTTTCCTTTCCTGTCCTGTCTTGTTAGTTTGGGCCCCATCGTTTGCTCAGCCTATTTTCCTACCTGCGTTTGTGTTTTCATCTTGTCTCACCGACAATATATGTTTGGGGGCTATCTATTCCTTTGGGGTCTGCTCTGGGGCAGTTTAGATTTCCCCTTTCTTGCTTTAGGCTTATTTAGTTCTCCGGCTGTGTTGAGGCGTCTAGAATCATCGTAGGTATGCTCCACGGCTACTGCTAGTTGTGTGGATAGGATCAGGGGTCTGCAATCCGCTTAGTTACCAAGGTCTCTGGTTTTCTGTAGCTTAGCTTGGTCTTGCTTTCCTCCTTGGTGACCCAATCATAACAGGGCTCATTTCTTCACAACTGTCTCCAGTTCCATGAAAGATTGCCTAACGCCTGAAAAAACGTACCGAGTTTTTGTACATCAGTTATATGTGCTTTTGAAAGGACAATGTAAAATTGTAAGCCATTGGCTTTCATCATTTTCCCAAGGATTAGCACATTTTGCAATACGCTTCCCCTATTTATTTAATAAATATTACGTAGGCATATATTTTTACATGTTGCGTTCCCATGCGGTCAGCGGGCACGTCATAACAATGCGCGCGGACGCATCCGCATAGACCCATGTCCCTGCGTACCCAATGTTAAAGATAGCTACGCAGGACGCATGCGCATCTATGCGGATCTAAAGGGAAGATATATGCAGCCCTACGCAGATCACCCAAACACAAGTGTGACCTTAGCCTATCTTTGCCATTCTTCTTGTGAAGAGAAAACAAGTGTGTGGTGCTCATTCTTCATCTATGCCGACCTAGACACCTTTCAGCTACATCTATACAATACAACTCCATTGAGTATGTTAGGGATTGAAAGCAGTAAAATCCTAGTTAGTGTCACGTGCATGTTCATACAGTGAAACATGTGCTTCATATTTAACCATTAACCTATTTGAAAGTGACTTTCATGTATTTTAAGTATCTGTAAAACTACTTTCTGTCAGTAGATTCCAGCAAGTCTCCCTCTTTGTTTGTCTGACATAGAAATCTTTGTAGCCAAACATTTCAGGTCATAACTGCTTTAATGTCCTTAACTAATGCAGCCACATGTCATCTTCCAACCCTCAATCATCATATTTGTGGCCATAAAGGGTTTGTCTCAAAAAGGCAACCTCTATTAACATGCCCTTTAGAAAATATTGACATTGTAAGACCTCCCTGTATAAGCCAAAGGGGACAGACTACAAACCCAATACACATTAGAGAAACATCGAACATGCCGACTGTGCCATGCATGATGCCTGTAGTTTTATTACTACTATTATTATTATTATTATTATTAAGGGCCTTCAGCTCAGTCTCAAGCCATGGCGATTTGATGAACGCTCTGTAGGCAGATTGATCTTGTATAAGCCTAGATAGACCCACCAGGGTCTTCTCCGCCGGTTTCTTGACTGTTTCAAGCTATCGGGTTGCTGATGTTGCTCTTTGCCTTGTTCCTTCTATTCTTCTGACCATGATGTCCTTCTCCAGTGATTTCGCTCTTCGTATGATGTGTCCAAAGTAGGCAAGTCATACAAAAACAGTCATTTCACATACTGAAAAGCTCTGGAGAGAGACAGAAGTGCACATAAAGTAGGACAATACTGTCTTGTAAGGGATAGGTATATTCAATGGAAGATGCTGTTGCTGCCCCATGACTGGAGGAAAAGGTTCTTGCAGAGGTATAATGTCAAAAATGGAAGCTGGCATGTTTAGGTGAGCTGCTCTGCAGGAATGAAGAGTCTTGGGATTCGAAAACAGTTTTTATTAATATCAACACGTTTCTCAAGGTATAAAACCAAAGACCAAGGTATAAAAACAAAGACTTTGTTTTTATACCTTGAGAAAGGCGCCGATCTGGCTCAGAAAGGTGTTGCTATTAAAAAAATCGTTTTAGGATCCCAAGGCTTTTCATTCCCGCAGCACAGCCCACCTAAAGGTACAAGCTTCCATTTTTTGCTATTTCTTCACATATTGGCATTCAGTTCTGAGACAAAAGTAACATAACCTATGGGAATTCCACACAACTTGCAAGTGATAATTTCTTAAGCTGGCCATATGGGTCGCCCTCCCACCCAGGGCTGTGGGTACTCAGTACCGGGCCGCGGATCTCCGCGAGTGGGGTTGTTGTCACGGCAGCTATGACCCGGTCCGTGGCCCTGGGTGCCCATTGTAAATAGCAGATATGTTCATGGAATGATTCGTGACGCCACCTGTGGTGTTCGGCAATGAAGATGTTAAGCCGACACTGCGGACAGATCCTCTGGGACAGATGGTGTGGTGCAGCAATGATGTTGTGGCCCTCCACAGGTAGGGCAGTAGTCCCAGGGCAGTGTAGGTGAAGAGATAGGGGAGAGAGGGTTGGTGCAGGAATTAGCGGAGGACACCAGGGCCTGTAGTTCCAAAACTTTACTCACATTCTGTTGTGTTGTGAGTTCATTCTCTGGTTCACCAGCTGTGAGTTCCCCTTCTGGACTCCCTCTGGTGGTGACGGGAGGTGGTGCGGCTGGTTTGATCGGTGGAGATCTGCCACCTGAGAATGAGGATGACGATTGGATCTCAGGATTCTCAGATTGGATTTAAGACAGTCGATGCCCTATTCAGTTACTGGTGATTCCTTCTGGCTTGTCAGCTCTTGGTTTTCAGCTGTGTTCCAGTCATCTAAAGCTAAGTTTTTCTGCTAATGTTCACACTTGATTTTGTTGGTCTATTCAGTTTTTGTGTGGTCTGCCAGCCCCGGCTGGGGGCTGAGCAGAACTTCCACTCTTATTTATCAGTATTTTGCCAATTGGCTTTTTGTCCCTTACTAGTTCGGTCTCTTTTTGCTCTGTCTCAGAATATTTCAGAGTGCTGATATAGTGGGAGAAGTCTAGTGACTTCAGGGTTAATTTTGCTATCAGAAGTATTGGACATTATTTTTGTAGGGTTTTTTGCAGGTTGCAGACAGTGTCTTCCCTTTCCTGTCTAGTTAGTTTGGGCCCCATCGTTTGCTCAGCCTATTTTCCTGCCTGTGTTTGTGCCTTCATCCTGTTTCACCGTCAATACATGTGTGGGGGCTATCTATTCCTTTGGGGTCTGCTCTGGGGCAGTTAGTTTTCCCTTTTCTTGCTTTAGGCTTATGTAGTCCTCCAGCCGTGATGAGGCGTCTAGGTTCATCGTAGGCACGCTCCACGGCTACTGCTAGTTGTGTGGTAACATCAGGGATCTGCAATCTGCATAGTTACCAACCACTCTGGTTTTCTGTGGCTTAGCTTGTTTTCCTTTTTTCTCCTCGGTGACCCATTCATAACACTGTTGTGCATACAGGTGCCCGCATCCGTGTCGTGTCCTCCGGGTCAGGAGCTCAGTCAACTTCCAGGCAAGATGAAGTACTCCGTTCCAACACTCCGCCAACATATGTGCCTTTTCTGAATGTCTCCCTTTTGCGCCTATAATGAAGTACTCTCATTACACTTTAGTTCCTCCTGTCAGATGTTCCTATGAACTCTACTTGTACGGCAGACCGCTGTAGCCTGCTTCGGGGACTCCTTGCTACTAAGTCCCGGTTCACTCTCATTGCTGTTGTGCCCCCAAGTCTTGTGTGGGAATAAAGTGGTGACAACTTCTATTCCTCCGGTGTCTGCTGCAGGACCATTAGTATCCATATAACCTCGGGGACCGGACCCCGGCCATGCGCTGTGAACTTGGGAAGGGTTCTGCTCTAACCCTAATCCTCAGTCCTCCTTTTCTCCTTACGTTCTGTTCAAATCTATCTTTCTTATAAAGAGTCAGGCTTTCCATCAATGTCTCTTTCCTGTGCCAGCAGACCCAGGTCACTGAGGTCTGCTGAAGCACTTCCCTCGTCCATCCCATTCGGGATCTTCTCTCTCAGACTCCCTGAGTCCGACTCTTCCAATCCTAAGCTCATCCCAATCTTTTGGTGCAAACTAAGCTCCACCCACCTCCCAGCCCTCTTCGTGTTCCAAGCAGGGAGCCACCAAAGGTGCTTTGCTACACTACTATGTTGTGTGGGATGCAGGTATTGGAGTGTGGTCAGGTGTCTCCACCTTACCTGAATGGTGGGGCACCACACCTCAGGAAGAGGTGCAGTACCTCTGTGGCGACTGAACCCTCAGGGGCGCCACATATACACATCAGATGGCTGTCGATTGAACGATGCTTCAGGTGATCATTCAGCCGTCAGCCATCGCAGCTGACTCTCTCGTAGAGAGGTGTACTTGTTTGGCCAAGCGCTCCTGTGTTCTCTATGACTGACTGACACTTTGGCCGGCGGCTTATCTCTTGGAGAACAGTGCGATTGGCAGTCCGAATATCGGACATGCACGATCTATAGCTCTTCTGACGAGTTGTCACCCTCCGCCCCCATACACATTAGACCATAAGCCCAACACATAAATATTGGTAGGTCATTCCGATATTAGTGTATTGGCACCTAGGCCTATTTCAAACATCAGTGATGTACATTCTGGCCATGGGTCTCCCGATCAAAACTCGATAGGCTCACAGGCTTACATTTGTCAAGTAATATCTTCTCCTTAGCATACTGCAACCACTGTGCTATGCAAATGACACTACTATCAAATGCCAACATTATACAACACCCATATTTTCATAATAGTAAAACTAACACTTATCTACATATTTCAGTCATATATTGACCATATAACTCTGTCATACATTCTAAATAAAAACTTTTCATAGTGCGCAAATCACAATCACTGCCATGAAGTTTTTCCATTATTTTTCTACATATTCTACATATAAGAGCACAATACATTTAGTTCTTCTGGAACTCCACTGGTATTTTACAAGTTTCAGGACAGGAAACGTGTTTATCAGAGACAGCATACATTGGTTGCATTCTTTGCAAATAGTCTACTTCTTACAGTTATTAAGACTCAAGTGTAAGACATTAGTAGGAAACTTGCATTTCTCAAAAACTGTTGTATTCCATAAAGGAATCATCCACTATTCTGACAACCCCTTCTTAAAGGGAATCTGTCAGTAGACTCAACCCTCCTAAGCTGTCTATAGGAGCATGCAGGTCTCGCTGGCGAGATCGCTGATTTTGTGACACATTAGCGATCTCTCCAGTGAGATCGCTGTGTGTGACATCCAGCAGCGATCGGCCCCCCCGCGGGGTATCGCTGATCATTCTGGATCGTCCTGGCCCGTTTTTTCATCGCTGGTCTCCCGCTGGCCAGCGCGCATCGCTGCGTGTGGCAGCGGGAGCCAGCGATGAGCGACGCTGAACGCTGGTTACCAACGTAAACATCGGGTTTCTAAGGGCTGCGGGGCCCTTAGAAACCCGATGTTTACCCTAGATACCAGCGTGCACTGCAGGTAGGGCGGGAGGTGGAGGCAGAGCGGCGCACAGACCGGAGTAGCTCTGCTATCTGCTACTCCAGTCTGTCAGACCAGAGTAGCAGATAGCAGAGCTACGCCGGTCTGTTTGCGCCACTCTGCCTCCACCTCCCGCCCTGCCTGCAGTGCACACTGGTATCTAGGGTAAACATCGGGTTTCCAAGGGCCCCACAGCCCTTCGAAACCCGATGTTTACATTAGTAACCAGCGTGCTCGCTGGTCCTGATCGCTGGAGGGGCTGTCTATGTGATAGCTCACCAGCGATCAGCTAACAATGTCCCAGCGATCCAATCTATGTCGGATCGTTGGTGGGATCGCTGGGACATCGTTATGTGTAAGGGTACCCTTATTCCAGAGAAATTTATGTTTTTTTTTTAAATAGATAAATGACCTCTTCCACGCTATGAGCCAGACACTGATCTGCATGAGAATCTGCCTGCAGAGCTTATTTTGCATGAAGGAGGAGTTACCAGTGTGAGACATGTAATAGCCTCTCTCTGCTCTCCTGATCCCACTGCAGAGTTGTGTGTGACTATAACTGACACATCTCCAGGTTCCTCTCAGCTTCCATCTCACAGGCGGACAGGGTTACAATACAGCAGAGCTGTGAGAGCTTCAGCTGCTAATGTGTTTGATATGAGATAAAGTTCAGTTCTTCTGTTCTGTGTTAGTTACATGCCTCACACTGGTAATTTCCCCTTTCATTTCTAATAAATTCTGGTGACCGATTCTTATGCAGATCAGTCACCTGCCAATAGTCATTCTCATGCTGATCTGTGACTCTCCCATAGCCCACAACAGCTCATTTACATATATGAAAAATGAGGATTTCTGTGGAATAAGATATTGAACTGCAGATATCAAGGTATCATGTTATTCAGCTTCCAATGACCTGCATGCTCATATAGATGGCTTAGGAGAATTGATCCTACTGACAGATTCCCTTTAAATACTATATTTACCAGTGTAAAATAAAAATATCTTATACTCACCTACCACACCAGTGCTGTTCCAACTATGTTGGCGCCAGGTCTGCCAGGGCTTGTGTCAAGATGTTAAGCCAGGTGAGCACTGCAACCAATCAGCGGCTGCTAATGGGCTGCAACTGCTGATTCAGTACTTCAATCACATGGAATAATTATGTCACACAAGCCCTGGGAGACCCGGCACCGACATTGCTGGAATGGCGCCAGTGCGGGAGCTATCTGTTATTCTTATTTTACATTGAGAAATATAATTATTTTGTAAGGGTTTGTAAGAGTAGTATGTCATGATCTCAGTGCGGGTTTGACTCGCACACGTGGGGTTAATGTATGGAACCAGTACTGATGACTGGCATTTCTGGGGTTAAAGGTTGTGATCCCGGTGCAGGCTTACCTGCACACCTGGGGCTATGATTGTGGCCTCTCCCTGGTTCTGGGGGAGGCTTCTTATAGCCTCAGGACGCTCCCATCCCTGTCAGTTATACTTTTGCCCTTGGCATTGTGTGGTGACCCCTGAGTGTGTTAGTGCTGTGTTCTGGTTACTTGATTCTCTGTGTATGACTCGGTCTGTTCTCTGGATATCGCTTTGGATTCTGCCTGGTACCTCCTATGTCTGTTTGGTTTTGATCTCTGCTTGGCCCTGATTATCTGCTCTGTCTCCTCCCTGGTACTGTACTGTGATCCTGTGTATGACCTTTGGCTTTGTCCGACCTCCCGTCTGTTTATCCCTCCTGTACCTCGCTGGTCTGTACTGTGCATGACTTCTGTTTTACCTGAATCTGAGTTCTCTGGCTTCTCTGACGCTAAGCCCCACCCCCTTGCAGCCACATGACCGTTCACATGACCATAGGTCCTGTGCAAGCTTGCTCATTTTCAGTGTCCGCAGGTCCCGTGCCTCTTTACTTTCCAGCGCTGACTGGTCCCTGACACTATTCGCTTGAAGCACGCATTGTCACCGCTACTGCCCACTCCACAGGTATCTTTTAGCACTGCTTCTGTACTCAGGACACGCGCACTGGCTCTATGAGCAAGTCTAGTGCGGTGTCTCAGACATTATAACTGACCATTTCAGTTTTTTTTTTTTTTTCTCTCTGAAGGAAAAAAAAAAAAAAAGTGTGTGTTATCTTCATGGATCCCATACAAGCCTTGGCTGATCAGGTCAAGCACCTGACCCAAATGTTCCATAAGCTCAATGTGGAACAACGCACGATGGCCCATACCCAGCAACAGTTGGTGGTTACTGTGCAGGGGGCTGTCGATGCGGGGGCTTCTGGTTCTGGGGGTAGGGATGTGTCATTAGCGTCCCCCGAATCTCCGGTCAAATTACCAGACCTTTTCTCAGGGGATAAAAAGGAGTTCAGGTCTTTCAGAGAAGGATGCAAGCTTTTTTTTTTCTCTAAGGCCCCGCTCCTCCGGGGATGAGTTCCAGAGGGTGGGGGTCATTATTTCCCTACTTCGGGGGGCTCCGCAAGCATGGGCTTTCTCTCTGTCTTCCTCTGCTCCTGAACGTATGTCAGTGAACGCATTCTTTGAGGCCCTCGGGCACATTTATGATGAACCTGACCGAGTGCGATTGGCAGAGGACATGTTGATGAGTGTCTGTCAGGGGAAACACTCAGCTGAGTGGTTTTGTTCTGAGTTCTGCCGCTGGGCGGCAGAGGTCTCCTGGAGCGACGCCGCACTCCGAGGACTCTTTGGCAGAGGCTTGTCCGAGCGGCTGCAGGATGCCTTGGCGATGCATCCCCCACCTAACTCTCTCGAGCATGCCATGACCCAGGCCGTCCGGATGGACCGCAGGCTGCGGGCCAGAGGGGTGATGCAGGTGGATACTCCATTATTCCCCAGTGGAAAAGAGACTGCCCCTGAGCCCATGGATGTAGGCGCCCTCTCCCTGAAGGATACGGAGAGGAAACGCCGGAAGGACAAGCAGTTATGCTTTTACTGCGGTAAAACGGGACATTGGAAAAGGGAGTGCCCGGGTTTGACTCGCACACGTGGGGTTAATGTTTGGAACCAGTGCTGATGACTGGCATTTCTGGGGTTAAAGGTTGTGATCCCGATGCAGGCTTACCTGCACACCTGGGGCTATGATTGTGGCCTCTCCCTGGTTCTGGGGGAGGCTTCTTATAGCCTCAGGATGCTCCCATCCCTGTCAGTTATACTTTCGCCCTTGGCATTGTGTGGTGACCCCTGAGTGTGTTAGTGCTGTGTTCTGGTTACTTGATTCTCTGTGTATGACTCGGTCTGTTCTCTGGATATCGCTTTGGATTCTGCCTGGTACCTCCTATGTCTGTTTGGTTTTGATCTCTGCTTGGCCCTGATTATCCGCTCTGTCTCCTCCCTGGTACTGTACTGTGATCCTGTGTATGACCTTTGGCTTTGTCCGACCTCCCGTCTGTTTATCCCTCCTGTACCTCGCTGGTCTGTACTGTGCATGACTTCTGTTTTACCTGAATCTGAGTTCTCTGGCTTCTCTGATGCTAAGCCCCGCCCCCTTGCAGCCACATGACCGTTCACATGACCATAGGTCCTGTGCAAGCTTGCTCATTTTCAGTGTCCGCAGGTCCCGTGCCTCTTTACTTTCCAGCGCTGACTGGTCCCTGACACTATTCGCTTGAAGCACGCATTGTCACCGCTACTGCCCACTCCACAGGTATCTTTTAGCACTGCTTCTGTACTCAGGACACGCGCACTGGCTCTATGAGCAAGTGTAGTGCGGTGTCTCAGACATTATAACTGACCATTTCAGTTTTTTGTTTTTTTTTCTCTCTGAAGGAAAAAAAAAAAAAAAAAGTGTGTGTTATCTTCATGGATCCCATACAAGCCTTGGCTGATCAGGTCAAGCACCTGACCCAAATGTTCCATAAGCTCAATGTGGAACAACGCACGATGGCCCATACCCAGCAACAGTTGGTGGTTACTGTGCAGGGGGCTGTCGATGCGGGGGCTTCTGGTTCTGGGGGTAGGGATGTGTCATTAGCGTCCCCCGAATCTCCGGTCAAATTACCAGACCTTTTCTCAGGGGATAAAAAGGAGTTCAGGTCTTTCAGAGAAGGATGCAAGCTTTTTTTTTTTCTCTAAGGCCCCGCTCCTCCGGGGATGAGTTCCAGAGGGTGGGGGTCATTATTTCCCTACTTCGGGGGGCTCCGCAAGCATGGGCTTTCTCTCTGTCTTCCTCTGCTCCTGAACGTATGTCAGTAAACGCATTCTTTGAGGCCCTCGGGCACATTTATGATGAACCTGACCGAGTGCGATTGGCAGAGGACATGTTGATGAGTGTCTGTCAGGGGAAACACTCAGCTGAGTGGTTTTGTTCTGAGTTCTGCCGCTTGGCGGCAGAGGTCTCCTGGAGCGACGCCGCACTCCGAGGACTCTTTGGCAGAGGCTTGTCCGAGCGGCTGCAGGATGCCTTGGCGTTGCATCCCCCACCTAACTCTCTCGAGCACGCCATGACCCAGGCCGTCCGGATGGACCGCAGGCTGCGGGCCAGAGGGGTGATGCAGGTGGATACTCCATTATTCCCCAGTGGAAAAGAGACTGCCCCTGAGCCCATGGATGTAGGCGCCCTCTCCCTGAAGGATACGGAGAGGAAACGCCGGAAGGACAAGCAGTTATGCTTTTACTGCGGTAAAACGGGACATTGGAAAAGGGAGTGCCGGGTTTGACTCGCACACGTGGGGTTAATGTTTGGAACCAGTGCTGATGACTGGCATTTCTGGGGTTAAAGGTTGTGATCCCGATGCAGGCTTACCTGTACACCTGGGGCTATGATTGTGGCCTCTCCCTGGTTCTGGGGGAGGCTTCTTATAGCCTCAGGACGCTCCCATCCCTGTCAGTTATACTTTCGCCCTTGGCATTGTGTGGTGACCCCTGAGTGTGTTAGTGCTGTGTTCTGGTTACTTGATTCTCTGTGTATGACTTTTGGCTTTGTCTGATCTCCCGTCTGTTTATCCCTACTGTACCTCGTTTGACTGTACTGTACATGATTTCTGTTTTGCCTGAATCTGAGTTCTCTGGCTTCTCTGACACTAAGCCCCGCCCCCTTGCAGTCACATGACCATAGGTCCTGTGCAAGCTTGCTCATTTTCAGTGTCCGCAGGTCCCGTGCCTCTTTACTTTCCAGCGCTGACTGGTCCCTGACACTATTCGCTTGAAGCACGCATTGTCACCTCTGCTGCCACTCCACAGGTATCGTTTAGCACTGCTTCTGTACTCAGGACACGCGCACTGGCTCTATGAGCAAGTGTAGTGCGGTGTCTCTGACATAGTGGATAGCCCTTTGACGGACTCCTACATACAGTACTGTATCATCAACTTCATAATTTTTTTAATATAGCAACAGATTGGACCCTAGGAGGAAAAAAATATTCGTCAAATAAAAGGTTTCTTGGGATATCCTTCCTTTGTTAAAAATATAGAACAGGTAAACCCTCCCTAATTCGCAATCATTTAAAAGCATTTCTGCCTGAATTTAAACCTATTACTATCTTAGACTTGTTCAAAGTTTTCTATTTTAACCATTCTTGTAATGTTATTTATTAGGCTTCTTTGTTACAACTTTTGTAGCTAGATGGCAGTCTTTCTGACATTTGACAGCTGATGATACCATCCGAGCTGTGCTAGAGTCGGTAGCTCTTATGTAATAGTAGGCCACTTTGATCAGTTGACTAATGAGGCATGAAGACAAGATGTAGTAGTATCGTGTCATGGCTCTGCAGAAAGGAACAAAAAAACACTACCAAATTGTCTGGAAAATAAAGCAAAGCTTCACTGTTGCAGCCTGCGCATGTAGAACTATTGAATTACAGCCTAGGTTTTTGGTAAGGGGTTAACAAGGCTCAGTGCCATGTTTTCTGTACACCTGAAGCAGTGAATAAGATGTGCTAGAAATTCAGGTATCTTGAGCAAGTATCTGTATAGTCTGGGTTGCTGAATGCTATTGTATTGCAGAATGCCAGGTTCTGGGGAACAGAGGTGTGCTTTATTTGTCTTCTCCAGGCTTCATTGTGTGTCTCTGTAGGGGATGTTGGCACAGAGTGGAGCAGGGATCATGGTATACAAAGCAGTAATGAAGTTTCACTCTGCCTGGTTTCCCAGGGAGGAAGAGAAGTGTTAGCACCCTACTTAATATGTGCTTGCACCTTTTTCAAGTTGTCACTCAGAGAACCATTCACAGCAATAAATGGATGCATCTAGCAAAGACGTCCATTAACTGGAAGGTCCAAGTGGAATATATGTGTGTGTGTGTGTGTGTGTGTGTGTGTGTGTGTGTGTGTGTGTGTGTGTGTGTATATGTATGTGTGTAAATATATATATATTCTTAATCTATAGGTTTTTATACTGGATGTCACTGCATGGATTAGAATAAGACTACTATGAAATTCCTCCACATACTAGCCCAATTGTCGTGGACTGTGTCTGACTAATACTGTACATTTATTGTGTACGCCCGTAATGTAGTTGAAAGTTTGCCACAAATTATATTGTTGGTGGATTCCATTAATATCTCAGAATCTGCAGGAAAAAACACCATAGGGTTGGTGCTTGTCCCATTTTAATGATTTGCTTTAAAGATAATCTGTCACCAGGTTTTTGCTATAAATCTATCTATAGATAGATTGTAGATAGATAGATAGATAGATAGATGGATAATTAATAGATAGATAGATAGATAGATGATAATTATACAGTTGTGGCCAAAAGTATTGACACCCCTGCAATTCTGTCAGATAATACTCAGTTTCTTCCTGAAAATGATTGCAAACACAAATTCTTTGGTATTATTATGTTCATTTAATTTGTCTTAAATGAAAAAACACAAAAAGAATTGTCCTAAAGCCAAATTGGATATAATTCCACACCAAACATAAAAAAGAGGGTGGACAAAAGTATTGGCACTGTTCGAAAAATCATGTGATGCTTCTCTAATTTGTGTAATTAACAGCACCTGTAACTTACCTGTGGCACCTAGCAGGTGTTGGCAATAACTAAATCACACTTGCAGCCAGTTGACATGGATTAAAGTTGACTCAACCTCTGTCCTGTGTCCTTGTGTGTACCACATTGAGCATGGAGAAAAGAAAGAAGACCAAAGAACTGTCTGAGGACTTGAGAAACCAAATTGTGAGGAAGCATGAGCAATCTCAAGGCTACAAGTCCATCTCCAAAGACCTGAATGTTCCTGTGTCTACCGTGCGCAGTGTCATCAAGAAGTTTAAAGCCCATGGCACTGTGGCTAACCTCCGTAGATGTGGACGGAAAAGAAAAATTGACAAGAGATTTCAACGCAAGATTGTTCGGATGTTGGATAAAGAACCTCGACTAACATCCAATCAAGTTCAAGCTGCCCTGCAGTCCGAGGGTACAACAGTGTCAACCCCTACTATCCGTCGGCGTCTGAATGAAAAGGGACTGTATGGTAGGAGACCCAGGAAGACCCCACTTCTTACCCCGAGACATATAAAAGCCAGGCTGGAGTTTGCCAAAACTTACCTGAAAAAGCCTAAAACGTTTTGGAAGAATGTTCTCTGGCCAGATGAGACAAAAGTAGAGCTTTTTGGGCAAAGGCATCAACATAGAGTTTACAGGAAAAAAAAAAGGCATTCAAAGAAAAGAACACGGTCCCTACAGTCAAACATGGCGGAGGTTCCCTGATGTTTTGGGGTTGATTTGCTGCCTCTGGCACTGGACTGCTTGACCGTGTGCATGGCATTATGAAGTCTCAAGACTACCAACAAATTTTGCAGCATAATGTAAGGCCCAGTGTGAGAAAGCTGGGTCTCCCTCAGAGGTCATGGGTCTTCCAGCAGGACAATGACCCACAGCACACTTCAAAAAGCACTAGGAAATGGTTTGAGAGAAAGCACTGGAGACTTCTAAGGTGGCCAGCAAAGAGTCCAGACCTGAATCCCATAGAACACCTGTGGAGAGATCTAAAAATAGCAGTTTGGAGAAGGCACCCTTCAAATATCAGGGACCTGGAGCAGTTTGCCAAAGAAGAATGGTCTAAAATTCCAGCGGAGCATTGTAAGAAACTCATTGATGGTTACCGGAAGCGGTTGGTCGCAGTTATTTTGGCTAAAGGTTGTGCAACCAAGTATTAGGCTGAGGGTGCCAATACTTTTGTCTGGTCCATTTTTGGAGTTTTGTGTGAAATGACCAATGTTTTGCTTTTTGCTTCATTCTCTTCTGTGTTTTTTCATTTAAGACAAATTAAATGAAGATAATAATACCAAAGAATTTGTGATTGCAATCATTTTCAGGAAGAAACTGAGTGTTATCTGACAGAATTGCAGGGGTGTCAATACTTTTGGCCACAACTGTAGATAGATAGATCGATAGGAAAGATAGATAGACAGAAAATAGATAGATGATAGATAATAAATAGATGATAGATAGATAGATGATAGATAGTTAATAGATCCATAGATAGATATATAGATAGATGATAGATAATAGATAGATAATATCTAGATAGATGATAGTTAATAGATAGATAGATATGGGATATATAGATAGATAATAAGATGATAGATTATAGTTAGATAGATAATAGATAGATGATAGATGATAGTAGATAGATAGATATGGGATATATAGATAGATAGATAATAGATGATAGATTAGATAGATGATAGATAGGTAATGGATAGATAGATATGGGATAATTAATAGATAGATGATAGATTATAGATACATAGTTAGATAGATAGTTAATAGATAGACATAAGGACATCGCACCACGCAGGGTGTACATCCTTCCTAAGGTCTCGATCACAATAGAATATTCCGCTGAGCTTCCTTTCCTCCACCCTCCTGGCTCTTGGATATATATTTTAAGCCGGGCCTTAGGTATTTCCACATTATAGTTCACATCTACAATTGAAACCTTTGGGGAGCCCCCATCGCTCAGCACAGGGGGGCTATAACATAGACAGACGCTGTCACCCAGCCCTGTGTATGTAAGCTGAGGCCTGGATTTCCTTCGCCTTCCCCGCCCCTCATACACACTGCTTTTTTTTAGTAGTTTTAGAAGGGTCTCATTGTATAAACTGACTTGAAGGCAGGGCTGCCCTCTTTTTGTGTATCCCAGCCCCCATTCCTGTGACATCATTCCTTGCAAGAAAGCAGGGATGGAATTTAGACTTGGAAGTGTAGAAAAGAGGCTTTTGTGGGAGAGGAGCATTGGGGCTGCCTAGAAAGTGGATATCTTCCAAGATCTGGGGGTAAGTCTCACTTTTCTGACACTGGCTTCCATCACCCTTTCTTTTCTGTGAAGAGAACGGTTCCTCAGGACGAGTCCTTAGATGAGACGATAAGTCCTTCAGTAACCCTACAGTAGCTGAGGGTGTGTGTACTTTCATCAGCTTCCTCGCTATGTCCTTAGTAGTATTTGTACTTATTAGTATTCTTTTCTTGTTGCCATTATTTGTTTGTTTTTTTTATATAACATTGTTTCTTTTCTACATTGTTACGTAGAGAAGACCCTGCTTAGTTTAGCTGTAACGACGATCTATAGAAAATCCTCCGTTTTCCGTGTATAGACGACCACACAGGGTTTCCGACAAGTTTTTCTTCAATTTCCAGATACAGAAAGTGAAAATGAGTGTTATGCGGCAGTTCTATCCTCTGTGCTCAGCTCTGGGCGGACATCTGTCTGGGGCTTAGTTCACACTTACATCACTTCATAAGTACAGTAAAACAGCAGCTGAGTGATATCACGGGGGGGATACGTCCATATATCCAAGTGGGCCAAGACTATAAAAAGAGATAAACTACTGTTAGTGAAGATACTCCAAGACTGAGGACCTTAGACCTCTGTGTGCACAGTTTCATTATTGTGGCAGTCATTAATCTGCTTTATTAATCCCTGTAATGTGGTTGTTATAGGCTGGATTATTTTTACTTTGTGTCGACTTCTAAAGTCTTGGCAGTTGTGGGGCTCGTTAATTAGCTGTTTGTCATGTAACGCTGTAGATTTGAGGTCTACATGTTTCTGTTTCTCCCATAGACTGTGATGATCAGCGGTGGGACTAGGCATACATGTCACGAATAGGGACATCTGTTCCCAGGATCTGTGCGGTCCCATGGGTCAGCCCCCCATAAATCTGACTTGTGTGGAATAATAATAAATTTGACAGTCTTCAGTGTGGAAAATCGATTCAATTTTCCAGGTCAATCTTTGGGTGGATCACATAACACATGATCATCTTCTGCTCATTAAAACATGAATGTCCATATAGTCTAACTAGAAAATGAATGCCATAGTCTATTTTTTTTTTTTTTTTTTTTGCCACATTGTTTTTATAGCCATTTTCAAAAATGTTTTCGTTCTACCGCAACAAGAATGCAATGTGCTTGCATTGTGGGAATGTAGCCTAAAAGTTGCAGCTAATTAATTTAAGTAATAGGATGATAATAAGGCAACTGAAATCACAATAAATGATTGTGACGTTTTGGCACCAGGGTTAGATCAATGTGACAGTGAGGTGATACTAAAGCCCCGTCACACTAAGCGAGATCGCTAGCGAGATCGCTGCTGAGTCACAAGTTTTGTGACGCAACAGCGACCTCAGCAGCCATCTCGCTGTGTGTGACAGCGATCAGCGACCGGCCCCGCCGCCGGGTATCGCTGATCATACAGGAGTGTCCTGGGCCATTTTTTGATCGTTGGTCTCCCGCTGGCCAGCACGCATCGCTGTGTGTGGCAGCGGGAGATCATCGATCAGCAAGCTCCCGGCGCTGTAAGCAGACGCTGGGAGCTGGTATCCAAGGTAAGCAGCGGGTAACTAAGTTTACCTTGGATACCAGCTCCCAGCGCAAGCACGCTGGTATCCAGGGTACACAGCGGGTAACTAAGCGACGCACGCGCTTAGTTACCCGCGTCCTCTCTGGTCCTGATCTCTGGTGAGTCTGCCTGTTTGACAGCTCACCAGCGATCATGTAGCGACACACCAGCGATCCTGACCAGGTCAAATCGTTGTCGGGATTGCTGGTGCGTCGCTATGTGTAACGGGACCCTAAGCTAAGAAATATATCACTGTCTCTTGGCTTTTAAGTCAGGATAGTTCAACAGGCGTACAACGCCACAGCTGATCTTTGCATCAGTGAAACAATATCAATACACCTTTTCACACTAATAATATTTTTTACCTGTGTATTTTATTAGTCTTTATTGTTGTCCTAGTGAAGTCAAACTCTCATAATACATAGAACTTTGGTACAGCATATAAACCAAATCCCTGAGATACTGGTATAAATCACAGAGATAAGAATAGATCTATAAAATAAGGTTGAAATATCAAAGTTTATATCAAATGTAATTAAAAAAGACTATATAAAACATGAAGTATCTCTAGTTGAGGGACACTTACAATTACCTGTATACAAAGCCATCAATATAGACCAAATAGCAAAGCATATGAAAAAAACGGGGGATAATATAATGCCAGTGCACATGAATATCAAAACCCTCGCACTGAAGTCTAAGCTAGCAAAGGACTCAACATAAGAATATTATGCCAACAGCTCTATTACCACCATCAGTAATGTTATGCTCAATATAGATGGTATGGTTACCTGCGATAGGGAAATCACTGCTGCTAGGGATATGACAGTATGTATGTCCCTCCACCCTGACGCGCGTTGTGCCTCACTTGCTTCTTTTTGGGGCAATAGTAATTTTTTTTTATAATCTTTCATAGAGTTGTTGCTTTACCTAATGTGTCTCAAATATGACCTACATAAAATCAGATATACAATTATTTTTTGTTAAATTATGATCACTACATCTGTTCATACAGAATTTAACAATAGGGATCTTGGAAACTTATTACTAGAACTTAGTAAAATGTATCCCTTCATAAGGCTTGTATTACTGCTTATTTGAATGCACAGTTCCCATTTTACATGTGGTCTGGCTTTCATAGCACATTAAAAAAGCAATTAAGAATAAAGTAGGTTGATGTGAGGTCCCAAGCCAGAGAATGTTAATGGATCCTTAATGACTCGTGTGTACTGAAATGTGTAATATGCAGCATATACATAGTCCATAGGGATTCTCAAAATGCAGTATAAAATTATATCAAATCTACAATGAAGATTTCAGTGGATCGAAGAACTCTTCAAATGTTTGTCTCCTCTGAAAATGCCAGCTCTGCCATATTAAAGAGGTGCTATAGCTAATAAAATGAATTTGCAAGAGTGACCTCAGGCAATACGGGCATATTAGATGTTACCTTTAAAGGGGTTGTCTGGTCTAAAATGATAATTCTGTAGTCACTCTATGTGACTGCAGACTTGTGAATTGCCACAGCGCATGCATTGTGCGCTGTGAAGATTCTCCAGTGTCAGCGCCGGGAACATCGGTCACGTGAACACAAGTATGCAATGTGCACACTCCATGCCTGAATCCGACTAGTCTGTTTCCGGCCTCACGCAATGCACTAACTCTGAGTGCGCCGGAAACAGACTAGTTAATAGAGTGACTGCTGACTTGTTGTTTTAGACCGGACAAACCCTTTAAATTGGAACTGACCATAAACTTCTTTATCAATGTGATTTGTCAATAAAGTGCAACAAATATAATAGATATATAAAACAAAAAAAAAGTAACTGTGCATTTACACTGAAGGGAACAGTCTGCCAATTACAAACATGGTGAAAATTCTTGATACCCCTCGTTTAAAATATGGCCTTTTTATACTTTGAGGAAAAATGCACTTTATATTTGAATTAGAGTAGTGTCTTTTCCTGGACCGAACATTCAGATTATCTGACTACCATGGCCAAGTTAAGCTCTGTTCCCACTAAAAGCCTTGTCTTAGCTTGTACGCTTGGAAAAACTTTCAAAACAAGTACTGTGTCCATATGTCCATAATGTACCATTAACCTAATGGAGGCCAACAGAGTGCTCTACTGGCCTCCATCTGGTCGGTATACTGTACATTGCTATGCTGCAAAAGATAGGATGTGGAATAGTGTAGCAGACTATGCTATTCATTGCAAAACGTATATTGTGGCATATACCGTATATGTTTTTTTTACAATTTCTCATTGTATGCAGATATAATGGGATATATTCTAGGACTCCATCATAGCTATAAATCCAGAGCCTTTCCCGGCATATGTGTGAAATGGACACCATTAAAGTTACGTGAACAGGGCTTTAGAGTGGCTTGTTGGCAACCCCTCTCTCATCCACAAGTACTTAGCGTATATGCCTTCCAATTGCCATGCCCCTGGCCTGAGCCACAAATATAGCCTAAGGAAACAAACACAGTTTTAAAAGGGGTCCTGTCATGATATTCATGCTACTGGAATCACGGGCAGCATGAATTAGTGGAGCCGTGTATGTTTTACTTTGAAATGTGGCTTTCCGAGAAAACATACTTTAAAAAGCCTAATGGGGCTATGCATTTTGGATGACTAGTCCACGGTGTGTCCCAGTTTCAGCCTGCCCCAATCTCATTGACTAACAGGTCTTGTCTTATGCACACGTCTGCCTAAGGAAGCACGGCTGGGATAAGCCACTAAGGACCTGCCTCACATTAGTCATCCAAGACTCAGTCCCCGGAAGGCTTTTCATAGTCTGTGTTCTCTGAACCCTGGCAGTGTTTGAGGAAAACATACCTCACTCCCAGCGTCTGATTCATTGCCTGTGGTTCGGGCAGCATGAATCTCATGACAGGTTCCCTTTAACTAGAGAGTGGTTAGAGTTTGTCCATATTGGCACTGAGAAGATGCAGCTAAATAATGTGTCTACCAAGCTATTATTCTAATAGCTAACAATTAACGTTTGCCCCTGAAATTAATAGCTCAGATTTTTTTTTTTCAGCAACCAAACTACTTCATTGACCAAATTATTGAAAAAGTGTGACTTTTAGTAGAAGAAACACCTTCAGGCCAGGAGACTTGTTTGGTACATTTTTAATATTTCCTTCCATGATCTGCTCATATACTTCCAAAGGGATAAAATACCGGGGCCTTTTAGACAAGGGGCACGTCAGTATCCTAATAACACATTTTCCTATTCTCTAGCAGACTGCATGGAAAAAACTGTTACCATAATTCCCATGGTTTACAGGTACTGCGAGATTACAATATTGAAATGCAATACTAGTTGGACAGGAGTTCTTATATCTCACGCTCAACAAGTTACATGATTTCAGGGAACCAGCAGGAATAAAATACTGTAAAAAGCAAAAACTGGCCACTCTTAACCTGGTGACAGGCTCTCTTTCCTCATGCCTGTTATATATCATGTGAATTCTTTTACTCCCTGGGAAAAAATG
This sequence comes from Dendrobates tinctorius, assembly GCF_039654945.1. Classification (NCBI taxonomy): domain Eukaryota; kingdom Metazoa; phylum Chordata; class Amphibia; order Anura; family Dendrobatidae; genus Dendrobates; species Dendrobates tinctorius. Next base: position 17,676,967 of record NW_027361827.1, read on the forward strand.
TACCTTTAGAACTTATAAAATAAACACTACTTAATTTTAATAGTATATGCTTTTTTTCAGTGCCTTATTATTTGAAACAAATTATGCTGGAGAGGGTTTGGAGTATAGAATTTTGGCATTCCCTTAGGATATAAAGGGGAGTCGATGATGTTCTTTGTTTCTCTGATTTCCCAAGGGTGCAGTGCCATCTGGACACTGACTGCTGTGTACCCCATCTTTCACAGAATAACCTCAGCTCAGCCATATGCTTGTAAGAGAAAACACAAATGGCTGCTGCAGAAAATATGAAAATGTGCCCCCCCCCCAAAATTGTTTAAAATAATGAGATCAAGGTTCACACGAGCATATAAAGTCTCATCAAAGTGGGACGATTTTGTTCTCACTTGACATTCGTGTGCTGTCCGTAAACTATCTGTTCTTTTACAGCAGCTGTTAACCATTTATAGGACCATTTACCGTTTCCTACGTTACAGAACTGCAGCATATCCATAAAAATAGGATGCCATATGGCTCCATTTTGCATCTGATTTTTTTGAGCACCCATAGACTTGAATGGGTGAGTCTCATCCAATTTACAGAAAAAACTACAGCATGCCGCAGGGTTCTTTGTACACACAGATTCAGGCAGTGAAAAAAAATCGGTCATCTACTCTACCTTATTGCCCGAGTACTGTCTGTTTTTGTCAAGGACAGTACTCTGACTAAAAATACAGTCGTGTGAACAAGCCCTTAAAGCACATTTGTCATACTCTGGCCCGCAGGGTGAGTATATTTGGCCCGTGATGCCAGGTGGGCCCCACCATCCCCCTCTCTGCCCAGCACCTCACTTTCAACAGTATTGGCGTCCTTGATGCTGATACACTTGAAAGCAATGATGGAGCTGACACTCCTTCCGCCACCATTATCTTTCTGCGTCTGACGTCTCAGTGGAGTGACGTAATTACAATGCTGCCCTGCCCTGTGCCGAGCAGTGAAGAGCTCAGAGCGCTCGCTGACAAGACCAAAGCAGCAAGCTAAGGCGGACATGGGTGTATTTTTTATTTTTTGTGAGACAATTATACTGTATGGAGGACTATGTGGGGTCATTTTACTGTATGGAGCACTATGTGGGGCCCATTATACTGTATGGAAAGCAATACAGGGCCCATTATACTGTGGAACACTATGTGGAGCTATTATACATGGAGGACTTTTTGGGGTCCATAATACTGTATGGAGGACTATGTTGGGTCCTTTATAATGTGTAGAGGGCTGTGTGGGGATTACAGTTGGGGAAGCATACTGTGATTGAGTCACAATACTTTGCTGGAGGTGGGGTCAAGGAGGGGTACAGTGGGGTCATCATTCCGTGCGTGTGGAGGGTACTGTGGAGGAATTCACAGTGGGGGTATCTTATGGTGTTTGGCGGCCACTTTTGTTGGCATGATACTTTATTAACTGTATTATTCAAGGTTTTTTATCCTTTATCACATATCTAAATTTATTCCATTGGGCTATATATGCTTTTTACTGCTCTTAAGTAACATATTATTCCAATATTTTGATCTAAGATCTATTATTTAATATGTACTTTGTTCGTGGGACAAGCCCTTTAAGTGTGGTTCCATATGAAAAGGTTCATTGTTATATTGATAAGAAAAAACGTCCTCAATTGTAGACTCTTTTTTAATTAATATCGAGGTTGGCTCCCAACATTGTCCAAGCTTTTAATTTTGTCCCTCTGCGTATTTGTGTTTGACATCTCTGCCTTAGGGCCCCGTCACACATAGCGACTCACCAGTGATCCCGACAACGATATGAACTTGTCAGGATCGCTTGTGTGTCGCTACATGATTGCTTGTGAGCTGCCAAACTGGCAGCTTCACCAGCGATCGGGACAGCGACACGCAGGTAACAAGCGACGCATGTCGCTTAGTTACCCGCAGTGTACGTTAAGATACCAGCGCGCTGGTGCAGGGAGCTGGTAACCAAGGTACACATCGGGTTTCTAAGTGCTGCTCGCCGCTTAGAAACCCGATGTTTACCTAGGTTACCAGCTCCAGCTCGCTGATCGCTGGTCTCCCTCCTGCCACACGCAGTGAGCTGGCCAGCGGAAGACTAGCGATCAAAAAAATGTCCAGGCCATTCGAGGACGATCAGCGATACCCAGCAGGGGGGCCGGTCGCTGATAAGTGTCACACACAGCGATCTCGCTGGTGAGATCGCTGTTGCATCACAAAACTTGTGACTCAGCAGCGATCTCGCTAGTGAGATCGCTATGTGTGACGGGGGCTTTAGACTATAGAATCAAAGGTGCATGGGGCTGAGGCCACTGTGAGTAATAACTGATGTCATGTTGGTACTGAATATCTGCGACATTACATATGCAGGTTACGTCTTCAGTCTACTATGCACTGACGTCTTACTTGATGGCCCAAGCTGCACGTTGCAGGCAGTATAAATATCAGTTACATTAGAGTTTATATACTCCGGAAACAATGCAAACAAAGCAAGGTTCCCTGACAGTATTTGCTCTAATGTGACAGGAAGCCAACATCTCGGCTGTACCCAAGTGTGCCTTTGCTCTGCAGCAGCATCTCTGCCATTAATCTTCATAGTGCAGCTCATGTTTAATGTTGGGCATCATTTGTATCATTCATGACATTTATGGTTATTAATTGTTTAAATAGCCACATATTAGTACATTCAAAAGGAACAGCAGTAGCCAACATTTGGTAATTATGCCTCACTTTAGTTCCATAGATATTGACATTTTTCTTTTTTGTGGGAAGTGAAGTCATATTGATTCTCACCAGGGGCGTAACTACAATAGTTGCAGGGGTTGCAATCAAGCTTGGGCCTTTGGGCCTGGGGAGGGCCCAAAAGGCCCCTTTGGTCTATATGAAAAGACTATTCCGATTAAAGATCTCCAATAGTTGGGGGCCCTGTTTGAGATTTTGCATTGGGGCCCACAAGCATCATGGTACATCACTGGTGTTCACCTGTAAATTAGCTATTCAGTAACTCATAAGGTATATGTTATAAAACTATTTGAAAGTGACAGCCAATATTATCATCACTGCCCTCATTGGGGATCACATTCCATGTCAGTATATGTATGGAGTTGATTGTTGGGGTTACTTTCTATTTAAAAAAACAAACTGTCAAGAAAGTAGATTATTTCTGAAATGCTTCAAATATGTCCATTATTTGAAGAAACTTTCCATATGCCATAATGACATGTTAGAAGTTTTAATTGTTGGGGATCCGGGTACTGCAGCGCCCGCTTGTTTCTATTCATCTCTTCTTGTAGAGCTGAGAGAGGTCTGTATACTCACTGCAAATAGTGTACGAACTTAAAGACTTCCTATTATTGAACCACACCCACGGGTGGAGACATGATGAGCGGCGTTTCTCCCAATTCTTCAGCTGCTCAGAATCAAATTATCATGGCCGATTAACACCTTCTAGTCCTGTATATGCTAAAGCACTCCAGGCTTATCTCCCATCCACTAGATGTCCTACAGCCACCTTACATACCTCCCCCCTCTGCCTAATGCCACGGGCGTGGCACATTCTACCACTAGTCATGGGATTCTTGAGAGGCTTGTCTTACGGCTGTTTGAAATCAGGGAATGCCTAACATACAGGCTATCCCTGGATGTGTTGCAACTGTCGAACAGTTGTGAGACATACAGCTGCACATATTACTTGAGCATGCAGAAGACACACTATTAGCACCCGAGCATGCTCAGATAACACCTTATCCAAGCACATTCGCTCATTACTACTTCCTATGAATACATAGACCACTCACTTGGCTCACAAAGGAGAGGCAGACAAAAACAAAGGGACACAATGATCAGATGAGAATTTTGCCCCTTCTTTTAGAGATCAGTGGGTGTGGCAGCATCTTTTAAACCCTGTACTTTTATCAGTGCCTTTTGTGTACGGATGTGTCTACGCTCAATTTTGAAAGCTAAATCCAGTAACAATTCCTGTTGTTGTAAATAATGTCTCAGACCGGTTTCTCCTCTCCAGCCCTATGATGTTGTGTCCGTCTATAAAGCAATTAGCAGACACCAGATATTCTGTATGCACACACTACAACCGAAGGATCACTCATTACGCAAACAGTGTGTCAGCTGGACCTATTTTCTATTCTGGGAAGAGGGAATATTCATCCGTAACTAAACAAAGCCTGCACAATACCACAAACAGTAGACAGCAAGCGGATATGAATAAAACATTGAATGCTAAAAGGTTTGATTTGCAATATTTAAAAACGAGCCCATGCGCAGGTATATTTAACCATTACTATATAAATACGGAGGACCATGTTCTGAATAACTATAGGATGTGTGGTGTTGTTCATAAAAACCAGTACTGCATTTTTGCAGTTTTTTTTACTTTTCGTTTTGCAAGGATTAAAAAAAAACCATTGCAATTTACAGTTCAACTAAAGTGAATGAGATTTATTTTTTCCTTGCGGATTTGAATCATTAAAGCATTTTTTTTGTTGTTTTTTTTCTTTTAAATCTGCATCATTGTACATTCTTTCAGCATTTTTGCATCATTCAAATACATCTAAAACGCGCGTAAAAAAGTGATAAAATCATGTAAAGTAAGCTCTTGCATTACTGCTTTTTTCACGGTGCAGAAAGATCTGCTGCCAACGCTCAATATGCGCACACACCCTACCGGTCCAAATGCAATTTTGTTTAAAGCGAATCTCTACCTTTCACGAGAAGGTACAGTAGCCTTTAGGTCGGATTGTATGCTGATTGCAATCATATCTATCCTCAAGTCCGAGTTCAATTTTTCTGACACAGAGCTCCAAATTCCCTGCAAGCAGACTGATAACCTTGTAGCCGCCAGCAGTCATCACTAGAGCTTCCTGCATACTGTATTATGTTCAGACAGAAATATGCAATGAACCAGCAGTCAGAATCATGGAGGTAGAAAACCAATCCCCCCCCAAACCTCACCATCTGGGCGTTATTTAACATATTAGGAAGATAAATGCTGCTTTATTCTGGCCACATGTAAAGTGCCCTGTGGCTCTTGAAAAGATCCTGACATTTGACCTGCATCTTGTGTCTCTGTTTCACATCTAATCTACTTCCAATGTTTATAATCGTATTTGACAGTTACCCTAAGGCTGCTTTTATACTTACCGTGTTTTTGCGGCCCCAATAGATTTCTATGGGGCCCCAAAATCGGCCCGCAAAAATTCCACGGTGCGCCGTGTAATGTACGGCCGTGAGGGCCGTGATAAAAGATCGAGCTTGCTCAATCTTTTATACGGCGTATGGACACGGCCCTCATTGTAAATCAATGGGGCCGCAAAAACAAACGGAAGTTTGTTTTTGTGGTGCACCATGTCTTCGGTTTTGCGCAACGCCGTTTCTTTTTTCCCAATACTATTTCCATAGTATTGGGGGAAAAAACGGCGATCCGGTCCGTTATTGCGGCAGACCACAAAAAATGCGGCGATACGGACCGCAAAAAATGCGGCGATACGGCCCGCAATAACGGGCCTCAATAACAGACCGCAAAAAATGTGGTAAGTGTAAAAGTAGCGTGCGGCCTCGCTCAGACATCCGTTTTTCACGTATTGGTTTTATCCATGACTTTCATGGACGTAACATGCACCCATTATCGTCTGGGAGCCTCGGAATAATCAGAGCTGTGTAGGTTTTTGAGCTAAGACATGGATGAAAATGACCAGTTTATTGATCTGTGAAAACAGACGGACAGATGCCATCCCATGTGCCATTGTGGCCTGTTTATAACCATGAAATGGGTTGAATAAGCTTTGCGTTATTTTTCTGCATATGAGAAAATCATTGATGAAATGCTAATAGCTAAATACATACATTGATAAAAATAAAAATCAGAGGTTTTTGCTTATGTGAATAATCACTGACATCCGAATGAGGCGCAATCACTGAGGAGTAGGTGTAACAAACAGAATGGAAAGCCCCCACATCAATAAGAGCGGGGGTGCATGGGCTCGTTGCATTTAGTTACCCTATGATGTGTAGGGATATTGTTAGCAATATGCTGTCTGTAACCATTTTGTTTTACTGTAGGTTGCCTTAATTATCTCATGAGGTATCCTCATGATTGATCTGGTAAAGGGTTAATAGTCCCTGTTGTCATGAATTGGGTGATCGCCTTGATTGGCTGGCCTGGCTGTCTGTCAGCTGTTAATTTGGATTGGTTGGAAAAAGTGCGGGAAGGTGCTCAATTTATAGCTCCTCCCTCAGGAATTCTCCTCAGTTGTCTGTGAGGAGACGAAGCTACTGTCACCCGCCCACCCGTCCCCTTTGTTATTCTTTATTACAGGATGGAGCGTCGTCGAGAGGCTTTTCTTGAGGGGATAGTTAGTCGTTTTAAAGTTGATCCTTGAGTTTATTGGTCTTTTAAAGTGGATTTGAAAATCTTTGATTTTATTTATTAAATAATTTATTACATAAATTGAATTAATTATAATAATACATTTTATTTCTATAGCGCCGACATATTCCGCAGCACTTTACATTTCAGAGGGGATTTGTTCAGACAATAGACATTACAGCATAACAATAATCACATAGATTATAACAAATACCAAGAGGAAAGAGGGCCCTGCTCGCAAGCTTACAGTCTATGAGGAAAGAGGTAGACACGAAAGGTGGGTGGTAACAATTGCCCTGATTGTATGGACCAGCCATAGTGTTAAGTGTGTAACAGTACAGACACAGAGGGCTAATGGATGCAACTAATTATATACTATTATATATACTAATTATATAAGTAACCCTATTAAAAGCCTCTCGGCCATTTAATGTCGACCTTGGTCTCGCATATTTATATTGCCTATTTAGTAAGTAAGGGGATTAATTGGGCCTACGATCCCATGCAATATTGTACATATGTGAATATTAGTGGATCTAGCATTGAAAGTAAGAAGTTCCAAGTTGTTTCTTGATTTGTAAAGCCAATCTCATCTGGAAGGTCATTAGTTGTGCCTGGGGACAGCCAAGAAATGTGAAGAATTCACCAGCATCCTGTCCTGATTTGTTTATTTAACACCCATGTATCCAAAACTACTGAAATAATGTCCATGTTTAGATTCTGCATAAGTACATTGTGCAATGAAGAGTTAAGCCCCCGTTACACACTGCGATATCGCTAGCAATATCGCTGTAAAGTCACCTATTTTGTGACGTAGCAGCGATATTGCTAGCGATATCGCTACATGTGTTACTTACCTCCGACCGCTCCCCCCGCTGGTCATCGCTGGTCGCGCGAGAAGGTCCTGGATCATTTCTCGTTGGGCGCTTCCTGTGGTGCCGACAAGCTACACGTGGACGTGGGCGGGAGGACATCAGGATCGCCGCGTCTGACAGGTAAGTAGCGACCCCCGGCCCCTGCTATGTCGCTGGTGAGATCTGCCTGTGTGGCAGCTCACTAGCGACCACTTAGCGATATACCAGCAATCCATATCGTTGTCGGGATCGCTGGTGCATCGCTAAGTGTAACGGTACCCTAAGACAGTATCTGCAGCATATAGCTTATGGTATAGATATGCAACTTCTGTACCTTTCTAGGATGTAACGTAATATGTACCAACATATTCTACATACCATAATAAGTAAGGAAAGGCCTAGACATATAAATAGGAATTAGTGAAAATATGAAAACTTTAAGAAGCAAAACAAGGCTAGAGACCTGTCCCTAAGGTTCAGTTTACATGGACCGAAACATTTACAGTTTGTCGGTTGCTTAAAAAAACTGTGTTTAATGACAGTGGAAGAATATAAGTGAAACACCATTATCTATTCAGCCTCCATAGTTTTGCTGCCCCCTTGTGACACCATAAACTCTGATTCCAGCAGTGTGTCACTCACTAGGCTGCAGGTGTTGGTTTTCATACAATCAGTGTTTTATGTGCTGCAGCTCTGCTATTGCTCTCAAGCTTTGCAAGCTCTGCATAATCTCACAAACATCATTAACAGCTTTTGCTTTACACTGGGCATAGGCAGAAATCTGCCAATCACTGGTGGAGGTGGGGTTATACAGAGCTCATGAATAGCGGGTATTACAAGGCAGCAGGTTTACTAGTCCTCTAGTGATAATCTCCTGTTGATAATATAGTGTTTAAAAAAAAACTACAGCAAGCAGCCCAATAAGTGACACATCACTGGGAATTAGTGACTTAGTCTCTACATTATACTGCTCTCAGATGTTGCAAAATAATATCATTCTTTATGGACAGAGTCTTGTTGCAGCCATGATAAAGTAATGTGGCAGAGATCACCTGGTCAGAATTAGTTTAAGATGTTTATAATTTTCAATTATAGTTACATTTCTCCCCTGGCTGCAGTTGCTATAAAAACACACATTCTACTCACCTTCCCTGGGTTCACCGGCAGGTCTCCGCAACTGTTTCCAGTGTCTGGCATTGGCTGCGGTGTTGGCGCCACGTCAAAAGTGCTGCAGTTGACTGGTGAAGTGAGCTAAGCAGCTCTGAACATGGCATTCCATCTACACGGGAATTCCCTGCTAGAGTCGCTGAGCTCACTGATCAAATGCTGCACTGTCAAAGTGACATGAGCGCCACAGCCAAGCCAGTCAACGGGGACAGAAGCGGAGCCTCGCCGGTAGACCCAGGGAAGGGGACAGAAGCGGAGTCTCGCCAGTAGACCCAGGGAAGAGGCCAGAAGCGGAGCCTTGCCGGTAGTCCCAGGGAAGGGGACAGAAGCACAAATGACTTGGTAGAAGGATATTAAAGCAGAGACATAGGATGGTGCAGCATTGTGGTGGGCTTTGGAGATTAGTAAAAGAGGCAACAACTTAATGACTAACTGAGATAAGAGGCATCGGTATAACAAAAAAATAACTTGGCTTTTGCTTTCATGATGAAGTGTCCAGTTTGTCTTAGTGATGTTTCTTGAGAAGCTTTAACAATTGTTCATTAGATCTTATAAATCTTTTTCTTTTTTTTAGAGACCATCAATCCCAGAGGATGAAATTAAGCTGAAGAAGAATACTGATCAAAACAGTGCCAATTATCACACACCTATAGATATTATCCTAACCAGTGAAAATATGGAGTTGGAGGTCCACGCCTCAGAGCCTAGAGGAGTTGTGCTGGTTACATCAGATGTTGCAATAGACAATCAAAACGTTCTACTTCCTACACTAGCAAACCAGAATGGACTTAAGGACAGACATGAATCATTAGACAGTGATGTTGCAAAAGAAATACGATATCTAGATGAAGTTCTGGAAGCTAATTGCTGTGATACTGGATCAGATAACCCTTTTAATGGATCATTTTCTCTTGCTGAATCTACAGCTTCTACAACTACAATAATTGTTGATGGCTCATTTCCCTATGTCAGTGTTACAAATGATTGTGCTGATGCTGAAAAGGATATAATAGTAGTGGACCGCAAGCCCCTACCAGTTGTGGATTTAAGTGAAACCATGGAGGGCATGGAACCAATTAAAATCAATGGTTATTCTAAAGGGGAGTTGAAAGATGATCATCCTGATGTATTTACTTACCCAGCAAGCCCAAATTCTTCAAACAGTTCACGAAGGTCATCTAGAGATGGTGATAGTCTACCAAAGGTTATTAAAAAAGAAGCAAAGTTTGAGCTTCGAGCATTTCATGAGGAAAAAAAGCCATCAAAATTATTTGAAGATCTGAGTGAGAAGGAACATTTCAGGGTTAGAAAAGTAAGGCCTTCAGAGGAAGTAATTGAATTAGAAAAGGAAAGACTTGAACTGATCAAAAGTCAGGCTGTGAAAAAGAACCCCAGTATCGCAACCAAGTGGTGGAATCCACCTCAAGAAAAAACTATAGAGGAACAAATAGATTGTGAGCATCTGGAATCACATCTGAGATATAAAGAGAGGAAACAAAAACAGCAGCAAGGAACATTTCCACCAGCTTTTAAAAGTACTCCTCCAACATTTGTACCTACAGAGCCAACTTCTGTTAATAAGGAAGACATTGTTACTGAGCAAATAGATTTCTCTGCTGCAAGGAAACAGTTTTTGAGTATGGAAAATACAAACCAGACCAACGTCAAAGGACCATCAAGAAGATCAGTTTCATCCAATCTTTTTACAGTAAAGCCATTTTATAAGGTGAACCAAACTAATAAGACACAATCGTCTGTCATAGTGACTAGCCCATCAAGTTCATATGTTGAAATGGTCAGACCTGATGAGATCTCGTTTGTGAAAGTGGAAAAGGTGGACTGCATTTCTGAGGACCAGTCCTCAGCAGAGCAATCAATGAAAACATCAAGAGAAGATCCTGATTTTGAAAGTGACACAGGAACATTTAGTTTAGCAAAAGATGATGATATTGATATTTCTGACCGTTTTGTAAAATCAGTTACTGTGTCTTCTCTGCCAGAGGACCTGGACTCTGGTTTAGATGACTTGTCTGTAAAATCTCAGGACACTACAGTCATGGAAACACTTTCAAACGATTTTAGTATGGACAATATCAGTGACAGCGGTGCATCAAATGAGACTATTAATACCCTTCATGACCATTCACTGGGAGAATATTCACAACCCCAAACACCCCTTAAGGACACCCCTTCTGATTACTCAGTGGAAGGGGTATCCAAATCATTTAGCGATCAAGGATTTTATTCTCCATCCTCAATGCTGAATGACTCGGTTCTTTCTGATGATCAGCTAGAATATCAAGCTGGTATATTTGTACATAATATAATTCAGCAAGCTCTTTCTGAAAAAGTTGGATTTACAGACTATGGAAAGCAAGAAAATTTCATAGAGAAAAGTGATGAAACCAAAGAGATGCCAGAAGAACAAAAAGTCATAGTACATGATACCACGAGACCTCTAAGTCCTGAGAGGAGGACTGATACCATATTCGAGCCACCTCAGGTTTCTTCACCTGTGCAAGAGACTAGAGGAGTTACAGTGACACCAAAGATTCCAGAGCAACATGAAACCCATCGAAGTAAAGCTCTTGAACCTTTATCTATTCCATCTGTAATGGATGAATATCCAGTCGAAGAAAATAAGCATGAAAGTTACTTCAGCAAGTACTCCCAAGCTGCTGAACTAAGAAGCACTGCATCCATCTTGGCAACACAAGAACCTGAGATAACAGTTGGACCTTTTAAACTGAGATCAAAGAAGCAGAGAACACTATCAATGATTGAAGAGGAGATAAGAGCTGCACAAGAAAGAGAACAGGAATTGAAAAAACAGAGACAGAGACAAAGCTTGCAAGGTCCACCAAGTCCATCAAGCAGAAACGCACCTGTAGGGTCAACAAGAACTGCATCCTACAAAACAGCACCAGGTAAGCATGCATGAAAACCTTGCCAAAAGCACTGCCTTCAACCTTTTATTAGTGATTCCACATTCATTATCCTTTAATCTAGATTTAGTGATAACTTGTTGAAAAGGAGTAAAGTTGCCATCAAGTTACATAAATAACCAGTGCATCTGATTTTGACAAGAGATTTGAGTCCCTTTTGAGAAATACACGCTACAAGGTACAAATGTTTGTTGTGCCTAATTCTCCATTATGCCAAATGGTTCCCAACCTTTAGTATGTTTGAGTCACAGATTTATTTAAGATCTGCAGATAAATAGTTTCATGCAAAATATTGCACCTGGTATCACTGCAAGCCCAAATTCCAGCTTCAAGCTTTCAGTCGTAATATTTTCATCTAGTGGGTAGACAAAGTGTAAAACATGTTACAAGCAATTACCGGTATGTTGTCACTGCTATATACAAAATAAAATAGGCATTTGAACATCCAAATGTCCCTTTTTTGAGGTGTTAGCCTAGGACATTTTTCCAATATTGTGAAGGTGGATATAGTACTTATGAGCCACATGTGTTTGGCACCAATGCAACCGAGAGGGATGGTCAATGTTATAATTTTGAATGATTCTATAACATTAATAGAAGTTCCTGAATTTAATATTATTTTTTAATAAGGCCATTAATACATCAAGGATAACCTTCAGGGCTGAAATTGCAAAAATCAGATAATGTTTAAGTCTCATTGTTAGCACATGGCTTTTTCCACGAGAAAACCAGACTCATTCCTAAAATGGATTTTGTCTTCAGCTTTAAGGGGTCAATGCTTACTCCAACAAACAATTGTAAGACAGCGCTTACTGAGGGTGTTGGGGGACACTCGCTTGGCCACGGGATTCAGTCTCACAGGAACGATTTCTCCATTACCAGTCCATGCGGTTTATTATCCACTCATAAACTACTGTAACATATAGTGCATAACACACAGGTTCCTTCATTAGACAGACACTACACTCGCCAGTCCTAATTTGATTAGTTCCCCGGGTGTTCGTGCGCCATATTAATGTCTCTACTCACACAGCATACATGACATTAGTTCGCAGTCTCTAATCACGCTGGACCTCACTTCATCCAGTTACTGTGGGTGACTGCACAGTTGCACAGTTCATTGAAACTCCTTTTATCTGGAGTTACCTTCCTGGAACTCCTGCTCCACACACTGACTCCTGTCAGTCTTCTATCCTGGGGAAAGCTGTCTTACTGGGATTACCGTCCTTGTGACCAGGGCACTCTCGACAGTCCAGACCCTCAGAAGAACAGTAGCTCTCTGACGCAGTGCCGTCACAGACTCTGTACATACGGCCTCTCCATGTGCTCCTAAGGAAGTCCACCTGGACCTTCCAACACCCAGGCCTTCCTGTCTCACAGGACCTTAGAACACAGACCATTCAGATCCATATACTCTGATGATGTGACCAGACCTCAGTCACATTATAATCACTGTAACCACCCCCATAGGTGAGCGGTGTATGTGTGGTTGGTCAGTCCCACCCAGCTCTCCAGCTAACCCTGTAAGCCTCCCTTATAAGTAAACAAACAAAATAAAGCACGTAGGACTACAGGTCCCAGAGCAACATTACTTGCTTACAACACAGAGGATCTCCTCTGTGACACATACCAGCCATTCACAATGATGCCAGTCATTACGCCTACATGCATATCCTGAGGAGCACATACAGCGCCCCCTAGCTGTAACAGGGGTCACTGCCTCACACTATATATAGATCTCCTGATTTACACTTTTGTACACAAGTTTATGGAGAATTAATAAAAAGTGGCATAGTAAGGGTATTTCTAGGTAGAGTTGCTTCCCGATTTTCGGTCAGTCTGAACAGGTCAGGAATCATGCAAAGAACAAACAAGATATTCATTCTTCAAATTCGGTGATTTGAAAGCAAAGATGATTTTTGTTAAGGAAAAATCATTGTTTTTGATAGCTCATCTCCTTGTATAAACAGATGTATAACATGATGTTCTATCACACTGAACTCTTGTATTAGTAATTGTTCTGTGAATATAGAAGTGCCGTCTGTTTGTCCAAACAGACGATAAAATGGCCACTGGTCAGCTTGTATGCAGCCAATCAATGGTTGTGTAATGGGTTGTTGTCTTCCAGTCTCAATGGGCCCATAGTTTGGAGGAAAGTTGATTTGTGTTTGTCTTCTATTAGATGTATGTGGGCAGGTTACATGCATTTAATTATGACTGACAAACAAAGATCAGTAAAGAAATGTAAATAGGAATATTTATTTTGATTATAAGGGCTCCCATACATCTTAGACTAATGTTAGCAGAATATCGACAGGTTCAGCCGACAGTCTCATTTTTCCCATGAAAAAAGGGCATAGAGTGCTACAAATTCTGAATTACATGCAAAGAGCTGGAAAAGTTGCATTAGGCCCACGTTACAGAGCAGACAGTGCTTTGTGTGCCGCTGCATGGTGCTGCGTATGGTACAGTATTCTTCCCTTAGAGTAAGGCTTCAGTAGTAGAATACTGCTGTGATACATAATCCAATAGACCAGAGAGTGAAGTTACGCATTATATGCTGATGTTTCCCATAAAAGAGTTAAACCTCCTGTTTTTTATGTCCTCTTCTGGCTGGGTCCATGCCATCTGTTGGAAATTACAAACCAATTAGCTCACTGGGAAAAAGTGCACAAAACAAATGCATGTTATGTACATAAGTATTGTCAGCGGAATCTCCTCTCAATAGAGGCTTTTCTACAAAGCTCTAGCGGATAAGCTCACATTGAACGAATGTGAAGGGGGAAAAACAGCCATCAACAAAATGTGAATCCAGTCTTCTAGTGCCAAGTATGTTCTCCATGCGTGCAGTTAATCTAGGATTATTGTTTGTTAATACTGGCAGCTTCATTATTGCAAGGAATACCTTGGCTGCAGTAAATAACAACCAGCTTTGCTACAAATGATTAATCACTTTACAAGCAGTGTTTGGAATACCTTGCTATTTATGAAGGGTAATATTCCACATCCACTTCCCAGAGGATATGTGCTGTAAAGGCCCCGTCACACACTAGCGAAATCGCTGATTTTGTGACGCCACAGTGATCCCCCGCCGGGCATTGCTGATCGTGCTCGATCGGCCTGGGCCATTTTTTCATCGCTGGTCTCCCGCTGGCCAGCGCGTATCGCTGCATGTGGCAACGGGAGCCAAAGATCAGCGAGACTCCCAGCGCTCTAAGCAGGCGCTGGGAGCTGGTCTCTAAGGTAAATATCGGGTTACTAAGCGTCACTTATTTACCCGAAGTGTACCTTAGAAACCTGCGTGCTGGCAACTCTCGGTGTGAGCACGCAGGTGTCTAAGGTACACATCGGGTAACTAAGTGATGCGCGCCGCTTAGTAACCCGATATTTACCTAAGAGACCAGCGTCCTCGCTGGTGCTGATCGCTGGTGAAGCTGCCTGTTGGCAGCTCACCAGAGATCATGTAGCGATGCACCAGCGATCCTGACAAGGTCGCATCGTTGTCGGGATCGCTGGTGCATCTTTATGTGTGACGGGGTCTTAAGTGCTCTCCATTGGATCAATCTAGCATCCAACCAAGAACCTACTATGTTTTTTCTCTAAACAAGAAATTCTAACATTTTAAGAAAAACTTTAGTTCTTCCCTTTGTCGATATCTATTTCAAAAATCCTATATATCATCTATAGCTTCAGCATTAACAGAGCAGTGACATCCATGTAACACATGACACAACTGTTCCATAGATGTCTGCTTGACATTAGAAAGCTGGTAACATAAATCAAGTTATTTTAGAAACTTGGATCCATGATAGAATCCTTTGCACAATGGTTCTGTGAAATCTAACAATCGATGTGCTAGACTAAAAACTATGAACCTCGGGGCCACAGTAATCTAATAAACTAAAAACTATTATCTACTATTATCTATAGATGGCTTACACAGTAAAATATCAGTATTTGCAGATGATACAAAACTATGTAAGGTAGTTAACACAAAGGAGGACAGTTTGCAACTACAGACAGATTTGAGTAAATTGGAGAATTGGGCTGAAAAATGGCAAATGAGGTTTAACACAGATAAATGTAAGGTTATGCACATGGGAAGGAGAAGCAAATTCTATAATTACTTACTAAACGGGAAACTGCTGGGGAAATCAGACATGGAAAAAGACTTAGGCATCTTAGTCAATAAGAAGCTAAATTGGAGTGCCCAGTGTCAGGCAGCTGCCACCAAAGCAAATAGGGTCATGGGATGTATTAGAAGAGGTCTGAGGACACAAGATGAAAACATAATTCTCCCTCTGTACAAATCACTCGTCAGACCACACTTGGAGTATTGTGTGCAATTTTGGACGCCGATGCTCAAGAAAGACATTACTGAACTTGAAAGGGTTCAAAGGCGGGCTACTAAAATGATAAATGGAGTTGGTTCACTACAATACCCAGAAAGGTTATCAAAATTAGGTCTATTTACTCTAGAAAAGAGAAGACTTAGGGGAGACTTAATATATATGTACAAGTATATCAGAGGGCAATACAGAGGTCTCTCCAATGAACTCTTTGTACCAAGGACTGTGACAAGAACAAGGGGGCATTCTCTTCGTTTGGAGGAAAGACAATTTCTGCACCAGCATAGAAGAGGGTTCTTCACGGTAAGAGCAGTGAGGCTCTGGAATTCTCTTCCTGAGGAAGTGGTGATGGCCAACTCACTGAATGAATTTAAGAAAGGAATGGATGCTTTTCTTGTGAGTAACAGTATAGAAGGTTACGAATAACAGAATATTATAGGTAGATGGTTGACCCAGCTTAGGGGAAGGAATTTTTTTCCATATGGAGAAAATTGGCTTCTACTCTGTGGGTTTTTTGCCTTCCCCAGGATCAACAATGCAGAACAGCTGCACTAAAAATAGGCTGTACTAGATGGACATAAGGTCTTCTGTCAGCCTTCAAAACTATGTTACTATGTTACTCTGCAGTCGTGGCCATAAGTTTTGAGACTGACACATATTTTGGTTTTCACAAACTTTACTGCTTCAGTGTTTATATAATTTTTAGTCAGATGTTTCTCTGATTATTGAATTATACGTATCGTATACAGTATATGGGTCGCCCTCCCAGGGCCGTGGGGTACTCGGTACCGGGCCGGTATCAGCGGGATGTGTCACAACAGCGGTGACCCGGACCGTGGCCCTGGGCGCCCAAGTAATAGGAAGATGTGAATGGTGGAATGTAGTTAGATGAATAGTTTGTGACGCCACCTGTGGTGCTCGGCAAGGGAGGTGTTAAGCTGACGCTGCATGCAGATCCGCTGGGACTGATGGTATAGTGCAGCAAAGATGTAAAAGCTCCCCACAGGTGAAGCTATAGTCCAAGGGCAGTGTAGATGTGGAGACACTTAGATGGTGTAGTGTTTTGCGCAGGGGATGTAGCAGTGCCAGGCGGACGGACGCAGGAAGGAATGGAGGACACCAGGGCATGTAGTTCCAAAGCTTTACTCACAGTCTGTAGTGCCCACTTCTGTGCCGTGTCCTCCGGATCAGGGATTCAGTCAACCTCCAGGCAAGATGGAATGCTCCCTTCCACGCTCCGCCAACTTATGTGCCTTTTCTGAACGTCTCTTCTATAGCGCCATGAAGTGTGAAGATCTTCTAGTACTGAGTTACACTGGAGTTCCTCCTGACAGATGTTCCCAAGAACCGCACTTGTACGGCAGACAGCTGTAGCCTGCTTCGGGGACTCTCTACTCCTGAGTCCCGGCTCTCTATCCGTGTTGCTGTTGTGCCCTCAAGTCTTAGATGAAAGTAGTGCATTTACTGCCTACTACTCCACCCGTGTCTGCTGCAGAACCATTAGTGTCCATACAGCTTGGGGACCGGGCCCCGGCCTTGCGCTTAGAACTTCTAGGCAGGGTTCTTCCTCTAACCCACGTTCTCTGTGTTCCCTTTTACTACTACGTTCCGTACTTGTCTTTCTCTCCTATGGAAGCTCAGGCTTCAGTTCAATGTCTTTCTCCTTCTTTCCTTTCCCATGCCAGCTGGCTCAGATCACTGAGGCAGCTGCAGCACTCCTTCCTCCATCCCTCTTCCAGGGATCCCCACTGCTCTCTGAGTGGCTTCCTCTCTCAGCCTCACTCCTTGACTGACTGACTAACTGACCTCTAATCCTAAACCATCCCACTCTTTTATGTATTCTCAACTCCACCCACCTCCCAGCACGTCTAGTGTTCCAAGCAGGGAACCACCAAAGGTGTTCTGCTTCTCTCTAAGCAAGGAGCCGCAATGTGGTTTTGCTGAACTACTCTATTGTGTGGGGTGCGAGTGTTGGAGCGTGGTCAGGAGCCTCCAACTTACCTGGATGGTGGGGCACCGCACCTTAGGAGAAGGTGCAGTACCTCTGTGGCGACCGAGCCTCAGGGGCACCACATACCCCCCCGTTAAACACAGCACGTCCGCAGGCTGCAAGGTAAACATAGTTGACAACACAGGAACATACAAATTTTATAATGCTGAATAAACATTTCTTATACTAAACTTCCCAATGTGAGAGGCACTCATTCTTGAACGTTACCAACAATTCTTAATTAGCTATCTAAAATCCTAAGTCAAAGTGCAATTTTCCATACAATACTTAATTCACAGTGCTATTGTCTGTTACTCACTACCACTTCAGTATTCTTCATCTTTCCATCTCTAGTTCACATTTTCTACTTTCTTTCAACTCTGAGCAACAACCGTGGTGCATCTACATTTTCAATTCTTTATTCAAATCTCTTATATCTTTATCAAAACATTCTTAATTCTATATAAAAGCCATTTCCTAGTTACCAATACTCTCATAAGACACATTATCAAATACTTCACATTAAAACTTTCAACAATTCTTGTAAGTGCTGGACACCGCTGCAAGCCGGGATATCTTGCAGTGTCCTTTGATTGGAGTCATGCTCCAAATGAGGTAGACGTTATCTTCGCAAAGTGTCCTATGTAAAACCAAGAGAGAGCACCTAAAGAGGTGCAAACTATTTACAAACACAGTTCTGGACCATTCAGCTTTCATGATCTCCTTAGTTCAATTGGAAAAGGCTGCCAACAAAACAGGGCAACACTGGAAAAACAAAACTAAAACATAATGGAAAAACAAAGCACAACTGTGCAAATACCCTCCTGGGTAACGAGAGAAATTTGTAGGTTACTAGTGCTGGTCCCCTCCTAGGGTTCTGGAAGCTGGTGACTGGGAACTGCTACCAGATGTAATAAACGCATTAGCAGTCCTTAGGTACTCCTCCTCCAGTGGGGTGAAGCTTGCAGCTTTCTTTGCTTTTGGCACACCTTGGCACATGGGGGCAGTAGGTGGTTTCTGCCTGCAGGTCTGGATGAGATTCTTCGGGACTCGCCTGATGTTCATTGCATACCAGCCTCTCAGACCTTCGTTTCTGGTAAATGTTACGTGATCTCCCAGGCTCAGGTTCCTGGCAGAGTGCCCTTTTCTCAAGTGAGGTTCCACGTCTCTCCGGTTGAAAAACAGATCGGAGATTCGGCTAGGGTCATGGATAAAGCCGAACCCCCTCTCGTGATTCACGTTCAGGACGTGGCCCCAACCTGCTGCATCTCTAGGACCATAATGACCGGCACGGACCCGCTCCTTCCGGTCCAAATCTCGGCCTAGTATCACTTGCCGGCGCTGCTCCCTCTCCCGGTGTTCAGCTGCCAGTTGCCAGATGGTAGCTTGACAACTAGTCCAGTTCTCCTCATCCTCCCGTTCCTCCCGGAACCGATCTAGGCTGGTTTGGTATCGCGGCACCATCTCCAGGGGTTCCGGTGTTCCCCCCGGGGACTGGTATCCCGGTCCAACACCAGATCTAGCACGACCTGGCCAGCCGCTGCGACCGTGGTACACCCCAGGGCCTTCCCAGGTGTCGGGGCATCGGACATACCTGGAGCCTCCTGGCGGTGTGGTCTCTGCTCCGGTGCTGGTGAAAGCGGGCCAGTGACAGCGGGTGGTGACTCCGGGTCCGTGGGGGCCTCTGGTGGGACCTGCGCAGCCGCGTCAGGTCCAGGCGGGACCTCCTCTTCCTCTGCTCCTGCTTCCGGGGCCTCATACAAGTCTTCCTGTGGCGGCAGCAAGGGGGCTTCGGATGCTGCCGGTGGTGTGATGGCGGCAGCAGGCTCCACGGAATCTGTCTGGGGAAGCTCCTATGCAGCAGCGGCGGTTACCGCCGGTGTAGGCCCCTCCCAGGCGTGCTGCCAGTTCAGCCTCCACAAGGCCTCCTGCCGCAGTTGCAAGCTGCGCGTCAGCTGGGCAATTTCGTCCTCCAGCTGCTGGCGGTTCATCTCAGCTACTGGGTTGGAGCCTTCAGCCATGGCTCCAGGGAGATCCACTTCCCCGCGCTCCGCAGGCCTCCTCCCGTCTCTCTCCAAGATGGCATTCTGGCGTTCTTCTCCCTCCTCTCTCGGCCCCTTTCCCGCCACTGGCTTCTGCCCCTCCTTCTTGGGGCGGCGTCTTCTTCCAGCGCCTCCATACCAAGCCAGTATACGAACCCCTCGGGGGGTGGGCCATGTTGCTGTCACATAGTAATTCAGGCAGGGGAGGCCCAAGACTGTTTGCGGTCTTTTCCTAGGACCTCCCATCTCATCACGCCCTTCTTCTCCACGCCAACTGCCATTTTTAATGTTCATTTTACAGTCTATTAAATTGGGTCTTCTGCACATTCTCAAAAGTTTTAAGTCCAACAAATCTTAGGCGCACAGAACCCGATGGCATCGGGTCTCGTCATCCTGTTCAAAAGCATCGGGTCTTGTCATCCTGTTCGTGACGCCAAGATGAGTCGCCCTCCCAGGGCTGTGGGGTACTCGGTACCGGGCCGGTATCAGCGGGATGTGTCAAAGCAGCGGTGACCCGGACCGTGGCCCTGGGCGCCCAAGTAATAGGAAGATGTGAATGGTGGAATGTAGTTAGATGAATAGTTCGTGACGCCACCTGTGGTGCTCGGCAAGGGAGGTGTTAAGCCGACACTGCATGCAGATTCGCTGGGACTGATGGTATAGTGCAGCAAAGATGTAAAAGCTCCCCACAGGTGAAGCTGTAGTCCCAGGGCAGTGTAGATGTGGAGACACTTAGATGGTGTAGTGTTTCGCGCAGGGGATGTAGCAGTGCCAGGCGGACGGACCAGGAAGGAATGGAGGACACCAGGGCATGTAGTTCCAAAGCTTTACTCACAGTCTGTAGTGCCCGCTTCTGTGCCGTGTCCTCCGGGTCAGGGACTCAGTCAACCTCCAGGCAAGATGGAATGCTCCTTTCCAAGCTCCGCCAACTTATGTGCCTTTTCTGAACGTCTCCTCTATAGCGTCTTTAAGTGTGAAGATCTCCTAGTACTGAGTTACACTGGAGTTCCTCCTGACAGATGTTCCCAAGAACCTCACTTGTACGGCAGACAGCTGTAGCCTGCTTCAGGGACTCTCTACTCCTGAGTCCCAGCTCTCTATCCATGTTGCTGTTGTGCCCTCAAGTCTTAGATGGGAGTAGTGCATTTACAGCCTACTACTCCACCGGTGTCTGCTGCAGAACCATTAGTGTCCATACAACCTCGGCGACCAGGCCCTGGCCTTGCGCTTAGAACTTCTAGGCAGGGTTCTTCCTCTAACTCACGTCCTCTGTGTTCCCTTTTACTCCTACGTTTCGTACTTGTCGTTCTCTCCTATGGAAGCTCAGGCTTCAGTTCAATGTCTTTCTCCTTCTTTCCTTTCCCGTGCCAGCTGGCTCAGATCACTGAGGCAGCTGCAGCACTCCTTCTTCCTTCCCTCTTCCAGGGATCCCCACTCCTCTCCGAGTGGCTTCCTCTCTCAGCCTCACTCCCTGACTGACTGACTAACTGACCTCTAATCCTAAACCATCCCGCTCTTTTATGTATTCTCAACTCCACCCACCTCCCAGCACGTCTAGTGTTCCAAGCAGGGAACCACCAAAGGTGCTCTGCTTCTCTCTAAGCAAGGAGCCGCAATGTGGTTTTGCTGAACTACTCTATTATGTGGGGTGCGAGTATTGGAGCGTGGTCAGGAGCCTCCAACTTACCTGGATGGTGGGGCACCGCACCTTAGGAGAAGGTGCAGTACCTCTGTGGCGACCGAGCCTCAGGGGCGCCACATTTTTCCACGAAATACAGGGTAAACTTATTGACTCGAGTATAAGCCGGGTATATATTGTCCCCTTATCCCTATCCTTGTATGCATGGCTTCCCAGTCCCTGTCGTTGTATGCATGACTCCCCAGTCCCTTTCGTTGTATGCATGGCTCCCCGGTACCTGTCGTTGTATGCATGGCTTCCCATTCCCTGTCGTTGTATGCAAGGCTCCCCAGTCCCTGTCCTTGTATGCATGGCTCCCCCATTGCTGTCCTTGTATGCATGGCTCCCCCATCGCTGTCCTTGTATGCATGGCTCCCCCATCGCTGTCCTTGTATGCATGGCTCCTTATCCTCTATCCTTTTTTGAATGGTACCTGTCGTTGTATGCATGGCTTCCCATGCCCTGTCGTTGTATGCAAGGCTCCCCAGTCCCTGTCCTTGTATGCATGGCTCCCCCATCGCTGTCCTTGTATGCATGGCTCCCCCATCGCTGTCCTTGTATGCATGGCTCCTTATCCTCTATCCTTTTTTGAATGGTTCCTATTAAAAAAAAATCCTACTCACCTTCCTACGCGCCCTCACAGCATCTCGTTCCGGCAGCTCCTGCGGCCAAGCAATCACGTGATCCCGCTCATTTAGGTAAAGAATATTTACTCCACGCCTTTGAGTGGAGAGGCATGCATTCATTACCTTAATGAGCAGGGTCACGTGACCGCTCGGCCGGAAATGCTGCTGGTGCGGGAACGAACGAGATGCAGCGAGGGCGCACAGGAAGATGAGTAGGATGTGTGCCACTGTGCTGCTGTAACTGTGCGCGCTATGAAAGAAATGATTGGGACTAGTGTTGAGCATTCCGATACCGCAAGTATCGGGTATCGGCCGATACTTGCTGTATCGGAATTCCGATACCGACTTCCGATATTTTTTCAATATCGGAATTCGGCATCGGAATCGGAAGTTCAAAGTTGATTGACAGCCTGACGTCATCATGATGCGCGGTGTGTGCGCATCATGATGCGCCGTCATTTCGGGCCTTCCGGGGGTCTCTGCCGGCCTGCCGGGGGGCTGTGTGGACTGCCCGGGGTCTGTACCGGCCTGCCGGGGGGCTGTGCCGGCCTGCCGGTGGTCTGTGCACCCTGTGGGGGTCTGTACCGGCCTGCCGGGGGGCTGTGCCGGCCTGCTGGTGGTCTGTGCACCCTGTGGGGGTCTGTACCGGCCTGCCGGGGGGCTGTGCCGGCCTGCCGGGGGGCTGTGCTGATGTCCGGGGGTCTGTGCAAGCATCGTCCGATGGGACTACAAGTCCCATCTGGCGATGCCTGCTACCATGACAGTGATTGACACATTAGCCAATGATGGGACAGTAGTAGTCCCATCATCCGGCTAATGTGTTAAATGTTAAAAAAAAAAAAAAAATACTACATACATACTACATACATACTACATGCATGCTACATACATACTACATGCTACATACATACTACATGCTACATACATACTACATATACACTCACTGGCCACTTTATTAGGTACACCTGTCCAACTGTGTGCTAAGACTTAATTTCTAATCAGCCAATCACATGGCGGCAACTCAGTGCATTTAGGCATGTAGACATGGTCAAGACAATCTCCTGCAGTTCAAACCGAGCATCAGTATGGGGAAGAAAGGTGATTTGAGTGCCTTTGAACGTGGCATGATTGTTGGTGCCAGAAGGGCTGGTCTGAGTATTTCAGAAACTGCTGATCTACTGGGATTTTCACGCACAACCATCTCTAGGGTTTACAGAGAATGGTCCGAAAAAGAAAAAAAATCCAGTGAGCGGCAGTTCTGTGGCCGGAAATGCCTTGTTGATGCCAGAGGTCAGAGGAGAATGGGCAGACTGGTTCGAGCTGATAGAAAGGCAACAGTGACTCAAATTGCCACCCGTTACAACCAAGGTAGGCAGAAGAGCATCTCTGAACGCACAGTGCGTCGAACTTTGAGGCAGATGGGCTACAGCAGCAGAAGACCACACTGGGTACCACTCCTCTCAGCTAAGAACAGGAAACTGAGGCTACAATTTGCACAAGCTCATCGAAATTGGACAGTAGAAGATTGGAAAAACGTTGCCTGGTCTGATGAGTCTCGATTTCTGCTGCGACATTCGGATGGTAGGGTCAGAATTTGGCGTAAACAACATGAAAGCATGGATCCATCCTGCCTTGTATCAACGGTTCAGGCTGGTGGTGGTGGTGTCATGGTGTGGGGAATTTTTTCTTGGCACTCTTTGGGCCCCTTGGTACCAATTGAGCATCGTTGCAATGCCACAGCCTACCTGAGTATTGTTGCTGACCATGTCCATCCCTTTATGACCACAATGTACCCAACATCTGATGGCTACTTTCAGCAGGATAATGCGCCATGTCATAAAGCTCGAATCATCTCAGATTGGTTTCTTGAACATGACAATGAGTTCACTGTACTCAAATGGCCTCCTCAGTCACCAGATCTCAATCCAATAGAGCATCTTTGGGATGTGGTGGAACGGGAGATTCGCATCAGGGATGTGCAGCCGACAAATCTGCGCCAACTGTGTGATGCCATCATGTCAATATGGTCCAAAATCTCTGAGGAATGCTTCCAGCACCTTGTTGAATCTCTGCCACGAAGAATTGAGGCAGTTCTGAAGGCAAAAGGGGGTCCAACCCCTTACTAGCATGGTGTACCTAATAAAGTGGCCAGTGAGTGTATACTACATGCATGCTACATACATACTACATGCTACATACATACTACATATATACTACATGCATGCTACATACATACTACATGCTACATACATACTACATGCTACATACATACTACATGCTACATACATACTACATATATACTACATACATACTACATACATGCTACATACATGCTACATACTGCATGCTACATACATACTACATACATACTACATGCATGCTACATACATACTACATACATACTACATGCATGCTACATACATACTACATACATGCTACATACATACTACATGCTACATACATACTACATATATACTACATACATGCTACATGCTACATACATACTACATATATACTACATGCATGCTACATACATACTACATGCTACATACATACTACATGCTACATACTACATGCTACATACATACTACATATATACTACATACATACTACATACATACTACATACATGCTACATACATGCTACATACTGCATGCTACATACATACTACATACATACTACATGCATGCTACATACATACTACATACATACTACATGCATGCTACATACATACTACATACATGCTACATGCATGCTACATACATACTACATACATGCTACATACATACTACATGCTACATACATACTACATATATACTACATACATGCTACATGCTACATACATACTACATATATACTACATGCATGCTACATACATACTACATATATACTACATGCATGCTACATACATACTACATGCTACATACATACTACATATATACTACATGCATGCTACATACTACATGCTACATACATACTACATATATACTACATGCATGCTACATACATACTACATACATACTACATGCATGCTACATACATACTACATGCTACATACATACCACATACATACTACATATATACTACATGCATGCTACATACATACTGCATGCTACATGCATGCTACATACATACTACATACATACTACATACCACATATATACTACATACATACAATACATTCATACAATACATACATAGACATACAGTACATATAACATAGAGTAACATACTTACCAATACTTGTCACATTGTTCCCCGAAGCCATTGTCTTTTCCGGAATAAATATTAACATAACAAACCACAAAAATACTCACCCACGATCCGAAGCAGTCCACGAGTGTGTCCCACGACGATCTTGGGTAGAGAACGGCAGCATCAGATGATGCTGCCGTTCTCTACGGGCTGCAGGAATCCAATGACGGAAGGTAGGTATCCTTCCGCACTGTATTCCTCCGCCACTTAAAAAAAAAAAAAAGTCCCTAGTCTCACTTTATGCCATTGCTGCGTGGGAAATTCCCACACAGCAATGGCATAAAGTGAGACTAGGGACTTTTTTTTTTTTTTAAGTGGCGGAGGAATACAGTGCGGAAGGATACCTACCTTCCGTCATTGGATTCCTGCAGCCCGTAGAGAACGGCAGCATCATCTGATGCTGCCGTTCTCTACCCAAGATCGTCGTGGGACACACTCGTGGACTGCTTCGGATCGTGGGTGAGTATTTTTGTGGCTTGTTATGTTAATATTTATTCCGGAAAAGACAATGGCTTCGGGGAACAATGTGACAAGTATTGGTAAGTATGTTACTCTATGTTATATGTACTGTATGTCTATGTATGTATTGTATGAATGTATTGTATGTATGTAGTATATATGTGGTATGTATGTAGCATGTAGTATGTATGTAGTATGTATGTAGCATGCATGTAGCATGCAGTATGTATGTAGCATGCATGTAGTATATATGTAGTATGTATGTGGTATGTATGTAGCATGTAGTATGTATGTAGCATGCATGTAGTATGTATGTAGTATGTATGTAGCATGCATGTAGTATATATGTAGTATGTATGTAGCATGTAGTATGTAGCATGCATGTAGTATATATGTAGTATGTATGTAGCATGTAGTATGTATGTAGCATGCATGTAGTATATATGTAGTATGTATGTAGCATGCATGTAGTATATATGTAGTATGTATGTAGCATGTAGCATGTATGTAGTATATATGTAGTATGTATGTAGCATGTAGTATGTATGTAGCATGTATGTAGTATGTATGTAGCATGCATGTAGTATGTATGTAGTATGTATGTAGCATGTAGTATGTATGTAGCATGCATGTAGTATATATGTGTTATGTATGTAGCATGTAGCATGCATGTAGTATGTATGTAGTATGTGTGTAGTATGTATGTGGTATGTATGTAGCATGCATGTAGTATGTATGTAGTATATATGTGGTATGTATGTAGCATGTAGTATGTATGTAGCATGCAGTATGTATGTAGCATGCATGTAGTATGTATGTAGTATATATGTAGTATGTATGTTGCATGTAGTATTTATGTAGTATGAATGTAGCATGTATGTAGTATGTAGTATGAATGTAGCATGTATGTAGTATGCATGTTGTATGTATGTAGCATGTATGTAGCATGTAATTTTTTTTTTTTTTTACATTCAACACATTAGCCGGATGATGGGACTACTACTGTCCCATCATTGGCTAATGTGTCAATCACTGTCATGGTAGCAGGCATCGCCCGATGGGACTTGTAGTCCCATCGGACGATGCCTGCACAGACCCCCGAAGCCTGCACAGACCACCGGCAGGCCGGCACAGCCCCCCGGCAGGCCGGCACAGCCCCCCGGAGCCTGCACAGCCCCCCGGCAGGCCGGCACAGCCCCCCAGCAGGCCGGCACAGCCCACCGGAGCCTGCACAGACCACCGGCAGGCCGGCACAGCCCCCCGGCAGGCCGGCACAGACCACCGGAGCCTGCACAGACCCCCTGGCAGGCCGGCACAGCCCCCCGAAAGGCCCGTACAGACCCCAGAGAGGCTGTACAAGGCAAAAACAGGGTTTTTCTTATTCCGATACCGGAAGTCCCATAGACTTGAATGGGACTTCCGGTATCGGAATCGGCGATACCGATACTTTTTTTAAAGATCGGCCGATCCATTCCGATCCGATACTTTGAAGTATCGGACGGTATCGCTCAACTCTAATTGGGACGTTTTCGGCACAAAAAAATGTGCTGAAAATCTCGGCTTATACACGAGAATATACGGCATGTCATACATTTTTGGATTTTTTAATAACAAATACATAAAGTTTATGTAAACACTCAATATTACAGTGTTGACCCTTATTTTCAAGATTTTTGCAATTCCCAATTCCCCCTGTCATGGTGGATATCCGCTTCTGGGCCAAATCCTGACTGATGACAACTCATTTTTGTCTAATTTGCGCTTGACATTCATCATCCAATTTTTGAGGATTGACCACAGGTCCTCAGTGGGGTTGAGATCTGGGGTGTTTCCGGCCATGGACTCAAAATTTCAATGTTTTGCTCACTTAGCCACTTAATTATCACTTTTGCATTGTGACATGCTCCATCATGCTGGAAAAAGCATTGTTCATCACAAAATTGATTCTTGATCATGGAGAGAAGCTTTTCCTTGGAGGATATTTAGATCCTATTCTTTATTCAAGGCAGTGTTCTTAGGAAAAATTATGAGTGCACCCACTCCATGGATGAAAAGCAACCCCACACATGAATGGTCTCATGATGCTTTACTGTTGGCATGACACAGGGCTCATGGTAACGCTCACCTTTTCTTCTCCGAACAATTATCCTTCCAGTTCCCTGTATTTTAGGGTACCGTTACACTTAGTGATGCACCAGCGATCCCGACAACGATATGACGCGGTCAGGATCGCTGGTGCATCGCTAAGTGGTCGCTAGTGAGCTGCCACACAGGCAGATCTCACCAGCGACATAGCAGGGGTCGGGGGTCGCTACTTACCTGTCAGACGCGGCGATCCTGACATCCTCCCGCCCGCGTCCACGAGTCGCTCGTCGGCGCCAAAGGAAGCCCAGAAGGAAGCGGCCGACGAGAAATGGTCCTGGACGTTCTCGCGCGACCAGCGATGAGCAGCAAGGGAGCCGGTCGGAGGTAAGTATTAGACATAGCGATATCGCTAGCAATATCACTGCTATGTCACAATATCGGTGACGTTACTGCAATATTGCTAGCGATATCGCTATGTGTAATGGGGGCTTTATTCCCTGTGCTTCCTACAGACTGAAAATTCTGCAGTAAACTCTCAAGATCTCAATGATTAATCCTCAAAAACCGGGTGGACAAATAGAAACACAGACATTGTGATAAACTCCAAGCACTGATTAGACAAGAATGTGTTGCCATCAGTCAGGATTTGGCCCAGAAGATAATATCCACCATGCCAGGGCCAGTTGCAAAAGTATTGAAAAATAAGGGTTAACACTGTAACTATTGATTATTTGCATAAATGTGATGTATTTCTCAATAAAAGTGTAAAAACTTATAAAATACTTGTACTTTTACTTCTCTAACTATAGAAACATTAGTCTATAAAGTCCAAAAATACTGAAGCAGAAAAATGTCTTTCTTTCTGTGCGAGTAGGGTGACATCTAGTGGTCAATTATTATAAATGTAAGTATGTACATTTTCCAAATTTATAAAGTAATTCCTGGAAATAAATTAAGGAAACCAGTCTCTGAATTGCCCACACATCCCCAAAAAAAGGAGTGATATAAACCTAAACATTCCAACTTATTTGTATTTTCGTTTAAAGGGGTTGTACAGGATCAGAAAATGATGACTGCTTTCTTGCCAAAATCCATGCCATACAGGTTGTGCGAGGTATTACAGCTCAGCTCATGTAACACTCCTCATGAGAATGTTGTACTTTTATCTTTCCAGGTAAAATAGAGAAAGTAAAATCTCCATCTTCACCAAAAGCAGAATGTTTCCCAGTGCAAAGTGATCCTCAACTAGAAGATCCTACTGGATCTCAGCGTCCCAAGAATCTCATGCAAACACTCCTGGATGATTATGAGAGCCATAAAAGTAAGAGACGTGACCGAATGGATGATTCTAGTGTAAGTTTTCCTTATCTTCATGCTTTTGTGCATCTTTTCTGCAGATGTCTATAACACTTACTAATATTTGCATAATCATATGTCATCCTGCAAAACCAATAGACCAAATAGTGCTGTGATGGCTTTAAGTATTCGTGTAGACGTCTTCATCCACTGATGGGATAGTCACCCAGCGTAAACCTTCATCTATATGCTCCAGCAGTGCCATTAATCAAATTACTGCATAACCCCTGTGCACCCCCTGTAAATGTACGTCACGGGTAGGATGCGCATGTATGGAGCGCACTCATAGGCTGTGCCAAGTCCAGGCAGGGCAGAGACCAGCTACAATACATAGTCGGAACATGACTCTAACAGCAGCGACCATAACATGCTGCTTAACTATTTAAATGCTTCTGTCAATCACTGATAGCGGCATTTACGTAACCTGATCTCCGATGTGCACATGTAATGGCACCCACCACAACTTGTGCTACCATCACTGGGGATGTCACACGTCTTGGTACTTTTCTGAAGCCCGGCTATAGGCTATGATTTATATTAGATAATGCAGTACTGTGGTATTGCAATATATAGTATGAGCGATCAAACAAGCACAGGTTAAGCCCACTAAGACTAGAAATGACGGTAAAAAATGAAGAAAAAAAAAAAGCTCAAAATATATTTAAAAAAATATAAAAGTTTGAATCACAGTTTTAAAATAAAGGAATAATAAAGCTTGCTTGCTTAATAACGGTCAGTAAAAACATTAGTGCCGTGAGCTCGGATTTTTCTCAGTCCACCTCTCCTCTAATGTAACATTTCTGTGTCTCTTATGTTTCTCCGTCCATCGTCACAGACCTGCTTCTATATACCGGTATAGGCTTTGTGTAATGTTGGCTCACCTCTCATTGTCCATGCTAACGTTGCATTCAGGCCAAGTAAAGCTTTCTGCTCTAACACTTCTGATCTCTCATCTTTTCACTTCTTAGCTCTCCGTTTCTCATCTAGTTCTTTCTTCCCAGTCTGCGTAGCATTTAGTTCATATGTTGTATGATGAGGACTTGCATTCTGCACCTTAGCTAGCTGTCATCCCACACTCCCCTGACTCCCCTACTGTTATCATAGCTTGGCTCTTGCAGTGTGATCATGAGTTATGGCGGCTGATCTGCAGGAAGAACGAAAGGATTGGTATTTGAATTCAAACTGCCTATCCTTCTCTCTTCCGACATCATGTGCCAGGAGAGTCGTAAACCCCCCCCCCATATACAGATAGTTGGCTGGTCCCACAAAAAATGGTCAGGCTGTGCAAATATGGGGCCTTGATTCGCACATCCAACTCAATTAGCCACTACAGTGGTCCGTGGCCGCAGCATGGGAGCGGAAGTATGGCCTTTTACCTCCTGGCATCTGCAGCTTTTCTCTTGATTAGGCAACCTGGCGCAACGTCATCTTTGCGACCTGATGCGCATATGACGTCACACCAGCTGGATAATAAAATAATAGCTGTACATGCTGGCAGGTAAGAGACAGTACTCCTGTTTCCGTGCTGCACCTACAGACAACTGTTTTGGCTGATGGAGTGGCACGTGAAAACCGATTCACACCAACTCTGCCCCAGTTATGGATGCGGAAGCCTGTTATACAACTGTCTTTCATCTGAAATGCCATGTGCTTCTTTTGCTGTACCTCTTGTCTGTCAGTGTCCAGTGTACTAATTCTCTTCTTTTCCTTCTCTTTCACCAGTACACCTGTAAATTACTGTCTTACAGAGTTACTACTGAGGTACCTGTGACCTTACTGTATTCTGACAGTTCCATGCATGCTCTTTAGTGCATGGTTCCCTTGTTATTATTCTTGTGATCTGTCTTTGTCATTCATCATACTGTGCACAGGTCTGTAGGAGCAGATTCAACGGCTTTGTCAGGACTAATTAAGTAATGTGTGTGAAGGCTTTAAGGGGTTGTCCGACTGTAGCGTACAAGTCTTCAGTCCCTCTATATGACTGCAGACTTGTGAATCCTTACAGTGCACGCACTGTACGCTGTCAGGATTCTCCAGCTCCAGGGGAAGGCGGGCACGTGACCGCCAGTTTGCGATTTGCATACGTTCAGTCACATGCCAACTAGACTTGCTCAATTCACTTGAATTGATAGAGAGCATGCAAGACCAGATATGTCTAGTTGGATTATAGCCGGAGTTTCCTCACAGAACACAGTACATAGAGTGGCTGCAGACTTGTACCTCAAGGCCGGAGAAACCCATCTAAAGGGGTGTCCTCTTTCAAAATTTTTGATCTATATGCAAATAACGAAACCAGTCTTGCTTACCCATTGCCATTCCAGTGCTGCTCCCTGCTGTTCTTTGTGTACATGTGTACAGTGGTGACATCACATCAGCAGCCTGTGACTGGATGCAGCGGTCACAGGCTGTAGACGTAAAGCCACCACTGCACACATCATCAACAAAGACATTCATGGAGCAGAGGAGACATGGCACTGGAACTGCGTTAAGCAAATAAGGACATTTTATTATTTGTTATACTATTTGAACTTTGAAAGTGGAGTACCCATGGAATTGTGTGTCACACAGGTTTATAATAGCATTAATAATAACTAGAGTTGAGCGACTTTGGTCGGATCGGGTTTCGTGAAACCCGAATGAAACAAAATAAGTTTCAGATGAAACTCGTCCGACTAGAGCAAAACAAAGTCGGAGTTTCGTCCGAAACCCGACCCCAATGCAAGTCAATGGGAAATAAAAGTCGGCCGAAACTCCGACTTTGTTTTGCTCTAGTCGGACGAGTTTCATCTGAAACTTATTTTGTTTCATTCGGGTTTCACGAAACCCGATCCGACCAAAGTCGCTCAACTCTAATAATAACCAAAGTTATTCCTTCCAACTACACCATTAACATGCATACGTATCTCACTTGAGCTTTCATGTTTTTTCAATGGTGGTTGAGGGATAAACCCCAATCAGACTCTCTCCTCTAGTGAAGGATTCGCATATTGAAATCCTACTCATACTATTTTCTACATCTACCAAATCCGGTGTTTCCCACCAAACACATTAGTTAGAGCAACTTTTATCTAACATGTATGATCAAAATGAAGTATTTTCTGCATAGTTTCTGCTGCGTTGTTGGTGCCTTCAATTAACTGATTTGTATTGTAGTTCTGGTCAGTACAAATAAAGAGGATAGTATCCATCAGTGGTGTTGTACATCAACAATTCCAGTTTACATTTCAATATTGGAGATTATTAAACTTCATATATTCTAGAGAAAAATCAGTGAATATGTTGGGCATTTATTTCCGATGTAGGAAGTCATAAATCACGGTCTGGGATAAACAGGTAGAATATGGGTAAGCCTAACGAGCCATCCAATCCTAGTTTATTCAATTACAGAATTATGTACTCCAGTCCCTTCACACAACATTTTTATAAGGCGGATTTAGAGTGAGTCCAATCCAAAAACAAGCCTGAAAAATGCATTGAATACACTCAAAAGAATAAACATTTGTTCCTTTGTATAAATGACTTCTTAACCTCTTCAAGTTTCCAAAGATGCCAAGCAATTAAAAGAAGTGAGTAAACCATTCTTTAGGGGTTTTCTTCTTAAAAAATGCTCAATAATTTACAACAAACGTCTAAGGGTGAGTGCACACGCTGCGGATTCACCTGCGGATTTTTCTGCGCGGATTTGCAGGTAAAGTGACCTGTGGTTTTCCAGCGGATTTGCCAGCGGTTTTCCCCTGCGGATTGACACATGGAAAATGGAACAGGTGGCAAACCGCTGCGGAATCCGCAGAAAGAATTGACATGCTGCTGATTTAAAACTGCAGCAAATCCGAGTGGAAAAATCTGCAGCATGTGCACTGTGGATTTGAAATCCCATTGGATAGAATTGTACTGTACAATGTCTGCGGAACTGCTGCGGATCCGCAGGGCCAAATCTGCTGCGGATTCGCAGCAGAATCCGCAGCGTGTGCACACACCCTAATAAAGAGTCAGAAAAAAAACCAGGGTGTCTCTTTGAGCGTTTTCTAAGCATTTTTTTCATAAAAAATCCTAGAGTCTTCATCCTTTACATGCAATTAAAGAAAATGCTCAAAAAAGAACGCCAGCCGAAAATGAGTACAAAAGCACTTAGAACCAATCAAAAAATGTTAAAAAAAAAGATGTTTTAAGTTTACAAAACTGGGGAAAAAAAGAAACGATTTCTGAAGCATCTTCCACTGTAAGGGCCCCATCACACATAGCGACTCACCAGCGATCCCGACAACGATCTGAACTTGTCAGGATCGCTGGTGTGTCGCTACATGATCGCTGGTAAGCTGCCGAACAGGCAGATCTCAGCAGTGATCAGGACAGCAACATGCGGGTAACAAGTGACGCACGTCGCTTAGTTACCCGCAGTGTACGTTAAGATACCAGCCCACGGCGCTTAGAAACCCGCTGTTTACCTTGGTTACCAGCTCCCTGCACCAGCGTGCTGGTATCTAGCGTACACAGTGGGTTTCTAAGCGCCGCGCGGCGCTTAGAAACCCGATGTTTACCTTGGTTACCAGCTCGCTGATCGCTGGTCTCCTGCCTGCCACACGCAGTGAGCTGGCCAGCGGGAGACCAACGATCAAAAAAATGTCCAGGCCATTCCAGGATGATCAGCGATACCCGGCAGGGGGGCCGGTCGCTGATAAGTGTCACACACAGCGATCTCGCTGGTGAGATCACTGTTGCGTCACAAAACTTGTGTGTGATGGGGGCTTAACACTTTGGCCAACTAAGCAAAGATGCTGTGTGCATATACCCTTATGGTGAGCCCAAACAATCAGGTTTTGTTCTGCTTTTCTAAGGCAATTTTGAAGCCAAAACGAGAAAAGGATTAAAGGGAAGCCAACATCAGAAAATTGCCTACTGTTTAACTCAGGTTTTTGTGTTACGTGTATTTATAAAAAAAAAAAAAATGTCAATGTTTTATTTTTCATGTCATGATCTATATATATTTTTTTAAATATTACTCTTGCAGTTTTCACACTGGCCACTATGGCTTTTTAAGACTTAAGGCCCAATCACACACTGATTTTGTTACGCCACAGCGATCTCGCCAGCGAGAGATCAGGGACCGGCCCCCCTGCCGGGTATCGCTGATCGTGCTCGATCGGCCTGGGCCATTTTTTGATCGCTGGTCTCCCGCTGGCCAGCACGTATCGCGTGTGGCAGCGAGAGACCAGCGATCAGCGACGCTGGGCGCTGGTTTCTAATGTAAACATCGGGTATCCAGGAGCCGCTGCTCTTGGATACCCGCTGTTTACATTAGAAATCAGCTTGCTCGCTGGCCTTGATCGCTGGAGGGGCAGTCTATGTGACAGCTCACCAGCGATCAGCCTAACGATGTCCCAGTGATCCCATCCATGGACATCGTTATGTGTAACGGGGCCTTTATACTCCATGTCCTTTCAGGTATAGTTTACAGCAAAGTCCCTTATCAGCAGAGGAAGGATTACAATAACAAGCAAAACCTCAAAAAAACAGCTGATAACATTCCACCATTCACACAATAGATGATGGCACACCAGAACCTGTGCACCTTCCCTTCACAATGACCCTTGCACAGGCTCATTAGATACTTCAGTACAAAATAGCCAAAGAAGTTCACCCGCAGAGACCCACATGCAGTGCGTTTTTCTAGACCGCAGCATGTCTATTTATCTTCCGCAAGAGAAATGTCACCCGTACAATGTATGGGACGCGATGATTCTGCACGGTTCAAGGAACACATACGAAATCATCTGCGTTCAATAGGCGGCAGCGCTTTGGACGCAGTGGACATGTGCTGCCAATTCCTGATCGTCGGCACATACCCAAAGAGTTCTAAATCACGGCAAAAAGCCCAAAAATAAGGAACGCCTCAAAGTATATACATGAGAAAGTAAATATAAAATAAACACAAACAACAATTTTAAAAACATATAATACTTCATGAAATACAGTGTATTTAGAATATTAATATCATAACAAATACACAAAGAATCTTTTTTTTTTTTAATAGAACAAAATAATGGTCAATATGGGTAGGTATATAGCCCAGATAGAGTAATATATAAATAGAAGTTCAATTGAGGATAAAGGATCAAGCCATACGTACAGAAGTGAAGATTCATCAACTGCTCAAATCCATATAACGCCCATTATCATGAATATTTTGTTAGTGTTGGACATATAATAGATTGTATATTTAATAGATCTGAGACTCAGAAGCAATGACTGTAGTCTCATTCAGGGAAAAAAAAATCTTAATAAGTTGGAAAACAGTATGAGATCTCCCCCAAGTGGCAGTTGCACAAATTGCATGCGCTGATAACCGTCACTTAGGAAATATCTAATTGATGTGTAGCCTGCTGTTTACAAAAAAGTCATTTGTTATACCAATAATCAATGTGAATATTGCAAAACAACATGACAGCACATATAAATTTTGTATAATAATTACCACCAGTCCCCTTGACGCACGTTTCGCACCTTCTTCAGAAAAGGTGTGAGTGGCGTATATCCTGCAAACTTTTTATAAACGGAACGGCCAATAGGATCCATCATAATCATTCAGGGCAGCTGTTTTCTGCACTCACTTGAGGCAAAGACGTCACTTAGGTCTCTGGTTGTGACATCTGACAGCATTCCGGCACGTCCCCCCCAACGGAAACATGTAGCTCTGATGTGGCCGTGACAACAGTAGCAGTTTCCAGCTGCATGGCTACTGTATCTGTGCCACCTCATCTGACCTAACCCTAATACAGGAGTGCACATTTTTTCTTGTCCAAGGGCCCCATTGTTATATTGAATGACTTCCAACGGCTGCAGTAAAACTTAGGGGTATTACTTTTTGAGGGGTTAATAAGCAGATCAACAGTATATGCCGTAAATGTCCATTAGATGCAGACGCACCGTCCAGGACTCTCGCATATCTGGGAATAGGGGTGTTCTTCTCCACCAATGTGTGCTCTAGACTTACATATGTGCTGGGTCTCCTTCTCTGGGTAGAGGAGACCCGGCATAATAATAATAATCTTTATATAGCGCTAACATATTCCGCAGCACTTTACAGTTTGCACACATTTCATCACTGTCCCCGATGAGGCTCACAATCTGAATTCCCTATCAGTATGTCTTTGGAGTGTGGGAGGAAACCGGAGTGCCCGGAGGAAACCCACGCAAACACGGGGAGAACATACAAACTCCTTGCAGATGTTGTCCTTGGTGGGATTCGAACCCAGGACCCCAGCGCTGCAAGGCTGCAGTAGTAACCACTGAGCCACCGTGCTGCCCAATACATGTAACTCTCTCCATTGAAGACTGTGGACTCAATTCATCAAGACCAGTGATTTTTTTTCTGTGTTTTGACAAGGGATATGTAGGAGTCAGACGTTCCTGATTGATTAATGGGCGTCTGATTAATAGCATGCACCTCCATGTGCTACACCACAAATCTTACTCCAGTTCCGAACTCGAGTAAAATTTCTGGTGTAAGTAATGTCACAGCTTGAGATGAATTGGACAAGTTGTAGTGCCACACCTGTCTCTCCTCAGCACCACCCTAAGAGAGATGGGGGAAGTGGTGTGAAAACAGCAAAACTCGTAAAATTTTTGCGCAACTCTGATTTGTAATAAAATTTTGCAATTTTTCAGAGCCATTTTTGGACAAAATTGCTTTGATGAATTGGGGCCTAAGGTGATAGCTTGCTGCATTTCACAATTGCCTTCCAATACAATAATGAGATCCGAAAGCATAGGCAGCCACAACTCTTAACGCACATATCAATGTCTGGAGTGCTAAACGGAGGTCAAGGAACTTAGTCTCTTGATGTATGGTGAGGTGGTTACACAGTGTGTGCCTTTTTCTGCTTCTGAGCAGTGTGCTACTCTTCCCTTTGATTTCTATACACAAAAGGTTGAGGGCTGCACAAAACGGCATAGCAGGCCCTATTTGGCTCCAGAGCCTGTCGTAATAGATACCATCTAGTTTAGGCATGTCAATGATGTCCTAATGTAAAAAGTCTTGCCCTGATGACAGATTCCATTCATTAGCCCCATAGTACTCATCAGGAACATACTTGAGTATTTGTTACAAGGTTGGGACCTGGTTTGTGATGATAAGATAACTGGTCTCTGTTGTGGATATTCATATTGTTCACTCAGTGCTCACATATCTTTTGTGAATAGTAAAAAATATTGCGAATTGTTTTCAATACCTAGCCATCCACGATAAAGTGCACAGTATACAGCACCAAAAACTAACTATATAATTCCTCTCATTCCAGGTCCTTGAGGCTGTCAGAGTAAATCGCAGGAAGAGTGCGCTGGCACTACGTTGGGAAGCAGGGATATATGCCAACCGCGAAGACGATGAATAAAAACTTTTTCATTGAAAATAAAAAAAACAAAAATGAATCATTTAACCACATATTTATTGAAAAATAAGCCGCCTCTGCAATCCATATAGCGATAATGAAGACACATTTCTGACAAAGACTACAAAATGCTTGACCTTATGGGCACTGGCAGTAAGGTTTGGACTCTCAGGAAATGGATATGGTTAACTAACATTAGGAAAGTAAGCTGACTCCACACTTTTAGGCTTCGCAATGATGATGCGCCAAGCCAAACATGCCATTCAGTTGCTTCTTTCATAAATACAGCTTTCAATTGCTTTTCTGAAATCATATACCCTCA
Organism: Dendrobates tinctorius; assembly: GCF_039654945.1. Taxonomy (NCBI): domain Eukaryota; kingdom Metazoa; phylum Chordata; class Amphibia; order Anura; family Dendrobatidae; genus Dendrobates; species Dendrobates tinctorius. Next base: position 17,714,863 of record NW_027361827.1, read on the forward strand.
TCTTACTGCAGCATGTTGGGAGCACCACTGCCCTAATGAAGAATCGCCTGCTTTGTGGGCAAATCCATGTACATACAGGGGACAACAAACCATTGCAACGTATGTTCCATTCGGTCCCAAAGTATTATTCATGTGTGGCTTTCTGCAGTACATGGTTGTGGCAAGTCACGCGGCTAAATGGAACAAAAGTATCCTTGAACCATATTAATATATATATATATTTTTCAGCAGAAATGCTACATAATCAAATTGCTCCAGAAAGATAGCTTTTTCTGGTTATATAATGCCAAGGTAACCTATAGATGTGGATGGACAACAGAATGGACACAAGTGCAAGAGTCAAGGGTTCACATTTAAAGCACAACATTATCACAAACTGTGTGTATGTTCACATTTGTGGCTCTCAGGGAGGAAAGGGTTATTTTACTTTTTAAATGTTAGCTTTAATGAAAAACACATTGTCATTCAAATGACTACACCTTATGTATATGCGTGTATATATATATATATGGTATATATATATATATATATATACACATATATGTAAAAAAAGACAAAAAGACAATATATGTGTATATACACTACAATCTAAGTGACTTGTAAGGGATCATTCACACTTCCGTGCCGACCTTGGACCGCAATGCATAGATTGGCTGCGGGTCAGCTTCATGTATTTCTATGGGGCTGTTATGCTTGTGGCGGGAGAGCTCGGACCATTGTGCATAGATGTCTGCATGAGCCCTAATACTCACAAAGTTGCACAGTGATATCGGACAGTTACTAACCCAACGAGGAGACATCACCACTTCAAATAAGCTTTTCATGTTTTCATTGAATTACACAGCAAAGTAATGTTAATTGAAGTAACACATTTCATTGAATATTTTTTTAACACTTTGTAAAGATTTGCAACTTGGGAGGATGATATTGAGGATGTGATTTGTGTTTTATTGAAATATTACAGGATGGATACCAGCAGATTTCAGGAGCTACAATATTCATTTTATGTATCTATGAATAAAACTAAACAAACATCAGCTTGGGGATGAGTTTTTCTCAGTTATCAGTTCAATCCTAATTAGTGATGATAATAATTAGGCATGGTAGAAAACAGAAAAAAAAAATACTATATTTTTTTACTTTGAGCAAAATTTATGAACCCTGTTTGCCATTTTGAAGAATTTGGTCCAAAAAATATCAGCAAATACCAAAAAACACATACTATGATGCTGGGGTCAGCAGAACCAGTCTGAACATTGTGAGGCAATCATTTGTATTATATGGCTGTCTTCTAAAAAAAAAAGACTTATAAAATGCTACTGATGAATCGGGCCTAGAATTAAAGACCCTTTTAGACTGTGCACAAGATTCATGATCCACGTGCACCATTTTGAAGCATTTAGAATAAAAAAGAAACAAATACCACAAGAGAAAAAAGGAAAGTGAGTAAAAAAAACGGGTGATCAAGTTCTTAAAGTCCAACCTTATATATTTTAAAAGAGGCCACATTGTTTGTGGCTGGGATTGTCACGCAGATCAATATAGGCCACATTTATCAAAGCTGTTTAATAGTAAGACTGTCTTTGTTGTCCTTAGCAATCAATTGTAGTATAGCTTTCAATTTTCCAGAGCAGTTTAAGAAATGAAAGCTGAGCTTTGATTGGTTGTTATAGGCAACAGACACATTACCTATTAGACAGTTTTGACAAATGAGGCCTATGTTGTTTTGAGGTTTGTTTCTACCTGATTTCGTTCAATGACACCCATGGCCATCTCCATGTTTTCGTGGGCCCCAGGCGAAAGAGTCCCAGAGGGCCCCTTTTACACATACCATGACTCATGATGCACAAATACGGCAGAGAAATGTAGGCAGGGCCGGTGTCACCACCCGACGCTTCCGGGCAAGTGCCGGAGCCCTGGGCAAACGGGGGGAGGGGCCCACTCGCCGTCACCGGTTGGTGACGCCATCGCTACTCACACTTTGTTTATTATCAATACGGTTACTCTGGAGAGGGAGTCCTGCAGGTGCTGCTTCAATGGCATGTACACCCTCGTGGGAAAATCACTTGGGTAATGATCTCTATAGTATATATTCCTGTGTTCAATATTTTTAGTTAGCAAATTATTATGCAGTGTTCATTGGGATGGATATAGCAAACTGTAATAAATAAAGACTGAAAACACAGTTGGCAGCCATGGATCAGCATGGATCAACTTAAATTCAGGTGACTGTATTATTTTAGGTTCACACTTTCACTAAACGAGAAGGATACAAACAACAGCAGAAAGACCCTCATTAACTATAATGGGGTTTGGTTGGGTTCCCTTTCCTGGCTGTCATTTTACCAAAAATAATAGTCCAGTATTCCTGCACTTTTTCACCAGCAAAATGACAAAACTTGCTAAGGAGACTTCTATCTATACATTAACTATAGGAAAATAAAATAACCTTACTTCAAGGGAATCATGACTGTGCGCATTGCACACTGTTACTATTCATCAAACCCCAGACACATAGAGTGATTGCAGAAATTTGTGTAGAGTCCAGAAAGTAGCAGATACCAGATCTATCAGCTGGCTTCTGCCTGCAACTGTAGAGATCATAGGAAGCATAACCATTTATATACCACTATCAATCTTTGACAGCAGCATTTAAATTACATCATTACTATGCACCTGTTGTCATCGCCAACCGCACCCCACAACCCATGACACTATCGTGGGGAAGCAACGGGTTACCATGGAAGCCTTGCTGTAGGCACCTGTAACTGCCATGTTGGTCCTCCTGTGAAGTTCAGCCATCGGCTGGACTTCATAGGAAAACCATTTAAAGATTTATGAAAAAATGTATATATAAAAAATTAAATCAACCCCTTTTCCCCATTCAGTAATAAATTTAAAAAAGGTAAAAAAAAGAAATATATTTTGGTACCATCATGTCCCAAAATGCCCAATCTAGTAAAATATAAAATTATTTAAACTGTACATTAAACGGCGAAAATAAAAATAAAACTGAAACACCAGAATTGCCATTTTTCAGCCACCAGGCCTTAAAAAAACATATATACAATACAAAGCGATCAAAGTGTCATAAGTAATCGAACATTATAGCAATAAAAATGTCAGCTTAGGTTGCAAAAAGAAGCCCTCACTCAGCTCCATGGACAGAAAATTTTAAAAAATTGCAAATCGCCAAAAATTGTGACCCACAAAAAAATATTTTTTTTTACCACTAAAAAAATTTTGTACGTTTGGTATCACCGTAATCGTACTAACATTGGAGTATCATATTGCCAATTCATTTTACCACAAAAGAAATGCCTTAAAAATAAAACCTAAAAAAAAAATTGCTGAATTGCATTTTTTTCACAATTTCATTAAAAAATTCAACATCGTCCCGCAAAAAACAAGTGGTTAAGTTGCTAAGTTGATTGAAAAATAAGAAAAATAAAAATAAATGGAGCTTGGATCAAAGGAAGAAAAAAAGGAAACCGGGAAAAAAGAAAGTGTTAAAATTCTATACGCTTCATCCCATCTTTGCATTCAACTAAGGGCTCACTTACACTAGCATATTAAAAATCAGTCCCATTCTCATCCAGAAAGTGGTATGATTTTTTTCTCACTTCTTATCAGTGTGCAGTCCCTATACAATCTGGGGTGTTTTACAGCAGCAGTTATTAATCATTTACCGGGCTAGTTACAGTTCATTATGCTACAGAATTGTAATGTATCTGTAAAAATCGGATGCCGTACTGATGGTCCATATAGTGACAGTTCGTATACTGGTGGTCCGTATGGTATGTGATTTTTTTTTTTGTAGTGCTGTCCGATTTTGGAGTGAAATCACAGCGTGCTGCAATTTTAATTTTTTTTTCTCATGCCGAATTCAGCTGATGAAAAATACGCAGATCTGCACAGCCTCATTGAATAACATTGGTTCGAGTGCAATCTGATTTTTTTCCTGCATTGCACTCATCCAATTTTTACGCTGGTGTGAGCGAACACTAATAGTTATATAAAAATGTAAAACTAAAAGGGGTTGTCCCATCCACAAAATGTAATCAATAGATCTTGGAATAAAAATAACTTCCACATTTGGATGTGTTAAAAAATGTTCCTGTGCTGAGATAATCTTATAAATGTGAACTGTGTAATGGCTGTGTCTGACCGTGCAGTAACGTGGTCTGATCATATTGTAAGGTCCTGGCCAGGAGAAGAAGAATAAGTGATTATACAGATCATATAGCAATGGCTTTCTGTGGAGTGAAAAATTACACTGCCTGTTTTATCACAGGAGGGAGTGTTTCTGATGCGTCTCCAGTCCTCTGAGCTCATCTAAAGTATTTTCCATAGGATTTGGTATCTCAAATAGTCATCAATGAGATTGTATAGGAGAAAACACTTCCCATACGATAAGCTTGTTGATCTATTAGCAGGAAATAGTCTGATAACATGAACCCATATTTTGGAGTGAATGGTTGCACAACATTCCTACTTCCTATGCCAGTATTCCTTAGCATTAGGATGTGTGTGAATTTTCCGAAAGGTCAGTAGGAAGTAAGAAGGACTATGCAAGTGCCATGAATATTTAAAGAGCATCTGTCATCTGTACAGAGTGGGGGAGGCTGAAGATCAGCGGATGGTTCAGTGTTCACCACATGCTGCCAATCATTTCTTTAGGATCCAGTGAAATCATTGAAGTGTTTATTGTCCACAGAGGATGGACAACTCTGTATATTTAAAATATCCATCTTTGCTGTGTGTTGGCGATAAACACGTGAAGTGTTCTCTTGTAATTCAGTATTTTGGGATTACCCAACAAATGTTTCTGTATTTGCACATTAAAAAAAATATTTAGAAATGATCATATTTATCTTTTGTTATTTAACCACATAGTTATTTAGACATCATTATACCTGTCAATTAAGAAATATGGTAGCTATGATATTTTTGTTGTGGAAAAGCAGTTTTTTATGCACCTGTATTATGTATATTTATTTCTGTTGAAATAAAGTGCCCCCTGGTGAATACATTTCAAAGATAATATTTGAGTAAGAAGAAAATCCATTTTAATGATAACTTGATTAAATGTGGCATTGCTTTATTAATACTCAAGACTGGATATTGCTGACCTCCGATTGAAACCTGCTAAATAGGTCATTCAGGTTCTAGTGTTAAATAATTCAGACCAAAGTAAAGACAATCCGTTTATCTGCCTGCACCACGTTTTTAATATGATTTCAGTATTGGTATGTCTATAATGTAATGTAACATTCATGTTTGTATTGGCATTGTATAAATGTTTTATTAGCCACTTAAATATCTTTACACCCACATAGAATACTAAAACAAATACCAAAAGTAATACCTATCTTACCAATGCCCACTTCCCAAGATCCTGATGCTACCCATTCCCTGTGTTTCTGGGTCATCCATCTATCATGTTACCTCTGCAGACAATCACTGGCCACACCAGTGACCTTTCTGGTTTCAACAGCTACAGTGGCTACTTAGAAGAACCCATGGCTGCTGTTTTTGGCACAATCTTGGAAGAGGTTGGGTTGTTATAAAGCTGGGAAGTTTGCATCACCTGGCCTTTCCTTTCACGACGATAGTGAACAAGCCATAACCCTAACAGGCTAAAACCTTGGTCAAATTTATCTGAGCACACAAATCCCCATACTTTTGCATCAGCCATTTTCCTTTTTGTAATTTTTAAAATGGAAAAAAAAAATAAATTGAATGTGTGATCTTTAACTTTAGGGCTTTTAGAAATCATTTCATCTTTAACTGTTCACAATAAAAGTAATTTTGACCAGGGATGCCCAAACTGTTACATGCCACTGTATAGCAAGTGACTGGCTGCAGTGATCATGTTATGTGATCCAGATTGGGTGTGTTGTGTGCTTTAGTTGAACTCTTTTAAAGGGATTGTCTTGTTAAAATTAAAATTTATCACATACCTGCAGAATAGGTGTTAACTGGCTGATTGGTGGGTGTCCTACCACTGGGACCCTTAGTGATTAAAATATCAGGGAACCTTTATCCCTGACTGAACTTTTTTCCCTGTTATGAGATGGTGCGGCAGTTCAGACACCTGATTGCCACTCCATTCATTCCATTAGTGAATAAAATTCAAATGCAGTGCTTGGCAGCTCCATAGGTAATTAATAGAGCGCAGGTTGCGCATGCCCCATTTTTACGAAGATTAAAGTTCTGCCAATCTGTATAGGTTCCAGAAGTCAGACTCCCACTGATTCTGCAGATAGGTTACAGTTTCCTACATCAGGTTGTCCTTTGACACTTTTTGTAATACAAAATTCTAGGTAATGCTCTGTGATAAATCTTGGTCTGACGAAACAGGAAATGCTGTAAGATTTCGGTTCTGAAGCCCAAAGAATTGTAAAAGTAGCTGTACGTTATTTTATACTAGCTATGAACCCATTCTACGCCTGGGTGGCGAGCATTTTAATTGGTATATGGTCTCCCATCCTGGTATGTGCTGCCACCCTCCTATCCTGGTACGCATGGCACCCCTCATTCCAATCCTGGTATGCAAGGTACCCTCACCCCCCCAATCCTGGTATGCATGGCACCCCATTCTTCATCCTGGTATGCATGGTCCCCTCACCCCCTATCCTAGTATGCATGGTCCCCTCTCCCCCTATCCTGGTATGTATGGTCCCCTCACCCCCTATCCTGGTATGCATAGTCCTCTCATCCCCCAATCCTGGTATGCATGGTACCCCTCATCCCCCAATCCTGGTATGCATGGTCCTCTCACCCCCCAATCCTGGTATGCATGGTACTCCCTCATCCCCTAATTCTGGAATGCATGGTACCCCTCATCCCCCAATCCTGGTATGCATGGTACTCCCTCATCCCTATTCTGGTATGTATGACCCCCTATCCTGGTATGCATGGTACCCCTCATCCCCCAATCCTGGTATGCATGGTACCCCTCATCCCCCAATCCTGATATGCATGGTACTCCCTCATCCCTCAATCCTGGTATGCATGGTCCTCTCACCCCCCCATCCTGGTATGCATGGTACCCCTCATCCCCCAATCCTGGTATGCATGGTCCTCTCACCCACCAATCCTGGTATGCATGGTCCTCTCACCCCCCCTTTCCTGGTATGCATAGTACCCCTCATCCCCCAATCCTGGTATTCATGGTACCCCTCATCCCCCAATCCTGGTATGGATGGTACCCATCATCCCCCAATCCTGGTATGCATGGTCCTGTCATCCCCCAATCCTGGTATGCCTGGTCCTCTCACCCCCCCAATCCTGGTATGCATGGTCCTCTCAGCCCCCCCATCCTGGTATGCATGGTACCCCTCATCCCCCAATCCTGGTATGCATGGTACCCTTCATATCCCAATCCTGGTATGCATGGTACCCCTCATCCCCCAATCCTGGTATGCAAGGTCCTGTCATCCCCCAATCCTGGTATGCATGGTACCCCTCATCCCCCAATCCTGGTATGCATGGTCCTCTCACCCCCCAATCCTGGTATGCATGGTACCCCTCATCCCCCAATCCTGGTATGCATGGTCCTCTCACCCCCCATTTCCTGGTATGCATGGTACCCCTCATCCCCCAATCCTGGTATTCATGGTACCCCTCATCACCTAATCCTGGTATGGATGGTACCCCTCATCCCCCAATCCTGGTATGCATGGTACCCTTCATATCCCAATCCTGGTATGCATGGTACCCCTCATCCCCCAATCCTGATATGCAAGGTCCTGTCATCCCCCTATCCTGGTATGCATGGTACCCCTCATCCCCCAATCCTGGTATGCATGGTCCTCTCACCCCCCAATCCTGGTATGCATGGTACCCCTCATCCCCCAATCCTGGTATGCATGGTCCTCTCACCCCCCCATCCTGGTATGCATGGTACCCTTCATATCCCAATCCTGGGATGAATGGTACCCCTCATCCCCCAATCCTGGTATGCAAGGTCCTGTCATCCCCCAATCCTGGTATGCATGGTACCCCTCATCCCCCAATCCTGGTATGCATGGTCATCTCACCTAACCTATCCTGGTATGGTATGCATGGTCCTCTCACCTCCCCTATCCTGGTATGCCTGGTCCTCTCACCCCCCCATCCCCCCAATCCTGGTATACATGGTCCTGTCATCCCCCAGTCCTGGTATGCATGGTACACCTCATCCCCCAATCCTGGTAAGCATGGTCCTCTCACCTAACCTATCCTGGTATGCATGGTCCTCTCACCTCCCCTATCCTGGTCTGCATGGTCCTCTCACCTCCCCTATCCTGGTATGCATGGTCCTCTCACCTCCCCTATCCTGGTATGTATGGTCCCCTCACTCCTATTAAAACTACACACATACAAAAAAAAACATTTATACTCACCCTTTGTTCCTGTGCTCCAGCGCTGTCACCACGTTCTGCTGGAGGCCGAGGGAGGAGTCTGGCGCCGGAGTACCGCATGCCCATAGCGCTGTCCAGCGCCATATTGCTGAAGACACACTGCAAGTGTGTCTTCAGTGAAATGGTGCCGGATAACGCTATGCGCATGCGCGATTCCGGCCGCACTCCCGTCCCGGTATCCGGCCGAAGAGAAGCGCCATGGCAACACTTCTCCCGGTCAGGTAAGTATGTATGTATGGCACCAGACATAGCGGTATGCAGTGTGTATGCGTACCGCCATCTCCGTCGCCATACACACTCCTCACCGTGCTGCCTTATTCTGTCTGGAGCTTGCACAGTCTATAAAGGCTTCGGACAGAGTGACGCTTAGCCGGTTATATTATAGATGCTCAGATCAGTATAAGATTAGTAACATGATAGATTTTCAAAGTAACAACCTTTTTATGTACTGTTGTTTGAAAGTGTTTGCCCATTTCCTGTTCTGTTGCATGTTTGTCACACTTAAATGTTTCAGATTACTAAATAAATTTTAAGGTCATGCCACAGCATCTCAATCAGATTAAGGTCGGGACTTTGACTAGGCCACTCCAAATTTTGTTAATTTTGTTTTCCTTAAGCCATTCAAAGGTGGACTTGGTGGTGTGTTTTGGATCATTCTCCTGCTGCATAACCCAAGTGCACTTCAGCTTGAGGTCATGAACAGATGGACGGACATTCTCCTTCAGGATTTTTTTTCCAGGTCCTGAAGCACCAAAACAGCCACAACCAACACCATATTTTACTGTTGGTATGATATTCATTTTCTGAAATGCCGTGTTACTTCTACACCAAATGTAATGGAACATAGAACTTCCAAAAAGTTAAACTTTTTGTCTCATCAGTTCACAGAGTATTCTCTCAAAAGTCTTGGGGATCATCAAGATGTTTTCTGGCAAAACTGAGATGAGTCTTTATGTTCATATTGGTCAGCCGTGGTTTTCGTCTTGCAAATCTGCCATGCAGGCCTTTTTGCCCAGTCTCTTTCTTATAGCGGATTCAAGAACACTGACCTTAGCTGAGTCAAGTGAGGCCTACAGTTCTTTGGATGCTGTTGCGGGGTCTGTTGTGACCTCTTGGGCAAGTTGTCGCTGCATTTTTAGTCAGCCGGACGCTCCTGGGAAGGTTCACAACTGTTCCATGTTTTTGTCATTTGTGGATAATGGCTCTCACTGTGGTTCTCTGGAGTCCCAAAGCTTTAAAATGATTTATAACCTTTCCAGACAGATTTCAACTATTTTGTTTCTCATTTGTTCCAGAATTTCTTTGAATTGTGGCATGATGTATAGCTTTTGAAGACTTTTGGTCTACTTCACTTTGTTAGACAGGTCCTAATTAAGTGATTTATTGATTGAAAACAGGTATGTCAGTAATAAGGCCTGGGTGTGGCTAGGGAATTTAAACTCAGCTTCCAAAAAATGTGATAAACTCTACTTAATTTATGTTTTAAGTGGTGGGGGGGCAATCCCTTTTCACACAGGGCTCTGTAGGTTTGGATTTCTTTTTGCTTTAATAATAAAGACCTGCATTTAAAATCTGTACTTTGTGTTTACTTGTGTTATTTTTGCCTAATATTTAAATTTGTTTGGTGATCTGAAACATGCAAGTGTGACAAAGATGCAAAAGAATAGGAAATCAGGAATTGGCCAAATACTTTTTCACACAAATGTGTACACATGCAAACATATACAGTACATAATATAGATTGACGGTATTTGCTATTAGACATAGCAGAAGTTGTATTGTTGTTTGGTAGTTAGGGTTATATATATTATTTCATTTGAAGTCATTTTGATAAGACTCCCTCAAATATTTAAACACTCTATGATCTGTGCATGGAGCTGCTGACTTTTTATTTTGTACATATGTAATAGATTTAATATATCAGTCAGTGTTTGATATAGTATAAATGGCCACACACCCGAGCTATGCCATTAAAGGGAATCTGTCAGAAAAATCCACCCCAAACTTTTTATATGGTCAGGTTGCGCTCTGAAAGATGTCATCCACACCTTTACAGATAAGTTGCTCCCTGAATGAAATATCGCTGTTTAAATATATATTCAAATGAGTCTTAAGTGCTCTGGGAATATGAAATGGCTTCACCTTCCTGCTCTGCTTGACTGACAGCTCGTTGGTTATGTAGTCATGCTGGTGGTTGGGTGGATCGAATTGACATATGGCCTTTAAAAATCACCAAATATACTGTTTTTCTATTTTAAAATTGTGAACACATACATTACTCCATGGATGTATTATTTTAATTGTATGAGTTTGAGAAAAATATACAATATAACATGAACCACAACTGCAGTATTAATGCTTCTTTGCCTGACTTACAGATTTTGGCTTCTAGCATTATGTGTAAAGAAAACATTTTTTACAGCATTGTATAAAAATGAACTGGTGGCTGTGTTTTAATGGCACAATCATATTATATTTGGCTTTTTACATGTATCCCGCTTTTGTTTGTAGTGTGTTTGAACGATATAATTATATCATTATTTTCTCATTAAAACTCAAACTGGAGTTTTGCTGTTTTAAAGGATGTCTCCTGTGCATCAGTTTTGATATGTCACAAAGTTGATAATATAAGTGAAATGCTGACTCAAATAGTGTGGACATATTTTACAAGTGATGAGCATCAGCATGGGTGCTAGAAATCATCATTGCCTATGTGACGACTCCTGGAGTGGACCCTCTGGGTCGTGGCACCAACCCTCCCAGGGCAAGCTGGCTGTGCCCACCATGCGAAAAGCAAGCAGAACATTTGCAGATGGTACCCACGGTCCAGAGGAGAGGAGACTGTCCTCTGGGCTCTGGGTACCATATCCCTGTAAAAAATAGAAATAAAATAAAAAAATTGTCATATTCTCACCTTCCGATGTCCCTCGTAGCGTCACCAGGCCTCAACGATGCTGCCGGCAGGTCCCGTTCCCAGTGATGCATTGCGGCAATGACCTTTGATGACGTTGTGGTCTCGCTATACCGTAGCGGTCTCACGAGACTGCGACGTCAAAGGTCATTGCCGCAATGCATCACTGGGAAGGGGACTTGCCGGGAGCATTGTGAAGATCGGGAACGCTGCAAGGGACGTCGGAAGATGAGAAAAACACCATTTTTTATTTTATTATTTTTAACAGTAGATCTTTTTATTACTGATGCTGCATAGGCAGCCTCAGAAGTAAAAAGTTGGTCACACTCGTCATACACTATGTTTGACGAGTGTGACCAACCTGTCAATCAGTTCTCCAAGCGATGCTACAGATTGCTTGGAAAACGCTAGTGTTCTGCAAGCTAATTACACTAGCAAATCTCTAGTTTTTCCGCTGGAAAATCACGGGAATTTAAAATGCGGTTTTCCCACGGAATGGAATTCTGTAATTCCCGCGGTAACTTCCGCGGGAATTCCGTAACGTGTGCACATAGCCTTAAGCTGGCCAAACAAATTAGCCGAATGATGCTGTCAGCCAACTGTTCCATACACAGGAGCGCTCAATCAATTGAGCGTTCGTTTGTTCTCTATGAGAGAGCCACCGACTGACACGTTGGCCAGTGGCTTATCTCAGGGAGAACAAAGCAATCGGCAGTCAGAAATGGACATGTGCGATTGACATCTCTCCTGACCATCAGTTGGCCGATGGCACCATACACAATGGGCCGGTGGCCAAACCCGTCAATATCAGTGAGTTCAGACTAATTAAATCTCATGTGCATGGCCAATATTTTATTCCTTCAAGGCCAACAAAGGATGAGGATGTGGGTCGCCCTCACACCCAGGGCAGCGGAGTACCCGGTACCAGGACGGTGTGAGGGGGAATGTGTCACAGCCACAGTGACCCGGTCCGTGGCCCTGGGTGCCCAATATCAATGGCGGTGATGTTAATGGTGTTAAAGTTTATTTGAATAGTTCAGGACGCCACCCATGGTATTTGGCAAGTAAGATGTTGAGCCAACGCTGCGTGCAGATCCTCTGGGACTAATGGTGTGGTGCAGCAAAGATGGTGTAGTTCCCCACAGGCGGAGCTGTAGTCCCAGGGCAGTGTAGGTGCAATGGATGAGGAGAGGCGCAGAATGGTATAGATGCTGGTACCCAGATGTAGCGGTGCTGAAGGTGTTAACGGCGAATGAATGGAGGAAACCAGGACTTGCAGTTTCAAAGCTTTACTCACAGTTCGTGGTACCCACTGGTGCCTGCCTCTGTGCCGTGTCCTCCGGGGTAGAGAAGCAATCAACCTCCCGGGCAAGTCAGGGTTCTCCTCTCCAACACTCCGCCAACATGTGCCTTTCCTGAACGAGTCCTCTATTGCGCCTTTTAGTGTGAAGAACTCCAGTACCGTAGTTCTCTGGAATTCCTCCTGTCAGATGTTCATAGAACCTTACTTGTATGACAGACAGCTGTAGCCTCTATCGGGGACTCCCTTCTCAGAAGTCCTGGCTCTCTATCCAGTTGCTGTTGTGTCCCAAGTCTTTGATGGGAGTAGTGCATTTGCAGCCAACTACTCCATGGGTGTCTGCTGCGGAACCATAAGTGTCCATACAACCTCGGGGACCGGGCCCGGCCTTGCGCTGAGAACCTATAGGCAGGGTTCCTCTTCCAACCCACAACTCCTCTCTGTTCTCCTACTCCTTTGTTCCGTGCTGTTCCTTCTCTCTCTTATGGAAGCTGAGGTTGCAGGTCTACGTCTTTCTCCTTCTCTTCTCTTTCCCATGCCAGCTGGCTCAGATCACTGAGGCAGCTTCAGCACTCTTTCTAAACTGAACTCAAACTGAACTCAAAACTAACTTCAGAACGGAACTTCTCTGGGACGCACCCCAGACTGACCTACAATTCTCAACTTTCCCTCTCTTTTATACTAACTCCACCCAGCTCCCAGCACATCTCGTGTTACGAAGCAGGGTTCCACAAAGGGTGCTCTGCTACCCCTAGCCTGAAGCTGCTAGGCGGACCTACTGAACTATCCTGTGTGTGGTATGAAGGTGTTGGAGTGTGGAAAGGAGTTCCCAACTTACCTAGTTGGTGGGGGACTACACCTTAGGAGAAGGTGCAGTACCTCTGTGGCGACTGAGCCTCAGGGGCGCCACAGATGTGTAGAAAAGTCTGATTTTCAGGGATCAGCTTCTTTACTGATATTTCTGAATGTTCCTATTAGTGCATGATTTCTATTGTTGGCAGCGGATTATCCAGGATACTCTCCAAGAGTATGACAACAGAGCTTCTTTATTCAGGAACAAACAGGAACACCATATGATAAGCTTAGCAGATCAGAAATAAATCATTTGTGTCTCTATCTGTGCATCATCAACAGCAGGCTGCTTCTCTCAAACACAGACACAGGAAATACAGTCACATGCTCTCCCTGTGTGAGCCTGTGGGAGTTTTTTTTTTTGTTCTAACTTCATGAACAGCATTCAAATCTAGCAGCTAAACACTCATAGACAGGAATTGACATGATGAATCAAACATATTCCAACATCTATCATGCATGTTGCATAAAGCAGACATATCCACTTGGTATAGGTCCATAATACAGCATAAGCTTAGCATGTTAAATGTATTTTCTCATCTTATTAATTGGCTAAATTTCAGAGTGCTTGTAAAAACAAGCAACTTTGTAATGTACTTCTTATTAAAGATCCTCCACAGGGAATGTTCAATTTACAGTTTTCTGCTCATAGCCTAGCTGACCAGCTGCCTCTGCAATCTGAGAGGGTCCTGTTTACTAAGTAAAGAACACACACCAGTTTAAGGCTCTCTGCTTTAAAGCCTGCAAGCGCTTAAACTGACCACATCACAGAATCCAGCTAGCTTCAGCGTTCTAGAGATGCCTCTGCTCCCAGCATGCTGAGCACCCAGTTCAGCTCCCCCGACTCTACCATGCCGCTGGCTGAACCTGTCAATCTTCAGGAGCACACCGCTCCCTGGCAAACAAGTAGCCGGGAAGTTAGGAAGTTTTGCACCTCTGAAGATAGAAGATGAGAACACTCCTTTAAAGAGAACCTGTCAACAGGATTTTGCTAAGTAAACTACAGACACTGTCAGGTCGGTGCTGTTGCACTGATTAAAATGATACCTGGGGTGAAGAAATCCATTTGTGGTTCTTGTGAGATGTTTGTGTGAAGTTTTAAGTTAATGATATGCCTGTGCTTTTGGGCATGCCTGTAGGCAGAGACTTACCTTGGTGCTCTAGGTCAGAGAAACCCCAAGAAGAAATGTGCCCACAGGCTGCCCTGAAGCACAAATATGTTCCTCATCATATAGGCAAAGAGAGACACAGAGAGAGAGATGCACAGAAAGAGCCAGACAAAGAGAAATAGGCAGAGAGACTGACAGAGAGAGATACTGTGGTGGAGTCACTGCATACTCTGTGCTGATGTGGCAGGGTCTCTGGAGGGGGCTGTGTACGTATGAGTGGTTGATGTAAAAGAGAGCGCATGTCTGTCTCTGTCTTTCTCTCTCAGTGTGTCTCCTTTTTGTCACTTTGTGTCTGTCTCTGTGATGAGGAACATGTTTGTAATTTCGAGACAGCCTGTGAGCAGGTCTTTCCTTGGTTTCTCTGGCTTAGAGCAGGAAGATAGGACCCTGCCTATAGTCCTACCCCAGAGCACAAGAATCTCATTAACTGAAAACTTCACACAAGCATTACACAAGAACCACAAAACGGATTTTTCACCCCAGTTATCATTTTAATCAGTGTAACAGCGCCAACATGACAATGCCTGTAGTGTACTTAGCAAAATCCCTTTGACAGGTTCTCTTTAAATCTTTTACTGCATTATAGAAGGGTTTCTACTGAAGAAACACAAAGAAGTACCTAGAGAACCTACTTTTGCCTTTTGAAGGGGTCATCCACTACTAGGACAACTCGTTCTCAATCTGAGTATTTGGCCCAAATTAAGTAAAAACACTTATACTCACCTCCTGTATTGTTCCAGAAGTGTCGTCACTCGCACTCATGTTAGGCCTGTTTCACACATCCGTTTTTCAGCTCAGTCGAAATCTGCTAAAATGGCGGAAAACGGATCCGTAGGCGGATTGAAAGAAACGAGTGACACCGTACCGTCGTGTTGACGGATCTGTGTAAGGTTGAATTTTAAAGGAACCTGTGCCTGGAAAAAGGAGAGAGAGAATTTCTCAGCTGCCAGAACGGGATTTAAGGTTACATTTCCGGCAAAGGCAATTCTCCCGGGCAAATGCGGATCCGGCCAGCAAAAAAACGTTTCAGTGTCCGTCCAGTCATGTCAGCGGACACCAAAATTTTGGCGGATCCGTGAAAAAACGGATCCTACGGATAACCATCCGTCAAAATCCGCCGATAATGCAAATCAATGGGAAGAAAAACGGATCCGCCAAGAAAAATGGCGGATCCTGTTTTTTTGCAAAACGGCGTATTTTGACTGATGATGACAGACGGATGTGTGAAAGAGGCCTTAGGTTGTTGCATGTGAGCCCGGCTGCCAGTCAGCTTCAGACATATACATAATTAACAGAAAGTGAGAGCTGCTGCTGGCTGCTCACTTCCCGTTAATTACTTACATGTCTGATCAAGGGGCCAGTGACACCAGTGCTGATTGAGCGATGGGCTCTTGTGACATAACAATCTCATGTGAGCCCCACGAGAGCAAGTGCTGACACCGCTGGAATGGCGCCAGCACGGGAGGTGACTATAGGCTTTTTTTTAAATAGGGACAAACATGCTGAATGAGAAAGGGTTGTCCAAGTAGCGGAAAACTTCTATACCTTATGGTTTTGGAGGGCTATTGAATATATACAGACAGCTGGAATTCTAAGTTATGTACTCAACTGTGAGTGAAAGATGGAAGGCGGGATCAAACCCTCAATGGACATCTGGGACCTCGCCTTTCTGTGTGCAAGGATTAATCAAAATAACGTAACATCTCAGTGATTACACTATTTAAGTCAAAGCCATTAGATTGAAGTTGATGACCTACAGAAAGTATGAACACATTTTAACTTTGTTAAAAAGTCTTATTTGCATAGTCTCATAGAAACTATCTAAGGGGGGTAACTATACAAAAAATGTTCTAGAAATGCATGCAATTTTACAGAAATCTGTCATTATTAAGCTGACAACTGCAAGCTTAATAGCTCATATTCACAATCACATATGGGTGTAAGGCCTCATTCAGATGTCCGTGTTTTTATCCTATGTAAAAACATGCACCGTTGTTCAGCAGTGTTTTGAATCCAAGTTTCATCAGTGTTTCAGTTTTTACCAACAGTGTTTCACAAGTGATTTTTCATGTACTAAAAAAACAGACTGCAAAGCTTCTCTCCTATGCATTGCAATGTTAATCAAGAACAGTATATGGATTGTACACTGATGTTTTCTGTGTGCGGTCAGTAATTTTCACTTATTTACTCATTAAATTGTATAGGTAGTTTTTATCTATGATCAAAAATGGGCATGTCTCTCTGTGACGGTCGGCAAAATAACACAAGGCATTTGAAGTCCTATAGAGTTTAATTTTCTGGATAAAACATGTAGGTGAAGGTGATTCACTCATGCACTTATGAGTGAGGCCTAAAAGAACCTTCTTCTATCTGGTATAGGAAAATTCTAGTAATGGCAGGTAAATATCTATTACCAATACATCATCAACAAGTGCTAGAAACCAATTTTATTGTTTAGACACCTTCACTATCAACCATAAATGTGTGCTTAAATACAAAAGATTATGTAGGGCAACAAAATAACTTCAAGTACTAATCCTGAAGCCTCTTGAGTAACCAAGGGGGTTACGGCGGGAAACAAAATGCAGAAAAACTGTTTTCACATACAAGAACAAGACTACGAAATGGCTGACCCTTGCCCTCCAAACTAAACAGCCCCAATACACTTAATCTCCCATAACTCCCTATCCCTTAACTCTATATAACGCTTACTCCACAATAACCACAGACACTGTGACTTGGATGAAATGGCCACAGCAGCCTTTATTAAATACCATTAACATTTCAATAACATATATAACGTATTAATTCACCTGAATATGAGGAAAGGGTCTTTGGAAGCAAAACCACTTCGGAAAGACTTGTCAACAACTACTCCTCTGTTGCCCCCAACCGCAATATGCCGATTCGGGGATCACATGCTGAATGGTGCCCCATCCATTTCCCTCTGAAACCTTAGACCAGTGGAGACCACAAGTCTTCCTTACCATCTGCCAATAGGAGGGAGGTGACCCTCCCAAAACAGGGTCTCCCCCTACCTCTTACCATACCACCACTTTGCTTTCCCAAGACGCAATCCCACCACAACATGCATGAATGAAACCTCATGAATGCATGACCTTTCACACCCTGACTGCCTTCTCCAAGCCCTCTCTCAAACCCAGGGCCCACATATCAATACCTGTGGGCGACAAGTGTACCCAATCCCTAAGCAAATGTTCCTGGGAAGGTACCTCCAAATGCTAATGCTTTACTACAATGGCCCCATTCCTGGAAAGAATGAAGGAAACCTCTCTTAATTTTTGCCCCAGCTTTATTCAAATGCTCAGTGGAGCGACCATGCTTCCATGTCAGCTGTGCGACAATATCTGACCAGACCAATACTAAAAGCAGGTGGGAAGACATAATCCAAAGGCAATCAAACTTGATGTCACAAATTAAGTGTCTATTGTCTAGAAGTCCGAATCCCCAAGTCGTTCCCACCCGCATGGATCAGTAAAATATCAGGAGGCCTGTCCCAACTAGCATGGAAATAAAACTCAGGCATAAATCTGGTCCACAACATACTACTGACCCCAATCCACTGAACCGTTGCTTCTTCTCTAAGGAGTCCTAGCTAACGGCCGTCTGGCCTGACATCAGCCCTTACCGCTACCCATACCACAAAAGATTGGCCTAGAATCCAAACCAGCAGTGGGCAATCTGATTAAAAGAGAAGAAAGAATACAAAATGCACACACATATACCGTAAATGGAAGCCCTCTAACTTCCATCATCCAATTCTCTTCACCATATCAGGAGAGAAACCACACTCATTCATATTTCCTTAACAAACTTGAATGGCAGACTGCAGGACCCGCTATTTGGCACAAAGGATGCTAAAGGCACACTCCACCGTTCGTCGGGCACGGGTAGCTGGAAATTAAAAGACTGTGCCGGTGGTCCAGGGCTCTACGTGGATAGGGCCTCATGACATTGTGGGTTAATTGAAAGGCCTCATCAGCAACAATCACATAAGGCACTGCATCCATTATAGACCCTGGAAGCTGACGTGGGGGTGGAAGGCTCGAGTCATTACTGAGCAGCCGCCGACCCATTATGGAAGAATTGAAGACTCTGGAGTCTCCAGTTCTTCCATAGGCCCCAATATCTACAATTATAAACCTGTATGAACTGTCAATCAGGGCCAACAGCACTACACAAAAAAACCTGTTTATAATTATAATATTGGGACCCTGAGTTTGGCGGCTTACGCACACAGATGTGCTTCCCATCCAGGGATCCAATGCAGTTTGGAAACTGGCACATTTCCTCAAAGCCATGGGCTATCCATAGCCAGTCTTGTTTTTTTGGCTTAGGCATTACTGATTGATGCAGTCAGGACCATATTTCTGAGTACGTAGAACGGACAAAGCCTGAGATGGTGGATTTCCCAATTAGAAATTCACGATGAAGAGCCGCATAGGAGAACCCAGTGGATAGGAATCTACAAGTGAATAGAAAAAAAAACAAGATTAACATATCCAGGCCTCAAAAAACAGTTTAGGACTTCCTAAAAGTTGTGGGCAGTGTAAACTAAGCCCTGTCTAAACAAAACACAACACAATTCAATGCCTACAGAACTATTACAAACAGCATGGAATGTCAAAGGCAAAATGTGATCCAAAAAAATGTTAACTAAAAAAGGGAACAAACCACTACAACCAAAAGAATGGATCAGTGCATTTCCCCAAAACACAAGTAAAAAACATCATCAACAAAGAGGAGTAATATATACCATACAGTAAGTAAAAGTCGCTCCTCTGCGGAAATACAGTTGCGCATCTTGGTGTCCTTGAAGGTGATCCCAGGGCGCACAGTCTCAAGCAGAATGTCAAATGTGGGCACGATCATCCGACAATACTGGTAGAACTTGTCAGGATGGCTGCGTAGAGAAGCATACAGACAGTGGAAATGCCCTTTCGTCGGCCGTCGCCTCATAAACGGATGTACCCACATTCATCTTCGCCTTCTCGAATCCACAACCACTGGGTAAGGCTCCCCAAAACATTGGGACAAAACCCAGTGGAAAAGAACCCGCTCAGTAGTGTTGTAAGTAAGCCTGTCTGACATCTTTGACACAAAACATCAACAATACCAAAAGACAAGCACGGACACTAATGCAAAGATTGGAGGGTGGAACCTGTTGTTGAGCCAACAAATAGGGTTGATAATTAGGAATTTAATTTATTTTAGGCCATGGATCCGTTATATGTTCCTTTTGCAAGGCTGCGATAAAAAACGGCATACACATGACATATGGATGTCATATGAATACTTAGATGTGAGGAAATCGCATCATCGCATTGCAAATGGATTACACACGGATCACCATATGGAGAACATTGGTGCAATTCTCGGCCGAGAGAATCAGATTGATTTTTCATACGGCAAGTGTGACTCCAGCCTAAAGAAGAGACCGATTCTTTATGGAGAGAAGGGTTCTTGTTAGACATTGTAGACTGTGAAGAGTCAGTTTTCCATCTCTCCCTTTGAATTCTTTAAGTTGGTATTAATTTCTCTGGTGGGGCCGCCCCCTATTTTAACCATAATGGAAGGGAAATTATTTGTTGACGTATAGCATTAGAAAGAGTTCCAATTATTCAACAAAAAAAAAAACTGTTCACATGCTGAAAACTAAATCTCACAAGTTTAGGAGAATATAAACCTGGAGCATATGTGCATAAAAGGACTATGAAGCATTATTTCTCTTAGGCCACTAGATGTCACTGAAGAATCAAAAAGCAGAATATGTGCAATTTTCAGAGCCTACTTAAAGGGAAGGTGCCATCCAAAAAAATTTTTTAGCAATTGAAAAAATGTGAAGAATTAATGTTTACATTTTCTTTAAAAATATTATCATTTGTTTTTAATTTTGCAAAATATGAAAAATAATTTTAAAAAGTTTGGTATTTCCACTTGTTAACACTAGGGGGAGCAGCTACTCAAATTTGGCACAAAAACCTAGTGTACAACTAGGTCACATTACTGCCCTGCAGTAATTATGGGCGGAATCTGCTGACATGGGTGTGGTGTCACTCCTCTCCTCCCCTTCTGGGTGTTTGCTAAGGGAAAAGAGAGGATGACATTTAGGAACACAGTGAGCTGCCATTTTGAGGGGGCCTGCAAAGTTACTGACTGTCTTTGCAGGCAAAGTCTGGATCAGAACAGGCCATCAATCAGCAGAAATGTTTCCTGGATTTCTGTGGAGCAGACAAGCAGACGGTCCATCCATGTGTATATAACACAGCGCTCTATGTACAATCCCTGGCACCGAACCGGACGCCCCCCACAGACCAGCACACTGCTCTCCTGAAATACTCTGTGCTGCTGTCACCCTGCTCCTTCCACCATACATCAGGCCCCTGTCGCCTCGCTTTCACACATCGCCAGGACAGGATCTGAGGTGAGGAATGGGGTCTTCGGTCACTGTGGAGGGCAGGCAGCAAGGATTCTGGGAGCAAGGTGACAGGAGCACAGAGTATTTCAGGAGAGCAGTGTGCTGGTCTATGGGGGGCACAGAGGGAGATATATGGGCAGCGTCGGACTGGAACACCTTGGGCCCACCAGAGAAAATCATTCTTGGGGCCCACTATGTAGCTATATAGAGATATATACAAGACCACCAATTGTGTGGTAAAACATGCTAATATCCGGGTATAGTATAAGGTAGTACAAATCTCAATTATGTAGCAGAAGTTGGGGTAGCCTCCCTCATAGAATATAAAGCAGCCCCCTCATATAGTATAATGCAGCCTCCTCATAGAATATAATGCAGCCCCCTCATAGAATATAATGCAGCCCCCTCATAGAATATAATGCAGCCATCTCATAGAATATAGCCCTCTCATAGGGTATAATGCTGCCCCCCTCATAGGGTATAATGCACCCCCTCATAGGGTATAATGCTGCCTCCTCATAGGGTATAATGCTGCCCCCTCATAGGGTATAATGCTGCCCCCTCATAGGGTATAAAGCACCCCCTCATAGGGTATAATGATATATAGATATATAGATATAGAGTTAGATAGATATAGATAGAAAGATAGATGTAGAAATAGAGATAGATAGTAGATGATAGATAGATAGATATAAAGATAGAAATATAGAGATAGAGCGATAGATAGATAGATAGATAGATAGATAGATAGAAAATAGATAATGGATAGATAGATGATAGATAGATATAGAGATAGATAGCTATAGATAGAAAGATAGATATATAGATAGATAATAGATAGAGATAGATAATAGATAGAGATATAGTAATAATAATAATAATAATAATAATAATAATAATAATAATAATATAGAGATATATAGATAGATATAGAGATAGATAGCTACAGAGATAGATATAGAGATAGATATAGATAGATATAAATAAAAATAGACATAGAGATAGATATAGATAGATATAGAGATAGATAAAGAGATAGATAGATAGATATAGAGATAACATATAGAGATAGATAGATAACAGATATAGATATAGAGATAGATAGAGTTAGATGGATATAGATAGAAAGATAGATATAGAGATAGATATAGAGACAGAGAGATAGATATAGAGATAGATATAGAGATAATAGATAGAAATGTGTGGCGCCCCTGAGGCTCAGTCGCCACAGAGGTACTGCACCTTCTCCTAAGGTGTAGTGCCCCACCAACTAAGTTAGGAACTCCTTTCCACACTCCAACACTCGCACCCCACACAACAGGGTAGTTCTGCACAACCACTTTGAGGTGTCTCTCTCCTCCTAGACATTAGGAGTGCCTTGGTGGTTCCCTGCATGGAACACTGGATGTGCTGGGAGGTGGGTGGAGTTGAGATCCATATAAAAGGTTTGGAAGGTTTAGAATTACAGGTCAGTCTGGAGGAGAGTCTGACGGGAGGTCAGGCAGGAGAAGGACAGTCAGTCAAGAGAGTCTGAGGACGGGTCCGAGGAGAAGGAGTGCGGCAGCTACCTCAGCTATCTGAGCCAGCTGGCACGGGAAAGGAACAGAAGGAGAAGGACGTAGAGCTGCAACCTAAGCTTCCATAGGAAAGAGGAGTAGAGAGAACAGAGAGGAGTTGTGGGTTGGACGAGGAACCCTGCCTATACGTTCTCAGCGCAAGGCCGGGGCCCAGTCCCCGAGGTTGTATGGACACTTATGGTTCTGCAGCAGACACCGGTGGAGTAGTTGGCTGTAAATGCACTACTCCCATCTAAGACTTGGGGCACAACAGCAACTGAATAGAGAGCCAGGACTCCGGAGAAGGGAGTCCCCGAGAGAGGCTACAGCTGTCTGCCATACGAGTAGAGTTGTTAGGAACATCTGACAGGAGGAACTCCAGAGTACCACGGTACTGGAGCTCTTCACACTAAAAGGAGCAATAGAGGAGTCGTTCAGGAGAGGTACATGTTGGCGTAGTGTTGGAGAGGAGAATCCTGACTTGCCCGGGAGGTTGATTGAGTCTCTGCCCCGGAGAACACGGCATGGAAGCGGGCACCAGTGCGTACCACGAAATGTGAGTAAAGCTTTGGAACTTCAAGCCCTGGTGTCTGCCATTCATTTGTGCGCCAACACCGTCAGCACTGCTACATCTGGGTAACAACATTCCTCACACCGCCTGCGCCTATTCTCATCTATTGCAATTACTCTGCCCTGGGGTTACAGCTTCACCTGTGGGGAGCTACACCATCTTTGCAGCAACACACCATCAGCCCCAGAGGATCTGCACGCAGCGTTGGCTCAACATCTTGCTTGCCAAACACCACAGGTGGCGTCACGAACTATTCCATTCCATTAACTACAAAGCACTATTGATTTGGGTGCCCAGGGCCACGGACCTGGTCACCGCCGCTGTGACACATCCCACTGACACCGGCCCGGTACCGAGTACCCAACAGCCCTGGGAGGGCGACCCATAGAGAGATAGATATAGAGATAATAGATAAATATAGAGATAGATATACATAGAGCGATAGACAGATAGAGAGAGTTAGATATAGAGATAGATAGATATAGCGAGAGATAGATATAGAGATAGATATAGAGATAGATAGATATAGAGTTAGATAGATATAGATAGAAAGATAGATATAGATATAGAGAGATAGATAGAGATAATAGATATAGAGATAAGAGATAGATAGATAGAGAGATATAGAGATAATAGATATAGAGATAGATATAGAGATAGATATAGCAATAGATAGATATAGAGATAGATAGATATAGAGATAGATATAGATAGAAAGATGGATATAGAGATAGATAGATAGAGATAGATAGATAGATAGATAGAGATAGAGCGATAGATAGATAGATAGATAGATAGATATAGAGTTGGATATAGAGAGAAATAGATATAGAGAGAGATACATATAGAGATACATATAGAGGTAGATAGAGATAGATATAGAGATAGATAGATAGATATAGATATAGAGATAGATAGATATAGAGATAGATAGATAGATAGATATAGAGATGATAGATAGATAGATAGATATAGAGATAGATAGATATATAGATATACAGTACATAGAAAGATAGCTATAGAGATAGAGCGATAGACAGATAGAGTTAGATATAGAGATAGATATAGAAATAGATAGAGTTAGATAGAGAGATAGATATAGAGATAGATAATGGATAGATAGAAAGATAGATAGATATAGAGATAGATAGATATAGAGATAATAGCTAGATATAGAGATAGATATTGAGATACATATAGATATAATAGATAGATATAGAGATAGATAGATATAGAGATAGATAGATAGATAGATATAGATAGAAAGATAGAGATAGATATAGAGATAGATATAGATAGATAGCTATAGATAGAAAGATAGATATAGAGATAGAGTGATAGATAGAGAGAGATATAGAGAGAGAGATAGAGATAGATAGAGATAGAGAGATAGATAATGGATAGATAAATAGATAGATAGATATATAGATATAGAGATAGAGAGATAGATAGATATAGAGATAGATAGATATAGATAATAGATAGAGATAGATATAGAGATTGATAGATAGATAATAGATATAGAGATAATAGATATAGATTAGATATCGATAGATGGATAGATAGATATAGAGATAGATAGATATAGAGATAGATAATAGACATAGAGATAGATATAGATAATAGAGAGATAGAGAATGATATATATAGGGAGATATAGAGATAGATATCTAGATAGATAGAGAGATAGAGAGAGCGAGATAGAGATATAAAAAAATAAACCACAATACTCACCTCTCCTCCTCGCTCCCACGCTGATTCCGGCAGCCAGCTTCAGTGTCAGGAGCTGCCCCCTCTGCCAGACCCACAGCGGGTGCACGATGTAGTGACGTCATCGCGCCCTGGCTGTGAGTCAGGAGCAGAGGGGACTGAGGGTGGCACCGGCCCTGATTTACAGGTGCAGAGCAGCTTACTGGGCTGGGGGCGGGGCCTCTGGGGGTGGAGACTGTGAAATGATATTCACTGCTTCGCAGTGAATATTCATTTCTCTTTAGCAGCGGGGACAGGGGCTCCTGCCTCCTGTCACCCGCTGCTGCTCCGCTGGCAGGGGCCCCCGTAGCAGCTGCATGGTGTGTGACACACCACTGGCTGGGGGCCCCTGGAGCAGCGGGGGCCCTAGGCAACTGCTGGCCCTGTATGCCAGCAGGTGCCAGGGCCCACCAGATGCCAGGGCCCTCCGGAGAATCCTCCGGTTCTCCGGTGGGCCAGTCCACCGCTGTATAAGTGGGAGGAGCAGGGTGACAGCACCACAGAAATCCAGGAAACATTTCTGCTGATTGATGGCCTGTTCTGATCCAGACTTTGCAGGCAAAGACCCCATTCCCCTCCTCAGATCCTGTCCTGGCGATGTGTGAAAGCGAGGCGACAGGCGCAGTCCGGGGTGACACTGGGAAGCAGGATGGGGGGAAATGTAGCACCCCAGCGCTCTCTTTGCACCAGGACATGATGGGTATGTACATACAATGATATTTCTGTTCCCCTTTGTTTGGGCATCTGTGCGATAGATATAACACATAGTGCTGAACCCTTTTTTTTCTCTCTGCCTGTGTTGTACTGCACTCGTTACTGCGGGGACACTGGTCCGGTGGTGATGTTTTATTGCCCCCCTTATGATATGCTGCATTTTCAGATTATATTGTCCACAGCGAATTAGATATCAGTGGGGGTTATACTCATTGCCACAGCACTATAGATTCATACTGCCAGGGTCTAGTGCAATATACTTCTGTGGATTAACTCTTTTCAGTGCAGATTCCCCAGCACTTTTTACCTGCACTAATTCATTTCCCTTACAAAGGGCCTGAGTGCTTTTCACATGATAACAAATGTATTTGTTGCTGATTTGTCTGTTTCAGTGGGCTCCGGGCATTCATTTATTGCCTTTTTATTATACTATCATGATTGTTCTGTTACTCTATATGTGCCTGTTTTTTGTCAATAAACTTTTGCACTGCTTTCGATAGATCTGGACTCCAGCATTCTCTTGTTTCTTTCCAATTTAGTGGGAGTCGTCTCTGTTGATTGAGACTACATGAGGCATAATTCTTGTACTTACAGTAATGGACTAAAAATGCTTCTTTGGAGAATTTTCTTCATAGAATCATAGAATGGTAGAGTGTAGAAGGGACCTCCTGGGTCATCTTTTTCCAAAGTGAGATAGTAGATTTCATCAAAGAGTGATTGGGTAAAGGAAGAGATGGATCCAATAAATGGGATATTATCAATGGTGATGTGATATTAGAAGCATGGTAGGCATAAATATTAGATAGGCTGATTCCACCATTTTTCTTAAGTTTAAACAGCGAAAGTTTTAAGATCCAAGCGGGTTTAAGTTGTCAAATAAAATTGGATAATTGTTGGGTGGCACGGTGGCTCAGTGGTTAGCACTGCAGCCTTGCAGCGCTGGGGTCTCCCCAAGGCCAACATCTACAAGGAGTTTGTATGTTCTCCCCGTGTTTGCGTGGGTTTCCTCCGGGTACTCCGGTTTCCTCCCACATTCCATAAGACATACTGATAGGGAACTTAGATTGTGAGCCCCATCAGGGACAGTGCCAATAATGTATGTAAAGCGCTGTGGAATTAATGGCGCTATATAAATGAGTAAAATAAACAAATAAAAATAAATAATTATTAATGCAGTTAACAATGGTCAGGAATTGGGATGGGGATAGTATGAGATATGTATTGGAGCTTAAGAAGGATCATCATCTTAAAAGAGGTCTAAGGGGTAAGGTTTGTCCTTGTGGAGAGTGACATACCAGCTCTGGCTTGTCAAGGTAAGAAGGCTTATTCGCCGTGCAATGCTCATCTGGATAATTTAATATGCAAATTGCCTCTTCAAAGAGAAAGAGGACTTTTACTCTACAGCGCCACCTATTGGTAGTAGCGATCCTACAAGTCAAGTAGTAGCGATCCTACAAAGCCTATTTGGCTTTTATCCTAAGTCATATTACAAGACTCGTTAAAGGGTTGATTGTGACTTGTAGGATCGCTACTACCAATAGGTGGCGCTGTAGAGTAAAAGTCCTCTTTCTCTTTGAAGAGGCAATTTGCATCTTAAAAGAGTAATTCTGCCTAACCAAGATGTAACAAATTTACCAAAGTTGCCAAGGTCTTCTTGTATGGATTTTCATCTAAGATTTTGTAGCTAAGATTAGTAATTTTTATCCCCAAATAAGGAATACAAAATTTCTCCCATGAGTAAGGAAATTCCTTTGCAGCAATTTCCTTAGGCTGGAGTCTATGAAATAGCCCAGTATTTTTGATCTCTTTATATTTATAATATAATGAGAAACCAAGGAAAAGGGCTTAATAATAATCTTTATTTATATAGCGCCAACATATTCCGCAGCGCTTTACAGTTTAACAGTTTCAAAACACAAGTCATAAGTAACAACGTTAACAATACAATAATTAAAGCAAAATAAGATGACTCTGCTCGTGAGAGCTTACAATCTACAATGAGGTGGGGGAGATACAAAGTACAGGTGTGTATTTACAATGATGGTCCAGCCATCTTGAGGGAGTGAGGGATGGATGGAGATTGTGCATGTGTAGCCCATTCACTCTTACACATAGAATGACTTTGATTAGTGAACGTGATAGGCCACTCTGAACAAATGTGTTTTGAGGGAGCGCCTGAAACTATGAAAATTGTGGATAGTCATAATTTCTTGGGGTAGAGCATTCCAGAGGATTGGCGCAGCACGGGAGAAGTCTTGGAGTCGGGAGTGGGAGGTACGGATTAGTGCAGAGCTTAGTCGAAAGTCGTTTGCAGAGCACAGTGGTCGGTTAGGCCAATAGACAGAAATGAGGGAGGAGATGTAGGGGGGTGCTGCACTGTGGAGAGCTTTGTGGGTGAGAAAAATTACTTTGAATTGGATCCTATAATGAATGTGCAGCCAATGTAAGAACTGGCGAAGAGCGGACGTGTCCGAGTACCGATTAGCCAGATAGATGACCCTGGCTGCTGCATTAAGTATAGGCTGGAGAGGGGATAGTCGAGTAACGGGGAGGCCAATTAATAGAGCGTTGCAGTAATCCAGGTGGGAGTGGATCAATGCTACAGTGAGGGTTTTTGTTGTTTCCATGGTGAGAAAAGGGCGGATTTTAGAGATGTTCTTTAGGTGTAAGTGGCAAGAGCTGGCAAGAGATTGTATATGGGATGTGAAGGAGAGATTGGTGTCAAACATAACACCCAGACAGCACACCTGCTGCCGGGGTGTTATTATGGTGCCACCCACGGAGAGGGAAATGTCAGATTTAGGGAGGTTAGTAGACAGCGGGAGCAGAAGAAGTTCAGTTTTGGACAGGTTGAGTTTCAGATAGAGAGCGGACATGATGTTGGAGACTGCGGACAGACAATCACTGGCGTTCTGTAGTACAGTGGGGGTAAGGTCGGGGAATGACTATATACAATAGTTGTGTGTTATCAGCATAAAGATGATACTGAAAGCCAAATCTGCTGATGGTTTGTCC
This sequence comes from Dendrobates tinctorius, assembly GCF_039654945.1. Lineage (NCBI taxonomy): Eukaryota > Metazoa > Chordata > Amphibia > Anura > Dendrobatidae > Dendrobates > Dendrobates tinctorius. The sequence goes on from NW_027361827.1 coordinate 17,743,547, forward strand.
AATTGGGGCTGTGTAGAGAGAGAAGAGAAGGGGGCAAAGGACTGAGCCCTGAGGTACCCCGACAACGAGAGGAAGAGGAGATGATGTGGAGCCAGAGAACAAAACACTGAAGGAGCAGTCATAAAGATAGGAAGAGAACCAGGAGAGAGCAGTGTCCTTAATGCCTAGTGACTGGAGCCTAGAGAGTAGGAGATGGTGGTCAACAGTGTTGAAAGCTGCAGATAGGTCGAGAAGAATGAGCAGAGAGTGGTCACTGTTACGTTTTGCTGTCAGAAGGTCATTGGTCACTTTGATGAGTGCAGTTTCAGTGGAATGTAGGGGGCGGAAGCCAGACTGTGAAGGGTCTAGAAGGGAGTGAGTGGAGAGGTAACGGGTAAGGCGGGAGTAAACTAGGTGCTCCAAAAGTTTAAAGATGAAGGGGAGATTGGAGACTGGTCTGTAGTTGTTTGTGCCGGATGGGTTGAGAGCGGGTTTCTTTAGTAATGGAGTAACGATGGCGTGTTTGAAGGAGGATGGTAAAATGCCTGAGGAAAGGGAGAGATTAAGACTGCAGTTAGGTGAGTTGTGACGACTGGAGAGAGAGACTGGAGGAGATGTGAGGGAATGGGGTCGGTAGTGCATGTGGTCAGACGAGAGGAAGAGAGGAGTCTGGAGACTTCTTCTGTGATGGGATCAAATGTGGAGAATGATCCAAGGGAGATGCAGGAAGGGATGGGAGTCACAGTACTTGGTGGTGGGGAGCAGATTTCCTGATGGACATTATCTATTTTTTCTGTATATTGGAAGGCCAGGTCATCAGCACAAATGTCTGTGATAGGGGCTTGTGCTTTCGGCCTGAGGAGGGAGTGAAAGGTGTCAAAAAGTTTCTTTGGGTTGTTGGCTAGTGAGGAGATCAGGGTGATGAAGTAGGTCTGTTGGGTGAGGTGAAGGGCAGCGTTATAGGTTCTTAACATAAAATTTAAGTGGATGAAGTCTTCCGGTGTGCGAGTTTTCCTCCATAGGCATTCAGGACTCCTAGAGCATCGCTGGAGAAGTTGAGTTTGCGATGTGAGCCAGGGCTATTTTACTCTGTGCTTGGAAGTTCTCAGGGTGAGGGGAGCTACTTGGTCAAGGGTGCTTCTAAGAGTGTCGTTCTAGTGATTAACAGCCAGATCAGGACAGGAAAAAGAGGAGATTGGGGACAGTGATGAGTGTGGGGAGTCTGAACGTGTCTGAGGATTAATGGCTTGTAGATTTCTGACTGTGTGGAATATAGGAGTGAGCTGGGGTGGGCGAGGATTTGTGAGCACGGAGGAGAGAATGTTGTGATCAGAGAGTGGAAGCGGTGAGTTATTTAGGTGGGAGATTGAACAGAGCCGGACAAAGACCAGATCAAGGGTGTTACCGTCCTTGTGTGTCTCAGAGGTTGAAAGCTGCGAGAGGCTGTAGGGAAGGTGACCTGACGGACGAACGTGTCAGCAAGTAGGAAAGAGGGTTTGCACATTTTAGACAGATAGCAGTTATGACAGTGGGGAAATAGCTAGGAAAGTGTAGGTGACGTGCAGTACCTTGGGTTCACCACTAGATGGCAGGGAGGAGTGTAAGTTCAGGACTTAACAGCAGCTTAGGGCTTTAGAAACCGTTGGTCATGGGGGCGGAGTTACAGGGATCTGGGAAAGTTATAAATTTGACAGGAGGGTTCCAGAAAGTTCCAGTCCCCGGGAGGTGCTCAAGAGACACGGAGTCTCTGAGTGTGTGTTTGCTGTGAGGAGAGCCAAACCAGGGGACTGAGGAGAGAGAAAGTCAGGGGGGTGGTCCTGACATGAATTACCGCAGTACAGACGAGGCCCCGAGGAAAAGCATACCGTATTGAAGACGAAAACTGACTAGTAAAAGTGTTGATGGTGTATGGGCCTAAGGTGACCACAGTGTCTGTGCTGACAGGATCGTCGCTCAGTGAAAAAAGGGCTGGTACGTGTGTTTACGTCCCTGGTGGAAAAGCACGGTGTGGGTAGCGAGGCCTGGAAACGGAGACCCGTGAAGGTATTACGTGTACTGCTGAGGCCGTCAGTCGGACGGTAAGGAATAAACTTGGACCTGTTGTACCCGAAACCTGCCTCCATCTTTTGTCTGTGACGTCTCGCGCGGTATAAAGAGGGACCACCCCCCAGCCCGGCCCACGACCCTACAAGGCCTAGAGAGGTGGTTAGTGGTAGAAACTTGGATGAAGATGTGGAAGTAGGGCTGTTAATGGGGATGTTGAAGTCTCCCAGGATAAGAGTTGGTAGTTCTGAGGACATGAAGTGTGGCAGCCAGGCTGAAAAGTGGTCAAGGAAGTGGGACTTAATCACTGAGGATAATGCTTGTAATGAATTTATAGGAATTTATAGGATCTGAAAGTGTAATTAGTGTAATTGCCAATGGGAAGGAGTAGAAGCAGAGATGGCTCTTAGAATTTGCCCCTTAAACCCACATTTTTCAAGGGTGGCAAATGTGTAGTTCCAGTTTATACAGTCAAACGCATTTTCGGCATCCAGTGATAATAGAATTGAGGGGGCTCTTCACTCCTCTGTGGATGATAGCAAATTCAAAATTCTTCTCGCTCCATCCGTAGCCTGCCTTCCTTAACAAAGCCATCCTGGCCTGAATGTGTAACTCCCAGGAGAACTTTTAGCAGTCTCTGGGCAATCGTCTTAGCATAGATCTTTACATCTGAATTTAACAATGAGATAGGCCTATAGCTTGATATTGATGAGACGAGAGATGTTGACTAAATATCTTATAATATTCATTAGGTAACTAATCTGGGCCTGATGACTTATTTTCCTTTAATTTATGGATTTTTTATTTTATTTAGTGGTAAAAGGAGAGTTTTGCTGATTAATTTGTCTGCAATACATTTCAACTGAATGTGCATACATCAGTTGGAACCAATGATGTTACTGGCGATTACCCTCTGCTCTTGTTCAGTGGCCCACTGAGGACCCGGGGCCCACGATATCATCCTCCAGTTTTCTGCTGACCCAGTCCAACCCTGCTAAAGCCCCACATATGGCCACAGCCATAGCTTAAGTCAGTGATTCTGATTAGCCTTAGTAGGAAGATTGTTCTGGACAGATTAAAGATGCTTTAATGGTGCTCGAGGAAGCTAGAAGGGAGAGACAGTGCTCATAAAGTTATGACCTACAGATATTCTGGAGCAGTGTTATAAATTGGCACGTCTACCTTTTAGTGTCCTGAAGAGACACAATGCCTGTCAAGGCATAAATTGTGCAGCTGCTGAAGCCAATCATGTGGAGGAGGGCGCACAGCTTCATCTGCACATAGTGGCCAGGAGACGGCGACAGATGATGTGGCTGCTGTTTTATAATTCATGAAATGTATAAAACTTTTTTAACCTACTTATTACATCGATGACACTTAAATTGGGCATGTACTTACCTGCTTGCACCTTTTTCAAATATTTAAAACCTCTGCCTGGTATCTCAATGTAGAAGACCTGATGAACGTATCAGTTTAACCCTAAAGCATGTAGCCAATAAAGTGTAAAATTAATAGCAGTCTCCAAGAATCTTCTCCACTAGCACCATCCACTCCTACCTCCTTGAAAATTAGTAGGGCTTTAGCTTGTGCACGTGACAGGTGAAGTTATGGGCTTATGACACTGATTTGCTGCAATCAAGATTGGACAGCAAAAAGCAAAGACCGAAGTGTGTTTCCATTCTTAACGGTCTAAGTGGTGAGGCATAAACTTATGTTGATTGTTATGAATGAGTCACCGAGGAGGAAAAAACAAAAAGCAAGCTAAGCCCAGAAAATCGGAGAGGTTGGTAACTAGCGGATTGCAGACCCCTGATCCTATCCACAACAACTAGCAGTAGCCGTGGAGCATGCCTACGGTGGTCCTAGACACCTCTTCACAGCCGGAGAACTAAATAAGCCTAAAGAAAGAAAGGGAAAATCTAAACTGCCCCAGAGCAGACCCCAAAGCAATAGACAGCCCCCAACATGTATTGTCGGTGAAACAAGATGAAAACACAGATTCAGATAGAAAGATAGGCTGAGCAAACGATGGGGCCCTCACTAACTAGAAAGGACAGGAAAGAAAAGCTGCTGTCTGTAGTCACGCAAAAAACCCTGCCAAAAAAAATGTCCAACACGTTTGATAGAAAAAGGCCCTGAAGTCGCTAGACTTCAAATCACTATATCAGCACTTAGATATATTCTGAAGACAGAGCAAAAGAAATCAACTGATCAGAGACAAAATGGGGATTCAGCCCAGTCCCAGCCAGGGCTGGCTGAACACCAAAACTAAGTAAACCAGACAAAACTCATATGAACAATAGCAGAGAAAACTTAGCTTTAGGAAGGCAGGAACCAAACTGGAAACCAGAAGCCACAGTCAGGAAAAATCACCAGCAAGAAACTAGGGAGTCGGCTGTCTTAAATCCAATCAGAAACTCCTGATGTCCAATCGCAGTCCTCTTCCTCAGATGGCCGGTCTCTGCTATTTAGATCAGCTTCATTACCTCCCTTCACCAACAGAGGGAGTCCAGATAGAGAACTCACTACTCCTATGTCAGCACAGCCAGCTCCATAACCCTCACCAGAAGCCAGAGGCAAACCCGAAAATGAGCTCACAACAGTTGATGCACAAAGAATGAATGGGATGCCACTCACTGTCCTATAAATATCCATGATTTATTGAGGGACTTGTATGCCACACATTGCTCCCCTTCTGAAGATTTTGTAATGCTTCAATAAATCATGGATTTTATAGTACGGTGAGTGCCATCCCATTCATTCTTTGTGCATGGACTTTTGGCGATGTTTCTTTCTGGATTGAGTACCCGTGTGTCCGTGCACATGAGCCTGAAGCGTTTGTGACCCTGCTGTTGGATTGGTTGATTTGGTGGCGCAGCGGTGAAGATTGCCTGCTTCTCTGCATACACTTCTATAAATTTAGGTCGATCAAGTAAAAGATACCCCCTTGGTCCTATGTCAAACATAACTACGTAGAGATGAAAGACCCGCTGTATCAGCTAAGTAAGGGCCCTTTCACACTGTGTTCTTTCCCACATTCAGTGGCCCTGTTGGGGCTTACCGTACGTGGCATGTAAAAGTTTGGGCACTCCTGGTCAAAATTACTGTTATGGTGAACAGTTAAGCAAGGCTGGCATTTTATAAAGCTGGGAAATTTTCATCACTTGGCTTTTCCTAACGATGAAGGTCTGAAACCTTGGCCACAGTTATATCAGCACACAAATCTCCAAGGATGAACAAACTTTTGCATGGAACCATTGTCCATTTTCCTTTTTGTAATTTTTAAAATATAAAAGATGAATATGTGTATATACAGGGTGGGCCATTTATATGGATACACCTAAATAAAATGTGAATGGTTGGTTACATCAACTTCCTGTTTGTGGCACATTAGTATATGGGAGGGGGGAACTTTTCAAGATGGGTGGTGACTATGGTGGCTATTTTGAAGTTGGCCATTTTGAATCCAACTTTATTTTTTTCAGTGGGAAGAGGGTCATGTGACACATCAAACTTATTGAAATTTTCACAAGAAAAACAATGGTGTGTTTGGTTTTAACGTACCTTTATGCTTTCATGAGTTATTTACAAGTTTATGACCACTTATAAAATGTGTTCAAATTGCTGCCCATTGCGTTGGATTGTCAATGCGACCCTCTTCTCCCACTCTTGACACACTGATAGCAACACCACAGAATGAATGCTAGTCTAAGGCGGTCAGATTCCTTGTAGGAATGAAAAAGATTACACTATACTTTGGATAATTTTGGCCACAGCAGCCTTTTTTTAAACAAATATACTGTTAGGTTTCAACCTCTGCACAGGAGGAATCCCGAGCCTTGCCTTCTGCAGTCTCCCATTCAGTCCCGTTTGCTGAGGAGCCTGCTCAGCAAACGCGTCGTTCCCGGCGCCTTGCTCAAGCTAGTGCTGTTAGCTTGGTTGCTGCTGCCATCCCTGGTTCAGCTATAGCAGCCTGCACTAGCCAGCGGCGAGCAGCTCCTGGGACTAAGTCCCTTTTTCACTCCACTGAGCATGCCCATGGCTCAACCTCCCATTGGAGGTATCCTTGCTGCCGTGGGCAGAGTTCGCTTTGAACAATGCTGTGGCCTATTCCACCGGTCAGACCCCATTCCTCCTTAATTATGGCCAGCATCCGCGCGTTCTGGTGCCCATGCCCATGTCGTCCACCGACTCTAGGGTGGCAGACAGGGAGGTGGAGGCACGTGACATTTGGGACTGCATTCAGGATGAGTCCTCCGTTGATGCACACCGGCGCCCTGCTCTGACGACTTGGTGTGGCTCTCCACTTGTAACATCAGGCTGCGGGTTGAGTCCACTAAGTTCACTTCATACAGCTGAGGCCTAAAGTATTGACACCCCTGAAATTCTGTCAGATAATACTCAGTTTCTTCCTGAAAATGATTGCAAACACAAATTCTTTGGTATTATTATCTTCATTTAATTTGTCTTAAATGAAAAAACACAAAAGAGAATGAAGCAAAAAGCAAAACAAAAGTATTGGCACCCTCAGCCTAATACTTGGTTGCACAACCTTTAGCCAAAATAACTGTGACCAACCGCTTCCGGTAACCATCAATGAGTTTCTTACAATGCTCTGCTGGAATTTTAGACCATTCTTCTTTGGCAAACTGCTCCAGGTCCCTGATATTTGAAGGGTGCCTTCTCCAAACTGCCATTTTTAGATCTCTACACAGGTGTTCTATGGGATTCAGGTCTGGACTCATTGCTGGCCACCTTAGAAGTCTCCAGTGCTTTCTCTCAAACCATTTTCTAGTGCTTTTTGAAGTGTGTTTTGGGTCATTGTCCTGCTGGAAGACCCATGACCTCTGAGGGAGACCCAGCTTTCTCACACTGGGCCCTACATTATGCTGCAAAATTTGTTGGTAGTCTTCAGACTTCATAATGCCATGCACACGGTCAAGCAGTCCAGTGTCAGAGGCAGCAAAGCAACCCCAAAACATCAAGGAACCTCCACCATGTTTGACTGTAGGGACTGTGTTCTTTTCTTTGAATGCCTCTTTTTTTCTCCTGTAAACTCTATGTTGATGCCTTTGCCCAAAAAGCTCTACTTTTGTCTCATCTGACCAGAGAACATTCTTCCAAAACCTTTTAGGCTTTTTCAGGTAAGTTTTGGCAAACTCCAGCCTGGCTTTTTTATGTCTCGGGGTAAGAAGTGGGGTCTTCTTGGGTCTCCTACCATACAGTCCCTTTTCATTCAGACGCCAATGGATAGTACGGGTTGACACTGTTGTACCCTCGGACTGCAGGGCAGCTTGAACTTGTTTGGATGTTAGTCGAGGTTCTTTATCCAACATCCGCACAATCTTGCGTTGAAATCTCTTGTCAATTTTTCTTTTCCGTCCACATGTAGGGAGGTTAGCCACAGTGCCATGGGCTTTAAACTTCTTGATGACACTGCGCACGGTAGACACAGGGACATTCAGGTCTTTGGAGATGGACTTGTAGCCTTGAGATTGCTCACGCTTCCTCACAATTTGGTTTCTCAAGTCCTCAGACAGTTCTTTGGTCTTCTTTCTTTTCTCCATGCTCAATGTGGTACACACAAGGACACAGGACAAAGGTTGAGTCAACTTTAATCCATGTCAACTGGCTGCAAGTGTGATTTAGTTATTGCCAACACCTGTTAGGTGCCACAGGTAAGTTACAGGTGCTGTTAATTACACAAATTAGAGAAGCATCACATGATTTTTCGAACAGTGCCAATACTTTTGTCCACCCTCTTTTTTATGTTTGTTGTGGAATTATATCCAATTTGGCTTTAATTCTTTTTGTGTTTTTTCATTTAAGACAAATTAAATGAAGATAATAATACCAAAGAATTTGTGTTTCCAATCATTTTCAGGAAGAAACTGAGTATTATCTGACAGAATTGCAGGGGTGTCAATACTTTTGGCCACAACTGTAGGTCCCTTCAAGGTCCATGAGCAGGTTAACCCTGTGTTCTACCTTCTGACCCTTCCTCCACACCTGAGTATCACGGACACCTTCCACGTGTCCCTCCTTAAGCCCATTTACTTGTCCAGATTTACTAAGTCATCTACCGGGACATCAGGCTTGTCCTCGGACGAGTACGAGGTGAACGCTATTGTGGGGTGTAAGGTGGTACATGGCAAAAAGTATTACCTAGTGGACTGGAAGGGTCATGGCCCAGAGGATAGGACCTGGGAACCTGAGGAGAATATTCATGCTCCTCTGCTCATTGTGGCCTTTGAGCATAGCGAGGCACAGTGCCCTAGGACGGGGGGTAATGTTAGGTGTCAGGTTTCTCCCTCTGCATAGGAGGAATCCCGAGCCTTGCCTTCTGCGGTCTCCCATTCATTCTTGGCCACGGAGGAGCCTGCTCAGCAAAGACATCGTTCCCAGCACCTTGCTCAAGCTAGTGCTGTCAGGTAGGTTGCTGCTGCTATCCCTGGTTCAGCTATTGCAGCCTACACTAGCCAGTGGCGAGCAACTCCTGGGACGAAGTCCCTTTTTTGCTCCACTGAGCACACCCATGGCTCAACCTCCCATTGGAGTTCAGGGGTCACATACTCAGGTCCCGTTCCTGTTCCGATTGGACCAACAGGAAGGTCCCGGAAGGACGCTGCTATATAAGGTTCACATGGCCGCTTGGCCATGCGCTAGTATAGACTGAAATTGTGTGTGTGTGGATGCGTGTATGTCATCTGGTGACTGACTCCTTATGATTCTCTCCCTCTGTGTATGTTATAGGGTCTTGGAGCTAACTAGCGCCAGTCTGTGCCATCCTGCACCAAGCACGATTATACTGTGTCAAGTAGCAGCACCCGGCAGTGCGGCGCCATGTGCATTAAGTGCGCTTTCCAAGCCCTAAGTCTGGGTGGTTAGTGGTGTCTGCCAGAACGGTGCTGTGCACACTTAGTGCACTATATCTTCTGTTTAGTTTCTTCCTGGCACCGCAGTTGCGGAGCCAAGCGCTAGTGGTCTAGAAGGACTCTAACCCAGCGTCTTTGGGGCTGAGTCCTGAGACTGTACACTAGCGCTCACTCCGCCGAGTCCTGTGAAGTTAACAGGCTCTGGCATCTTTTACAGCGGCTCTGTGAACTAAGTTCGCTCCCGTACACCCGGGTCAGTGGTTAACCCGCCGGTGTTTAATTAGTACTCCACCATTACCGAGCAGCAGTTTACCATCTCTGCACAGTGGACCCCAGGTTGCGATCGCACTTTCTCATATTTTATATTTAGTGCGATCTGCAACCCTAACACATACAATATTAAATTCAAGTTATTATAATATAGGAAGGGTCCTTGAAGCTCCCAAAAGTCTGGCGATCACCAAACATAAACCGTGAACATAATTAAAATATAATTAAACCATAATTACTCCCAGCCATTACCCCACTGGCTAGGGAGCACCATAACCCAAAGGGTTCCATTGTCCATTTAAACTTCCCGGGGATCTGACAATCCATTGCTGAAAATCCTCCTAAAATTCACCAGATCAAGACCATTTTAAATTTCCAACTGAGGAATCCATCTCAACTTCAAGGACTCCCCCAACCATCAAAACTCACCATAATCCAAGAATTGTTGTTGCCATCAACCACAATTGGAAATTAAAACTTCAGGGCGGGCGGGACTTGACCCTTGAGAGCGGGAAAGTGCAGAACCCCTCCCCATGAGTGTCCACATAAATGTCCCACCCCACTCCCTCTCTACCCCCCACCCCCTCCAACCCATTGTCATACCTGCCTCTGCCCATGCCATTGTGGGGAAGCTTTGCTCTGGCCTTTCCTCTTCTGCAGTCACACTATATGTGTAAATTGTGAAATTGCGCATTGATTCTCATCCACCAGATTGTCATCTTCTTTTCTCAGTGTTCTATTGAATGAAACGATTGTGAATCCAGTTGACTTGTGACTTGCAGATATTTAAAACGCTTATTTGCGGTCAAGCGACTGCCCACTCATGCGGGGAATACTGAGGTATCACAAACCTGTACGCATTGCACACTGCCACAATTCGGTAATCTCCAATCACATAGAGTGACTGCAGAAATTTGTCCAAAGTGCAGAAAACCCCTTTTAGACTCCATTCTTAATGCACCCTTAAAAAGGAGATACAGCAAATAAAACAAACATGATCTTTCAAATGTCAGCAGCTGCACCGTTTGGATTTTCCCAGATCATGTTTCACTACAACTTGTTTGAAGACCAGTTTTTTTTGGTTATTCTTATTACAATTTGTTAGCAGCGGATTAATCAGTGTAACATCCAGAGTCAGCAACACAGAATGTAGATTTATTCATATCCAAGTTGAACAGCTTACAGCATGAAATGTGATCAGTCTGGTATCTGCTGTGGCTTGCAGCATGGGAGCATTACAACAACAAGAAGGGAAGAGAAGGAGGGGGCATCCTGTCTGTTTTTTTTTTCGTCACTGAACTTTGTTAACAATCTCACAATATGCACAATATATAAAACAGTACAGTAGTAGTTGTTGCAATACATACAGATCAATATGCATTATTCCAACACCCCCACTCAACAACTACTTATCCTCTTAGTCACAGTGTGGTTCTCAATTCTTGGAACCTGGCTCGTGGCAATGGCTTTGTCATAATTTTAGCTGCCATCTTATCAGTTTCGCAATAGACGAACTGAATTATGCCACGATCTATCAAATCACGTAAATGTTGATGTCTGACGTCAATGTGCTTGGTTCTAGCACCTATCTTTTCACTGCATGCAAGTTTAATGCATCCTTGGTTGTCCTCATAAATCACCGTCGGCTGAGTTGACGGTGTGCCAAGATCATCCATCAATTGTCTAAGCCAAATGACCTCCTGGCTTGCATAGGCTGCGGACACATACTCCGCTTCTGTAGATGACAAGGCAACAGACACTTGTTTCCTACTAGACCAGGAGATTAAACTTTCTCCAACTTTAAACAAGTATCCGCTTGTGGATTTACGATCATGCGAATCACCAGCCCAATCTGCATCTACATAGCCGGTGAGTTCTAAATCTCCCGTTGCAGACAGCTTTAAATTTACATCTTGCGTTTCCTTTAAATATTGGAGAAGGCTCTTAACAGCATTCCAGTCTCTTTGGCATGGTTTTTCCACATATCTGCAAAGGATTCCAACTGTTGTTGTGATATCCGGTCGAGTCATAGTTGATATGTATAGAAGTGCCCCCACTGCCTGACGATATTTCTCATTGTTTGGCAACAGGTCATCTTCTCCGTCCAGCTTCAGGTAGGATGGTTCCATTGGGGTTGATATACCTTTGGCTTCTGACATTCCAAACTGATTCAGAATCGAATTAATTTTTGCACTTTGGTTTAGAAGAAAACTTCCATCTTCCTCTCTCTGGATTTGGATTCCTAGATAATATGTCACATTTCCAGGGTCTTTCGTTTCAAAATGCTGGTTCAGAATTTCAGCCATTTTTCCAATTTCTGCGTCTTCCTGATGAACTACAATCACATCGTCCACATATAAGAGAATATACATCCACTTTCCATCTGTATATTTTGTGTATAAGCATGGATCCGCTTGACCTCTTTTAAAACCTTCTTCCAACAAGACCTTATTCATCTTGGTATTCCATGCTCTTGCTGATTGCTTAAGACCATAAAGGGATTTTTGTAGTTTGCAAACAAGATTCTCTTCACCCCCTTTTACATAACCTTCAGGTTGAGTCATGTATAAGTCTTCCTCAATGTCATCATTTAAAAAGGCAGTTTTTATATTCAAATGTCTGACATTCATCTTTTGTACAGCAGGTACAGCTAACAAAGCTCTGAACGTGGTCTGTTTAGCGACTGGAGCAAACGTAGCATCGTAATCTTCGCCATACTTTTGAGAATATCCTTTTGCCACCAACCTTGCTTTAAATCTGTGGACTTTACCTTCAGAATCATACTTGGTTTTGAAGACCCACTTGCACTTGATTGCCTTTTTGCCCTGTGGCAGCTTGGTGAGTTTCCAAGTTTGAAGTTGATGAAGCGATTTGATTTCCTCATTAGCAGCATTGATCCATTTTGTTCTTTCATGGACAGGTAGTTCTTGCATTTCATCCCATGACTGCGGCTCTGATTCAGGTAGTGTCTTGACTATGTAGGCTAGACGTTTAGCTGGTACGCCTCTGTTTGATCTTGAAGATCTCCTGATTTCAGATTCACCTGATTTTTCTGTTGTTCCTTCAGTGGTTGAAGAATCCAGCCAGACCTCTACATCCTCCTTGTTATTGTCTTGTAATTGTGACTTCAGCTGGACTACTGGCGTGATGTCACAAAACTTGGGGGACACAAAGTTCTCATCAATCACTATATCTCTACTTATTGTGACCTTGTTTGATTCTGGGTGTAGAATCCAATAACCTTTCTGGGTTTCACTGTAGCCTACCAGGATCCCTTCATTAGCGTGAGGTTCCCACTTAGTTCGCCTTTCTTTGGGAACATGTACAAGCGCTTTACTTCCGAATATTCTTATATGATGTAGTTTTGGCTTTCTGCTGTTCCATTGCTCAAACGGAGTTTTCTCTGTAGCTTTACCTGGTAGTCTGTTCTGAAGATAGCAAGCTGTCATGATTGCTTCAACCCAATATGCTGTGGGAAGATTTGCATCAAACAACATACTTCTTCCACTTTCACAGAGTGTTCGGTTCCTTCTTTCCGCGACACCATTTTGCTCAGGATTGTACGGTACAGTGGTCTGAAATAGGATTCCATTTTTCCTTAAAATGCTCTGTGTCTCATTACTTGTGTATTCAGTCCCATTATCTGCATGTAGAATCTTTGGCATTCTCCCAAATTTATTATATACCTCAGCTAGATATACTTCAAGTTTCTCTGGAACTTCTTTCTTGCTGTGAAGCAGATGGACAACTGTATATCTTGAATGATCATCAATAAATGTGAGAAAATATCTCTTCTTCCCAGGAGTCTGAGTGCTCATTGGACCACAGACATCTGTACGTATTAAATCTAGTGTCTGTTCTGTTCTTGTAGTACTTCTCTTAGGAAAAGCTTTTCTAGACATTTTCCCTTTGATGCAGCTAGTACATTTCATTATCTGGTTACATAGATCAATTGTAATGTCCTCAGCTAGTTGCTTTTGAACTAACTTCCTTATTGCTTCTGGGTCTCTGTGTGCTAGGCGCCTATGCCATACATGAATGTAGTTATTGTGCCTTTCTTCCTGAGCAGTGTACACACACTCTTTGCATTTAAGCTGGTAAAGTTCATTTGTGATTTTTCCTTCTGCTAGTGTGTGGCCCTCTTTTGTGATGATGCAGCTATCATGCTTAAATGTAACTTCATTTCCTTGTTATGTGAGTTTCTTCACAGATAGTAAATTACTCTCAAAACTAGGCACATAGAGCACATCTTTTACTGGGATCTTCTTGCTTTGTGTTGGTGAGATTTGACAATCAATATAACCATCTCCTATACCTTGTGAAGTCATGTACTGACCATTAGCCATAATCACTTTCTCTGACTTACTTTGGTTAAGCTTAGAAAAGAAGTCCCTGTTATTAGTCATGTGACTAGTTGCTCCAGAGTCTATACACCATGCATGCTTTGATGTATTTACACTGACAGTAAATGCAGTTTCAGTATTCACAGAATCATTTTCTGCAGACACAGCACTTTTAACCCTTTGAAGACTGCTTTGCTTTTTCAGCTGATTCATTCTAGCTTTCCAGACTCTACAGTCGGCTTTCAAATGTCCTGATTTCTTGCAAACAAAACATTCACGTGTTTCTTTTAGGTGCTTTCTGTTATCATTTAGATTTTGTGTCTGTAAAGCAGATTCTGCATCGCATGTCCTGTTGTTTACACCTTCCGCTTTCCGCTTATATTCATCTATGAGCTTCCCTCTGACATACTCCAATGTAAGCTCATCATCTGGGCGCGCATCTAGTGCGGTTACAAGCGTGTCATAGTTTTCTGGAAGACCACTAAGCAGTAATGCGGCTACATGAAAGTCCTTCAAACCTTCCCCAATGCCTCTCAGGCATTCTACAATCTCTAGAATGCTTGTTATGTAGTCCTGCATATCCTGGCCATTCTGTAGTTTAGACTGGTACAATTTTCTCATGAGATAAAGTTTATTGCTTAAATGTATCCTCTCATGCACCTTTTGCAGCTGCTCCCACATTTCTCTTGCAGTTTCACTTTTACACACATGCACAATCTGATCATCATCTATACTGAGTGATATGGTACTTTGTGCTTTCTGATCCATCTCTATCCACTCCTGTGATACTGGGTCAGGTTTAGGCTCCTGCGTGTATTTCCACATACCTTCTCTTATCAGCAACATTTTCACTTTGAATTTCCAGGATTGATAATTCTGGTTAGTGAGACTTGGTACTGTAAACTTCATGAGTTGCTGCTGCTGGTGGCCATCTTTGCTGTCTTCCTTTCTTTTCTTTTCTCTGTGCTCTGGGGATCTGGGACTCTAGGACTCTGGGCCCATAACCTGTTAGCAGCGGATTAATCAGCGTAACATCCAGAGTCAGCAACACAGAATGTAGATTTATTCATATCCAGGTTGAACAGCTTACAGCATGAAATGTGATCAGTCTGGTATCTGCTGTGGCTTGCAGCATGGGAGCATTACAACAACAAGAAGGGAAGAGAAGGAGGGGGCATCCTGTCTGTTTTTTTTTTTTTGTCACTGAACTTTGTTAACAATCTCACAATATGCACAATATATAAAACAGTACAGTAGTAGTTGTTGCAATACATACAGATAAATATGCATTATTCCAACACAATTTACTCAAATTCTCAATATTCTAGCTTACCATTCTTTAAAGCACCCTGTAATTCTTTATGAATATCATTAAAAGGAGATGTCTAATTTTATAGTGCTTATAAAAATATCCCATTATTCCAACACAAGCAAAAACCCAGAGATTGTACATGCTGCTTTGGAAATCTGATGTCCTGGCCAGGCCAGCACTATGAGAATGTGATCTCTAAAATTTTTAAGAACTAGAAGAAACCATCCTGTCTATTTAAGAACTTAAGAAAATGGCAAGTTGCAAAGTGATCTGAATAGGCTGGGTTCTAAAAATGAAGATTGGAGGAGCTGCTGACCTAGGGGCTAAACTTTTTTTTAATATATCTCCAGTTTCTATCAAATCCCATTTTCAACATCCAAGCTTTCTGATCTGAACCCAGTTATACTAAATGTAATGTAAATTGCAGAATTAACCATTTAGATCTTTGTATCTTCAAGTTGTATAGAGCCTTAATATAATTAAGTTGACAAAATATGACATCAACAGACTTTCATAAGGCCATACTTTAACTCCGAATGTATCCGATTTGATCTAAAGGTAAAATGAGGTTTTTTTAATCTTATATACCGTAATTAAAAAGGTTATCCAAGACAATTTTATTTTTCTCTTATAGTTGTTCACTATTGTACCTAGATAAAACACACAAATTGAGCTGGAGTCTGAGTTGGTATACATGCAATATAAACACCCATGTTCACATTAGCCATTAGACATAACCTATAAGAAACAAGATGAGCATACACCCCGCTTTAACTAAATAAGTAAAACGCAAAAGTGCACTTAAGTGTAGGACCGGCCCGAACAGGGTCACCTGCCTGCTGGTGGGATGGCTTTTATGCTTTTTTTTAATTAAAATGGGTGTTACTAAGAAACTTATGTTATTTAAATGTTTTCCTTATTTAGTTAGAGTAGGGTTAATAGTCATTTTGTTTCTTGTAGGTTTTGTTTGTTTAATGGCTAATTTGAACATGTGTTTATATGTTGCAAGTATACCAACTCAAACTTCAGCTCAATTTGTGTACTTTTTCTTGGATTTTGGCATTTTGTGCAATTTAGGCCTTCCTTCTTTGAGCAGGATTTTACATTTTAAAAAGTGTCCCAAGACTGAGGTGTACAGAGTTTGGAACCCAGTCCTTTGTCTGCACTTATTCACACAGGTCACTTCTGATACATGGTAAGGTTTTAATATTAGACTTTGTAGGACTGCCCCAAATAGGGTCACCTTGCCACAGGTGGATGGCTTTTATGCTTTTTTTTTATCAAAAACAGTGTTACTAAGAACTCTATATTATTGAAACGCACTTTTGCTTTTTACTTATTTAGTTACAGCAAGGTTTATGCTCATTTTGTTTCTTGTAGGTTTTAACTACTGTACCTGAATGCTCTGCCTGGCGCCAGCTCACAGAGATCACAGACCTCTCCTGACGGCTATTCTACTGTTTCACGTCAATAGAGCAGCTCTACCTCTTCTGCTGTGCTCTGTTGACGTGGCGTAACTGCTGATGTCATGCTAATTTACAGCCAGGCTGGTTCTCTGCAGTTATGCAGCTGGGAGTCGACTGTCAATCACCATGATATCAGGAGTCATGCCCTGTAAACAGAGCAGAGCGGAAGAGAAGCAACTGCTCTATCAATGTGATGTCACCAAAAGCCACAGAATCGCCAGCAAGAGTTGTCCAACACACACAACAGCAGGTAGTGAGCAATTACCTCCCTGTCAAGTCTTAGGCCCATAGGGTAAAAATAAAATGCTAACCCTTTTAGTTAGATTCAGTGTGTTAGATCTACTCCATACTCTATCTATCTAGTGTTGAAAGTAAGCCTGTCTGACATCTTTGACACAAAGCAGCAATACCAAAACAGAAGCACGGACTGTAATGCAAAGATGGCGGGTGGCACCTGTTGTTGAGGCAATAAATAGGGTCCTTGTGGCGCCCCAGTGGGTCCAGTCGCCACAGAGGTACTGCATCTCAGCCAGAGGTGTGGTTTCTCATGACCAGGTAAGGTGGGGACACCTCACCACACTCTTAACACTGCATTCAACACACACACTAGCTAGTCAGGGCACCTGGGCGTACCCTACGGGAGGATGGCCTCATCCCAGACTGGTTAGGAAAGGGTGTTGGGAGCTAGATGGGAAGGTAGGTAATGGGGAGGAGCTTAGAAAGTGGAGTGATGTAGAGTAGCCAATGGGAACATCAAGTGGGCGGAGCTTAGAGAAAGAGTGGGAGATTTGAAGAGAGTTGATGGAGTCCCCTCAGGGGAAGAGAGAAGGATCTGCTTGGAGCAGCTCCTGTCAAGAAAAGCTGCTGCATAGATTGGCTGGGAGGAGAAGCTCCCGGGAGGAAAGAAAGGATTTTCTAGAGACCCACGCTGATTGTTATTAGGTGGGAGAAGAAAATAGGTCGCAGAAGGGTCTCAGCCCCTAGCCTAGTGAAGTAAACAATGAACTTAAATAGTAAGCTGAAAGCTGTGGTTGCTGTATGAGCCACAGCGAATCCCACAGTTATATTCCCAGAAAGGCAGCCATATAGGATCAGGAAGCCGCCTGAGTGATGAGTTCTGACAGGATCCGCGGCAGCTGGCCTGGGACATTGACTGTGAAGGTGCTAGAAAGGGAGGAAGGAGAGTGGAAATCAGCACAAGTGAGACGGACTAGGAAGGAACAGAGTGTGTTGGAGGGGTAAGCTCATCTACCTGGGAGTTTACTGGACCCCTGACCTGGAGGACTCAGCATCGAAGCGGGCGTCTGGTGCACCGGACAGTGAGTAAAGCCCATTGAACTACATGCGACTGTGTCCTTCATTTCACTCCTGCGCCACTCCTTCACTCCACTCCACATCTAGCAACTCTACCAACAACTACATCTATTCTGCCCTGGGACTACAGCCCTACCTGTGGAGGGCTACAACATCACAGCTGCGCCCAACATCCATCCCAGAAAAGCAACACTGCATCGCTGGTCACCTCTGACCAGATTGCCACAGGTGGCGTCACGTATTCAACTATAAACTTTATTCTCATCTCCTTAAATACCCCCACCACAAACTATTGCCATTGACCGCCTGAGGCCACGGACCGGGTCCCAGCCGCCGTGATACCGTCCCCCATTGAAGTCGACGGGCCCGGCTCTGAGTACCCCCGCGGTCCCTGGGGCGCATCATCCTTGATTAGGTTTATAATTTATTTCGGACCATGGATCCGTTATATGTTCATTTTGCAAGGCTGCGATAAAATCACGGCATACACATGACATATGGATGCCATACGGATGTCACATACTTACATGTGAGGAAATCGCATCATCGCATTGCAAATGGATTACACACAGATCACCATACGGAGAACATTGGTGCAATTCTCGGCCGAGAGAATCAAAACGATTTTTCATACGGCAAGTGTGACTCCAGCCTAAAGAAGAGACCGATTCTTTATGGAGAGAAGGGTTCTTGTTAGACATTGTAGACTGTGAAGAGTCAGTTTTCCATCTCTCCCTTTGAATTCTTTAAGTTGGTATTAACTTCTCTGGTGGGGCCGCCCCCTATTTTAACCATAATGGAGGGGAAATTATTTGTTGACGTATAGCATTAGAAAAAGTTCGAATTATTAAGCAAAAAAAAAAAAAACTGTTCACATGCTGAAAACTAAATCTCACAAGTTTAGGAGAATATAAACCAGGAGTATATGTGCATAAAAGGACTATGAAATGTCATTTCTCTTAGGCCACTAGGCGTCACTAAAGAATCAAAAACCAGAATATGAGCAATTTTCAGAGCCTACTTAATGTTGTTAGTTATCTGATAGCAGGGCCAGCAATCTAATAGCAGAGGAGGAAAGGTGTAGCGAGGGGATGCCAAGGAACAATATGATATACTTTCCTCCTAAAACACAAGTTATGTTTTCTTATCCATACAGGAACTTGGAGAAAAAGAGGATCTCTCAGGCAAGAGATGGTGAGGAAAGCAGCTGAATAGAGGGGTGGTGGGGGGGGATTAGCTCAGACAGTGAAGTCAATAGAAGCTCATCACAAAAATCCCCCTGTGCTCGCCCTCTGGTCCACTATGGCATCAGGACCCCTGCTACTGAAGGCCACAGCTCAAACTTCAGCTCAATTTGAGTACTTTTTCTTGGATTTTGGCATTTTGTGCAAGTTAGGCCTCCCTTCCTTGAGCAGGATATTACATTTTAATAAGTGTCCCAAGGCTGAGTTGTCCAGTGTTCGGAACCCAGTCCTTTGTCTGCACTTATTCACACAGGTCACTTCTGATACATGGTAAGGTTTTAATATTAGACTTTGTAGGACTGCCCCAAATAGGGTCACCTTGACACTGGTGGATGGCTTTTATGCTTTTTTTTTAAATCAGAAACAGTGTTATTAAGAACTCTATTTTATTGAAATGCACTTTTGCTTTTTACTTATTTAGTTACAGCAAGGTTTATGCTCATTTTGTTTCTTGTAGGTTTTAACTACTGTACCTGAATGGTCTGCCTGGCGACAGCTCACAGAGATCACAGACCACTCCTGACGGCTATTCTACTGTTTCACATCAACAGAGCAGCTCTACCTCTTCTGCTGTGCTCTGTTGACGTGGTGTGACTGCTGATATCATGCTAATTTACAGCCAGGCTGGTTCCCTGCAATTATGCATCTAGGAGCCGACTGTCAATCACCATGATATCGGCAGTCATGCCCTGTCAACAGAGCAGAGTGGAAGAGAAGCAACTGCTCTATCAATGTGATGTCACCAAAAGCCACAGAATCGCCAGCAAGAGTGGTCCAACACACACAACAGCAGGTAGTGAGCAATTACCTCCCTGTCAAATCTTAGGCCATAGGGTAAAAATAAAATGCTAACCCCTTTAGTTAGAGTATGGAGTAGATCTAACACACTGAATCTGTATAAAGCTGGCCCTATGTGGTATAATGCCTAATATATGTATTGTGTGCAAACATTATACATATAACTTTCAACACAATAGTTTTCTTCACCAGTTGTATAAATCTGGCATTGACGCCCAGATTTTATTTGGGAGCTGGATATCCCCTTTAGTCTGACATTTGTTGAACAGTTTCCTCAATTTCTCCCCCTGCCACTCCTGTATTGCTTAAACTGATGTGAAAAGTGCAAACAAAGCTTTGTTCCGCCTATGCGACATGAGTAGTTCAGCAGAAATGAGGAAGTATTTTCTGCTCGCTTCTCACTGTCATTCTGTCAGACTCTTTGGATATCTAGTTATCTAAAAACAATCTACTCAGTTACTTCTACCTGGCGACTGAGATTATAGCCCAAAAAAAGGGCAACATTTCCTACGACCAAGGCAGATCAAGCACAGCACCTATTCGGAATGTCATTTTGAACATAGATCCCAAACAGATCATACAGGAAGTCACTTCATGCAAAAGACAATTCTTGTTCAAAGCCTTAAAGACCGATTAAAGGCACCTACAACCATGGCAAATGTGAGGACCTGGATTGAGCCAGTAGTTGCTGCAGCTCAGGTGGCCAGTTCCTTCTATGACACTGCATTGCTTTTTGCAGTAAAAAATTACTATAACCATTCTATTGCATCTCTAAATACATCTGATAGCTACATGCTTCAGAAATCCATATCAAACTTCTACATCATTCACAACCTGATCTTGGGACTTGCACCTTTGCTTTCTGCCTACATTTTGGCAAAAATTGGCGACCGGCAAAGGAGGAAGGTTACTATAATTGTGCCACTATTTGGATACCTAATATCAAGGAGCCTTTTGCTGCTGGTCATCCTTTTGGACTGGCCTATTGAAGTAATGTTTGGCTCTGCCGCTTTGAATGGTTTAACTGGTTGGTTCACAACCTACTGGGCTGGAGTTATGGCCTGGGCTTCTGAAAGCTCCTCCGAACAAAGCCGCTCTCTGAAATTCATCGTCATTGAACTGGTATATGGAATTGCTGGTTTTATTGGTAGTTTATCATCTGGACATATTTTTGTGAGCGTGAGAATTACAAACCATCAAGGTACAACCCTAGTGATTGGTAGTATTTCACTTTATGCATTTTGTCTGTTGTATTCTATTTTTGTGCTTAAAGTGCCCCAGCATGAAAACACAGGAATAGCTAATCATGGACATGTATCCTCTGAGGAACCTACTGAAAGTTCAAAGCTTCTCGGAGGAATAGTTAAAGAACCACCTCTGAGCACTACATCTGGGACACCATCTCGAGGCTTTATCACTCTTCTTTTCGCTAGTGCCATATTGTACAATGTTGCAGTTGACGGATGTGTTGATGTACTTTCTTTATTTTTGCTAAACAAACCACTTAATTTCAACCCTGAGTACATTGGTTATGCTAATGCGGCAGGCTACATGATATTCGTCACCAGTTTCTTAGCCGTGTTTGTTTCATCCAGGTGGTTTAAGGATGTCTCCTTGATTTTGATTGGCATAGCGTCTTTCATTGGTGGAATATTCATTATGGCATTTGTGCGATGGACATTCTTATTTTTCATAGGTAAGTAGAAGGGTATTGTATAAAGGAAAATTTATAAAATATAATATTATTATCAGAATGATGACTTTTGTCCAACAAAACATGCCCCATAAATTTTAGGGTTGCCTTCTTCCGTTAGTTTCTACTAATTGGTAAGATTCATTGAAGTAGTCTGCCAGCTACAAGCATTACAATCCCTGTAAACAACCTTTTGCTTATCGTGGATGATTTGTCATTAGATGTGATTGTAAGGAGGAATTTATTTGAAATGCGATTTAATTATTAAGTTATCGGAGTACCAGAAAATATGGCTGCATGATCCAGATCTGGGTAACATGTATAAATCAATAAAAATTAGTCCATAGTGTACTTGGTAGGTGCTTAGCGGAAAATTAAGTGTAAAAGCCACTCTCTACCTAGGCATTTAGATAGATGACTTGGGAACCAAATGACATTTTTGTTCCAGATGAAGTGGAGCTTAACTAGAACCCGGAGCCACACCTTAAAACAAAATGTATAAAAGTGGTATATGTTGATCAGTTTTATTTTGAAATGTTTTGCAGCTCGTGCAGTAATGATGTTTGCGCTAATACCACTCCCAACTATAAGGTCTACTTTATCCAAACATATACAAGGATCATCATATGGTAAGTAAAGAAAGCTAATATGGTACTTCCGTTGTAGTGACCTCCGGCGTGCGCACTAGGGTGACCGGATCTCATATGGGGGGGGGAAAAATGTCAGAATCTTGTTCGTCTGGACCCCACAAAACGATTCCCCTTTCCAGATATTGAGAGAGCCAAAATTTGAGCTCGATCAAACGACGTTAACCCGTGCCGCTCGTCGCTCAAAGTTTGAAAAAATCCAAATTGAGGTATTTTAAGATTTAGGTATTTTGCATAGTCTGTTAGACTATAAAGAATGTGACAACAACATTGCAGAAATAGCCCTGACCAAATTTTCGAACCATTTGTGGTATTTGAATGCAGAGTTGGTGGGATTATCGTTTTTTGATCCCACCATTACAGACAATGAAAAGTTGTTAATGAACCATCAGAGCACGCTAACCTACATGAGTTGATAATTTTACATAGTTATCTAATCTATTCTAGAGCTTTTGTTAAAGTAGTTTTTGAAACGTCAGAATATAATGCTCGGCATTTGCTTACAACTTGCAGGACATATTGCTTTTGTTCTTCATCTTTTGTCAGAAGGTCGTTAAAGTCGGTTACTTCCTACCTCTTTTAATTTTTCTTTCCTAACTTTTGGATTTACAACCCTAGCGTGCTCTGATGGTTCATCTGTGCTACTGAGCAATTTATTAGCCATTAACAACTTTTCATTGTCTGTAATGGTGGGATCAAAAAACGATAATCCCACCAACTCTGCATTCAAATACCACAAATGGTTCGAAAATTTGGTCAGGGCTATTTCTGCAATGTTGTTGTCACATTCTTTATAGTCTAACAGACTATGCAAAATACCTAAATCTTAAAATACCTCAATTTGGATTTTTTCAAACTTTGAGCGACGAGCGGCACGGGTTAACGTCGTTTGATCGAGCTCAAATTTTGGCTATCTCAATATCTGGAAAGGGGAATCGTTTTGTGGGGTCCAGACGGACAAAATTCCGACATCGATTTTTTGCGGTCACCCTAGTGCGCACCAATAAGGTGCTCTCCCCACTTCCTCCCTGCATAGTCATCACCATATACACATGGTTCCTAGCCATGACTGTGCAGGGAGGAAGTGGGGAGAGCATATTATAGGCACGCACTCCTGCGCAGAAGATCCCTGAGTGCGAGTGCAGCACCCAAAGAAGGGAGGATGAGGTATGTATTCCTGAGGGAGTGCAAGGTGCAGGTGCGGGATTCCGGGGCCATAACTGACATGCATGGGAGGGAGGTAGTATTACAATGAAGACAGGAGGCAGGATTTCATCCAGGCACCGCACGCCCCGGATCCTGGAAGAAATCAGTAGCATAGGGAAAGAATATAACATTCTCAGCAACAAGACCATTAATATGAGGCATGCAGGTAGGACTAGTGTAACATTTCTATTACCTGTATGCTCATATTAATAGGTCATATACATCCCAGGGGGTGAAAGATTCCCTTTAAACATAACCTATCGGCAGCATTTTTCAAAGTAAAGTATAGACAGGACCATATTGGTGCTGTCATACTGATTAAAAGTTGTTTGAAGTTTCCTTGTATTCATATCTTCGTGCATACAGTATAGGGGGGCTATTGCTAGGGTCTTCAGCTTTGTTCCATCCCCTCCGCTGTGTGTGGGTGTATTTTGTTCTAATTTATTTAAAATTTCATGCCGGCGCCCTTCGAGTCCCAGGTAGCGCATGCGAAGATTGAGCTCTTGGAAGTCTTCTTGAAAATGGTGTGCGCTGTCTGGGACCCCCTGTGCGCTGTCTAGGGCCCGTTCTTGAGTATATCACTCAATCCTGTGCGATTTCTAGGCCCCTGTGCTATGTCTGGGGCTCCTTGCGCTGTCTGGGGCCCCATGCGCTGTCTCTGCCCCCCTGTGCGCTGCCTGGGGCCCCATTTTTGAGTATATCACTCAATCCTGTGCAGTGTCTGGTGCCTCTGTGCCATGTCTGGGGCCCCTTTTGCTGTTTTGGGCCCCATGCGCTGTCTATGCCCCCCCTGTGCGCTGCTTTGGACCACGTTCTTGAGTATGTCGCTCAATCCTGTGTGATGTCTGGGGCCCCTCTGCGCTGCCTGGGGCCTCTGTGTGCTGTCTGGGGCCTTGTGTGCTGTCTGGGGCCCCTTGCACTGTCTCTGCCCCCCTGTGCGCTGCCTGGGGCCCCGTTTTTGAGTATATCACTCAATCCTGTGCAGTGTCTGGTGCCTCTGTGCCATGTCTGGGGCCCCTTTTGCTGTTTTGGGCCCCATGCGCTGTCTATGCCCCCCCTGTGCGCTGCTTTGGACCACGTTCTTGAGTATGTCGCTCAATCCTGTGTGATGTCTGGGGCCCCTGTGCGCTGCCTGGGGCCTCTGTGTGCTGTCTGGGGCCTTGTGTGCTGTCTGGGGCCCCATGCACCATCTCTGCCCCACTGTGCGCTGAGGCCCCTGTGCACTGCCTAGAACCCCGTGTTCTGCCTGGGGTCCTGTGTGCTGCCTGGGACCCGGTTTGCTGTCTCTGCCCCCTGTGTGCTGCCTGGGGCCCCGTTTGCTGCCTGGGGCTCCATTATTGAGTATATGACTCAATGGTTCTCAAAAGCCTTAAAAATCTGATCTACAGCAGCTGGGGCATATTCTAACCCGGAGGGGTAAACAGTAATCTGGCCTAGTCCATTTTATATCCCGGGGTATAGCTTGGCCTAGGCCAGAATAAACCCGGGGTATAATCTGGCCTCGGCCACTTTAACGCCGGGTATATTCTGGGCGGGGTGTTAATCTGGCCTGTTACACCAGGTTGCATACAAAAATGAGCATTTTTGTCCACATAGATTGTCTTCACATGATTTTTCCCACTTCACTATGACTCTCCCCCAGAGGCCGTGGGGTACTCGGTGCCGGGCCCATTGATTCCAATGGGAGATGTCACAGTGGCAGGGACCCGGTCCGTGGCCTCAGGCAGTCAATGTAAAAGGGGTAGAGTGATGTGGATAAAGTTATTGAGATGATTCGTGATGCCACCTGTGGTTTCTTGTCAGTTTGACCAGCGCTGCAGGGTTGCTTCTCTGGGACAGATGGTGTGGTGCAGCAATGGTGATGAAGCTCCCCACAGGCGGAGCTGTAGTCCCAGGGCAGTAGTAATAGGTGTTGAAGTAGATGGTGCAGTGCTAGGCACAGAGATGTAGCAGTGCTGGATCAGTGGCGCAGGAATAAGGGGAGGACACAAGGGCTTGTAGTTCCAAGGCTTTACTCACAGTCTGTTGCGCATACAGATGCCCACTTCGGTGCCGTGTCCTCCAGGTCAGGGGCTCAGCCAACTCCCAGGCAAGATAGAGTACAACTTTCCAGCACTCCTCCAACATATGCCTTTCCTGAACGTCTCCTCATTAGCGCCTAAACTGAAGTACTTGTAGTTGTGAATTAAACTCAAGTTCCTCCTTCCAGATGTTACTTGGAACGCCACTTGTACAGCAGACAGCTGTAGCCCGCTTCGGGGACTTCCTACTATCAGGTCCCGGCTCACACACGTTACTATTGTGCCCCCGAGTCTTAGGTGGGAATAAAGTGGTGACAACTTCTATTCCTCCGGTTTCTGCTGCAGGACCATCAGCATCCATACAACTTCGGATACCGGACTCCAAAACCATGCGCTTTAACTTAAGGAAGGGCTCTGCTCTCACCCTTGTCCTCAGTTCTCTTCTCCCCACGTTCCGTACTAATCTATCTTCCTTCTGAAGAATTAGGCTTTCTCTTGCTCTTTCCCGTTCCAACAGCTGTGACTCCCAACAGTCTGCTGCTGCACTTGCTTCTGCTCCATCCCTCTCCGGAGATCTTCTCTCACTCACTGCCCCCTTCCCTACCTTCTTCCCTCTCTTGTGCAGTCCAAGCTCCACCCACTTCCCCAGCACCCTTTGTGAACCAAAGCAGCTGACTTACAGGGTGCTCCACTATTCTAAAGTGTCTGTGCTGGGTGCAGGTGTTGGAGTGTGGTCAGGCATCTCCACCTTACCTGGATAGTGGGGTACCACACCTCAGGAGGAGGTGCAGTACCTCTGTGGCAACTGAACTCTCAGGGGCGCCACAACTACAAACTCCCACACCTTCCTGTAAGTTTTTTTCGAGTAGCAACAAACCAGAGAGTTTTATCTTGCTCACTGATTTTAATGAGAAGGCTATTTATACACTGAGCACACTCATTTAGTCTCCATACATCACCAGCGCTGCTTAGTACCCCACAACACAGATTCAGCAATATATCAGGACCACAGTATAATCAGAACTGTTCAGCACAGCATTATCAATACTACTTATCAATTAATGCCCACGTATCACATAGCGAGATCGCTAGCGAGATAGCTGTTGCATCACCGATTTTGTGACGATCTCGCTACGTGTGACAAATAGCAGCGATCGGGCCCCTGCTGTGATGTCGCTGATCGCGCTCGAATGTCCTGGGCAATTTTTTGGGTCGCTGTGTTTGACAGGGATAACGACGAACGACCTCAATACTACAGGTCTGAGACAGGGTCCCAACAACCGTTGTATCGTTCCGTATCATTGCTGCGTCGCTGGTGAGATCTGACTGTTTGACATCTCACCAGCGACCACGTAGAGACGCACCAGCGATCCCTACTAGGTCATATCATTGTCGGGATCGCTGGTGCATCGCCAAGTGTGACGGTACTCTAACAACTGACAAGGCACCAGTAAACTGAACTAATAAAATTAGCTAACAAAAGCAGAATAAAAGTAATAAGGAAAGAAACATAGAACAAACATAGAACAAGTATAGCAGAGGAGCAGGATCAGAACAATTTAATTACAATATTTACAGTATTAACATTAACATCATTACAAACAGACAGTCAGGAACCCTTGTTATAGATACAGACAAAACAAATGGAAAATCATCGCACTTCATAATGAAACAAAAACAATTGTTAACACCACTTAAACATACAAGAGATAACAAATAACAGATACTTTCTTTTACCTGAGGGTTTTGCTGTTAGAAATCCCCAAAGACTGACTCTAGAAAGCCTCCTTTCCCAGAGAGAAAACTGTGTGAGTAATAAATCTGCTCACTTACCCGGGATCTGGTTTTCTGTTCAGGAGAGAGGCGGCCAATTGTTCAGTCTGAGATGAAAGTCGAAGGGGAATATTTATCCTGCTGAAGGCCTAAAAAGTTGTCAGAGGAAGGACTTCTATGCTACTCAGGTTTTTTTCCGTCTGGGGTACACAAGCAATGAAGCAATAATCAGAGAGACAGACTGATAGTTGTCTTTCCAAATAGTCTCTAAAGTTTATTGACGGTGATCTTTTATAGTACAAGATCAAAGGGAAATGAGGCATTGCACAATAATCACAGAAATATGAGTTATACTATATGGGTTGTCAAACACATCCTGAGATGCGAGATAGATTACATAAGAAAATGTGGGGGGAACTTTCCATAGGTCAGTGTGACCAGGTTCAAAAGTTGATGTTCAGAGGAATTGGGCTGAATCCACAGAATTTAGAAGCAACAATATGTCTTTGACCAATTTCTGGGAATTGTAAGAAATAACCTTCAGGCCTTAAAAATATCGGCACGTGGACAGATGATAACTGGAACATAGGCAATTCATGCATAATACTATTTTCTTTGTCATGATTGGGCTGGCGAGTAAACTGGGACCAGGGGCACGTTTCCTGGCCCTGAAACTAGGGGGCACCCTAACTTGCCCTGTTCCCCAGGATTCCTCAGATGGCGAGGATGTCGGGGCCTCCTCCCTAGCCCTGTCTCCTAGCTTTAGCCCTGTGTCTGTCCCATTCCCCCTTCCCGGGGAAGAGAGGTGCTACCGTGTACCGAAGTACACCAACCCGACAGACAGGGGAATGAGACAAGGGTAAAAGAAAATTCCACTCACAAATAATACTCTCACAAGCAACAGAGGTATACACCAGGGTGTGAAGGACGGGGGAAGAAAACAAAGCAGGAATGGATGAGGAATCTCCAAGCGTACAAACCAAGCAACTGTCGCACATTAAACTCCTCCAGCACTCCAAACACCAGCTCTTCTCTCTCTCCAGATCCTTGTAGCTGTCAGCATCCTGTCAGCACCAGCGTGCAGCCTCCGCTGAGCAGGGACTCACCCGCACTGTAGGGGGGCCCGGGGTCAGGTACAGCCGGAAAGTACAGATACACAGGACCTGTGGACACTGAAGTTTAGCAAGCAGTCACAGGACCTATGGTCATGTGACTGCAAGGGGGCGGGGCTTAGCATCCTGCTTTCAGAGATGGCAGGACACTATACAGAAATACTCAGAGTCAGGCAAAAAGGAGGTCATACACAGAGATATCAGTAAAGTACCAGGGATGAGACAGAACGGATAGTCAGGGCCAAGCAGAAGTCAAAACCAAACAGACATAGAAGGTACCAAGCAGAATCCAAAGCAATATCCAGAGAACAGACCGAGTCATACACAGAGAATCAAGCAACCAGAACACAGCACAAACACACTCAGGAGTCACCACACAATGCCAAGGGCGAAAGTATAACTGACGGGGATGGAAGCATCCTGAGGCTATAAGAAGCCTCTCCCAGAACCAGGGAGAGGCCACAATCATAAGCCCCAGGTGTGCAGGTAAGCCTGCACTGGGATCACAACCTTTAACCCCAGAAATGCCAGTCATCAGCACTGGTTCCAGACATTAACCCCACGTGTGCGAGTCAAACCCGCACTGAGATCATGACAGTACCCCCAGGCTTGCCCGGCTGCTTAGCATGGAAAGCCCGCACCAGGCGATCAGCATGCATCAACCGGGCCAGTACCCAGGACCTGTCTTCCGGTCCATACCCCTTCCAATGAACCAGCTACTGTACCGACCACCGTACCAACCTGGAATCTACGATATGACCAACCTCGTACTCCACCTGCCCCTCGACCAAAACAGGAGGAGCAGCGGACTCGGAGTCTCCCCGGACTGCTTCAAAAGGTTTCGGTAGAGATTTGTGGAAGACGTTAGGGATCTTGAAAGAGGGTGGAAGGCACAGCCTATACGTCACTGGATTGATTTTTTCCACAATCTTGTATGGGCCAATTAATTTGGGCCCCAACTTGGCTGAAGGAACCTTCAACTTAATGTTTCGTGTGGAGAGCCAAACCTTGTCTCCAACCTGAAACGTGGGCCCTGATGTTAGTTTCCTGTCCGCGAAAAACTTATACCTGCCCCCTGAGACCTAGATATACTCCGCTGAACTTCTGCCTACGTATTCTGTAATCGCTGAACAGAGCCCTCAGCCCCGGGACACCCCGAGTCTAGACGAGAAAACTCACCAAAATGAGGACTGAACCCATAGTTGATCAAAAAAGGAGTCATACCCGTGGATTGACTCACCCGACTATTGAAGGCAAATTCAGCCAACGGCAGTGCATCGCACCAGTCATTCTGTCTAGCAGAGGTTAGACACCTGAGGATCTGTTCCAGGGACTGGTTAGTGCGCTCCATCTGACCATTGCTCTCAGGATGGTATGCAGACGAAAAGGACAGAGACATCCCTAATTTTTTGCAGAAAGCATGCCAAAACTTAGCCACAAACTGCACACCACGATCAGACACCACATTCAGGGATACCCCATGCAACCGGATCACATGCTGCACAAACAACCTGGACAACGTCTCAGCTGACGGTAGTGCGGACAGGGGTACAAAATGAAAAACAAAACACAAAACAAATATCCAGGAATAAAAAAGTAAAAAAATATGTTGCAAAAATTGCATGAAGGTAGTAATAATAGTAATAATAAGGGTATTTAGTTAACATAATTTTGATTAAAATAATTTAAAAGCCATCCTGCCACGTCAAGGCAACCCTTGTGGGACAGTCCTAACTCTTGTATTTAAAACCTTTCCACTTGTTAAGTGACATAAATGTGAACAAGGACAGAGGGACTGAACCACCAGTAATAGTATAGGCCAGACAGGATGGATTTTCCAACTCAGAAAAAGGGCGGTCACACCCTTATATGCACAGAATGCACAATGAAACAAATAAGAAACTGGGTCTGAGCAGAAAAAGTAAATTAATGTGCATGCAAAATGTAATTGCATATGAACACATGACCTTTACACAGAGAAAACCAAAAACAAAACACAAAACAAATATCTAGGAATAAAAAAGTAAAAAAATATATTGCAAAAATTGCATGAAGGTAGTAATAATAGTAATAATAAGGGTATTTAGATAACATAATTTTGATCAAAATAATATAGAAGCCATCCCGCCACGTCAAGGCAACCCTTGTGGGACAGTCCTAACTCTTGTATTTAAAACCTTTCCACTTGTCAAGTGATGTAAATGGGAACAAGGACAGAGGGACTGAACCAACTCAGAAACAGGGCGGTCACACCAGAGAAAACCAAAAACAAAACACAAAACAAATATCCAGGAATAAAAAAGTAAAAAAATATAAGGGTGTGACCGCCCTGTTTCTGAGTTGGAAAATCCATCCTGTCTGGCCTATACTATTTCTGGTGGTTCAGTCCCTCTGTCCTTGTTCACATTTACGTCACTTGACAAGTGGAAAGGTTTTAAATACAAGAGTTAGGACTGTCCCACAAGGGTTGCCTTGACGTGGCGGGATGGCTTCTACATTATTTTGATCAAAATTATGTTAACTAAATACCCTTATTATTACTATTATTACTACCTTCATGCAATTTTTGCAATATATTTTTTTACTTTTTTATTCCTGGATATTTGTTTTGTGTTTTGGTTTTGGTTTTCTCTGTGTAAGGTCATGTGTT
This sequence comes from Dendrobates tinctorius, assembly GCF_039654945.1. Lineage (NCBI taxonomy): Eukaryota > Metazoa > Chordata > Amphibia > Anura > Dendrobatidae > Dendrobates > Dendrobates tinctorius. The sequence continues at coordinate 17,774,293 of NW_027361827.1, forward strand.
CATATGCAATTACATTTTGCATGCACATTAATTTACTTTTTATGCTCAGACCCAGTTTCTTATTTGTTTCATTGTGCATTCTGTGCATATAAGGGTGTGACCGCCCTGTTTCTTAGTTGGAAAGTCCATCCTGTCTGGCCTATACTATTACTGGTGGTTCAGTCCCTCTGTCCTTGTTCACATTTACGTCACTTGACAAGTGGAAAGGTTTTAAATACAAGAGTTAGGACTGTCCCACAAGGGTTGCCTTGACGTGGCGGGATGGCTTCTACATTATTTTGATCAAAATTATGTTAACTAAATACCCTTATTATTACTATTATTACTACCTTCATGCATTTTTGCAATATATTTTTTTACTTTTTTATTCCTGGATATTTGTTTTTGGTTTTCTCTGTGTAAAGGTCATGTGTTCATATGCAATTACATTTTGCATGCACATTAATTACTTTTTCTGCTCAGACCCAGTTTCTTATTTGTTTCATTGTGCATTCTGTGCATATAAGGGTGTGACCGCCCTGTTTCTGAGTTGGAAAATCCATCCTGTCTGGCCTATACTATTACTGGTGGTTCATTCCCTCTGTCCTTGTTCACATTTACGTCACTTGACAAGTGGAAAGGTTTTAAATACAAGAGTTAGGACTGTCCCACAAGGGTTGCCTTGACGTGGCGGGATGGCTTCTACATTATTTTGATCAAAATTATGTTAACTAAATACCCTTATTATTACTATTATTACTACCTTCATGCATTTTTGCAATATATTTTTTTACTTTTTTATTCCTGGATATTTGTTTTGTGTTTTGTTTTTGGTTTTCTCTGTGTAAAGGTCATGTGTTCATATGCAATTACATTTTGCATGCACATTAATTTACTTTTTCTGCTCAGACCCAGTTTCTTAGGGGTACAAAATGAGCCTGCTTAGAAAACCTGTCCACCACTACTCATACCACTGTATTACCCTTAGATGGAGGGAGATTGGTAACAAAATCCATGGATAAGTGAGTCCATGGTCTTTCGGGCACTGCCAAGGGCATCAGCTCCCCTGCCGGCCGGCTATGAGAGCTTTTAGAATGAGCGCAGACCCCACAACCAGCAATGAATTTTTTTATGTCCGAACCAAGGGTAGGCCACCAAAAGATCCTAGCCACCACCAGACGCGTGGCTGAAATTCCAGGGTGAGCACTCAGCTTGGATTCATGGAACTCCTGCAAGAGTTTCAGGCGAAGTTGCTCTGGGACAAACAACTTCCCCTCCGTCTTGGCCGCCGGGGCCTGCGACTGGGCCCCCCGAATCTCCCATTCCAATTCAGACGAGACCTCTGCTATCACAACCCCAGGGTTAAGAATGGAGGACGGTGGCTCAGGGGGCGAAACCGGCTGAAAACTGCGCGATAAGGCGTCAGCCTTGACATCCTTAGACCCTGGATGAAACGTAATCGTAAACTGAAAACGGGGAAAAAATAGTGACTAATGGGCCTGTCTGGGCGTTAGTCTTTAAGCAGACTCAATGTATGACAAATTTTTGTGATCCATGATCACCGTAACCAGGTGACTGGCCCCCTCCAAAAAGTGTCTCCATTCTTCAAACGCCAATTTGACCACAAGAAGCTCTCTATTGCCTACGTCGCAATTTCTTTCCACAGCAGAGAACTTCTTGGAAAAGAAAGCACATGGCCTGATGTTGGTTAGAGTGGCAGGCCCTTAATAATAATAATAATAATAATAATAAATTTTATTTCTATTGCGCCGACATATTCCGCAGCACTTTACATTTCAGAGGGGACTTGTACAGATGATAGACATTACAGCATAACAATAATCACATAGATCATAACAGATACCAAGAGGAATGAGGGTCCTGCTCGCAAGCTTACAATCTATGAGGGAAAAAGGGGAGACACGAAAGGTGGGTGGTAACAATTGCCCTGATTGTTTGGACCAGCCATAATGTTAAGTGTGTAACAGTACGGACACCGAGGGCTAATAGATGCATAAAGCATGTGGGAACATGATACGGGGAACCTGGTTATGGTAAAACTTTTGACTGTGCCACACAGGGATAGTTAGGTTAATGTGTTGAGGTGGTAGGCCAGTCTGAATAAATGAGTTTTCAGGGCACGCTTAAAATTGTAGGGATTGGGGACTACTCATATTGACCTGGGAAGTGCATTCCAAAGAATTGGCGCAGCACGTGTATAGTCTTGGAGACGGGAGTAGGAGGTTCTGATTATCGAGGATGCTAACCTCAGGTCATCAGCAGAACGGAGGGCATGGGTAGGGTGGTAGACTGAAACAAGGGAGGAGATGTAGGGTGGTGCTGAGCCATGGAGTGCTTTGTGGGTGAGGGCAATAAGTTTGTACTGGAAAGGCCCTTGGGACAACACCGCCCCCACCCCCACCTCAGAGGCGTCCACTTCCACGACGAATGGTTTGGACGGATCTGGCTGTACTAACACGGGAGCAGAGATAAAGCTTCTTTTCAGGGTCGCAAAGGCCTCTTTTGCGAGCGAGGACCAGTTTCTCACATCCGCACCTTTACAGGTAAGATCTGTGAGTGGTTTGACCACCTGTGAAAACCCCCAAATAAATTTGCGGTAATAATTGGCGAACCCCAAGAAGCGCTGAAGACGCTTAAGGTCTTGGTGTTGCACCCAATCCGCAATGGCCTGCACCTTCTAGGGGTCCATGCGAAAACCCTCATAGGACACAATTAATCCCAAAAAAGACAATTCTTGAACAAAAAACACACATTTCTCCAATTTGGCATACAGATGATTTTCCCTCAGTCTTTGGAGAACGGTTCATACATGATTCAGATGAGATTGACTGTCGGGAGAGTATATCAGAATATCGTCTAAGTAAATAACAAAACGACCAATGAGATCCGAGAATACCACGTTGATGAAATTCTGAAATATGGCTGGGACATTGGTAAGACCAAACGGCATGACTACATTTTCAAACAGTCCCTCGGTCATGAGGAACGCGGTTTTCCATTCATCCCCCTCCCGGACCCTTATCAAATTATATGCCCCCCGAAGATCCAGTTTGGAGAACCATTTTGCCCCTGAAAGTTGGTTACTCAAATCGGGAATCGACGGAAGGGGGTACGTATTTCGTACAGTAATCTTGTTGAGCTCATGAAAATTGAGGCAGGGATGTAAACCACCATCTTTTTTCTTTACAAAAAAAACCCTGCCGCCACAGGTGAGACTGAGGTACGTATGTGTCCTTTGCGAAGACTCTCAGCAATGTAATCTTTCATGGCCAAGCGCTCAGGGCCAGATAAATTAAACAGACGGGCTTTAGGCAATTTAGCCCCCGGGACTAACTCGATAGCGCAGTCAAAGGGTCTATGTGGCGGCAACGTCTCGGCCTCGCTTTCAGAGAACACATCTTCGAATTCTTTCAGGTGCTCCGGAATACCTTCCAGCTCGACAGATGACACAGATACAGATTTAACAGGTTCAACCAATAGTGCAGACTTATCACATAACATCGAATCATTAAACCCCCACTGAACAATCTCCCCCGTTTTCCAGTTAATGACTGGGTTATGGCGTTGTAACCAGGGCATGCCCAACACCAATCCTGCTGGTAGATTGTCCAAAACCAAACAACTTAATTTTTCCACATGGGTAGCGCCCACTTTGAGCGAAAACAAGTCAGACATAAAGAGAATTCCCTCTTTAGTGAGGGGGGAGGAGTCAATGGCCACCACTTTGATCGGAACCTTAAGTCTAACTGTCCCTATCTTACAGCGTGTGACCAATTGGGAGTCAATGAGATTGATGGATGATCTGCAGTCCACGAAAGCTGTAGAGGGAAAACAACAATTGTCCACTAACAGTTCCACTTGAAGCAACACCTTAGAAAACGAGGAAAAGGGTACCTGAGGGTCTGAGTAGTCTCCCCGCTGACTACCCAGACCTAGTCGTTTCCCGTCGACCGGGTTGAGGATGGACAATCAGGACACTCCCTTTTCCAATGTCCCGTTTTACCACAGTAAAAGCATAACTGCTTTTCTCTCCGGCGTTGTCTCTCCTTTTCCTTCAGGGAGAGAGCCCCTACATCCATGGGCACAGAAACAGTCTCTTTTCCACTAGGGAACAATGGAGTCTCCGCCTGCATCACCCCTCTGGCCTGCAGCCTGCAGTCCTTCTGGATGGCCTGGGTCATGGCATCCTCGAGTGAGTTAGGTGGGGGATGTAATGCCAAGGCATCCTGTAACCGCTCGGACAAGCTTCTGCGAAAGAGTCCTCGGAGTGCGGCGTCGTCCCAAGAGACCTCTGCGGCCCAGCGGCGGAATTCTGTACAAAACCACTCAGCTGAGTGTTTCCCCTGACAGACACTCATCACCATGTCCTCTGCCAATCGCACTCGGTCTGACTCATCATATATGTGCCCTTGGGCCTCAAAAAACGCATTCACAGACACTCTCTCAGGGGCAGTGGAAGGAAGGGAGAAAGCCCAAGCTTGTGGGGACCCTCTTAACAGAGACATAATGACCCCAACCTTCTGACTTTCATCCCCAGAGGAACATGGCCTCAAACTATAGAAGAGTTTGCACCCCTCCATGAAGACCCTGAACTCCTTTTTGTTCCCAGAAAAGAAATCAGGCAGTTTAACAGGTGGTTCTGAGGACACCAAAACAACATCACCCGCCCCAGCCCTCAGAGACCCAGCAGCTAAAGCCCCCCGCACTGTCTCAGAAACCTGCTGCTGAGAACGAGCCAGAGCTTGCTGCTCCAGAGATAAACCCTGAAACATCTGACTCAGATTTTTCATTTGCTCAGCAAGAGATTGTATGGGATCCATATTTCTCAGCAGAGAAAGAAAAAAAAACCAAAAACTTAACGGTCAGTTATAATGTCAGGATCCTGTCAGCGCCGGCGTGCAGCCTCCGCTGAGCAGGGACTCACCCGCACTGTTGGGGGGCCCGGGGTCAGGTACAGCCGGAAAGTACAGATACACAGGACCTGTGGACGCTGAAGTTTAGCAAGCAGTCACAGGACCTACGGTCATGTGACTGCAAGGGGGCAGGGCTTAGCATCCTGTTTTCAGAGATGGCAGGACACTATACAGAAATACTCAGAGTCAGGCAAAGCGGAGGTCATACACAGATATATCAGTAAAGTTCCAGGGATGAGACAGAACGGATAGTCAGGGCCAAGCAGAAGTCAAAACCAAACAGACATAGAAGGTACCAAGCAGAATCCAAAGCAATATCCAGAGAACAGACCGAGTCATACACAGAGAATCAAGCAACCAGAACACAGCACAAACACACTCAGGGGTCACCACACAATGCCAAGGGCGAAAGTATAACTGACGGGGATGGGAGCATCCTGAGGCTATAAGAAGCCTCTCCCAGAATCAGGGAGAGGCCACAATCATAGCCCCAGGTGTGCAGGCAAGCCTGCACTGGGATCACAACCTTTAACCCCAGAAATACCAGTCATCAGCACTGGTTCCAGACATTAACCCCACGTGTGCGAGTCAAAACCGCACTGAGATCATGACAGTAGCAAATGCTATCTCAGACAATGATCTGGCCTGCAGACCTAGTTTTAATAGGAGAGAGGAGTGGTTAACCAAGCACAGCGGAAAGCAGGGATTTCCACATGGCCGATTAACCCCTGTCCTACTGAAAGAAAACAAACACCCTTAATACGCCGGAGAAGTGCTTCTTCTCAGCGGCAAAGCAGGAGCCATCAGATGCTGCGGTCTTCTGGCTCTGTTCTGTCGCGGTAACGCCGTGACATTCTTGTATTTTATTCAGAACAGAAATTAACCACTTCTTTCACACTCCCTACACATTTGTACCTGATTCACTAACTTTAGAATAGTATTCACCCTTGTACCAAGAAGAACAAATGATAAAAATAGTAGCATTCTAAATTTAAAGCCATAGGTCACTTTATTTGTATGTTAACATGTGTTGAGAACATGATTTTATGACATTTTCTAATATATATACGTATTACAGATTCTCCTTCCTCCCTGATGGCACAGCCCTTCTACTTTTAAATGTAGAGTATGCGACCAGACCAGTCCATGAGCCTATGACAACTTTCCTATGGGTAGTGTTTTATAATGATGGACAGGTCTGGTCATATACTCCACCAGCAGCCACTTTTTTGGAACAGGAGAACTCTGCAGTCTATAATGAAGACTACACAGGCAAGTGCAATCCTTATAAATTAGTCGGTGCCAAAAAATCATGTCTCCAATAAATTTGTTACCATTATGATAAAGTGGACAATCCCTTTAATTATGCAGAAAAAAAACAATATAGTCAATGAGAGAGAACAATGACATTAGAGTAACCTCTAGACAGAAAGATCAGTTTGGCTTCTGCTTTCATGGTGGATAGAAGTGAAGCCAGTCTGGTTAGGGGAATGCTAGGTAGCACTGGGCTAGTGTACTCAAGCATAGAAAGAATTGGGGTCTGAGTAAGTGTTTTTGCTTTTTAAGTGATGAGTTTGGGTTGGAAAAACAGTACCGTTTTTAAGGTGATAGTGACTGAATGGATTTACAGTGTGCATCCATTTTTTATGATAATTATGACTGTTGTTCATTTATTTGTTTCATTTCAGGGAAATTATTTGCTGTTCTCCAGCTATCTTTAGCCATCTCAGGGGTGTTAACATCAGTCGTGTTCAATAAAATTTACCAAGTCACTCTGGAGACATTCAACGGAACCTGTTTTATTATATCCGGAAATATAGCAATTTTCAGCCTCATTCCTATTAGGTATGTGAAGTATAGATAAAAAAAACGCTGTTTAATTACCGGTAGTTCTGATATTGTTGATATATTTTCATATAAATCTGCCATATTATCTTTAGGAGTATCTTAAAGTCTACCTGCTTTTTTGGGATGAAATAAAATATAACTGCACGGTCCAATTTACCATCTGATGCACTGGAAGCCCCTTTTTAACTTTTTCTGAAGATGGGCACATGCAATGAGCTTGCTACACATTTACGATAAAGACCTAAAATGCTAAGTACTGGTTACCGCAAATGTTTAAGATGGAACACTGTAATAACCCAACTTTCACTGCACAAAAAGAGTCAAAGATTGGTAAAGAATGATGAATAAGAATATTATACATACAATAATAGCTGCATTTATCATATGGTTACTCCCCAAAAAATCTATTAATTACAGCTATTATGAAACAATGCTTAAAAATGGAAATCTTACCAAGAAGAAGTTGCATGGTGTTATTGTACATGTATGAAATAAATCGTATAAAGCAGCTCAAAGATTTTGACCAAGTCTAATAACTTAAAGAGTACGTGACCAGGTCAAAAGTGGCCAAAGTTTAATATTATTTTATTCCACCTGTTTCCCTGAGTATTAAGTTTTTTGTTTTCTAAAACATACGGTTCCAGAGATACGAGCCTTTTTATTTAGTGCTCATTTTTATGGTCTTTTCAAGGGGGTGTAGTGTAGAGGATTCCCAGGGGGCTTGACTTTAGGCTGCTATGAGCCACGACCCTTGATAAAGACCATAAAAATTAACACTAAATAAAAAGGCTGCTATCTTTGGGGCCATAAAGACAAAAATAAAACAGAATACACTGGGGAGTTACAAGTACTTTATACATTTTATTGCTTAGTGAAGTTCCAAATTCTATTGCTTAGTGGGGTTCCACGAATCCATGGGATCTGTAGTTTCCCATAATAATGGTCCCTAATGACTATGTGACTCCTAACCAATGTATGGTCATTAACTGAAGGAAGATGCAAAAGATTTAATCAACAAAATATAAGTGCCCAATGCCTAGATAAGGGGGGCAAAATGGGAATAAAGTACACTAAGATGTGGAGATATATCCGCAAAGTAAAAGTGCTTAGTAGATAAGTAATTATCTCAAGCAATGTAATAAGTTACAGAGCCTGACTGGAAAGGTAAGCTTGGGTTCACAGGGCAACTACACCATTGTCACATATTTAGCAACAAAAACTTGTTTAAAATGATTTGCTTTATGAAAATTCTGTTCTATTACTTAACTGTATCTGCTGAATGAAGTAATGAGTAAAAATAAGTGTGTGCTATTGCTCTTAAGGGTTCGCTTACACTAGCGTATAAAAAATTGGCCTCATTCTCATTGAGCAGAGTGGGACCATTTTTTCTCCCTTGTCATCTGTGTGCAGTCCGTATACAATCTGTATTCTTATTCAGCCGTTATTAATCATTTACAGGACCACTTATAGTTTCCTCCTATGAAGCAGAATTGTAATGTATCCGTAAAAATCAGATGCCATGCTGTTGGTCAGTATGACGTGTGATTTTTTTTCCTCTCACTGTCTGATTTCGGAGTGAAATCAAAGCATGCTGCAATTTTTTTTTACTCAAGTGGAATACAGCTGAGAAAAATATGCAGATCTGCACTGCCTATTGCATAACATAAGTCTGAGAACAATCTGATATTTTTTATTGCACTCCTCCACTCAGACTCATTTAGGAATAACATTTTTACAAGGACACATTGCTACTGAGTGCACAATCCCTGTCACGGCTCTATTGTCGGTTGTCCTGGGACCAGGGACTCCTTCCCTGTCCTTAACGCTAGTGGGCGCCCTAGCTCGCCCTGTTCCCCGGGTTACTTCTGATGGTGAAGATGCCGGGGCCATGTACCTTACCTTACCTCCTGAATCCGCCCTCAGTCTATACCCTTCCCCCACCCGGGGAAGAGGGGAGTAGTAGTGTACTGTAAGACACCAACCAGACTAACAAGGTAATGTAAACAGGGATAAAGGAAAATACCAATCATGCAAGTATACTCACACAAACAACAGAGGTAAACAGCGGGGAGTGAAGGATGAGGTAAAACCAAAGTAGGAGAAGAAAGGGAATTATCACACACTCAAAACCTAGCAACAGTCACAGATAAATACACACAACAACCTCCAGCCATGCAGCATAAGCTATTCTGGCAATGAGTGCTAGCCAGGGCCTAGTTTATATAGCAGATGGGAGTGGCTAAAAGTGCACAGCTGAGAGACTTAATGCTCCAGGAGCGCTCAACAGAGCAGATTAACCTCTGCACTGCCAAAAGAAATTTGCACTATTTAATTTGAAAGGTGAAGTGCTTCTAATCTGTGCAGGAGTATGTAAAATCAGAGGCTATGGTCTTCTGGCTCCTCTCTGTCACAGTAAGCCCATGACAATCTCTATTGGCATCCTAGTTAATAGTATGTAATCTGCATTTCTATAAATTGTATAATCTTTTTACAAGCATTTTTACATGCAGATTTTTGGCATTGCAGTTTTGCATTGATTTAAAATTGCCACACAAAAATAGTATTTAACTCCTTCGGGAACAAATGATTTTTCATTTTCGTGCTTTCTGTGTTTCTTTCCCTTCTATCAAGAGCTAGAACTTTATTTTTCTGTTTATATTCCCAAATGAGTGCTTGTATTTTAGAAGCTGTAGTTTAGAAATAAACCATTTTATTGTATAACATACTGAAAATGTGAGAAAAAAATCCAGGTGGGGTGAAATTGTAATAAAAACCTGCAAAACTGCCATTATTTTTCAGGTTTTGTTTGCGTTCATTATACTGTAAAAATTACGTAGCAACATGATTCCTTGGAACAGTATAATTACAGCGATACCAAACCTAGATAGTTTTTTTTAGATTTTAGTAGAGAAACAAATTTGATTTGTGTAGCCATTTTACGAGACCCCTAATTTTATTTTATTTCAATAGAGCAGTGTGAGTGCTTGTTTTTTGGGGGTGGGAATTGTAGTTTTCATTGATAATGTTTTGATGTACATGGTTAATATTGATCACATTTTATTGCATTTTGGGGGGAAACTGCAGTGAATGAAACATGAATGAAAAATCCATGTAATGTTATAAATAAAGCTGCTTTGTTTTTTATATTTCCTGGGATTTGGCTTTGACTAAATTCTATTGATAAAGTCATGTGCAGATTACATGCGTTTTTATGTGTTTTCGCACCGGATTGTCTCTTCAGAGAGGAAAGGCCCCGTCTCACTAAGCAATCTCGGTAACGAGATCGCTGCTGAGTCACAACTTTTGTGACGTAACAGCGATCTCACCAGCGAGATCGCTGTGTGTGACAGCGATCAACGAGCGGCCCCCCTGCCGGTATCGCTGATCGCTGCAAGAAATCTCTGGACATTTCTTTGGTCGCTGGTCTCCCGCTGACCAGCACGCATCGCTGTGTGTGACAGGCGGGAGACCAGCGATCAGGTGTAAAAAATAATAAAAAAATAAAAAATATAGTTATTCTCACCTTCCGACGTCCCGTTCAGCCATCCCGCCTCTCTCCACGCTCCGGTCCCAGTGATCCTTTGCACGAATGACCGCGAGACTTTGTTATCCCGTGAGACTGTGACATCTCGCGGTCATTCGTGCAAAGGATCACTGGGACCGGAGCGTGGAGAGAGGTGGGATGGCTGAACGCGACGTCTGAAGGTGAGAATAACTATATTTTTTATTTTGATTCTATTTTTTACAGGATGGCCAGCGATGCCGGGATCGGCATTGCTGTGCTGATCGCTGGTGAAGCTGTCTGTGTGACAGCTCACCAGCGATCACATAGCGACTTACCAGCGATCCTGACACCTTGATATCGGTGTCGGGATCGCTGGTAAGTCGCTTAGTGTGACGGGGCCTGAAGAGGACTAGAACTCTAGTGCTACCTATTGGAAGTAGCAATCCTAAAAGTCAATACCAACTCTTCAACGAGCCTTGTCACATCACTTAGAATAAAAGCCAAACCTTAATCTCAATTTGCACTGTGTTTCGGGGTACTGGCCCTCATCAGTGCAAAGTGTGAGAACTGGTTTGGCTAGGTGAGAGGCGTTTGACTGCCATTGTAATTATGTGGTAGTATTTTCTCTGTCGGGAATACCCAGCAAAAGCATCACATGTGAACATATACTATTTTTTTTTTTTGCTCAGAAAAATATTCTTTTTATACCTGTCAGAGACACCGCACTGCACTTGCTCATAGAGCCAGTGAGCGTGTCCTGAGCACAGAAGCAGTGCTGAAAGTTACCTGGGGAGCAGGGCAGCAGAGGTGACCATGCGTGCTTCAGGCTAATAGTGTCAGGGTCCAGTCAGCGCTGGAAGGTAAAGAGGCAAAGGACCTGCGGACACTGAAACTGAATAATGTGCACGGGACCTATTGGTCATGTGACTGCTAGGGGGCGGGGCTTAGCGTCCTGTATTCAGATAGGACAGGACACCATACAACAACTCAGAGTCAGGCAAAACAGAGGTCACAGCAGTACGGGCAAACGAGGTACAGAGGGACAAACAGACGGGTGGTCAGACAGAGCCAAAGGTCATACACAAGAGGGCGACGTGGTACCAAGGGGACGAGCAGAGAGAAGTCGGGTCACAAGCAGAGAGTCATACACGAGAGGTAGCGCAGTACAAGAGGGTCAGGCAGAACTCGTAACAGGGACAGAACCAGATCACAACCAAACAAGCAAGCAAGATATCAGGCACAAGGCACACGTATACAAGAGGTCACTTAACTCAGCCGAGGGCAGGAGTATAACTGACACCGGACCCAGGTCCAGTGAGCACTAAATAGCCTCCTGCTGCCAGAGAGAGGCAGCACAATTAACCCATAGTCTAACCAGGACGGGTCAAAGCGAAATCCCGTCCTGGATCATGACAGTACCCTCCTCTCAATGGGGGGCCACCGGACCCCCAGGTCTCTCAGGGTACTTGGCGTGAAAGGCTCGGATCAACCGATCCGCATGAACTGATCGAGCAGGAACCCACGAGCGTTCCTCAGGACCGTAGCCCTTCCAATGTATCAGATACTGAAGGGCACGACGGACCAACCTGGAGTCGACAATTCGTTCCACCTCATACTCAGCCTGCCCATCTACCAGAACCGGTGTCGGGGAAGATGATGATCCCTCCCCACTGGACCTCACAGGTTTCAAAAGGGCCTTATGGAAAACATTAGGGATCCTTAGAGATGGTGGAAGACTCAACCGAAAAGCCACCGGGTTAACTGCTTCGGTAATTACATAGGGACCTATAAACTTGGGTCCAAGCTTCGCAGAGGGGACCTTGAGCCTTATCTTTTTGGTGGATAACCATACCTTATCTCCGACCTGAAACACTGGACCCACGGATCATTTTTTGTCCGCAAAAAATTTAAATTTGTCCTGGGCCTTCGTAATGTTATTCTGGACCTCCCGCCATACCTCCCCCAACCGCTGGATCGTCTCGTCCGCCCCAGGACACCCAGAATTCAAGCTGGAAAATTCTCCAAAATGAGGATGAAACCCATAATTGCAAAAAAAAGGAGATGAACCCGTAGACTGGTTAGTGCGGTTGTTAAAAGCAAACTCAGCCAATGGTAACACAGAACACCAATCATCCTGTCGGGCTGAGGTCAAACAACGCAGAATTTGCTCCAGAGACTGATTGGTCCGCTCAGTCTGCCCATTAGTCTCTGGATGGTATGCGGATGAAAAGGACAGACCAATACCCAACCTCCTACAAAAAGCTCTCCAAAATCTGGACACAAATTGCACTCCCCTATCAGACACCACATTCAGGGGTACCCCATGCAACCGCACCACATGCTCCACAAACAATCTGGACAATGTTTCCGCATTAGGTAGAGCTGCCAAAGGTACAAAATGTGCCTGCTTACTAAACCTGTCCACTACGACCCAGACCACGGTATTACCCTTGGAAGGGGGAAGGTTGGTGATGAAATCCATGGACAGATGAGTCCATGGTCTCTCAGGAATTGGCAGTGGTACCAATTCCCCGGCCGGCCGGTTATGGGGAGTTTTCGCACGGGCACAAACCTCACACGCAGACACATACTCCCCAACATCAGAGGCTAAAGAAGACCACCAGAATATTCTAGCAATGGCCTTCCGGGTCGCTGAGATCCCTGGATGTCCACCCAGAACTGAGTCATGGAACTCCTGGAGGACCCTGAGACGAAACTGAGCTGGCACAAAAAGTTTATCCACCGGCTTAGCTGGAGGTGCAAGAGCCTGGGCTTCTCGAATCTCCCGTTCCAACACATTAGAAACCTCTGCCACCACCACCCCAGGCTGAAGAATGGAGGATGGAGGTTCCGGGGGGATACCGGATCAAGACTGCGTGACAACGCATCCACTCTGATATTCTTGGATCCTGGTTGAAAAGTGATCGAGAAGTTGAATCGGGAAAAAAAAAGTGACCATCTAGCCTGTCTGGGAGTCAACCTTTTAGCTGACTCAATGTAAGCTAGGTTTTTGTGGTCCGTGATTACCGTTATAGGATGAACAGCCCCCTCCAAAAAATGCCTCCATTCTGCAAAAGCCAATTTTACAGCCAGAAGTTCCCGATTCCCCACATCATAGTTTCTCTCCGCCGGAGAGAACTTCTTTGAGAAAAAGGCGCAAGGTCTTAAATTGGTCAAAGTGGCGGGTCCCTGGGACAATACCGCCCCCACCCCCACCTCTGAGGCGTCTACCTCAACAATAAATGGTTCAGAGGGGTCCGGTTGGATAAGAACCGGGGCCGACATGAAACATTTTTTCAAAAACTGAAATGCCGCTACCGCTGCGGTTGACCAATTCTTGATATCGGCCCCCTTTTGAGTCATGTCTGTGAGGGGTTTAACCACCTGTGAGAACCCCCTTATAAATTTCCGATAATAATTAGCGAACCCTAGGAAACGTTGCAGACCCTTCAAATCACACGGTTGAACCCACTCGAGAATGGCCTGCACCTTATTAGGATTCATGCGATACCCTTCAGCAGACACGATGAACCCCAGAAAGGACAGTTCCTGAACAAAAAATAAACATTTTTCAAGTTTAGCAAACAGACAGTTCTCCCTGAGCCTTTGGAGAACTGCCCAAACATGACCAATGTGAGTCTGTTTATTAGGCGAGTAGATTAAAATGTCATCCAAATACACCACCATAAAACGTCCAATCAAATCGGAGAACACATGATTTGTGAAATTTTGGAAGACCGCTGGAGCGTTGGTCAGGCCGAAGGGCATGACCAAATTTTCAAACAACCCTTCAGTAGTGAGAAAGGCGGTCTTCCATTCATCTCCGTCCCGGACTCGGATAAGGTTATACGCTCCCCGTAGATCTAATTTCGAAAACCACTTAGCTCCGGACAACTGATTGTATAAATCAGGAATAAGTGGAAGGGGATAAGTATTCCTCACAGTTATTTTATTTAACTCACGAAAATCGAGGCATGGGCGCAAACCACCGTCTTTTTTTTTTACAAAAAAGAACCCTGCCGCCACAGGAGAAACAGAAGGACGAATATGTCTCTTACGGAGGCTCTCAGAAATATATTCCTTCATCGCAGCCCGTTCCGTACCCGAGAGGTTATACAGGTGGGCTTTGGGCAATTTAGCACCTGGAACCAGGTCAATGGCACAATCAAATGGGCGGTGTGGTGGTAAAACCTCAGCCTCTTTTTCGGAGAAAATGTCAGTATAATCTATCAGGCACTCCGGAATGCCTTCTAGACCCACGGACGACACAGACACAGAAACAAGACATTTCTCAGAGCAATAGGGACCCCATTTAACAATATCCCGAGATTCCCAATTAATCACAGGATTATGCAGCTGTAACCAGGGGAACCCCAACACCAGTCCCGCAGGCAGGTTGTTCATTACAAAACATGAAATACGTTCCTGGTGTAAGGAACTCACTTTAAGGAGAAACTCTTCAGTACAAAACACAATGTCATTCTTAACCAGTGGTGTTTTGTCAATAGCAACAAGGTGAATCGGAGTCTCCAACCTAACTGTCCCTAACTTACACCTGTCCACCAAGTCAGAGTCAATAAAGTTCAATGATGAACCGCAATCCACGAAGGCAGTTGTGGATGTGGAGACACCCCCACAACAAAGTTTCACTTGAAATGACATTTTAGAAAATGCAGAAAAGGGTACCTGAGAGCCTGGGTGACCTCCACGATAATCACCCGGGCTCAGTCGCTTGTTGGTTAGTGGCCGGGAGGGGCAATCCTTTTTCCCATGTCCAGACTCGCCACTGTGAACACAGCATTTTCTCACGTGCCGTTGTCTCCTTTCTTCCTCCTTAAGGTTGATGGTTCCCATCGCCGTGATTTTCAGTGAAGAACTGGCTCCCCTTCCTTGGGAGAATAATGATGTCTCGGTTTGTATCACTCCCCTTGCCCGTAACCTGCGATCCATTCGGACGGCCTGTGTCATAGCTTCCTCAAGGGCATCAGGTGGGGGGTGGAGAGCCAAGGCGTCTTTCAGATGCTCAGACAGGCCTCTACGGAACAACCCCCGGAGAGCAGCATCGTTCCAGCAGACCTCAGCAGCCCAGCGTCTGAACTCTGAGCAAAACCACTCGGCTGAGTGTTTCCCCTGGCAAACATTCATCAGCCTGTCCTCAGCCATACGCACCCGATCAGGCTCATCATAAATATGCCCCAGGGCCTCAAAAAATGCATCCACAGTCATACGCTCAGGGGCCGTGGTCGGAAGGGAGAAAGCCCAAGCTTGGGGGGCTCCCCTTAACAGAGACATAATGACCCCCACTCTCTGACTTTCATCCCCAGAAGAGTGTGGTCTTAAGGAAAAAAAAAGCTTACAGCCCTCCTTGAAAACTCTGAAGTCATTTTTATCTCCAGAAAAGGTATCTGGTAACTTCACTGGAGACTCAGGGGAAATTAACGTAACATCCCGAGCCCCCAATGAAAGAACCCCCTGCACAGTGTCAGCGATCAGCTGCTGAGACTGAGCCAGGACTCTCTGTTCTCCAAAGAGTTTCTGAGACATCTGCGTCAGATGCTTAACCTGCTCAGAAAGAGTGTGCACAGGATCCATCACACACACAGGTGAATGGGAGCAGAGAAAAAAAAAAAATGGTATGGGTCAGTTATAATGTCAGAGACACCGCACTGCACTTGCTCATAGGGCCAGTGCGCGTGTCCTGAGCACAGAAGCAGTGCTAAAAGATACCTGTGGAGCAGGGCAGCAGAGGTGACCATGCGTGCTTCAGGCTAATAGTGTCAGGGTCCAGTCAGCGCTGGAAGGTAAAGAGGCAAAGGACCTGCGGACACTGAAACTGAATAATGTGCACGGGACCTATTGGTCATGTGACTGCAAGGGGGCGGGGCTTAGCGTCCTGTATTCAGATAGGACAGGACACCATACAACAACTCAGAGTCAGGCAAAACAGAGGTCACAGCAGTACGGGCAAACGAGGTACAGGAGGGACAAACAGACGGGTAGTCAGACAAAGCCAAAGGTCATACACAAGAGGGCGACGTGGTACCAAGGGGACGAGCAGAGAGGAGTCGGGTCACAAGCAGGGAGTCATACACGAGAGGTAGCGCAGTACAAGAGGGTCAGGCAGAACTCGTAACAGGGACAGAACCAGATCACAACCAAACAAGCAAGCAAGATATCAGGCACAAGGCACACGTATACAAGAGGTCACTTAACTCAGCCGAGGGCAGGAGTATAACTGACACCGGACCCAGGTCCAGTGAGCACTAAATAGCCTCCTGCTGCCAGAGAGAGGCAGCACAATTAACCCATAGTCTAACCAGGACGGGTTAAAACGAAATCCCGTCCTGGATCATGACAATACCATTGTAATGTGAAACATCTATATTGTTACAACATGTAAGTAATTATATGTATCCTTTTCTTCTAGTGTTTCTGCATATAAATATCCAGTGCTCCAGGCCATCAGAAGAGGGTGACCACAATGGCTTGAATTATGAAAAATACTATGACCGTTAATAATTGTCATATGCGTAAACTAGTGTATAAAAATGTGTGGGAGAAAACTACTGTATCGGCACACGTCGGAGCTCGGAAGGGAAGTAGTGACGTTTTGGAATGCAGACTTTGATGGAATGCTCTGCGAGTGTCATGTTGCCTTTGGAGAGCCCCTAATGTACCTAAACATTACTCCCCAGCAACAGGCCCGCTGTCTTGGGGTCATACTTGATTCCGAGCTTTCCTTTGCCCCCTACATTCGATCACTGGCTCGCTCTTGTCATCTGCACGTCAAAAAGATTTCTAGAATTCGACCTTTTCTTACTTTTGAGTCTGCAAAAACTCTACTGTTTCTCTTATTCATTCTCGTCTTGACTTTTGTAACTCTATTCTAATCGGTCTCCCTCTTACCAAACTCTCCCCTCTCCAATCTGTCTTGAATGCTGCAGCCAGGATCATATTCCTCACCAATCGTTACACCGATGCCTCTACCTTGTGCCAGTCATTACACTGGCTACCCATCCACTCCAGAATTCAGTATAAACTTATTACCCTCACCCACAAAGCCCTCCATGGCTCAGCACCACCCTACATCTCCTCCCTTGTTTCAGTATACCACCCTACCCGCGCCCTCCATTCTGCTGATGACCTGAGGTTAGCATCCTCAATAGTCAGAACCTCCCACTCCCGTCTCCAAGACTTTACACGTGCCACGCCAATTCTTTGGAATGCACTTCCCAGGTCAATACGATTAGTCCCCAATCCCCACAATTTTAAGCGTGCCCTGAAAACGCATTTATTCAGACTGGCCTATCGCCTCAAAACATTAACCTAATCTATCCCTGTGTGGCACAGCCAAAAGTCTTACCATAACCAGATTTCCCGCATCATGTTCCCACATGCTTTATGCATCCATTAGCCCTATGTGTCTGTACTGTTACACACTTAACATTATGGTCCATACAATCAGGGCAACTGTTACCACCCACCTTTCGTGTCTACCTCTTTCCTCATAGACTGTAAGCTTGCGAGCAGGGCCCTCTTTCCTCTTGGTATTTGTTATAATCTACTGTATGTGATTATTGTTATGCTGTAATGTCTATTGTCTGTACAAATCCCCTCTGAAATGTAAAGTGCTGCGGAATATGTCGGCGCTATAAAAATAAAATTTATTATTATTGTTATTATTATAAACAGTGGAAACCCCCCACAAATGACACAATTTTGGAAACTGGACCCAATAAGGAACTTATCTAGATGTGTGATGAGCACTTTGAACCCCCAAGGGCTTCACAGAAGTTTATAATGCCCGGGCATGAAAATAAAAAAATCGTATTTTTTTCCACAAACATGATCATTTAGTCCCCAATTTTTTTATTTTCCCAAGGGTAACAGGAGAAAATGGACCCCAAAAGTTGTTGTCCAATTTGTCCTGAGTTCGCTGATGCCTCATATGTGGGAGAAAACTACTGTATGGGCACACGTCGGGGCTCGGAAGGGAAGTAGTGACGTTTTGGAATGCAGACTTTGATGGAATGATCTGCGGGTGTCATGTGCGTTTGGAGAGCCCCTGATGTACCTAAACTATTGAAACTCCCCAAAAGTGACCCCATTATGGAAACTAGACCCCCCCAAGGAACTTATCTAGATGTGTGGTGAGCACTTTGAACCCCAAAGTGCTTCACATAAGATTATAACAACCGGGCGTGAAAATAAAAAAATTCATTTTTTTTCCACAAAAATGATATTTTTGCCCCCAATTTTTTATTTTCCTACGGGCAACAGGAGAAATTGGACCCCAAAAGTTGTTTTGCAATTTGTCCTGAGTAGGCTGATACCCCATATGTGGGGGTAAAATACTGTTTGAGCGCATGGCAGAGCTTGGAAGGGAAGGAGCACCATTTGACTTTTTCAATGCAGAATTGGCTGGAATTGAGATCAGATGCCATGTTGCATTTGGAGAGCACCTGATGTGCTTAAACAGTGCAAACTCCCCAATTATAACTCCAACCCTAACCCCAACACACCCCTAACCCTAATCTCAGCCCTAACTCTAGCCCTAGCCCTAACCCTAGCCCTAGCCCTAACCCTAGCCCTAACCCTAACCCTAACCCTAACCCTAGCCCTAACCCTAATGGGAAAATGGAAATAAATACATTTTAATTTAATTTTATTATTTTTCCCTAACTAAGGGGGTGATAACAGGGGGTTTGATTTACTATTTATGGTGGTTTTTATGTTTGGCAGCTGTCGCATGCTAAAAGACGCTTTTTATTGTAAAAATAGTTTGTGCATCACCACGTATTGAGAGCTATAATTTTTCCATATTTTGACTCACCGAGTCATGTGAGGTCTTATTTTTTGCGGGATGAGTTGACATTTTTATTGGTATCTTTTTGGGCACGTGACATCTTTTGATCGCATTTTATTCCGATTTTTGGGACGCAGAATGAGCAAAAACCAGCGTTTCATGAATTTCTTTTGGGGGTGCGTTTACACCGTTCCACGTGCGGTGAAATTGACAAGACAGTTTTATTCTTTGGGTCGGTACGGTTACAGTGATACCTCATTTAGGTTTTATTTATGTTTTGGCGCTTTTATGCAATGAAAACAATTTTATATAAAAAATTATAATTTTTGCATCTCTTTATTCTGCGAGCTATAACTTTTATATTTTTTTGCTGATGATGCTGAATGGTGGCTTGTTTTTTGTGGGACGAGATGACGTTTTCAGCGGTACCATGGATATTTATATTCGTCTTTTTGGTCGCGCATTATTGCACTTTTTGTTCAGCACTATGATAATAAATTATTACTTTTTGCTTCGTTTTTTATTTTTATTTTTTAAGGGGTTCGCTAAAGGGGTTAACTTATGGGACAGTTTTATAAGGCGGGTCGTTACGGACGTGGCGATACCAAATATGTGTACTTTTATTGTTTTTTTTTTAATTCCAAAAAATGAATTTATTAGGGAATATTTTTTTTTTAATTTATTTAGCGATTTTTTAAAAATTATTTTTACACTTTTCTTTTTTTAACTTTATTACATTGTCCCAGGGGGGACATAACTGTCATGTGACAGATCACTGATCTGTCACATCACAGATCACTGTGACAGATCAGCGATCTGTCACAGGCACTGCAACTTGGCTTCGAAGGTCCCCGTCGCCATCTTGGATTCGGGGACCTGCAGGGATGGAGCCCCCTGCAGCAGCGCTGCACATTGCGCTGCTGTGAGGGGCTCAGGGAAGCATGGAGGGAGCCCCCTCCCTGCCGATGCTTCTCTTTAACCCACATTACTCCGCAATCGTGTTTGATCGCGGTGTGCAAGGGGTTAACGTGTCGGGGGCGGTCCGTGACCGCCCCTGACACATTGTGCCGGGTGTCAGCTGTGATAATCAGTTGACACCCGGTCGCGATCAGCGGCGCTCGCCACGTGAGCGCCGCTGATCGCGCTGGACGTACTATCCCGTCCATGGGCATAGGGGCCCGGGTCCTATGGACGGGATAGTACATCTGATGTCAGAAAGGGGTTAATATTATTATATGTTACCTGTCCCAAGTCTATCCACAGGATCTGTTTTGAGCAGTTGAGTGATGAGGTCTTGAACAACGCGGGGAGGAGTGTAATCAGGATCCCATATTATATCTCCTGTTCTATAGAAAATTACAGAACATAAAACCTCTTTACTGGGCTGTAAGATAAAGCAAATGAAATAGCTAAACCAAGTTAACCAGTCAAAGCAATGATCAGATTATTCTACTTACCAGTGATCACATTTTCATAAATCTCAGTACTAGAATTCCCATCAAATGGTGTATATCCCATGAGAAATTCATATAATATGATGCTCACTGCCCACCAGTCAACAGGTCTTCCATAGCCATTGTTCAAGATGACCTCAGGGGCTATGTAATGTGGGGTGCCACAGAGCTAGAAACCAACAGAAGATAGAGATGAGAATCAAGGAAACAATTATAAGTTCTTGACATAAAAACAGAATGACAGAAGATAAATATCAGTGAAAAAGCTCTCTAAAAATGAAGAACGTAGGGAAGAGAAAATAGAGTTATGAGATTTATGGAGAACAAGCTAAGTTCCTGTGAGGTAAAGCTGACCTCATCGTCCAGGAACTTTGTGGAGATGTCTTCTGCTGATTGTTTGTAGATGTTGGTGTGTGGTTTCATGACACCAAGTTTTGAAAGTCCAAAGTCAGTAACTTTAATATGTCCAGCAGATGTTATCAGGAGGCTGTGAAAGAGATGATTTTAGCTTCATAGACCGTGAGATAATGAAGGATAACTTTCCTCTCTTTGTTAAGGTATTCACTTACTTATCCGGCTTCAGGTATCTGTGCACCACACCATAACTATGCAGGTATTCCGCACCAAGGACTGCTTCTGCAAAGTACAAGCGGGCCAACGGGACAGGGAAAGCACCCCTGGTGCTTAGAAGGGTCCTACAGTCTCCACCTATAGAACAAAGGAAATGTGACCAGTGAGAGGTTTATATAGCAGATCACCATGATGTATGATGAGAAGTGCGTGGGAACATTGGGGCAGGAGACAATATATAAAGATATAATGTACTGTAAACTGCACAAATGAATAAGTCTGAAGTCATGGTGAAATGTCATCTATGTAACTAATGACATAAAGTGATGTCACGTATCGTCTACAGCAGGAGATACTGACATACTCAGTGTGGACATACAGGGAGATCACACAGTTGCTGCTGGGAAGGTGCAGGTTTTTAGTAAAAATATGGCTGATGAATCTTTGGATGAAGTGATCAGGAAAAAGGGCATGGTGATGACAGGAATGGAAACGTACATGATTGATAACAGCAGAGGTTATGGGAGGTATGATATCCAGGATACAGACAACATTGATTAGTCGTTTAGCCACCACCAATTACCAGAATGTGTTTCATGCCAGTCAGAAGATCGGTGTAACAGATACGCATGTAAGACTCGGCCTAAAAAATGCCCGTGAAAATTATGTTGCCAAAGACGCACGTGTCTGTATAAAGGGCAAAGTGCAACATGTTCGTGAAATGCTGAAGTAGGGAAAGCAGATTAGTGTTGGCGGAAAGCCAAACAAACTGATGGATGCTCATGAAGAACTTAGTTTAACCCCTTTACCCCCAAGGGTGGTTTGCCTTTTCATGACCGGGCCAATTTTTACAATTCTGACCACTGTCCTTTTATGAGGTTATAACTCTGGAACGCTTCCATGGATCCTGGTGATTCTGACACTGTTTTCTCGTGACATATTGTACTTCATGTTAGTGGTAAAATTTCATTCATATAACTTGCGTTTATTTGTGAAAAAAAGGGAAATTTGGGGAAAATTTTGAAATTTTTGCAATTTTCCAAATTTGAATTTTTATGCCCTTAAATCACAGAGATATGGCACACAAAAAACTTAATAAGTAACATTTCCCACATGCTTACTTTACATCAGCACAGTTTTGGAACCAAATTTTTTTTTTAGGAAGTTATAAGGGCTAAAATTTGACCAGCGATTTCTCATTTTTACAACACCATTTTTTTTAGGGACCGCATCACATTTGAAGTCACTTTGAGGGGTCTATATGATAGAAAATACTCAAAAGTGACACCATTCTAAAAACTGCACCCATCAAGGTGCTCAAAACCACATTCAAGAAGCTTATTAACCCTTCAGGTGCTTCACAGGAATTTTTTGAATGTTTAAAAAAAAATGAACATTTAACTTTTTTTCACAAAAATATTACTTTAGGTCCAATTTTTTTTATTTTACCAAGGGTAACAGGAGATATTGGACTGCAAACATTATTGGGCAATTTGTCCTGAGTACGCTGATATGTGGGGGGAACCACTGTTTCAGCGTATGGAAGAGCTCAGAAGGGAAGGAGCGCCATTTGACTTTTTCAATGCAAAATTGGCTGGAATTCAGATTGGACGCCATGTCACGTTTGGAGAGCCCCTGATGTGCCTAAACAGTGGAAAACCCCCACAAGTGACCCCATTTTAGAAACTAGACCCCCAAGGAACTTTTGTAAATATGTGGTGAGAACTTTAAACCCCCAAGGGATTCACAAACGTTTATAACGTACAGCCGTACAATTAAAAAATCATATTTTTTCCACAAAAATGATCTTTTCACCCCCAATCTTTACTTTCACAAGGGTAACAGGAACCCAAAAGTTATTGTGCAATATGTCCTGAGTACACTAATACCCCATGTGTGAGGATAAACGACTATTTGAGCGCATGGCAGAACTCAGAAGGAAAGCAGCACCATTTGACTTTTTTGGCTGGAATTGAGATCGGATGCCATGTCACATTTGGAAAGCCCCTGATGTGCCTAAACAGTGGAAACCCCCCACAAATGACACCATTTTGGAAACTAGACCCCCCAAGGAACTTATCTAGATATGTGGTGAGAACTTTGAACCCCCAAGGGCTTCACAGAAGTTTAAAATGTACAGCTGTACAATTGAAAAATCATATTTTTTCCACAAAAATGATCTTTTCACCCACAATTTTTATTTTCCCAAGGGTAACAGGACCCCAAAAGTTATTGTGCAATTTGTCCTAAGTACGCTGATACCACATATGTGGGGGCAAATGACTATTTGGGCGCATGGCAGAGCTCGGAAGGGAAGCAGCGCCATTTGCCTTTTTAGCTGGAATTGAGATTGGACGCCATGCCGCGTTTGGAAAGCCTCTGATATGACATCATTTTGGAAACTAGACCTCCCAAGGAACTTATCTAGATGTGTGGTGAGCACTTTGAACCCCCAAGGGCTTCACAGAAGTTTATAATGCCCGGGCGTTAGAATAAAAAAAATTTTTTTTCCACAAACATGATCTTTTAGTCCCCAATTTTTTTATTTTCCCAAGGGTAACAGAAGAAATTAGACCCCAAAAGTTGTTGTCCAATTTGTCCTGAGTACGCTGATATCCCATATGTGGGAGAAAGCTACTGTATGGGCACACGTCAGGGCTTGGAAGGGAAGTAGTGACGTTTTGGAATGCAGACTTTGATGGAATGGTCTGTGGGTGTCATGTTGCCTTTGGAGATCCCCTGATGTACCTAAACTGTGGAAACCCTTTATACCACCTCAACTATATGTGTTCTATTGATTTTAACTTCTAAGGGACATAGGGTCCTCTTTAGAGCAGGATTATCTCTGTTTAGAACTAGGGGCCCCCTAATTACCAGGTAGAGGGTATCCCTAGTGGCTGCAGGGTGCATCAGGGCCCCTAGGGATAGCCATTGTTGAGCGGGGGCGCCACAACGTTCCCCCCTAGGGTGCCAACCTCCGCGGCCAGGCAGGTGTAAGCTCAGTATATCTATTAGGGATTCCTAGTTGTTCCTTTAATGGGTTGCTGTTTTGAACACTGTTTTGATTTTTTTGTCACGTTTTTTGTTTTTGGTGTTTAGCCAATTTTTGGCTTTTTAACTAATAAAGTATCAATTTTAGGGGATATTTATAAATGATTATACTCTAGACCCTTTGTGCAATAACAGTTTTTGAGATTGTAAACTGTGGAAACCCCCCACAAGTGACCCCATTTGGAAAGTAGACCCCCCAAGGAACTTATGTAGATGTGTGGTGAGCACTTTGAACCCTCCAAGTGCTTCACAGAAGGTTATAACGTAGAGCCATAAAAATAAAAAAATCATATTTTTTTTCCACAAGAATGATATTTTTCCCCCAACTTTTTATTTTCCTAAGGGTATCAGGAGAAATTGGACCCCAAAAGTTGTTGTGCAATTTGTCCTGAGTAGGCTGATACCCCATATGTGGGGGTAAGCCACTGTTGGGGCGCATGGCAGAGCTTGGAAGGGAAGGAGCACCGTTTGACTTTTTCAACGCAGAATTGGCTGGAATTGAGATCAGACGCCATGTTGCATTTGGAGAGGCTTTGATGTGCCTAAACAGTGGAAACCCCCCAATTCTAACTCCAACCCTAACCCCAACACACCCCTAACCATAATCTCAGCCTTAACCCTAGCCCTAACCCTAGCCCTAGGGCTAGCCCTAAACCTAACCTTAACCCCTTCCCGACCTGGGCCCCTATGCCCATGGACGGGATAGTACGTCGGGCACGATCAGCGGCGCCCACGTGGTGAGCGCCGCTGATCGCGGCCGGGTGTCAGCTGATTATCACAGCTGACACCCGGCACAATGTGTCAGGGGCGGTCACGGACCGCCCCCGACACGTTAACCCCTTGCACACCGCGATCAAACATGATCGCGGTGTATCGGGAGTTAAAGGGAAGCATCGGCAGGGAGGGGGCTCCCTCCGTGCTTCCCTGAGCCCCCCACGGCAGCGCAATGTGCAGCGCTGCTGCGGGGGACTCCTTTCCTCCAGGCCCCCGAATCCAAGATGGCGACGGGGGCCTTCGGGGGCCTGAGGAAGCTGGCTTCCTCAGTGCCTGCAAAGCGCAGGCATGAGGAAGCCTTCTGCAGTGCCTGTGTCAGATCGCTGATCTGTCACAGTGATCTGTGATGTGACAGATCAGCGATCTGTCACAGGACAGTGATGTCCCACCTGGGACTATTTAATAAAGTAAAAAAAAAAATAAAAAAAAGTGTAAAAATAATTTTAAAAAAATCGCCAAATAAATTAGAAAAAAAAAAAAAATATTCCCCCAATAAATCCATTTTTTGGAAATAATAAAAAAAAAACAATAAAAGTACACATATTAGGTATCGCCGCATCCGTAACGACCCGCCCTATAAAACTGTCCCATTAGTTAACCCCTTTAGCGAACCCCTTAAAAAATAAAAATAAAAAACGAAGCAAAAAATAATGATTTATTATCATACTGCCAAACAAAAAGTGTAATAACGCGCGATCAAAAAGATGCATATAAATATCGATGGTACCGCTGAAAATGTCATCTTGTCCCGCAAAAAACGAGCTGCCAAACAGCATCATCAGCGAAAAAATAAAAAAGTTATAGCTCGCAGAATAAAGCGATGCAAAAATAATTATTTTTTATATAAAATAGTTTTCATTGCATAAAACCGACAAAAACATAAAAGAACGACCTAAATGAGGTATCGCTGTAACCGTACTGACCCGAAGAATAAAACCGCTTTATCAATTTTACCACACGCGGAACGGTGTAAACGCACCCCCCCAAAAGAAATTCATTAAACGCTGGTTTTTCTTCATTCTGCATCCCAAAAATCGGAATAAAAAGCGATCAAAAAATTTCACGTGCCCGAAAATGGTACCAATAAAAACGTCAACTCGTCCCGCAAAAAATAAGACCTCACATGACCCAGTGGGTCAAAATACGGAAAAATTATAGCTCTCAATATGTGGTGATGCAAAAACTATTTTTACAATAAAAAGCGTCTTTTAGCGTGCGACAGCTGCCAAAAATAAAAACCGCCATAAATAGTAAATCAAACCCCCCGTTATCACCCCCTTAGTTAGGGAAAAATAATAAAATAAAAAAAATGTATTTATTTCCATTTTTCCATTAGGGTTAGGGCTAGGGTTAGGGCTAGGGGTGTGTTGGGGTAGGGTTAGGGTTAGGGTTAGGGTAGGGTTAGGGTTAGGGCTAGGGTTAGGGCTAGGGTTAGGGCTAGGGTTAGGGTTAGGGCTAGGGGCATGTTGGGGTTCGGGTTGGAGTTAGAATTGGGGGTTTCCACTGTTTGGGCACATCAGGGGCTCTCCAAATGCAACATGGCGTCTGATCTCAATTCCAGCCAATTCTGAGTTGAAAAAGTCAAATGGTGCTCCTTCCCTTCCAAGCTCTGCCATGCGCCCAAACAGTGTTTTACCCCCACATGTAGGGTATCAGCCTACTCAGGACAAATTGCAAAACAATTTTTGGGGTCCAATTTCTCCTGTTACCCTTAGGAAAATAAAATATTGGGGCAAAAATATCATTTTTGTGGAAAAAAATGATTTTTTTATTTTCACGTCCGAGTGTTATAAACTTCTGTGAAGCACTTTGGGGTTCAAAGTGCTCACCACACATCTAGATAAGTTCCGTGGGGGGTCTAGTGTCCAAAATGGGGTCACTTGTGGGGAGTTTCAATAGTTTAGGTACATCAGGGGCTCTCCAAACGCACATGACACCCGCAGACCATTCCATCAAAGTCTGCATTCCAAAACGTCACTACTTCCCTTCCGAGCCCCGACGTGTGCCCATACAGTAGTTTTCTCCCACATATGGGGTATCAGCATACTCAGGACAAATTGGACAACAACTTTTAAGGTTCAATTTCTCCTGGTACCCTTGGGAAAATAAAAAAATGGTGACTAAAAGATCATGTTTGTGGAAAAAATACAAATTTTTTATTTTCACGCCCGGGCGTTATAAACTTCTGTGAAGCACTGGGGGGTTCAAAGTGCTCACCACACATCTAGATAAGTTCCTTGGGGGGTCTAGTTTACAAAATGGTGTCATTTGTGGGGGGTTTCCACTGTTTAGGTACATTAGGGGCTCTCCAAAGGCAACATGACACCCGCAGACCATTCCATCAAAGTCTGCATTCCAAAACGTCACTACTTCCCTTCCGAGCCCCGACGTGTGCCCATACAGTAGTTTTCTCCCACATATGGGGTATCAGCATACTCAGGACAAATTGGACAACAACTTTTGGGGTCCAATTTCTCCTGGTACCCTTGGGAAAATAAAAAAATGGTGACTAAAAGATCATGTTTGTGGAAAAAATACGAATTTTTTATTTTCACGCCCGGGCGTTATAAACTTCTGTGAAGCACTGGGGGGGTCAAAGTGCTCACCACACATCTAGATAAGTTCCTTAGGGGGTCTAGTTTCCAAAATGGTGTCATTTGTGGGGGGTTTCCACTGTTTTGGTACATCAGGAGTTTTCCAAACGCAACATGGTGTCCAATCTCAATTCCAGCCAAAAACGTCAAATGGCGCTGCTTCCCTTCCGAGCTCTGCCATGCGCCCAAATAGTGGTTTACTCCCACAGGTGGGGTATCAGCGTACTAAGGACAAATTGCACAATAATTTTTAGGGTCCTGTTACCCTTGGAAAAATAAGAATTGAGGGTGAAAAGATCATTTTTGTGGAAAAAATATGATTTTTTAATTGTATGGCTTTATGTTATAAACTTCTGTGAAGCCCATGGGGGTTCAAAGTTCTCACCACACATCTAGATAAGTTCCTTAGGGGGTCTAGTTTCCAAAATGGTGTCATTTGTGGGGGGTTTCCACTGTTTTGGTACATCAGGGGTTTTCCAAACGCGACATGGTGTCCGATCTCAATTACAGCCAAAAACGTCAAATGGCGCTGCTTCCCTTCCGAGCTCTGCCATGCGCCCAAATAATGGTTTACTCCCACATGTGGGGTATCAGCGTACTCAGAACAAATTGCACAATAACTTTTAGGGTCCTGTTACCCTTGGGAAAATAAAAATTGGGGTGAAAAGATCATTTTTGTGGAAAAAATATGATTTTTTAATTGTACCGCTGTACGTTATAAACTTTTGTAAAGCCCTTGTGGGTTCAAAGTTCTCACCACATATCTAGATAAGTTCCTTGGGGGGTCTAGTTTCCAAAATGGGGTCACTTGTAGGGGGTTTCCACTGTTTAGGTACATCAGGGACTCTCCAAACGTGACATGGCGTCCGATCTGAATTCCAGACAATTTTGCATTGAAAAAGTCAAACGGCGCTCCTTCCATTCTGAGCTCTGCCATGCGCCGAAACAGTCGTTCCCCCCCACATATCAGGTATCTGCGTACTCAGGACAAATTGCACAATAACTTTTGCAGTCCAATTTCTCCTGTTACCCTTGGTAAAATAAAAAAAATTGAACCTGAATTATTTTTTTTATGAAAAAAAGTTAGATGTTCATTTTTTTTTAAATATTCAAAAAAATTCCTGTGACGCACCTAAAGGGTTAATAAACTTCTTGAATGTGGTTTTGAGCACCTTAAGGGGTGCAGTTTTTAGAATGGTGTCACTTTTGGGTATTTTCTATCATATGTGGTCCTAAAAATAAAATGGTGTTGTAAAAATGAGAAATCGCTGGTCAACTTTTAACCCTTATAACTTCCTAACAAAAAAAAATTTTGGTTCCAAAATTGTGCTGATGTAAAGTAAACATGTGGGAAATGTTAGTTATCAAGTTTTTTGTGTGCCGTATCTCTGTGATTTAAGGGCATAAAAATTCAAAATTGGAAAATTGCGAAATTTTCAAAATTTTCGCCAAATTTCCGTTTTTCTCACAAATAAACGCAAGTTATTTGAATGAAATTTTACCACTAACATGAAGTACAATATGTCACGAGAAAACAGTGTCAGAATCACCGGGATCCATGGAAGCGTTCCAGAGTTATGACCTCATAAAGGTACAGTGGTCAGAATTGTAAAAATTGGCCCGGTCATGAACGTGCAAACCACCCTTGGGGGTGAAGGGGTTAATGGGAAAATGGAAATACATTTTTTTAATTTTATTATTTTTCCCTAACTAAAGGGGTTATTACGGGGGGTTTGATTTACTATTTTTAGCGGGTTTTTATATTTGGCAGCTGTCACACGCTAAAAGATGCTTTTTATTGTAAAAATAGTTTTTGCATCACCACATTTTGAGAGCTATAATTTTCCCATACTTTGACCCACCGAGTCATGCGAGGTTTTAGTTTTTGCAGGACGAGTTGACGTTTTTATTTGTACCATTTTCGGGCACGTGACTTTTTTACCACTTTTTATTCCGATTTTTGTGACGCAGAATGAACAAAGACCAGCATTTCATGAATTTCTTTTGGGGGGTGCGTTTATACCGTTCTGTGTGTGGTAAAATTGATAAAGCAGTTTTATTTTTCGGGTCAGTACGATTACAGCGATACCTAATTTATGTTGTTTTTAAGTTTTGGCGCTTTTATGCAATAAAAACAATTTGATATAAAAAATAATTATTTTTTCATCGCTTTATTCTGCGAGCTATAACTTTTTTATTTTTTTGCTGATGATGCTGTATAGAAGCTTGTTTTTTTGCGGGACAAGATAACGTTTTCAGCGGTATCATGATTATTTATATACGTCTTTATGATCACGTGTTATTGCACTTTTTGTTCAGCTGTATGATGATAAAGCATTGTTTTTTGCCTAGTTTTTTTTTCTTTTTTTTTACGGGGTTTACTAAAGGGGTTAACTAGTATGACAGTCTTATAGGGCGAGTCGTTACCGACATGGCAATACTAAATATGTGTATTTTTATTGTTTTTATTTGCTTTTCCAAAAAAAAATTATTAGGGATTTTTTTTATTATTTATTTAGGATTTTTTTTTTAATAATTATTTTTAGACTAAATTTTTGTTTTACTTTATTATATTGTCCCATTGTGGGACAATATAATAAAGTGTCAGATTGCTGATCTGACACCTTGCACAGCAGTGTGTCAGATCAGCGATCTGACAGTCGCTGCACAGGCTTTCTCAGTGCCTGATCTCAGCAGGCACTGAGGTAGCCACCTCCCTGCAGGCCCCCGAAGGTCCCCGCAGCCATATTGGATCCGGGGGCCTGCAAGGAGGAGACCCACGGAGCAACACAGCACATTGCGCTGCTCTGAGGGTTTCATGGAAGCACTCAGGGAGCCCCCTCCCTGTGCAATTCTTCCCTAATCCCCCTGTACACTGCGATCATGTTTGATCGCAGTGTGGCGGGGGTTAATGTGCCGGGGGTGGTCCGTCACTGCCCCTGACACATAGTGCCGGGTGTTAGCTGTGATAATCAGCTGACGCCCGACCGAGATCAGCGGTGTGCCCCCCCGGGAGCGCCGCTGATCGCTATGATGTACTATCCCGTCCCCGTTCATACGGGCCCGGGTACCATGGACGGGATAGTACATCAGATGTCAGAAAGGGGTTAAAGAGGAGTGCACGGTCCGTAACGATAAACACACTGTTATGATCCATGCTGGATCATGACAGATAAAAGCACATGTAACCTTTTTTTTTCCTTAAGCTTGTGCTTAAGTTTTGGTTTTGCCCCTGTGGCCATTAGGATTATTACAGAGTGCTGTCTTTTGTTCTAGTTTGCCCCCGGTCTTGCTGAGCATCATTGCACTCTGGTTTCTTTAGTTTAGTGCATGATTATAAATCAGGTGATTGCTCTGGCTCTGCTATAAAAGAGTGTCATGTGTTACAATCACTGTTGGTGATAGTGTTCATTTCAACCATCCTTGGTGGAGGAAGGATCTAGAGAGAGGTTGTCATGGTTAGGACATGGTTAATGTCCTGTTCTCACAGGGTTAACTATTGCCGGCCTCTCTTTGGATCTGGGAGGGGTATTTATACTCACTTCAAACTAGCATTCTCTGTCAGTTATACTGCTGTTCTGGTGTGTCTGACCCCTGGTGCGCGTGTACTCTGCGTTGTTTGTTTGCTTCCCGTTTATGACCCGGCTTGTTCCTTCACTCTGTACTCCGTCTCTCGTTTTGGTACCATTGTCTTTTCTGGTTCTGACCTCCTGGCTTGGCTATCGTTACTCCGTTACAGTTTACCCCTATTGTACTGTCTAATGCCCGTTCTGGTTTTCTGATCTGTTGCTACGTCCTGACTATCCATTCTGTCTAATCCTTTGGTACTGTATTTCTATCTCGTGCTTTGACCTCGGCTTGATCTGGTTTCTGTCTCTGTCTGTGCCCCTTGGTAACATTGTCCTGTATTTACCTTTCTAGGAGTTTCCCTGCAGCTCCTAGCTCCGTGGAGCTTAGGCCACACCCCCAGCAGTCATGTGCTTCAGGTCCTGGAGCATGCATTGTCACCACTGCTGCCCGCTCCGCAGGTATCTTTGTGCACAGTCTTTGTACTCAGGACATGCGCTCTGGCTCAGTGAGCAAGCGCAGTACGGTGTTCCTGACAGAGGTCCTGGCAGCTCAGTCAGAGCCCTGTTGTGGAAAGAGTCAGAGGAGATTTCCTTGCAGCTCTGACAGAGCTTGGTGGCAGCTATTCAGGAGGAAAAGCTGCATTCTGGTGGTGGACTCTGTTGCTGGGGGCAAGAGCAACAGAGCAAAGCTAAGTGGTGTTTCCCTGTTTGTATTTTTCCCTGGTGTGTATTAGTACAGTGGTGGGGCCAGTGCCTGCATCACCCAGCTCCCTAGCAAGGGATTGGTGTAGGGTGTGCTAGGGTGACAGGTATCCTGAGTGGCGCCCGGTGCGGAACCGGCCTAGGGAACGTTAGGAGTGTGAGGGACACTGACTCAGGGGAGTGCAGATCTCCACATCCCCGTTCCCTAACACAGGGCCCACCGTTGTAACTGTTTTCCCCTTCCCCCATGTCTTGTTGTGTTAGTTACAGGCCTGCGGGCCATGTCACACAGGACAGTTTCACGTGCCGTGTCTTGTTGTTTCAGTTACCGGCCTGCTGGTCGCGTCACACAGGACGGGTCCACGTGACACACACCCATGGCACAAGCTTCTTCATCTTCAGCCATATATTACCATTTAATATCCAAATTATCCAAATGTCACAGCCGAAAATTATTTGCTCTAGTGTAACGAACAATGTTAAAGGAATGCCACAAAACACAGATAACCACAACCCTGGGAAACACCAGATTTCCTCTCTACAAGATACTACATCGTGGACCGATTCTAACGCATCGGGTATTCTAGAATATATATGCAGCTTATTTTTGAAGATTTAATAATAATGCAATAATGCACCCCCCAATCCTGATATGTATGGTTCTCTCACCCCCAATCCTGATATGTATGGTTCTCTCACTCCCAATCCTGATATGCATGCTACCCCTCAACCCCCTATCCTGGTATGCATGGTCCCCTGACCCCCCAATCCTGAAATACATGGTCCTCTCACCCCCCAATCCTGGTATGCATGGTCCTCTCACCTCTCTTTCCTGGTATGCATGGTCTTCTTAATCCCCTTTCGAGGTATGCATGGTCCCCTCACCCCCCAATCCTGGAATGCATGGTCATCTCACCTCCCAATCCTGGTATGCATGGTCCTCTCACCCCTCTTTCCTCGTATGCATGGTCCTCTTACCCCCTTTCGTGGTATGCATGGTCCCCTCACCCCCCAGTCCTGGTATGCATGGTCCCCTCACCCACCAATCCTGGTGTGCATGATCCCCTCAACCCCCTATCCTGGTATGCATGGTCCCCTCACCCCCCAATCCTGGTATGCATGGTCCCTTCACCCCCCAATCCTGGTATGCATGGTCCCCTCACCCCCCTTTCCTGGTATGCATGGTCCCCTCACCCCCCAATCCTGGTATGCATGATCCCCTCACCCCCCAATCCTGGTATGCATGGTCCCCTCACTCCCCAATCCTGGTATGCATGGTTCCCTCACCCCCCTTTCCTGGTATGCATGGTCCCCTCTCCCCCCTTTCCTGGTATGCATGGTCTTCTCACCCCCCAATCCTGGTATGCATGGTCCCCTCACCCCCCTTTCTTGGTATGCATGGTTCCCTCACCCCCCAATCCTGGTATGCATCGTCCCCTCAACCCCCTATCCTGGTATGCATGGTCTCCTCACCCCCCAATCCTGGTATGCATGGTCCCCTCACCCCCCAATCCTGGTATGCATGGTCCCGTCACCCCCCTTTTCTGGTATGTGTGGTCCCCTCACCCCCCAATCCTGGTATGCATGGTATCCTCACCCCCTTTTCCTGGTATGCATGGTCCCCTCACCCCCCCAATCCTGGAATGCATGGTCCCCTCACCCCCCAATCCTGGTATGCATGGTTCCCTCACCCCCTTTCCTGGTATGCATGGTCCCCTCACCCCCCCAATCCTGGTATGCATGGTCCCCTCACCCCCCTTTCTTGGTATGCATGGTTCCCTCACCCCCCAATCCTGGTATGCATCGTCCCCTCAACCCCCTATCCTGGTATGCATGGTCTCCTCACCCCCCAATCCTGGTATGCATGGTTCCCTCACCCCCCTTTCCTGTATGCATGGTTCTCTCACCCCCTTTCCTGGTATGCATGGTCCCCTCACCCCCCTTTCCTGGTATGCATGGTCCCCTCACCCCCCTTTCCGTGTAGCCGCGACCAATCAGCGTCGCGGCCCTCTGTCCGCAACCAATCAGCAACGCGGCCCTGTAGCTGCGACCAATCACTGCCGCGGCCCTGTACAAAAATAATATTAAAAAATAAAAAAAAGTTATTCTCACCTTCCGACGGCCTCCTGTCTTCTTTCCACGCGCCGAACCTCGCGTTCCCAGTAATGCTTTGCGGCTTAGACCGCTGATGACGTCGGTCTTCTTTCTCGCTCTTGCGAGAGTGACATCGGTCTTCTTTCATGCTCTCACGAGAGTGACGTCATCAGCGGTCTAAGCCGCAAAGTATTACTGGGAACGCGAGGCCGGGCGCGTGGAAAGAAGACAGGAGGCCGTCGGAAGGTGAGAATAACTTTTTTTTATTTTAATTCTCTTTTTTAGAGATTAAGGCCTGCGCCTGCCACTGATTGGTTGTGGCCTGGCGGGGGCCTGGCGGCCGTGACCAATCAGCGGTCCGCGATTTCGGTTACAGACAGACATGATAAAGCGTTTATATATATAGATGGACGATGATGGTATTGATGACAATTTTAAAATTTACCACATCCACACCAAGACGATGAAGATCACAGCAGTCAACCATCTGTTGTTTTATTAGGAAAGTAGCATGAAATGACAGGGAATTACTGTATGTAAAAGTTGATGCTAAAAACGCATTGCATACGGATTGCATACGCATGTCAAATGGATGTTATACGGATGCTAGGTGAAAAAAATTGAATTGTACTCGCATGACACTCGCAGGG
The DNA here is from genome assembly GCF_039654945.1 of Dendrobates tinctorius. Classification (NCBI taxonomy): domain Eukaryota; kingdom Metazoa; phylum Chordata; class Amphibia; order Anura; family Dendrobatidae; genus Dendrobates; species Dendrobates tinctorius. The sequence continues at coordinate 17,808,823 of NW_027361827.1, forward strand.
CACTTGCATGACACTCATCCTACTTTTCAGGAACATCGGACCGATTTTATTAACGCAGATGTGTATGAGTCTTAAAGTCTACGTACAGACTCCCATATAATCCAGCTGAAGCTTTTCTGTCCTTACATCAGTCCTTCTTAGTCATGGATAAAAAGATTATTTATTGTATTGTACTACACTTTCCATATCAATATTTTTGTATTTTAAAGATCTCTGCTTGCAGTAAGTCAATTGCAACTCTTAATTTACTTCCAAGGAATTAAAATCTTAATACATTGCAGTTATCAGAGCTGAATCTTTTAACAGGCTGTAACCTTGTGATCCAACCCATTATCCAATGACAGTTTCTAATAAATCTGTGCAAACATTTAAGACTTTGAGGATACAGAAAGTAAATCAGAGAATTTGAAAGTTTCCATTATACAATGAAACCCATTTACAGTGCTGCTAGAAGTTTGTGAACGCGTCAGAATTTTCCATGTTTCTGGATAAATTTGACCTAAAACTACATCTGATTTTTGCTATCTGAAAGTTGATAAAGAAATTGAAATCAAACAAATGAGTCAAAAAATATTAGACTTAGTCATTTTTTCATTGAGAAAAATGATACAATATCAAATGTTTGTGAGTGTAAAATGTGTGTGTGAAACTTTGTTTCAGCCAGGGCGTTAGGGGCAGGCAAACAAAGCAAATGGAAAAGAAGGAAATGATCCAGCTTCCAAAAAAGTCCAAAATTTATTAAAGAATAATAAAGCAAAATACAACAAGAGATTCACGTGGATGTGAGTAGCCGCAACACGTTTCGAACAATGACTTGTTCTTTCTCAAAGCTGCTTAGAACAAGCAGTGGCATGGTTATATACCAGCCACAACGAATAAAGACTCCACAAGAAGTCACATGATATAGCTAACAAATCAAATGAATTAAAATAAAAAAACACAAAAAGTGCAGACATAGAAAGAAAATATACAAAAATATACATAGAGTTACATCCTAGTAGTGAAACATAATCTCTTTATGAGCATTGAGACCAGAGTGATGACAAGTATCTAAGCAAAACATCCAGTATGCCTCTAGCGTTATGAGACGTCTCTTTGTGTCTCCTCCCCTTGCTGACGTGATTAGTTTCTTGATACTGATGAAATACAAAGATGCCATGCTTCTCTGATGATAAGTCACGAAGTGCTTAGATGCAAAGGATATGGTGCGCTTCAAGCTTTTAGAGACAATATCAGTGATGTTCTCCGAAATTCTACCTTTAACCATGCGGCTTGTACATCCTATATGACTTAGATTACATTCCATGCATTTAGTTAAATAAATTACATTTCTGGTGTTACAGTTAATAAAATGTTGACTCTTACACTGTTTTTTATTACCGCTATCCAAAAATGAATGCGCTACGATGGAATGGGCACATGTTCTGTATCTAGATGAGCCACAGTGATAAAAGCCAGTGTGATGCAGCCAAGTACATGTTTTTATGTTGGGATTGAAAAACATTAGCCAGAGTAGTAGCTTTCTTTGCTACAACTTGACATCCTGATGATAAAATAGTAGACAAAGTGTCATCTTCATAAAGGATGGGAATATTTTTAAGAATAAGAGCTTTGATAGCATTGAATTGTGGACAATATTGGATAGAACATACCAATTTGTTGTCACTAGCATCATAATTAATGTCCTGTTCTAATGCTATCATGTCACAATGTTTTTTTGCACAATTCTCTTAGCCCTATTAAGGGACCTTCCTGGATAACCTCTCTTTTTCAATTTGTCACAACACAGACCGATCTCCTGATTAAGAGTAGAAGTATCACTACAATTCCTAGTGATCCTTGTTAACTCACCAATTTGTATAGACCTGATGGTGTGACTTGGATGACTGCTAGAAGCATCCAGAATACTATTGCCTGACAGTGGCTTAGAATAAAAGATTTACCTTCTACAACCTGCAATTTTAAGTCTAAAAATGAAATAGAAGAAGAATCAAAATTACATGTAAATCAAAGATTGAACTCATTGGAGTTCAAATATCGCACAAATTCTGATATGGCAGACATATCACCACTCCATATAAAGAGTGTATCATCGATGTATCTGCCATACCAGAAGATGCTAACAGAAAACAGAAACAATTCCTCCCAATAGGACATGACTAAATTGGCCACAGAAGGTGCGTGCTTACCGCCCCTTGAGACTCCCTTACATTGAAGGTAAAACTGCTGATCAAAGGAAAAATATTTACGATTCATTACAAACTGTACAGCTTGAATAATGAAATTGCACAAGTCTATGGTGTAATCATTGTACTTGCTGAGATGGAATTCTAAAGCCACAATGATTAAACTTTGGGGTATAGAAGTATACGGGGCAATTACATCGCAGCTAATCCAGGGAAAATTATTCCTCCAAATGGTATCAGAAAGCTGATTCAAAACATCTTTAGAATCTTTAAGGAATCCAGGAGTTCATACATGTTCTGTAACAGAGCCGATGTCTGATATAATAGGGCGCATAGGAGGAGGTGAAACACCTTTATGCACCTTAGGTAAAGCATACATGATAGGAATAACAGGATGATTAACATTAAGGTACTCAGTCTGAGTCTTGGTTAAAACTCCCAATGTTGAACCCTCATTGATTAATTCAAACAGTTCAGTCTGAAAATGGTGTGTCGGATGACAGGACAGTTTTTTATATGTTGTCTCATCCTGTAGAAGGCAATTAATTTGATCCCTGTACATCACTGTATCCATGACTACAAATAAGCCACCTTTATCTGCCTTTTCACTGTTATTTCCGGCAGATTTTTAATCTGCTGTATAGCTTTCTGTTGTTTGAAACTCAAGTTGGCATTATGTCCATGTGATTTGACAGATAAATCCAATGATCTCAAATCCTGTTCATTAACGGTCTGGAATCTGTCCATGCATTCAGCTCTAGATTGAATGGGGTAAAACCTGGGATTCTTTGTTTGCAATTGTTCAGCTTGATTGACACTCTTATGAATAGGTCAATTATCCATATTTAAATCTTGAAGATCACTTAAAACACATTGTTCCCTAAATGTGAAACCGCAAAAATTATTCTGGAGACCTTTGTTCAAATCAACCACTCTAGATTCCTGTGTAAAAAATGTTTCCTGACAGTTAAATTTCAAATGAATCTATTAACAGGTCAAATCGCTGGTCAGGTGCAAAGTTAAGTCCCAAAGAAAGGATTTGTAATTGTTCCACTGTCAAGGTGCAGCTAGAAATATTTAAAACATTGGAAAAATTCCTTTGAGAGCCAGACATTACTTCCTGTTGCGGGTAGCCATCCTTGTATTTGTAGGAGTGTTTACATCCCCCGCGCCTCTTGCGTTTTTTGAGTGCTGCTTCTTGAGTCTACGAATTCTTGCAATTGTCAGCATTGGAAAAATTGCCATCACTATGGGCATCATTAAAGCTACTTTCCGTTGACTCCATATCAGAAGGGCTGAAAAGATACTCGCCGCTAAGAAACTTCAGAGGAATTGCTATTGCGGAATGGGGCGAAGAATCTTTGATGATTTCTACCACCTGTCCCATTCATACACCTGATTCGTTTGATAGTCTCCCCCATCACGCTGAAACTTGCTCTTCTTGCGACTCATAATGACTTTTTCCAGATTAGAGACAGACTGTTGTATATTCAGTAGATTATCTTTGAATTTAGCATTGTCCTTATCTTCCAAATTGGATTTAATAGCATTAATTTCAGATTGAATACTCTTAAGTTTCACGTCCTCATGTTTCATAATGAGTTGCATGAGATTGATAGAACAGTTACTTAAAATTTTATTCCATTCATCAACAAATTCCTGTGAATAAATTGTGGTAGGGATTTTCTTTACAAGTAGTCCCCTAGGGATCATATTTTTCCAAACATAATTGTCCAGTATAGTAAAATCCCACCAAATTTTGATTAATCATTAATTTTTCCAATTTCTTAATGTCCACAGCAAATAAATCTGAATTGGAAACAGCATTTGATGATGGTGCATCTGAAGTAAACAATTGTGCGGCTTTATGTGCTCTATCCGGACTCGAATTCATGTTGTAAAAAATAAAATCACTTCAAAATTATTATTATTATTATTGTTATGCATTTATATAGCGCCATTTATTCCATGGCGCTTTACATGTGAAAAGGGGAAATATAGACAAGTATAATAAATATGTGTAAGACAAGGGACACACAAGTACATAAGGAGAGCGGACCCTGCCCGCAAATGGCTCACAGTCTACAGGGATGGGTGAGGATACAGTAGGAGAGGGTAGAGCAGGTCGTGTGGTGGTTCAGTAGACCGAGGATCATTGCAGGCTGTAGGCTTGTCGGAACAGGTGGGTCTTCAGGTTCTTCTTGAAGGTTTCCATTGATGGTGAGAGTCTGATGTGTTGCAGCAGAGAGTTCCAGAGTATGGGGGAAGCACGGGAGAAGTCTTGAATGCGGTTGTGAGAAGAAGAGATAAGGGGGGACTAGAGAAGGAGATCTTGAGATGATCGAAGGTTACGTGCGGGTAGGTACCTAGAGACCATGTGACAGATGTATGGAGGAGACAGGTTGTGGATGGCTTTTTATGTCATGGTTAGGGTTTTGAATTGGAGCCTCTGAGCAATAGGAAGCCAGTGAACGGCCTGGCATAGGGGGGAGGCTGGGGAATAGCGGGGAGACAGGTGGATTAGTCGGGCAGCAGAGTGTAGGATGGACTGGAGCAGAGCCAGAGTGCTAGAGGGGAGGCCAGAAAGTAGGAGGTTGCAGTAGTCGAGGCGGGAGATGATAAGAGCATGCACTAGTGTTTTTGTGGTTTCATGGTTGAGGAATGAGCAGATCCAGGAAATAGGACTGATACACAACCACAAAATGCCAAAAGAGCTCAAAGTTAAAGTATTCAATTGTCAAATGATAATTAAGGCACAAGGTGTGCACGGTTAAAAACTACAATGGACAAAAATTAGAAACAAAGCAGCTCACTTAAGCAGCTTTGAGAAAGAATAATTAATTGTTCGAAACGCGTTGCTACTACTCACATCCATGTGAATCTCGTCTTGTTGTATTTTGTTTTATTATCCTTTAAATTTTGGACTTTTTTGGAAGTTGGATCATTTCCTTCTTTTCCATGTTTTTACGTGATGACTACACGGGATCTGTGCTTCCTCACACCACATGCCGTGACAGGTGAGCTGGTTTGTTTCTAATTTTAAAAACAAAGGAAATGCCTAGGACCCCTACCCACAAAGGGGGCCCCTGCTTCTGCAGCCCATTTATGTACAGTGTAAGGTGGCCAGGGTTGTAGTCATGGCAATGAGCTGTAGTGTTCCCATACCCTGGCACCCCACAGATGAAATACAATGTCGCTTCTGCAATGTGTATAATGTGTGCAGCAAGACACTCACATTAGTGTGAGTGTTAGAGTCCCCTCGGCTTCTGTCACTCTGGCTCTATATCCAGGAGCTCCACAAACCATTCCAGATACAATGTCCTTTTTCAACAGTTCAACTTTACTTAATAGTAGGGTATCCATCACATACACAGCACAGTGTACAGAGTGGCATCTTTCTAGCTTTCCATGTCTTCCTAGCAATTTCTGCTCTTCCTGGACAATCTCTGTCCTGTCTTAGCAATTTCTCCTCTTCCCTGCCTTCCCGGCACCTTCTGTTCCTGCTGGTAATCCCTGCGATGCTTCTGGTAATCCCTGCCTCGCTTCTGGCAATCCCTGCCTCGCTTCTGGCAATCCCTGCCTCGTTTCTGGCAATCACTGCGTTTTCCTGGACAATCATTGTCCCTTTCCAGCAATCACTGCTCTTTTGGACAATCCTTGTCCTGTCCGTGCTTCAGGCCCATCAGCTTTCTACCATTCCCCTGGTCCAGCTTCGAGTTATAGGATAATGGGCTCAACATCTCCGCTGCCCCCTAGTCCCTGCCGTAAGCTTTGGATCCTCCTTGGATCGGTTCTGTCAAAGCTGGTGACCGCCTGCACGTCCCTTCCTGCCTTAGCAGCTTCACCCCCATGGCTGTCAGACTGTCTTCACTCACTACTGCATCAGCTCTGCACTTCTTGCCCTAGGTAGGGCTGCCCAGGCTCTGCTCACTAACCAGGAAGTGTCTGTAGTGTACTTTATCCTATTGCTCTACACTACACTACACTGATAAACTCCTCCCCATCTGGAAAACCCCTATTCTGGCTAAACCTAAGCTAATACTCCTATTCCCTTTCTCTAGTATGCCCCCTCTATTCTAATCACTATATTGTCTTATGCCAGTGATGGCAAACCTTTCTGAGACCGAGTGCCCAAACTACAACTTAAAACCCAATTATTTATGACAAAGTGCCAACATGTGCCAAATTCCCCATTATGATCCCCTTCATGTAGAAATATGCCCCATCATGATCCCCTTCTTGTAGTAATATGCCCCATCATGATCCCCTTCTTGTAGTAATATGCCCCATCATGATCCCCTTCATGCAGAAATATGCCCCATCATCACCATCACTCCCATCATTGGCCCCCTCCCCATCACTGGCCCTTTCACCATCACTCCCATCATTGGCCCTCTCCCCATCATTGGCCCTCTCACCATCACTCCCATCATTGTCCCTCTCCCCATCACTCCCATCATTAGCCCTCTCACCATCACTCCTATCATTGGCCCTCTCACCATCACTCCCATCATTAGCCCTCTCCCCATCACTCCCATCATTGGCCCTTTAACCATCACCCCCATCATTGGCCCTCTCCCCATCATTGGCCCTCTCACCATCACTCCCATCATTGGCCCTCTCCCCATCACTCTCATCATTAGCCCTCTCCCCATCACTCCCATTATTGGCCCTCTCCCCATCATTAGCCCTCTTCCCATCACTCCCATTATTGGCTCTCTCCCCATCACCGCCATCATTGGCCCTCACCCCATCATTGGCCCTCTCCCCATCATTGGCCCTCTCACCATCGCTCCCATCATTGTCCCTCTCCCCATCACTCCCATCATTGGCCCTCTCCCCATCACTCCCATTATTGGCTCTCTCCCCATCACCGCCATCATTGGCCCTCACCCCATCATTGGCCCTCTCCCTATCATTGACACACACACCACAGCGGCCACACTCACCTCTCCGTGCGCCGGAAGCTTCCTTCCTCTCACACATTGAGCGGCGCGGCCGCAGCTGGATGACATCATCATTCAGCTCCGCGTGCCAGAGGTTCCTCATCACTATGCTATCGTCTATTCTATCCCTACTTCTATACATAGCACATATCAAATACATTCACATTACAGAACATAAACAATACAGCAACATTACATTAACTTTAGCAAACAACAAGGTGCCGCATGTGATACATGTGTGCAGTGTCCAAAGAAGAGGAGGCATGTGATGAACTCGGGCTCCTCCGTCCATACAGCTACAGTGAAAAATATAATACATCCTCTGTAGTCCCAAAGCGCGTCTCTCCCTCTGTGCCATCAGTGTCAGATTAAGTTGAGAGTGAGGGGGAAGTGCGTCTCACAGCACAGCAAAGTTCAGAGGGAGCTGGCTGCAGTCCTGTGTCCCCTCCTCATCATCATATAATCCCAAACGAATGCCCTGGGATCAGCACAAGTGAAGCAGCAAGACCTAGTAAGTATATGTGTTATATGTATCTGTGTGTGTACATGGGCAGTATACAGCGTGTGTCTGTACGTAGGTATATATTATGTACTTGTGTGTACATATAGAGAGTATATAGTGTGATTGTGTATCTGTGGTGTCTGTGCATATGTATATTAGGAGCGGCATTACGGGCAGGAAGACTAGACAGCTGCCTAGGACTCCCAGGAACCTAAGGGGCCCCTGCTGCGATGGAGCTTACAACCCAAATAACACTATTCAGTGCTTTGCTCAGGCGGAGAGGAGGCAGAGATGCCTGCTTCTGTTCTCCTGCAGTGCGAGTATTGCCCAGCGCTGTGCGGACTGCTGTTTTATACTTCCATAGTTATTGAATGGGCAGAAGCAGTCACGCGTGTGCTACTGACATTCTCTCATATTCTATCATCTATACTGTGTCCTGACAGCTGCTGCTCAGTGTCAGGATCCTACTGACTCCTGAGTCCTGACCACTGACGTAGTCCTGGCGTTGCACAGCAGTGCCTGTCAGCACATGGCATAGCAGCTGTTCTGCCACCTAGGAGAAGTGTTCCCATAGACGACACTACAGCACTGGTGGTCACTGGTAAGTTGTTTTTTTTTACTGCACCTCAACATCAGTCACACACTGCATAGCAACACACATCTCTAATGTAAAAAAAAAAAAGAAATAAAAAAAATCAAGCATAAAGTGGTATAAAAAAAAATTATACCTGCTGTCACTCTTCAGAATCCTGCACAGGCCGCTTTGTGGTGGACGCTGTCACCAGGAGTAATGACATCACTGTGATCTCTAGACACTGGACCATTGCAATCTGTTCAAGGGCTCGCCCACACTAGCGTATATTACATAGTAACATAGTAACATAGTTATTAAGGTTGAAGGGAGACTCTAAGGCTACTTTCACACATCAGGTTTTCGGCGTCAGGCGCGATCCGGCGTCGTGCCGGAACGCCGGATCCGGCAAATGTTTAGTAAAACCGGATGTGACGGATTCGGTTTTCTGCCGGATCCGTCTTTTTCTTGACAGACAAAACCGGATCCGTCTCATCCGGTTCATCCGTTTTTCTATCCGTTTTTCGACGGATTACGCCGGATCCGGTTTTTAAAATTGACCCTTGTGGCCTTCCGAACGGGATTGGCTACTGGAAAACTATATATAGCATGTTCCTACAGCCCTTCTTTGACTGGTTGTCGAGGAGAAAGTGCAGGTTGGAGAGAAGAGCAAGTTACTGGCGAAGATGGATGTTGTCATTGGAAATATTTTGAAGAATTTGGCGGATTTTATAGCGGAGGCGAATCGTTTGAGGGTGATTGTTCTGGAGAAGGAGAGAGCGAGACAGCAGCGCATCAGGCATCGTAGACGACGTTTGTGGATCCACCCCATCACAGCCAAGAGAATGACGCGTGGGGTCTATTCTACACTCTGCATGGACCTTCGACGAAACCCGGATACATTTTTTGGATATGTTAGGATGAAAATGGAGAATTTTGATTACTTGGTGGAGCGCATTGCACACCTCATAAGAAAAGCGGACACCTATTGCCGCTTCTCTGTTTCACCCGCAGAGCGTCTGATGGTGACTTTAAGGTAAGCCACATTTATTGGATGTGATCGCATCAGAGCACACTTTCACTGCAATCTTGTTGGTGGTAGTTTGTATCTCCAAGTGTTATAGCTCAGTTTTGGTATGTAATGCTGTGATTTAAAACTAATTTATTGTTTTTTAATTCCCCACAGATTTCTTGCAACTGGAGAATCCCTTTCGTCACTGCATTTCCAGTACAGACTCGGGATTTCCACCATATCTAGAATTGTGAAGTACACATGCCGTGCACTGTGGGACTCCTTAGCTGAAGAGTTTTTACCAGAGCCCACAACAGAGAGGTGGATTGAAATTGCTGACAAGTTTCAACAGATATGTCAGTTTCCCAACTGCTTGGGCGCTGTGGACGGGAAACATATCCGCATTTTAAAGCCAGCTGGATCAGGATCGGAATATTTCAATTACAAGAAATATTTTTCAATTGTCCTCATGGCCATCGCTGACGCGGAATACAAATTTATTGCGGTTGATATTGGGGCCTATGGCCGCTCCAATGACTCTCAAGTTTTCAAACTGTCTGCCATGGGGCGTAAACTGTATGGAAACACCTTCCAGTTCCCACCACCTAGACCGCTGCCGCAAACATCTGGTCCACCTATGCCATTTGTCTGTGTAGGGGATGAAGCCTTCCAGCTGTCAGAACACCTTTTGAAACCGTACTCTAGCAGAGGATTGACAAGACCAAAACGCATTTTTAATTACCGCCTCACAAGAGCAAGAAGAATGGTTGAATGTACCTTTGGTATTCTGACAGCCAAATGGCGGGTCCTATTGACTGCGATCAACCTCAAGACAGAAACTGTGGACGAGGTGATCAAAGCGTGCGTGGTACTCCACAATTTTGTTATCTGCAAGGAACCCATTTCCATTGAGGACACCTCTGAAGAAACCACCTTGCAAGATTACCATGACATTACCACTAGAAGTTCTGTGACGGTTTCAGTAATGAGGGACAATTTTGCACTATACTTTATGTCACCTCAAGGCAGAGTACACTGGCAGGATGACAGAGTGTGAAAGATTTGTGCCCAACCAAACTTGTGTACCTTCTGTACCAACAGTATATACCTTTGCCAACCAAAGTTGGCTATCTTGTCATGGTCTCTATTTTTAGCTTTAGGCCACAGGTGTGTACCTGGTTGTGTTTTATGCAAAGTATTTCACCTTTTAACAAAAGTTGTGTACATTGTTAGGAAATCACCAACAATAAACACAACTTTTTAGGTGAAATACTTTGCTTCAAACACAACCAGGAACACAACTGTGGCAAAAAGCTAAAATTTACCCACAGTTATATACCTAGTTTTGAATACCATTTCACCTTTTAAATACCCTGTATTTAACCTTTTTCGCCGCAGAAAGAAATGACAGACAACCAGTGTAAAATAATTTAACTTTTATTGAAAAATGTTTTTTTTAGTAAACTTTTTTAAAATTTTAATAAACTTGTTTAATAAAGCTTTGAAACCATAAAACTGGTCATTTTTATTTAAATACACACATTATAAATCTGTGTAGTGTGTGGTGGAAATACTGCTGGAGGGGCTGCGGGACACTTCGACACTGGGAGTGTGGAGAGAGGACTGGGATCGTGGTGGGGAAGGAACAGTTAGAGGTGAAGGTGTGGAAAAAACTACAGAATGGGTGGACATGTGGGAAGCAGAAGAGGTGGTGGGTGGTGGAGTGGAGGGTTGGGCAGGGACTGTAGGAGCAGATGATGTTGATGGCAAGTTGTATGGGGAAGGAGTTTGGTACGGGGCAGGTTGCTGGAAGTGGGGTGATGTCTGGTACGGGGCAGGTTGCTGGAAGTGGGGAGATGTCTGGTACGGGGCAGGTTGCTGGAAGTGGGGAGATGTCTGGTACGGGGCAGGTTGCTGGAAGTGGGGAGATGTCTGGTACGGGGCAGGTTGCTGGAAGTGGGGAGATGTCTGGTACTGGGGAGGTTGCTGGTACTGGGGAGTTTGCAGGTACTGGGGAGGTTGCTGGTACTGGGGAGGTTGCTGGTACTGGGGAGGTTGCTGGTGCTGGGGAGGTTGCTGGTGCTGGGGAGGTTGCTGGTGCTGGGGAGGTTGCTGGTGCTGGGGAGGTTGCTGGTGCTGGGGAGGTTGCTGGTGCTGGGGAGGTGGATGGTATGTAATAGGAGGGGGAGGATGGAAAGTGGCTGGAGGGGGTGTAGATGTAATAGGAGGGGGAGGATGGAAAGTGGCTGGAGGGGGTGTAGATGTAATAGGAGGGGGAGGATGGAAAGTGGCTGGAGGGGGTGCAGGTGGAGGAACTACTGTGGTGGAAGGAGGAGGTTGGGAGGTAACTTGCTGGAGAGCAGCGTGGCATGAATGCATTACATGCATCTGCTGGGCAGGAGAGAGCGTTTCCATGCGCTCCACAACAGACCTGAAAAAGGTGTGGTTTGGCGAAGATCTTGCTTCTGAATGCATGGTTTGCAGAAGTGTCTTCACCTCCAGAATGCTGGAGTTGATCTGCTGATAGCCTGCGGAGATTTGCTCTGACAAGACTTTTAGACAGTTCTGGAAAGATGCATTCAGATGCAAGAACTCTGGCGCATAAGTCTTTTCCTGACCCCTCTGCCGCTGCCGCCCAGTACCCGCAGGTGTACTAGAGGTGGCAGGGGCAGAAGGGTGGGGTAAAGGGAAAGCGATCTCCTCACCAGCAGCTTCATGTAATGTAGGCGGCCACGATGCTCCTGTGCTGGTGGATGGGACAGATGGGTCGAATGTGTGGGAAGGCTGGGAAGGTGCAGATGTACCGGGGCGGTCGAAGTGTCCCTCGGTGCCGGTCTCCTCAGGGATCGCCTCAGAAGGGTCCAATCGTGCAGGCTCCCGAGTGCTGCTCACCGTGCTGTGGAATAAAGAGAAAAAAAAAAAAATTAAAATAGTGACATGGTATGGCCCTGGCTGAAAAAAAAAAGTTACATCTAAACATTTTTTTGTCACATGTGGTGTGTAATATTTACCTTCTGGTGAGCATTGTCTCCCGGAGGAACGACAGGGCTCGTGCGTACTTGTACTTGCTCCTGCGTCCTCCAGATCCACTCGTGGCCCGCATCTCTTTATTGAACTCCTTCTTGAAACGATCCCTCACAGACCGCCACCGCTTCACAATTCTCTCCCCTGAAACGAGAAAGGACAAAGTGGTTAGTATACAACATCAGTGTTTCCCAAACTCCAGTCCTCATGGTCCCCAGGGGTCATGTTTTCAGGATTTCCAAAGTAAATAGAAATCCTGAACACATGATCCGTGGGGACCACGAGGACTTGAGTTCGGGAAACACTGGTTTAAATCAAGCAACCGGTACTGTATATACTTACGCTCTTTAATCTGGGCCCGAGCTTCGAGGTCCTCCCAGCGGTCCACAAGGAGCGAACAGATTTCCTCCCAGAGTCGTCGGGTAACGATCAGGTCAGCGTGGCGGCGGTCAGCCATATTCCAGAGCGGCTCCCTTTCTCTGACGAGATCGATGAGGTGGTCCACATCAATCCCTCCATCCTCACCGTCAGAGTCGGGAGCACGCTGTGAAGGCTGTTAAAGAAAAAGACAAAAATAACATAATTAGCCTCCACAAAAGAAATGAAATAAAAAGTGCAAAAAAAACAAAGCAAAAATATTTATACTTACACGCTGGTGACCGCCGCGTTGCTGTCGCCGACGACCCTGGGAGGCACTGCGAGGACCTCTTGGCCGAGCACCAGATTGGGAAGACTAGAGAAGAAAACAAAAAATGTTATGTCTTTGGATGTAGGCATTTGTTTGCTGTGTGTGGTCTGCAGAACATTGTTTTCTATGTGTTGTGTGTAGTGTGATGTTGTGTTTCTGCGTTTGATGCAAAAAACTTACCAATTGTGAGCCCACTCCAAGTGTCTGTCCACCCCTTCCTTCTTCTTCTGGGAGCTCCTCTTCATCTTCTGATTCCTGTTTTGAAATAAAAGGCAATGAATATACATATATTACAGAGATGATGGATTTTGGAAATAAAAACTTACCGTCAAACGCTGACGATGCGAGGGAGGGCTCCCAGAAGATGTGCTGTCTTCCTCATGGCCAGACTCCATGGCTGTGGGTGGTGTTTCTGCTGCTGCCATTGCTGCTGCTGCTGCTGCTGCTGCATCTATTGGGCAGCTGTTGAATAAAGAGAAACAAAGGGCCAATGAATATCTTGATATTCCATAGCCCTAGTTTGGAGGAATGGGGGATTTGATAATTACCGTCTCTCATCTGCTGCTGGACTCCCCTCCCGTTGTTCAGCATGCTGCTCCATTTGGGGTGGTGCTGATGGTGCTGCTGCTGCAGATGTCTGCTGCCTTCTCCTGCTCCTGGTTCTTGGCTTGGGTGGCATGTTGGGTGTGGCTGAGGGTCCCATTGTCTTGCTTTTATATATGTCCTGTGGGCAGAGCTACTGAGCATGCTCAGACCAAAGAAACCGGATCCGGTGCATTGCGGCGCTCATAGGCTTTCATTGTATGAAAAAGCCGGACACGCCGGATCCGGCGTGTCCGGCTTTTTCGCCGGAGACAAAAAACGTTACAGTCACCGTTTTTTCCAGACGCCGGATCGCGACACATTGCCGGATCCGGCGAAAATCGGATGAAACGCATGGCCATCCGGCTCGATCCGGCTCTAATGCAAGTCAATGGGGGGGAAACCGGATCCGGCATTGCATTTCGCCGGATCCGTTTTTAGTCAAAAGCGCCGGATCGCGCCTGACGCCGAAAACCTGATGTGTGAAAGAGGCCTAAGTCCATCTAGTTCAACCCATATCCTATCCTAACCTGCCCTAACATGTTGATCCAGAGGAAGGCAAAAAAACCCCATGTGGCAAACAGTAAGCTTCACATTGGGGAAAAAAATTCCTTCCCGACTCCACATACGGCAATCAGACTAGCTCTTTGGATCAGCGCAATATTAAGGAAACTGGTGTATATACCCTGTAATATTATACTTTTCAAGAAAGGCATCCAGTCCCTTCTTAAATTTTAGTAGGGAATCACTCATTACAACATCATATGGCAGAGAGTTCCATAGTCTCACTGCTCTTACAGTAAAGAATCCGCGTGTGATTATGCTTAAACCTTCTTACCTCCAGACGTAGAGGATGCCCCCTTGTCCCCATCTCAGGTCTATGAGTAAAAAGATCATTAGAAAGGTCTTGGTATTGTCCCCGCATATATTTATGCATTTTAATAAGATCACCCCTAAGCCTTCAATTTTCCAAACTAAATAACCCCAAGTGTAATAACCTGTCTTGGTATTGCAGACCCCCCAGTTCCCTAATAACCGTGGTCGCTCTTCTCTGCACCCGCTCCAGTTCAGCTATGTCTTTCTTATACACCAGAGACCAGAACTGTACACAGTATTCTAAGTGTGGTCGCACTAGTGACTTAAATAGAGGTAAAATTATGTTCTCATGTGCGAATTGCCTCTTCAGAGAAAAAGAGGACTTGAACTCTATAGCGCCACCTGTTGGTAGTAGCGATCCTACAAGTAACAATCGACCCTTTAACGAGTCTTATAATATGACTTAGGATTAAAGCCAAATCAGAATCTGAATTTGTAGACAGTGTTTCGGGCTATTGGCCCTCGTCAGTGCAAAGTATGAGAACTGATTTGGCTAGATGAGAGGCTCTGGACTGGGTTCTAAGGGGTAAGGTTTCTCCTTATGGAGAGTGACATACCAGCTCTGGGTGGTCAAGGTAAGGAGGCTTATTCACCGTGCAATGCTCCTCTGGGAAAATAATATGCAAATTGCCTCTTCAGAGAAAAAGAGGACTTGAACTCTATAACTCTATAGCGCCACCTGTTGAAAGTAGCGATCCTACAAGTCACAATCAACCCTTTAACAAGTCTTGCAATATGACTTCATTCTTAGTTCTCCTCATGAGCATCTATGCCTCTTTTAATGCATCCCATTATTTTATTTGCCTTTGCAGCAGCTGCCTGACACTGGCCACGAAATGTGAGTTTGTCGTCCACCCATACATCCAGGTCTTTTTCAGTGACAGTTTTGCCCAGTGTTTTACAATTAAGCACATAATTATACATCTTGTTATACATATGTAAGAGAATCCAGCCAATTATTCTAATAACACTCGACTCAAATTCTCATTAGAGTTTAGGCAGGGGGTCAGTTCACTGTGACTCGATTTTCTTGCATAAGAGAATCATATCACAGGTGCGCAGACAATGGCAAAATTTATTTCTCCATCTTCTCCATTGTATCTGTGTGCGTACATTGGACTGCACTTGGATAACATCTGAGTGCAGTCTGAGATCTTACATGTGTGAGCAGGTTGCAGGATGCAGTGACAGACAGGAGGCAGAGCAGGGGTTAACCGTTTTACTTAACAGGGGAATACTCCACGCAGGGAGGCAACAGTTAAAGGGAGGACAAAAACAGTTCAGATGCAAAAAAAGATGTACAGAGTAGTGATGAGCGAACGTGCTTGCCACTACTTGGTACTCGCCTAAGAATCACTCATACTCGGCGAGCACTGAGCATTTCCGGGATTACTCGGCGGGAACTCGGGTCTCCACCCAGCATTTTTGGCGGACTTTATAGACCCAATCACGGTGCAGGGATTGTCTGCCAGGCCATGAAATCCCGCAGCCATCTTTGTTGTGGTCGTGCAGTGATTGGCTGGCTGCACAGCATCATCAGGGGTATAAGGACCGGACGCCAGCCTGCTTGGCGCATTCAGCTCTGGATTGAGAGAGTGTAGGGAGAGCGGCTGCCTTGCTAGGGTCTGAATTGGGGATTTATTAGTTAGTGTGGGGTCTACCATCCTAAATACTTACATCCAGCTAAACCAACTCCCCCTCAGAGCGTGGGGCCCGGGGCGAACACCACCTCTGCCCCACTGGTAGCTATGCTACTGGCTTTACGTTTTTAATATTGAAAGTATATGAGAAGCTTTGTAATTTAATTTCAAGTATCCATACTGGAAAAATACAGATGATGCACGAACGACACACATATAAAACACTGATGACACTGGTACCGGAGTAACACATATGTGTTTTATATGGATGTGTGAAGGGAGCCTAACAGTGTTGTTGGTGGAATGTTTCAGGATTGGGAGCCCCACTTTGAATTTTGCCCAGTGCCCCAGTTTGTCTAAAACTGGCCCTAGTTTCAGCATCTGGTGTGACTTCCTTGTGCATCAATTACTGCATCTGCATCCTTTCAGCTGTTGCAGATTATTCCTGCACATCGGCTTGGAGGAATTTTAGCCCATTTCTCCCTACAAAACAGCTTCAACTCTATTAAGTTGGTGGGTTTTCTCCAATGAGTTGCTCACTTCAGGTCCTTCCATAAAACTTTTCAGATTACGGTTAGGACTAGTGATGATAGAAATTTGTTTGGAAATCGATCGCCAAACATAAATTCGGCACGAATATGACACATTTGGATTCGTGATCGGAAACGTAAGCAAAATTTTATAAAATCGGAAAAAATTGGTGGCATTCGGTAAAAAGTGGGGGAAAATATTTGTGTTGCCACAAAAGTATTTTCAGCACTTTAGCAATGATAATGGTGGTGTATCATGAGCATTTGGCACGTGTTTGACAAGGGGAGGAGGTTTGGAGAGCTCAGAGACGCCGCGTTCTTGTAATAAGTAATTTTATGTGTGCACTTTGCAGCTAGCCAATCATAGTGCAGGAAACATCCACATTGTCCCGACACTCTGGCTCCATATAAAGTGCGGATATGTTGTTTTAGCGCCATTTTGACACTGTGACAACGCAGAGAAGCTGCTCCTGATGCTGGCACTGTTAGCAGCAAAATTTTAGCTAGTTACCTAATGTCCAGTGTGGCTGTGAAATTGACCTTCCAGCATATTTTTTTGCCGTTACTGAGGTCCACAGACAAAGCCAGCAGGGAACATGTCCTACAAGTGTGTTGTGCGCTGCTTCCATTGTGCTCCATGCAAGAGTATAGCATTCTAAATCTTTTTTTTTCACTAGCTAAATGTGAAACAGCATGCAGTTTCCCACCTTGTGATGTAATGCAGTGGTGATATCAAACTGTCTGCAGACAGAACGCACATTAAAAAAATATATAATTATTAGTGATGAGCGAGTATACTCGTTGCTCGGGTTTTTCTGAGCATGCTCGGGTGACCTCCGAGTATTTTGGCGTGCTCGGAGATTTCGTTTCTGTCGCCTCAGCTGCATGATTTGCGGCTGCTGCACAGCCTGAATACATGTGGGGATTGCCTGTTTGTTAGGGAATCTCCGTTGAAGCGCAGCAGCGCGAAACTGCCGTAGTCCGTACTCAACACATTTCTCCCGTGCCAATTTTTTGATTCCTGAATAAAGCCTTCTTCATTTGAACAGTGAGTGGCATCCTTCATTTCTTCACATGTGGATTTTCTATTTGTTTTGTTTCATGGATTGAGCACCCGTTCCAAGTGGGGTTTTTGGGGTTCTAGAGCATGTGTGTGATTTGACCTCTAAGAATCATGTCTGAGGTCGAGGTGGAGGTGGAGCAGCGGTGCGAAGTTCTTTTTTTTCTTTATTTGGACAAACTAAATCTCCGAGCACGTCAAAATACTCGGAGGACTCCCATGCATGCTCGGGAAAACCCAAGCAACGAGTATACTCGCTCATCACTACTAATAATTATTCTGTTGCAAAACGTTATACAGCCTGCCGTATCACACGTTGTCATTTTGTTGGGTTGAAATTAAGCTGTCTGCAGATCTCACGCACATAACCAAAAAATGTTTTTTCTGTTCTAAACATCATACAGTAGGGGACCTGACTTTCAAATTGTTTGCAGCATCTAGTATGTTATAGAGGTCTGATCTAGAGGCCACCAAAAAAAATATTCTGTTACTAACATCATACAGTAGGGGACATCACACATTCAGATTGTTTGTAGCATCTAGTGTGTTATAGAGGTCTGATCCAGAGGCCACCAAAAAATTCTTCTGCTATTAATGTCATACAGTAAGGGACATCTGACTTTCAAATTGTTTGTAAGATCTAGTGTGTTATAGAGGTCTGATCTAGAGGCCACCAAAAAATTCTTCTGTTACTAATGTCATACAGTAGGGGACATCTCACTTTCAAATTGCTTGTAGCATCTAGTGTGTTATCGAGGCCTGATCCAGAAGCCACAGAAAAATTCTTCTGTTACTATTGTCATCAGTAGGGGACATCTCACTTTCAAATTGTTTGTAGCATCAAGTGTGTTATAGAGTCCTGTTCCAGAGGCCCTCAAAAATTTCTTCTGTTACTGACGTCATTCAGTAGGGGATATCTGACTTTCAAATTATTTGTAGCATCTAGTATGTTTTAGAGGCCTGATCCAGAGACCACAAAATATTCTTCTGTTACTAACGTCATACGGTAGGGGACATCTCACTTTCAAACTGTTTGTAACATCTAGTATGTTATAGAGGCCTTATCAAGAAGCCACCAAAAATTCTTCTGTTACTAGCGTCATACAGTAGGGGACATCTCACTTTCAAATTGTTTGTAGCATATCTTCTTTGTCATACAGGCCTCATCCACACTCAAACAATTCTTTCTTCTGTGACTAACGTTATTCAGCACGCCATATTTTACCTTGTAATTTACTGCCGCTGAAATTAGGCTGTTTGCAGAGCTGCTACAGAATTAAAAATCTAATTTTTTGTTGCTAATACTGTACTGTGCTCCTACCACACTATCTGAGCAACATGACTTTGAAAAGGCGAGGCCATGGTAGAAGGGGAATTAGGCTTGTTGTTCAAGGTGTACGTGGGGTAGGTTGTAATGTTTGTGAAAGCACTAGTGAAGCAGCATCACATCCTATGCAAAGACAACTGACAACTTCTGTTACTGGACGGGCTACTCCACTACCTTTCTTTGGCAGACGCAGAGCGGTACGCCTTATTGATGAGGCCTCTTCCTCCACCTCAACATCACATTACTCTCCAACCATACAACTGACTGCACAGAACCACAGATGTGTGAGTCTGAAAAGCTGTTCACACATTCTATGCCATGATCATGACGTGTACTCAAAAGTTTCACAGAGTCAAGAGGAGGAAATCTGCACCGATGCACAACACTTTTTAAATTGCATCTGGGACAGGACGAAGTAGGTTCCGAGCAGCATCCTGACCCTCATCATAAGACGTTAACCCCCATGTGGGAGGAGATCCTGATGAGACTAAGATATCTGAGGCTCAGGCAGACTGTACTGTGCTGTCAGGGTAGGAAGAGGAGGAGGGTGACTCCAAGGGTGAGGAATGTGATAACACAGAGGATAATGATGATGAGGTGTTAGATCCTAGTTGGCGTGAACATAGAGGCACACTGCTGAGTAGGTCATCTGAGGAGGAAGACGAGGAGGTTATGTTGCGCAGACACTTAGTGATGCAGCCACGATGAGAAATGCATCCTCAGCCACAACTGTGGCTGTGACCAGCAGTGTCCATGGGTCTGTAGCTCGCAGGAGTGGCAAGGGTTGCCTAGCCTGGGCCCTTTTTGACACTGAAAAGGATGAGCCAACTCACATAATCTGCCAACTTTGTGTAGGGGTCCGGGTGGCAGGCTGGGGCGGAGGGTAGCGTGCTGTGGGTATTTAGGAGATGTGGCTGGTAGGCGGCGGAGGTGTGCTGTACTCACAGGAATGGGGGGTGACCTGCTTCTTGGCGTCGACAGGCACAAGACAGAGACAGGAGATGTATTCAACAGGTTTTTCTTTTATTGGCCACCCATATGACGACCAGCACAATGCATGACAAATATTGCACACTGTTCTCCTCTTGCAGAACGGCCCGAGTACCTTCACTTATTTACTTCTTCAGCAGGTGTACTTCGTGGCTCTATCCTCCGTGGCTGCCCTAGGCCAATCCACCACGGCATTTCACCTTTCAAAGTCCACCGTACACCAGGCCCTGACAGGCCATCTCTACCTGTGACCAATGTGCTGTCGGGTCACCCCCGTGACCGTTTTCTACAGTCAGAAAGTCTCTAAGGCATCTCCTCTGTGTGACAGACCCTGCTTCTTTGTGAGCTCCCCTTAGCTGACTGAAGCTTCTAGAAGCTTACCTCAGTATTTATTCAGCCAGTCCAGATAGCCCCACCCTCTGTCACCTGACAGTCACTTTCGCTCAATCAGAGTCACCTTGACCTCTGGCAGTTATGTAACCCTCATATGACAGTTACATAACCATTGCCATCGGTGCTCTCCAGTGACCTCTGATGGCGGACTGCCAAATGACACCTACTGTCAATCACTCTGTCTCCTATTACAGACAGAACCGTACCCAGCTCAACCTCCCCACATTTGCAAAGAAAACTGAGTCGAGGTAAAATGTGCAATAATTTGACTACTACATGTATGAACTTTCACATGCACAATCAACATGCTTTACTGTGGTAATCCCACTGCGCAAAAATGCAGACCTCAACAACCATCAGTCCCCCATCAATCGCATCTGCTGCTTCTTCCTACTCCTCTGTTACCGTGCCAACTATTGAGATGCAGGTCTTCGACCGCAGAACCTCGGGTTCTTTACCCACTCCAGTCACGCTGACTGAGAGCCCGCTGTCAGCTGAAATGGAAGCGGACATGCCTGCTGTTTTTGACTGATCTCAGAGAACGAGCACACCACAACTTTCTCGATTTACCATAACATCTACGCCTGCACCTCTTTCACGGTCCAGAAGTTTCTCTGATTCACCGTAATCCGCGCTCTCTCAGCACTACAGCCAGCCCACCCTACCGCAGTTGTGATCAAGTAACATATTGTTTCCTCCTATGCATGACAAAGCTAAGAGGTTGAACTCCACCATCTCCAACCTGTTGGCCACGGAAATGCTGCCTTTCCGCCTGGTAGATACAGTCAGTATCCAAAAACTGATGGCTGTCGCAGTCCCCCAGTACCAATTGCCCAGTCACCATTATTTTTCTAAGAACGCTGTGCCTGCTCAACACCAGCATGTCACAGACAACATCACCCATTCCTTGACTAAATCTGTGTCTGCCAGGGTGCATTTCACCACTGACGCTTGGACGAGTAAGCATCTTGCTGACTGGCTAATGGGTGACTCTGGTGGCTGTGGGGGCCGGCGCTGCTCCACAAGTCTTGGAATCCCCAATATTTTGTGGAATAACCATGAATTTTAAAAACAGCTTTCATGCGTCTTGGCATACTTGCCACCAGTCTCTCACACTGCTTCTGGCTCAAACATTTAAGCAGTTCTTTGTTTGATTACATTCCAGAGGTTTTCAATGGCGTTCAAGTCTGGAGAATAGGCTGCCCATGACAGGAGTTTGATGTGGTGGTCTCTTAATTTTTTCCAGAGCTGTATATATCATTTTCCCACAGTCCTGAGGTCACAGAAGTTCAGCGGCTGCGAGAACAGCTTCACTGAATAGAGGTGATGTCACTGATGCTGCGCTCGCTCACAGCCTGACCCGCACTGAACTCTTGAGCGTGGGAAAATCAACTGACATTTTCCCACGCTCTAGAGGTCATCGCAGTTCAGGTAGTGAGGGAGCGCAGACTCATTAACGACACCGCTAGTCACTGAGTCTGCACTCCCAGCATCTCATTCATTCTCCAGTAGTTTGCAGCCAGGATGGTCGCATCTTAGCACCATCCTGTTTGCAAACTGTATATTCACCAGATATGTATTACTGCATGGGACAGAACGACGGACAGGTATGGTATATTGTTGGTTTACTATTTTAAGTTTATTACAGGAGAATGAGGGCTTCAGGGAGTTAGCAGAGGTTGTAAGTATGGTTTAATTAAGAACAATAAAGGAGTCTGTGTGTTTATTTCAAATAAAGGATTTTTAATGGGTGTCTGAGTTTTATTCACTATTTGACTATATGGGATTAGTAATGAGGGCGTCTAATTGACGCATCTTCATTACTAACCTCGGAGCTTGATGTCACAAATGTGACATCCACACCCCAACTATTACCCCATATGCCACCGCCACCGCTTTTTACAGATGCGCCTTTTCTGAGGTGGCTGAGAGCTGGTGTTTTTAGCCGGGGGGGCCACTATCCATGGCCCCTTCCTAGGCTATAAATATCATCTCTCAGCTGTCTGCATATCTATTGCTGGCTATAAATTATAGAGAGACCTCACGTCATTTTTATACTGTACATGAAATAATCATTAATTAAATACATGTCCTTAATTTTGCACACACACTATACTAATTGTATTAGTCACTGACATATATATATATATATGATAGATATATTATATATATATATATATACTGTATATATATGTATAACATATATATATATATACTGCTCAAAAAAATAAAGGGAACACAAACAGCCTGTTGCAAATGGAATAGTGTTCCCTTTATTTTTTTTGAGCAGCATATTATATATATATATTACATATATACAGTATATACACTACTGTTCAAAATTTTGGAGTCACCCAGACAATTGAGTTTTTCATGAAAACTCATACTTTTATTAATCAAGTGAGTTGTCAAATGAATTTAAAATCTAGTCCAGACACTGAAAAGGTTCGAAAAAAGGATTTTTATTTGAAATAATAATTTTCTCCTTCAAACTTTGCTTTCATCAAAGAATGCTCCATTTGCAGCAATTACAGCATTGCAGACCTTTGGCATTCTAGCAGTTAATTTGCTGAAGTAATCTGCAGAAATTTCACCCCATGCTTCCAGAAGCCCCTCCCACAAGCTGGTTTGGCTTGATGGGCACTTTTTTCATACCATACAGTCAAGCTGCTCGCACAACAGCTCAATGGGGTTGAGATCAGGTGACTGCGCTGGCCACTCCATTACAGATAGAATACCAGCTACCTGCTTCTTCCATAAATAGTTCTTGCATAATTTGGATGTGAAATTGGCTCCAATCAAGAGCTGTCCACAAGGCATGGTGTTGCAAAATGGAGTGATAGCCTTCCTTATTCAAAATCCCTTTTACCTTGTACAAATCTCCCACTTTACCAGCACCAAAGCAACCCCAGACCATCACATTACCTCCACCATGCTTGACAGATAGCATCAGGCACTCGTCCAGCATGTTTTCAGTTGTTCTGTGTCTCAGAAATGTTCTTCTGTATGATCCAAACACCTCAATCTTGGATTCGTCTGTCCATAACACTTTTTTCAATTTTTCCTCTGTCCAATGTCTGTGTTCTTTTGCCCATAATAATCTTTTCCTTTTATTAGCCAGTCTCAGATATGGCTTTCTCTTTGCCATTCTGCCCTGAAGTACAGCATCCCGGAGTCGCCTCTTCACTGTAGACGTTGACACTGGCTTTTTGCATGTGCTATTTAATGAAGCTGCAAGTTGAAGACCTGTGAGCTGTCGATTTCTCAAACTGCAGACTCTAATGTACTTGTCTTGTTGATCAGTTGTGCAGCGGGGCCTCCCACTTCTCTTTCTACTCTGGTTAGAGCCTGTTTGTGCTTTCCTCTGGAGGGAGTAGTACAGACCGTTGTAGGAAATCTTCAGTTTCTTGACAATTTCTCGCATGTAATAGCCTTCATTTTTAAGAACAAGAATAGACTGATGAGTTTCACATGAAAGTTCTTTTTTTCTGGCCATTTTGAGAGTTTAATGGAACCAACAAATATAATGCTCAAGATTCTCAACTATCTCAAAGGAAGGTCAGGTTTATAGCTTCTCTAATCAGCCTGTTTTCAGCTGTGCTAACATACTTGCACAAGGGTTTTCATGGGTATTCTAACCATCCATTAGCCTTCTTACATAGTTAGCAAACACAAAGTACCATAAGAACACTGGAGTGATGGTTGTTGGAAATGGGCCTCTATACACCTATGAAGATATTGCATTACAAACCAGATGTTTGCAGCTAGAATAGTCATTTACCACATTATCAATGTACAGAGTATATTTCTGAATCATTTAATGTTAGCTTCATTGGAAAAAACTGCTTTTCTTTCAAAAATAAGGAAATTTCTAAGTGACGCTAAACTTTGGAATGGTAGTGTATATTAATATATATTACATATATATTATATATATTATATGATGTTTTCTAGCTGGAGAAAATAGCACAATAGGCTCTTATCCGAGAAACAAATGATTGATATGATAGTATTGTACTCACCAGATTGAGCCACAAAACAGACTTGTAGAGATATCCGCTGCAGCAGATCCACCGGTCCACTCGTGACCAACCGAAGATAAAAAAAAGGGTAGATTGTGGATTTAATCTGTGCTGCTGAATGAATCAAGGTCCAAAACATGTAGCTATTCAATTGTGGATTTATTCAACGCGTTTCAAAGTACACGACACATTGTGGTGTTCCTAATGAAGAAGTCGTGTACTTTTAAATGCATTGAATAAATCCACAATTGAATGGCTACATGTTTTGGACCTTGAATAATTCAGCAGCGCAGATTAAATCCACAATTCTACCCATTTTTTATATATGATATACAGTGGGGCAAAAAAGTATTTAGTCAGTCAGCAATAGTGCAAGTTCCACCACTTAAAAAGATGAGAGGCGTCTGTAATTTACATCATAGGTAGACCTCAACTATGGGAGACAAACTGAGAAAAAAAAATCCAGAAAATCACATTGTCTGTTTTTTTTTCATTTTATTTGCATATTATGGTGGAAAATAAGTATTTGGTCAGAAACAAAATTTCATCTCAATACTTTGTGATATATCCTTTGTTGGCAATGACAGAGGTCAAACGTTTTCTGTAAGTCTTCACAAGGTTGCCACACACTGTTGTTGGTATGTTGGCCCATTCCTCCATGCAGATCTCCTCTAGAGCAGTGATGTTTTTGGCTTTTCGCTTGGCAACATGGACTTTCAACTCCCTCCAAAGGTTTTCTATAGGGTTGAGATCTGGAGACTGGCTAGGCCACTCCAGGACCTTGAAATGCTTCTTACGAAGCCACTCCTTCGTTGCCCTGGCGGTGTGCTTTGGATCATTGTCATGTTGAAAGACCCAGCCACATTTCATCTTCAATGCCCTTGCTGATGGAAGGAGGTTTGCACTCAAAATCTCACGATACATGGCCCCATTCATTCTTTCATGTACCCGGATCAGTCGTCCTGGCCCCTTTGCAGAGAAACAGCCCCAAAGCATGATGTTTCCACCACCATGCTTTACAGTAGGTATGGTGTTTGATGGATGCAACTCAGTATTCTTTTTCCTCCAAACACGACAAGTTGTGTTTCTACCAAACAGTTCCAGTTTGGTTTCATCAGACCATAGGACATTCTCCCAAAACTCCTCTGGATCATCCAAATGCTCTCTAGCAAACTTCAGACGGGCCCGGACATGTACAGGCTTAAGCAGTGGGACACGTCTGGCACTGCAGGATCTGAGTCCATGGTGGCGTAGTGTGTTACTTATGGTAGGCCTTGTTACATTGGTCTCAGCTCTCTGCAGTTCATTCACTAGGTCCCCCCGCGTGGTTCTGGGATTTTTGCTCACCGTTCTTGTGATCATTCTGACCCCACGGGGTGGGATTTTGCGTGGAGCACCAGATCGAGGGAGATTATCAGTGGTCTTGTATGTCTTCCATTTTCTAATTATTGCTCCCACAGTTGATTTCTTCACTCCAAGCTGGTTGGCTATTGCAGATTCAGTCTTCCCAGCCTGGTGCAGGGCTACAATTTTGTTTCTGGTGTCCTTTGACAGCTCTTTGGTCTTCACCATAGTGGAGTTTGGAGTCAGACTGTTTGAGGGTGTGCACAGGTGTCTTTTTATACTGATAACAAGTTTAAACAGGTGCCATTACTACAGGTAATGAGTGGAGGAAAGAGGAGACTCTTAAAGAAGTTGTTACAGGTCTGTGAGAGCCAGAAATCTTGATTGCTTGTTTCTGACCAAATACTTATTTTCCACCATAATATGCAAATAAAATGAAAAAAAAACAGACAATGTGATTTTCTGGATTTTTTTTTCTCAGTTTGTCTCCCATAGTTGAGGTCTACCTATGATGTAAATTACAGACGCCTCTCATCTTTTTAAGTGGTGGAACTTGCACTATTGCTGACTGACTAAATACTTTTTTGCCCCACTGTACATATATATATGTATATCACATGCATATGATATACATAGATATATGTATATCATATGCATATGATATACATATATATATAAATATATATGTATATATATATTTATATATATTCTATGTGTACATATATTATATATATGTGTGTATGTCACTGACATATATATATATATATGTGTATTCTATGTATATACATCTATTCTTTTGTAAGCTGTCAGTGTTATTTTACAGTAGCCGCACATGAATTGCCGGCTTTTCAAAGGACACCGATGCGTAAAAAATCGGACAGCATGGTGCAAGTGCTGTGCAATTTTTTTCTCTCACCCATTGACTTGTATTGGCGAGTCTCGTCTGAGATGTTACCCATTGAATAACATTGGTCCCAGAGCAATCCGATTTTAATGATCTTAATGAGACACGCGTTCCAACAATGCAAAGCGAATCCCTACCAATAGGGCTCACCGCGATCAGGCAGTGTTAAAACTGATATGCCTTGGAGATCGCAGTCATACAGCAGAAGAGTTGTGAAGGACATCTCTCCAGACTGAGTTTGGTCAATGGTTGTCTCCGCTGAACCCAGCAGTACAGTCCACCACTATTACAGTCCAAAGAAATCTCCTTTGTTCATGCCTAATAAAAAAAATCATACTTTGATAGATCACTGTACTTTTCATATAAAATGGTCTCCTACTCAAGCCTGATTGTCATCCCATTGATTGAAAAACACAAAACTCTAATTGGATCTTCAAATTATCTGACTATTTTAAAAGTTCACATACCTTTGCCACTAACAGACGTGAAATTGAATAATTTTCCTCAATAAAAAATGACGAAGTCTAATACTTTTTAACTAATTTGTTTGATTGGTTTCTTTTTATCTACCTTTAGGACTTGTGTGAAAGTCTGATATAGTTTTAATCACTTAGTGACGGAGCCAATTTTGACTTAACCCCTTCACCAGGGCCATTTTCCATATTTGCATTTCTATTTTTAGCTCCCCTTCTTCCCAGAGCCATAACATTTTTTATTTTTCCATCAATACGGCTATGTGAGGGCTTGTTTTTTGTGGACAAGTTGTACTTTTGAATGACACCATTGTTTTAACCATATAGTGTAAAGGAAAACAGGAAAAAAAATTCAAAGAGCTGTGAAATTGCAAAAACAATGCAATTCCACAGTTGTTTTTTGCTTTTGTTTTTCACCATGTTCACCAAATGCTAAAACTGACCTAGCAATATGATTCTCCAGGTCATTATAAGTTCATAGATAGCAAACATGTATAGGTTGTTTTTTTATTTAATTAGTGAAAAAAAATTCAGTTTGTAAAAAATAAAAAATTGTGTCATATTCCAAGACCCGTAGCGTCTCCATTTTTCAGGATCTGTGGCTTTGTGAGGGCTTATTTGTTGCCCACCGATCTGACGTTTTTATTAATACCATTTTGGTGCAGAGTCGATGTTTTGATCGCCCGTTATTGCATTTTAATGCAGTATTGTGGCAATAAAAAAAATGTAATTCTGTCATTTTGACTTTTTTTCTCATTACACCATGTACCAATCAGATAATTTTTTAATATATATTGGTAGATTGGGTGTTTCTGAATGCAGCAATACAAAATATGTGTATTTTGCTTGTTTTTTTTTAATTGCCTTATTTTGAATGGGGGCAAAAGAGGGGTGATTTAAACTTTCTTATTTAATTTTTTTATATTTTTAAAAACTTTTTTATTTCTTTTTACCTGCCGATCATCCAATCGCCTGTGCTACACAGAGCAGGGCAATCTGGCTATGACAACCACAGGGTCTCCTGCAGACCCCGGATTGTCATGTCAACCCATAAGCGGTGATTTGACACGGGCATTGATGGATGCGATTAATGATGCGTTTGTGGCGCAATCATGTTAAATGCCGCTGTCAGAGATTGACAGCGGCATTAAACCCCTTCATGACATTGGACGTACTATTCTGTCCATGTGCCCTGGGACTTAATGCCCATGGACAGAAGAGTACGTCATCATCGATCAGCTGCGCTCACGAGGGTTGCGCGGCTGGGTGTCAGCTGATTATCACAACTGTCATCTGGCACTATGTGCCAGGAGCAGTCACGGACTGCTCACGGCACATTAACCCCCGGCACACTGCGATCAAACATGATCGCTCTGTTCCGGTGGCATAGGGAAGCATTGTGCAGGGAGAGGGCTCCCTGCGTGCTTCCCTGAGACCCTCAGAACAAAGCGATGTGATCGGGTTGTTCCGAGGGCTTCCTCCCTGCAGGCCCCTGGATCCAAGATGGCCACAGGGTCCTTCAGGGTCCTGCAGGGAGGTGGCTTCTCAGTGCCTGCTGAGAACAGGTGCTGAGAAGCTGCCTGCACTGCCTGTCAGTTCGCTGATCTGACACAGTGCTGTGCAAAGTGTCAAATCAGCGATCTGACTTTGCATAGTAATGTCCCACCCTGGGACAATGTCTAAAAGTAAAAAAAAAAAAAATTAAGATATGTAAAAATAATTTTTAAAAAATTCCTAAATAAAGAAAAAAAATTTTCCCCAATAAATTCATTTCTTTATGTAAATAAAAAAAAAAAAAATTACACATATCAAGTATCGCCGTGTCCATAACGACCCGCCCTATAAACCTGTCCCATTAGTTAACCCCTTTAGTGAACCCCTTAAAAAAGGCAAAAAACAATGCTTTATCATCATACCGCTGAACAAAAAGTGCAATAAAAAAATAAAAAAGTTATAGCTCGCAGAATAAAGCGATGCAAAAATAAAATTTATATAAAATTGTTTTTATTTTATAAAAGGGCCAAAACATAAAAAAATATATAAATGAGGTATCGCTGTAATCGTACTGCCCCAAAGAATAAAACCACTTTATCGATTTTACCACACGCGGAACGATGTAAACGCCCCCCCCAAAAAAATGAAATTCATGAAATGTTGTTTTTTGTTCATTCTGCCTCCCAAAAATCGTAATAAAAGCGATCAAAAAATGTCATGTGCCCGAAAATGATACCAATAAAAACGTCAACTCGTCCCGCAAAAAATAAGACCTCACATGACTCTGTGGGCCAAAATGCCACAAATATGGAAATGCCAAAATATGGAAAAATTATAGCTCTCAAAATGTGGTGATGCAAAAACTATTTTTACAATAACAAGCGCCTTTTAGAGTGTGACAGCTGCCAAACATAAAAACCCGCTATAAATAGTAAATCAAACCCCCCTTTATCACCCCCTTAGTTAGGGAAAAATAATGAAATAAAAAAGTGTATTTATTTCCATTTTCCCATTAGGGTTAGGCTTAGGGTTAGTGCTAGGGTTAGGATTGGGATTAGGGTTAGCGGTGTGTTGGGGTTAGGGTTGGAGTTACAATTGGGGGGTTTCCACTGTTTAGGCCTCTCCAAATCAGGTGCTCTCCAAATGCGACATGGCGTCTGATCTCAATTCCAGCCAATTCTGCGGTGGAAAAGTCAAACAGTGCTCCTTCTCATCCGAGCTCTGCCATGCGCCAAAACAGTAGTTTACCCTCACATATCAGCGTACTCAGGACAAATTGCACAATAACTTTTGGCGTCCAATTTCTCCTATTACCCTTGGAAAAATAAATAAAATTGGACCTGAAATAATTTTTTTGTGAAAAATAGTTAAATGTTCATATTTTTTAAAACACCAAAAATTCCTGTGAAGCACCTGAAGGGTTAATAAAATTCTTGAATGTGGTTTTTTACACCTTGAGGGGTGCAGTTTTTAGAATTGTGTCACTTTTGGGTATTTTCTATCATATAGACCCATCAAAGTGACTTCAAATGAGATGTCGTCCCCCCAAAGAAATGGTGTTGTAAAAATGAGAAATCACTGGTTAAATTTTAACCCTTATAACATCCTAACAAAAAAATGTTTCCAAAATTGTGCTGATGTAAAGTATACATGTGGAAATGTTACTTATTAAATATTTTGTGTGCCATATCTCTGTGATTTAAGGGAATGAAAATTCAAAGTTGAAAAATTACGAAAATTTTCAAAATTTTCACCAAATTTCCATTTTTTTCACAAATAAACACAAGTCATATCAAAGAAATTTTACCACTAACATGAAGTGCAATATGTCATGAGAAAACATTGTCAGAATCACCAGGATCCATAGAAGCATTCCAGAGTTATTACCTCATAAAGGGACAGTGGTCAGAATTGTAAAAATTGGCCCGGTCATTAACGTGCAAACCACCCATGGGGGTAAAGGGGTTAACATGTTAACAGCCATGGGTGGATCATGATTCCACTCATGGCTGTTATGGGCAGCTCTGGATGCCACATTAAAGAGGGAGAGACGACATGTGCCATACATATACGGCACATGTTGTGAAGGGGTTACTGACAGGCCAAATTTTAAAAATCTGACTAGTGTCACTTTATGTGACAATAACTCTACAACGCTTCAACGTATCCCAGTGGTTCTCAGACTGTTTCTTCATGACATGTTGTACTTAATGTTAATTGTAAATTTTGGTCGATATGATTTGTATTTATTAATGAAAATATCAAAAAATTTACCATGTCACATTTGACCCTATTTTGGAAACTACACTCCTAAAGGATCTTTTCCAGGGGTATAGTGAGTATTTTGAACCTTCATTTAATACACAGAATTTGATAACATTAGGATGTCATATTGAAAAAGTTCATTTTTTTTTCACAAAATCTTGCTTAAGCCACTAATTTCTCACTTTTGCAAGAGAAAACACCAAAAAGTGGACCCACAGTTTGTTACCCACTTTCTTACCCCACATGTAGTCAAAAAATTCTGTTTGGACAAACAATAGGATTCGGAACAGAAGGGGCACAATTTGAATTTTGGAACACAAATTTGGCTTTATTTGGAATAGATTGTCATATTTGCAGAGCTTGTGTGGTTCAACAGCAACAGAAAACACCCATAAATGTCTTTTTTTATAAATTATACCCTGTAAAGTAGTTTGATAGCACCATTTTTTTGCAGGTGATGCCACACAAGTTTGAAAATTTACAATTTGCATTTGCTTTTTATCTGTCACTTTCATGAATCTTTTTTGTACACACCTCAAATTTTATTACACTAGTTTTTGTAGTAATTGTCGGTGTACATGTGGTACCCTTGGTGACGAAATTTCGTCATTAGTTCCCAGACAATTTTACCTGGGATGCCTCTGGGGCAGTTTGGTGGGTTAATTTGATGGTCGCTACCTTCGTAAATTGGAAAGGTGCATGTGTACCCTGTTGTGCTCTAACACATTTTGTTCAATTTTATACCATATTTGGGTCTCTTGGAGGGGATAAATTGGTGGATGACAGATTGCCCTTGAAATTCATGGGGGACTTGTCGACTGCAACATTTTGCTCATGGGCATATGAAATTATAAATTTAAAAATGAATCTTGTAGGAGGGAAATTATGGATCTCAATTTGTTTAGGTAATCATAGTTGGGGTCATTTCTTGGGGGGACTTGGGAATTGTCATTAAAATGAAGGAATCTCATTAGGGCTTCAGAACAGGCACGGATCATGACAGCTGTAAATACAGGGCTTCTGTGGACAGATTCTGTTGCCCAGTAGGAACAGAACATGGATTTTTTTTCTTTACTAAACCCATGTTGAGGGTAAGGCCCAATTGTTTTTTTTTATTTCAGAGTCATTTGTGGGAATCTATGAATGGGAATGAAAGGTAGTGGGGTTTTTATGAAATATTTTGTTGGGCATATACATTTATTTGGTGGGCAATTCATTGTAGGACTTCTGGGCTAACAAAAATTTGGAAATATTCAAAAAAGGTAAAATTGTTGACATCTAATTTTATTCCAGGATGGATGAAAAAGGGGGAATTTGAGGGGAAAATGCATTTTCGCGATACCATAATGGAGGGGAGAGTGCAGAATTTGGTCCTACTTTTCATGACGATTCAGCAGTGATGACTGACTACAGTATCATCAGGCTGTGGGATCCCATGGAGAAAGAGTAGTCGTCATTGTCTGAAAACTGATTCGGTTTCACTGTCGGAGCAAAACAAGGAGTACACCTGCTACACCGTGAATATTCTATGGGCCATTATTTTATTTTATACGAATGGCTGACAAAAAAAATCTAACCTAATCTAACACTACAAAGCCTAAACTTATCTAACATTAGTAAACCTAACAAAACAGTAGTCATTTTTCTTTTACTTTTGAAGAAACCCTAAAGCGTAACCCTAACTCTAAAACCTAACCCTAACCCTAAAACTTAAAGCATAAGCCTAACCCTAAAGCCTATGCATAACCCTAAAGCATAACCCTAACTCTAGCTAAAGGCAAAGAAAGAAAGAAATAATTATAAAATAAAAAAATTTAGTCTGACTAGGAGAATGTCAAATATTGGGCTTTTGATCACTGTGATAGGGTCTACCACAGTAATCAAAATTCATAATAGGAATAATCCCTGCTGTGGCCGGGTGCTGGCTGGCAGATCTCAGCAGGTGCACTGTGCATGTGTGGCACCCCTGAGGCTTCAGTTGCCACAGAGGTACTGCACCTTCTCCTAAGGTGTGGTGCCCCACCATCTAGGTAGGCTGGGGGCTCCCTTCCGCATTCCAACACCTGCACCCCACACACAGGATAGTTCAGTAGGGACCCATCCATGCTTTATACTGGAAAGGTAATAGGGTGCCTTTTGTGGTCCCTGGCTTCGTAACACGAGAGGTGGTGGGGAGGCGGGTGGAGTTAGATATAAAAGAGAGGGAAGGTGTAGGATTACAGATCAGTCCGCAGAAGAAGGCAGGCAGAGTAGGAGAGGACAGCCACTCGGTGAGGAGTGGGGATCCCTGGAAGAAGGGATGGAGGAAGGTGTGCTGCAGCTGCCCCAGTGAACTGGGCCGGCTGGTACAGGAAGGAAGAGAAGGAGAAAGAGACGTAGACTGGAGACTACAGATTCCATAAGAGAGATAGAACAGATCGGAACGAAGGAGAATAGAAGGACGGTGGGAAGCAGGTTGAGAAAGAGAGAGAACCCTTCCAGTCCAGAGCGCAAAGGCCGGGGCCCGGTCCCCGAGGTTGATTGGATCTTTATGTCCGGCAACAGACACCGGAGGAGTAGTGAGCCACTAATGCCTTACTCCCATCATAGACTTGGGACACAACAGCACTTGGATAGTGAGCCGGGACGCAGTGAGGAGTCCCCAAAGCAGGCTACAGCTGTCTGTCATACAAGTAAAGACTAGGAACACCTAGAGAGAGGCATTCCAGTGTAACTGAGTACTGGAGTGCTTCGCACCTAAAGGCGCATTGGAGGAGTCGTTCAGTAAGGTACATGTTGGTGGATTGTGGAAGGAAGAATCCTATCCTGCCTGGAGGTTGGCTGAAGCCCTGACCTGGAGAACACAGTATGGAGGCAGGCAGTGGAGTGAACTGCAAACAGTGAGTAAAGCTTTGGAACCGCATACTCGGGTGTCCTCCAGTTATTCCCGCACCACTACACCTGGGTACCAGCCTCCATACCATTCTGCGCCTCTCCTCATCCATTGCACCTACACTGCCCTGGGACTACGGCTCCACCTGTGGGGAGCTACACCATCTTTGCTGCACCATACCATCAGTCCCAGAGAATCTGCATGCAGCGTTGGCTCAATATCTTACTTGCCAAACACCACGGGTGGCATCACGAACTATTCTAATAAACTTTAACACCATTAACATCACCGCCATTGATATTGGGCGCCCAGGGCCACGGACTGGGTCACCGCTGCTGTGACACATTCCCACCTTGACACCGGCCTG
Source organism: Dendrobates tinctorius (assembly GCF_039654945.1). Taxonomy (NCBI): domain Eukaryota; kingdom Metazoa; phylum Chordata; class Amphibia; order Anura; family Dendrobatidae; genus Dendrobates; species Dendrobates tinctorius. The sequence goes on from NW_027361827.1 coordinate 17,842,891, forward strand.
GTACCGAGTAGCCCGCTGCCCTGGGTGTGGGAGGGCGACCCACATGCACCTGCCATTTTGCTTCGGGAACAGGAGGAATAGGGCTGGGGGATGGTGGATCTGGTACTAAGGTACCTTGGAGTGCCTGGGGACATCTTTTTTTTTTCCTTTGACATATTAGAGGAGAGAGAAATTATTTTTAAATAGGACTTCACTTTTTTTTAACTTGATGGCTGTTATTAGTTTAATAATGGTGATCACTTGTTTGGGACTAAAAAAACCCGGCCCTGATCATGTTCTCCAAGTGTCTCAACTATCCCCTGTAGCTGAAACCTCATAGATTTTTCTGAAGCTGAGGGGCGCTTTTCACTTATTTCTCAGTGCTGTTAAACAGCGGTGCTGAGGAATAAGGCCCCTTAATTGTCACGATTAAAAGGCACATTGGCAGTTGTTTAGGGGCTAAGGCAAATAAATGCAGAAATATGGAAAAATTTGAAGAGTTCACAAATTTTCAAACTATACTGAATGTGTAGAAACTAAAAAACCTCTTTAATACCTATCTTTTAATTACCAACTGAAAACTTTTTAGTTTCAATTTAAAAATATTCTAATTTGGTAATAAATGCTCTGGACTTCTAAGCCAAAGTGCACCTACCATTTTTTTGCAGGATGGTGCTCTCCGTAAACCTCCTGAAAAGTGCTAAACACTAAAAAGAAGGAACAAATTTACTGCAATGTAAAAACAACTTGCTGTGCATTTATTCAAGGGGTTGTCCATTACTAGGACAACCCCTTCTTAAACTAAATATTTGGCCCCTATAAAATAATAAAGCTTATATTCACCTCCCGTGGCGACATGGTTCCCATCGTGTCAGCATTCACTCTCCTCAGGACTATGATGCAGTGTTGTGACATGTGATGCCCAATCAGCGCTGGCGACACTGTCTCCACCTTCAGACAAACTGAACACGAAATGGAAGCCTTGTTATTGTAGTGGACAAACCCTTTAAGTCTTAAACCCTTTAAGTCTTTTGAGCTTCTTTTAACTGCTTCAGACTTGGAAACCTGAAAATCAATTAAAAGAGGTGACCATCCTTCAGGGGGCTTCCAATAAGCTGTATGCCGTTATGGTGCACAATACATTGTACGGGTGTGAATGGCACCTCACGCAAGCCTTATCCATGTGCATCTATAATACATGCCCCTGCATATGGATACTAGGCATATGGTTGTCCATCAGTACTTTGCCCCCATGCTGCCTCCGCCTGTTATCTGCACTTTGCAGTATATTGGCATTGTGAGCAGGTATCGGTAAGTATGGCTATGTTTTCTGTGATGTTTTTTGGATTAGGTGTACTTTTTTCGTGAAATGCTGTTTGGATGCACTAGCAAATGAAGTCACTAGGTTTGATATGCAAGAAGTCACTAGGTTTGATATGCAAATTGCCTCTTTAGAGAGGAAGAGAATTTGAACTGTATAGCGCCACCTGTTGGAAGTAGCGATTCTACAAGTCATTATCAACCTTTTAATGAGTCTTGCGATTGATTTAGGATAAAAGCCAAATCTGAATCTTAATTTGCAGGCACAGTGTTTATGGCTATTGGCCCTTGTCAGTGCAAAGTATGAGAATGGATTTGGCTAGGTGAGAGACTCTGGACCGAGATTTAAGGGGTAACATTTCTCCTTCTGGAGAGTGACATACCAGCTCTGGCATGCCAAGGTAATGAGAAACGTTACCCCTTAGACCTCAGTCCAGATTTTCTCACCTAGCCTTTATAGGATCAGATCCCCATCACAGTTGAGTACAAGTGGAGGAAAACTCAGTGTTATCAAAATTCCACAAACTAAAGTTAAAAAAAAGTCCATCCCTGTCATACCGAGGGAATTCCTCAGCTCCGTTAATGATATGTATTTGGAATTTTTCTTATAATTTATGTTGCCATTCTTTTGTTTTTCTCTTGTGATAGGTCCTCTTTAGACTAATTATCTGCAATACTACAGAGATGTCTCGGATGTGGATTGAGCCAGTAGTTGCAGGGGATCAGGTTGCAAGTTCCTTCTATGACACGGCACTGCTTATGGTAGTAAGGAATTATTACAACACATCCATCAACAGCCAAGAGGTTCCATCCAACTTTAGTAGAGATGACATATTACAGAAAGCCATCTTGAACTTCTACATGATTTATAACCTCATCATAGGATTAACGCCTCTTCTGTCTGCCTATCTCTTAGCAAAAATTGCAGACAGGACGAGCAGGAAAGTCACTATATGTGTTCCTTTGCTCGGATACCTCCTCTCAAGAATGTTTTTGTTGTTTGTCATCATCTGGGAATGGCCGGTGGAAGTGATGTTTGGATCTGCAGCACTGAATGGTTTAACAGGCTGGTTCACAACCTATTGGTCCGGTGTTATGGCTTGGGCTTCTTCATGTTCTTCTGAAAGAAGACGATCTCTTAAACTTATTATTATTGAAATGGTGTATGGATTAGCAGGATTTGTAGGTAGCTTAGTATCAGGATATTTATTTGTGTTTTTACATATAACGAGCCATCAAGGAACTATTCTTATGTTCTGTAGCATTGGTGGCTACGCATTTTGTATCCTATACTGCATTTTTGTTATGAGGACACCAGAAGATTATAATTCAGAGGCCACCAGAGTTTTAAAAGCCTCTAGAAATAGAACTGTACAAGAGGACAAGACGGAAAATTCTGTTCTTAAAACACCATCGAAGCACATTCTTATTACATTGTTTGTCAGTGCAATACTTTTTAATGTTGCTTCTGCAGCAACTAATGATATAATCAATGTGTTTGTACTAAAGAAGCCTCTAAATTGGGGTCCCGTAGAAGTTGGCTACGGCAATGCCGCTGCTTACATGACCTACGTCACCAGCTTTCTAGGAGTTCTTATTTTTTCGCGATTTACAGGTGATTTGGGATTAATTACTATTGGAATCATTTCGTTTGGTTCCGGACTTATAATCATGGGCTTTGTGCGCTCAACATATATGTATTATATTGGTAAGTATTTATCATTGAACAGTGCAACAATTCACACACACAGATATTCAGATATAAGCTAGAGTAATAAGAGGACCTGCATAACATTATTGGAAATTGTGCATATGAAATTTTAGGCTATGTTCAAATGTTGCATTTTTTCTGCATTTTTTTCAGCAGCCAAAAACAACTCTTTGCAGTAAAAAACATTCAAATTGCCTGTTTTTCATAGTTTCTACAGCATTTTTACTACTTTTTTTGCTGCGTCTTTTGGTGTGGATTGTTTGTGTGATTTGTCTGCAATACATGTTTAATAACGCTAGTTTTATCCATCAAAAATGCTGCAAAAAGTTGCATTTTTGCACTCATTACTTTCTATGGGTGAAAAAAAAGCTGCAAAAACACTGAAAGAATTGAGATGCAGTAGATTTCGAAAACTCTGTAATTTTCCAATTCCGTCAAGGAAAAAAAAATGAGCATAAGATTTCTGAAATTTCATAGCTTTTGCTGGTACTGTAAGAAGCAACTCTTAATTTGCATAACAAGCTGCAAGAAAATTAAGCAAAAATGCAACGTGTCAACATAGCCTTTTCTACACTTTTGCTTTATTTTTCCAGATAGCAAGATGTTAGCTATGTTCCATGAACGTTCCATGCATGACTTTATATCCTAAATTATTTATGGACAAGTGTTTACTGTGCTTTCCTTTAATTGAATATTTAATAATAATTTGAATAATGACATTTTTGCTCAGCTGAAAATTAGGAAAATATATGCTGCACTATTCTTCTCAATTATTTTTGCACTGATGTATATTTTTTAATATACTTCTCAGCTCGACTAGTGATGATATTTTCATTAATCCCTACACCAACCGTCAGATCAATGATATCGAAGCAAGTTGAAGGCTCCTCATATGGTAAGATGTCACAGTGCTAAACATGAATTGTTACACTATAATGCAGGCAAAACACATACATTTTAGTCCATTAACCCCTTTACCCCCAAGGGTGGTTTGCATGTTAATGATCGGGCCAAGTTTTATAAATCTGACCACTGTCCCTTTATGAGGTAATAACTCTGGAACGCTTCCATGGATCCCGGTGATTCTGACATTGTTTTCTTTTGACATATTGTACTTCATGTTAGTGGTAAAATTTCATTCAAATAACTTGCATATATTTGTTAAAAAAACAGAAATGTGGCAAAAATTTTGAAAATTTCGCAATTTTCCAACTTTTAATTTTTATGCCCTTAAATCACAGAGATACGGCACACAAAAAACTGAATAAGTAACATTTCCCACATGTTTACTTTACATCAGCACAATTTTGGAACCAACTTTTTTTGGTTAGGAAGTTATAAGGGTTAAAAGTTGACCAGCGATTTCTCATGTTTACAACACCATTTTATTTTTAGGGACCACATCACATTTGAAGTCACTTTGAGGGGTCTATATGATAGAAAATACCCAAAAGTGACACCATTCTAAAAACTGCACCCCTGATGGTACTCAAAACCACATTCAAGAACTTTATTAACCCTTCAGGTGCTTCACAGGAATTTTCTGAATGTTTTAAAAAAATGAACATTTAACGTTTTTTCACAAAAAAATTACTTCAGGTCCAATTTTTTTTATTTTACCAAGGGTAACAGGAGAAATTGGACTTCAAAAGTTATTGTGCAGTTTGTCCCGAGTATGCTGATACCTGATATGTGAGGGGGAACCACTGTTTCGGCGCATGGCAGAGCTCAGAAGGGAAGGAGCGCCGTTTGACTTTTTCAATGCAAAATCGGCTGGAATTGAGATCGGACACCATACCGCATTTGGAAGAGCCCCTGATATGCCTAAACAGTGGAAACCCCCCACAAATGACACTATTTTGGAAACTAGACCCCCCAAGGAACTTATCTAGATGTGTAGTGAGAACTTTGAGACCCCAAGAGCTTCACAGAAGTTTATAACGTACAGCAGTAAAATTAAAAAATCATTTTTTCCACAAAAATGATCTTTTCACCCCTAATTTTTATTTTCCCAAGGACCCCTAAAGTTATTGTGCAATTTGTCCTGAGTACGCCGATATCCCATATGTGGGGGTAAAACACTGTTTAGGCGCATGGCAGAGCTCAGAAAGGAAGGAGCGCTGTTTGACGCAAAATTGGCTGGAATTGAGATTGGACACCATGTCATGTTTGGAGAGCCCCTGATGTGCCTAAACAATGGAAAACACCTACAAGTGACCCCATTTTTGAAACTAGACCCCCCAAGGAACTTATCTAGATATTTGGTGAGAACTTTTAACCCCCAAGGGCTTCACAGAAGTTTATAACGTACAGCCGTAAAATTAAAAAATCATATTTTTTCCACAAAAATGATCTTTTAGTCCCCAATTGTTTTATTTTCACAAGGTAACATGAGAAATTAGACCACAAATGTCATTGTCCAATTTGTCCTGAGTACGCTGATATCCCATATGTGGGAGAAAACAACTGTATGGGCACACGTCGGGGCTCGGAAGGGAAGTAGTGAAGTTTTGGAATGCAGACTTTGATGGAATGGTCTGCGGATGTCATGTTGCATTTGGAGAGCCCCTGATGTGCCTAAACTGTGGAATCCCCCACAAGAGACCCCATTTTGGAAACTAGACCCCCCCAAGGAACTTATCTAGATGTGTGGTGAGCGCTTTGAACCCCCAAGTGCTTCACAGAAGTTTATAACGCCGGGGCGTGAAAATAAAAAATCACATTTTTTCCACAAACATGATCTTTTAGTCCCCAATTTTTTTATTTTCCCAAGGGTAACAGGAGAAATTGGACCCCAAATGTTGTTGTCCAATTTGTCCTGAGTATGCTGATACCCCATATGTGGGAGAAAACTACTGTATGGGCACACGTCAGGGCTCGGAAGGGAAGTAGTGACGTTTTGGAATGCAGATTTTGATGGAATGGTCTGCGTGTCATGGTTCGCTGTGTTTGCAGGTTAGGTGGTTTAAGAGTTAATGTGGAGGGCCTCTCTTTGGGATCTTGGGAGGGTTCCTATAGCCATTCTCTGTCGTTTATACTCTGAGCTGATTGTGTCTGACCCTGTTCTGCCTGTGCTTCGTGCCTATCTTTGTATGCCTGCTTGGATTTTGATCTGGTCTCGTCCCTGTTAAAGTCCTCCATCTGCTGATTCTGTACCTTAACACCCTCTCTGTGCATGACCTTTTGGCTACGTCTTGATCTCCTTTAGGTTGTCCCTGCTGTACCTCGCCGCCCGCTCTGTGTATGACCTTTGGCTATGTCCTGACCTCCCTCTAGCTGTCCCTGCTGTACCTCACCGCCCTCTCTTTGTATGACAATATTGCTTTGCTGCATTGTCTACTGTTTCTTCCTCTTCACCGCTGCATTCCTGTGCTGCTGTCGGCTCCCAGTGGGACTTTGCTGTAGCTCCGCCCCTTTCATTTCATCCACTCAATGCTGACTTTTATTCCCCATTGACTTGCATTGGGGTCGGGTTTCGGACAAAACTCCAACTTTTTTTGCCCTAGTCGGACCAGTTTCATCTAAAACAAATTTTGTTTCATGAAACCCGATCCGACTAAAGTCGCTCAACTCTAGTGGTGAGCACTTTGAACCCCCAAGTGCTTGACCGGTATTTATAACGTAGAACCAAAAAAATTAAAAAAAATTGTATTAATTTGCACAAAAATGATAATTTTGCCCCCAATTTTTTATTTTTCCAAGGGTAACGCAAGAAATTGGACCCAAAAAGTTGTTGTGCAATTTGTCTTGAGTACGCTGATACCCCATAGGTAAACCTCTGATGGGCGCATGACAGAGCTTGGAAGGGAACAAGCACTGTTTGACTTTTTCAATGCAGAATTGGCTGGAATTGAGATCAGACGCCATGTTGCATTTGGAGAGCCCCTGATGTGCCTAAACAATGGAATCCCCCAATTCTAACTCCAACCCTAACCCCAACACACCCCTAATCCTAATCTCAGCCCTAACCCTAGTCCTAACCCTAACCCTAGCCTTAACCCTACCCCTAACCCTAATGGGAAAATGGAAATAAATACTTTTTTTAATTTTATTATTTTTCCCTAACTAAGGGGGTGATAAAGGGGGGTTTGATTTACTATTTGGGGGGGTTATGTGTGGCAGATGTCACACGCTAAAATAGTTTTTGCATCACCACATTTTGAGAGCTATAATTTTTCCATATTTTGACCCACAGAGTCATGTGAGGTCTTATTTTTTGTGGGGCGAGTTGACGTTTTTATTGGTACCATTTTCTGGCACGTAACATTTTTTGATTGCTTGTTATTCTGATTTTTGGGACGCAGAATGAGCAGAAAACAGCATTTCGTGAATTTCCTTTGGGGGGGCGTTTACACCGTTCCGCGTGTGGTAAAATTGATAAAGCGGTTTTATTCTTCGGGTCAGTATGATTACAGTGATACCCTAATTATATCTTTTTTTATGTTTTGGCGCTTTTATACAATAAAAACAATTTTATATAAAAAATTATTATTTTTGCATCGCTTTATTCCGTGTGTCGTTACGGACGCGGCGATATTAAATATGTGTATTTTCATTGTTGTTTTTTTATTTACAAAAAAAAGAATTTATTGTGGATTTTTAAAAAAAATTATTTTTACATATGATTTTTTTTTACTTTATTATATTGTTCCAGTGTAAGACAATATAGTAAAGTGCCAGATCGCTGATCTGACACTTTGCACATCAGTGTGTCAGATCAGCCATCTGCAGGCACTGCTGGAAGCTTTCTCAGGAAAGCTTTCTGAGGAAGCCGCCTCCCTGCAGGACCCCGAAGGTGCCCGTGGCCATATTGGATCCGTGGGACTGCAGGGAAGGAGGCCCTTGGAACAGCGCGATCACATCGCGCTGTTCTGAGGGTCTAGGGAAGCACGCAGGGAGCCACCTCCCTGCGTGAATCTTCCCTGTGCCCCCTGTACACTGCGATCATGTGCTGGGTTTCAGCTGTGATAATCAGCTGATACCCGGCCGCGGTCAGCGGCACTTACTATCCTGTCCATGGGAATTAAGTCCCAGGTCACATGGACGGGATAGTAAGTCAGATGGCAGAAAGTGGTTAAATTAGCAAAAACACATTCCAATACAAAGCAATGAAAACAAGCCTCCCACTAAAAGTGGACAGGCACAAGAATGTATAGTTTAAAATATATATTTTATTTATATCCCAAGGATCATAGTGTTATAAAAATTAATTAATGATGATGCCTGTTGTCAAAACAGATCAAAATTGGTCCCTAATAATATACATTACCATACAAATAATAATAAAGCTAGGCAATGCCACTCAAAGATTTTATAGATCATAAAAAGGAATTTTTGTAAACATAATAACTCATAAGATGACCACGCTCCAGTGGTGTTGGACCTTAAATCCACTCAGCTTTTTACCAGGGAGTGCCACTGGTGGTTGAATGAGTTCCTAATTAAGGTCCCAACTATTCGAAAGACTTTATTGAACCATCTCACCAACTTCTTCCATTTGAATGAGGGCTCGGTTGCTTCCCCTTCAGTTCTGTGGGAGGTACATAAAGCCGTCATGAGAGGGTACTGTATCAAAGAAGGTTCCAGATTTTAAAAAATGCTAAATTTGAATTTAATAAATAATCTTCTCAATTATCTAGGGAGGAAAGTAGATTGGTAGCCTCAACCTCTGTAAGGGATCTAAATAATGTTGTGGCAATTAGGAATAAACTCAAGGACCTCTCAATGCGGAAAGTGGAAAAACTCCTTCTTTATACAAAACAAAAATATTATGACAAGGGTAATAAAACTCACACACTCTTGGCTAGACTACTGAGAGATAAAACCCTGAGCGCTCATTCCCATGTTCTGAGAGGAGCCGATGGCATGATCCACCATAACCCAACAGTAATTTCGGAAATATTTTATAATTTCTATAGAAAATTGTATAATTTACAAGATTCTTACTCTATAAATAAGGCTGGCAGGAATGGGATAATGAAACTTCTTATCAAAATTGAAATTCTTAGTTCTTTCTTCTAAGGCCTTGCCGTTCCTTAATCAACAGGTGACACAGGAGGAGGTGGTGGACATTATATAGGAACTTCCGTTAGGTAAATCCCCGGGTCCTGACAAGTTGACGTATTTATATTATAAATCCTATGCAGAGGAGCTTTCTTCCCATGTGGTCAAACTATTTAACTCATTCCTAGAGGGTGTCCCATACCAGATACGCTAACTCATTCTTACCAAACTCCAATATATTGCTCAAAATACCATACAATTGTGTTATTAAATTCTGATTTACAAACATTCACTCGTATATTGGCTAATAGATTAAATTGTTGGCTCCCTCAACTTATCCATAAGGACCAAGTGGGATGTGATCCTAATCGTTGGGGGGGATAACACTAAGGCCTTAGACTTAATAGAGGTTGCTAATAGAAATAAATTGCAGTCTATCATGCTGAGCTTGGACGCAGAAAAGGCGTTTGACCGTCTTAATTTGTCTTTCCTATTTCAGACACTGAAGGTTTTTGGCTTCTCGGGCCCCTTGCTAACAGCTATAGGAGCTCTTTATATTTCCCCTACAGCCTCTATTAAACTTCCCTTTATTTCTTCTCCCTCATTTAAAATATCAAATGGTACCCGCCAGGGCTGGCCTTTATCCCCCCTATTATATGTCTTATGTATTGAATCTCTAACGGAAATGATAAGACAAAATCCAAACATTTCGGCAATTGAGGTACGGAATAAAGTGTTTAAGATCTCCCTATTCGCAGACGATGTGCTTTTAACCCTAATCAACCTTAATATTACTCTGCCTAACCTGATGGAAGATATAAAAAAGTATGGGGAAATATCGGGATATAAACTAAATACTCCAAAAACAGAAGCCCTCCAATTAAATATTCCTCCTGATGCACTAGATCATTTAAAACTAAATTTTAAATTCAGATGGAAGTTGAAGGCATTTAAATATCTAGGAGTTAACCTGTCTTCTTCTTATGGTAACCTTTATACCACTAATTTTCCACCACTTTTGAGTGCCTTAAAGAAACTGATGGATAGATGGAAACCACTCTTGCTCTCACAAATTGGTCATAGTACTTCAATTAAGATGTCCCTCCTTCCTAAGTTACTTTATTTTTTTGAGACCTTACTGGTCAGAGTCCCCATGTGAGTGAACTTGAATCCATTCAGGCAGCTATGCTGAGGTACATTTGGAATGACATGCATCAACGGATATCTTAGCATATCCTTGTCTCTCTCAAAATGCAGGGGGGTCTATCAGTTCCTGATATTATTAAATAACTATTGGGCCGCTCACCTACGTAGAATTCCCTCGTGGGCTTCATTATGGGCATACAACAAATGGACAGAAATTGAAAAATTATGGTTAGCTCCATCTCACCCAAACTCACTATTATGGTTAAATAAGTCCATTAGAACCCCAGAGGGTCTATTGGGTACTATACGGCTCACGAGGAAGATTTGGCTTTCTTGTATGAGGAGGTTTACTTTGGCCTTCCCTAACTCGCCATTGATTTAATTAATATTTCAACTCCTGTTGCCAAACAGTTTGGACCATGCGATGGCTCACCCCTGGTCCTCTGCAGGTTTTTTTAGGTTTGTGGACCTTATTAGATGGGGACACGCTGGAGCTCCTGACATTTGATGAAGACAAGTCCAAGTTTGCTATTACTAATAAAGAATTTTACCAGTGCTTACAGATCAAACACTTCGCCTCTTCGTTTTATGGACCTTCTGGGGTCTCTCTACAGACAGAATTTGAGAGTATCTGCAGGAAAGGGTCATTGACTAAAGGATTGATATCAGACATAAATAAAATATTGAGTTCTTCTCAGGGAGGGCAATAATTGAAACATTCCTACATGTTCAAGTGGGAATCTATTCTGGGAAGGGGACTATCGACTGAAAGCTGGAATATTATTTGGGATAAAGCAGCCTAGTCTATTTGCACTTTACAAGGAAAATCAGTATAAAATTCTAATGTTTTGGTATCATACTCCTGACCTCCACAGATTGAACATCTCAATTTCAAATATGTGTTGGCATTGTGGCTCTGATGTAGGCACACAAGTGTCATATTTTTTGGTCTTGTCCTGGGATCATGGGTTTCTGGGAACAAGTGAGAGTGTTAATTTCCAAGGTTCTATATGTAAAGGTGGGACTGGAGCCGACTATACAGCTCTAGCAAAAATTAAGAGACCACTTTCAAATGTTCAGTTTGTCTGATTTTTCTCTTTATATGTATATTTTTAAGTAAAATGTAAATTGTTCTTTTAGTCTATAAACTTCTGACAACATGTCTCCCAATTTCCAAGCAATAAATTTTGTATTTTTTTTCTGACAAACAGAAATGGTCAAAATTAAGAAAAAAAACCCAGTGCTTTCAGACCTCAAATAATGCTAAGAAAACAAGTTCATAATCATTTAGAAACAACAATACTAATGTTTTAACTCAGGAAGAGTTCTAAATCAATATTTTGTGGAATAACCATGATTTTAAATCACAGCTTTAATGCGTCTTGGCATGCTTGTCACCCACCAGCCTTTCACACTGCTTCTGGCACAAAAATTTAAGCAGTTCTTCTTTGTTTGATGGCTTGTGACTATCCATCATCCTCTTTATTATATTCCAGAGGTTTTCAATGGGGTTTAGGTCTGGAGAATGGACTGCCCATGACAGGGTTTTGATATGGTGGTCTCTTAATTTTTGCCGGAGCTGTATATCTGTTAAATACTACTCCTAAGGGGATGCGGAAAAATTTAGCGAAGATGTTATTACATATTCTCAGTGGCTAGGTGCCTGATTGCTCTTAACTGGAAACAAATCTCCCGCGCCTCATATCAGCACTTATTATATAGAACTAATGACATCAGAAAAATGTAATATATGACGGCTCTTTTGAATGCAAGAGTGGATTGTTTTGATTCTGTTTGGGCTCCTTGGGATTACTTCTGGGCTCAGAGAATTGACTAGATTATCTTCTAAATGCTAGGTCCATTCTCTTCTTGGATTATTTATTGCCCTCTTTTTCTCTCTTTCCTTGACGTGTGTGTCTTGTCTCTTTGTCCGTCATAAGAGGTTGTATTCATGATACTACTGTTGGGGGAATATTGGGGATTTATAATACCTAGCTTTGCTCGGTATATTGAATACCCATTGGCTCAGCTTATAGTTTGCATCTGAACATTCTATAATTTTAGGGAGTTCCTCCCTATATTGCTTTCCTCATTGCCCTGTCATTGTTATTTAATTTATTTCTTATGCGTCTGGATGTAAATGTATGTCCGGATTAAATTCCATTTGTTAAAATTTGTAAAATCTTAATACAAATTTACAGTTTAAAAAATCAAACATAAATTCAGCACAAACATGGTACGAATATCACAAATTCGGATTCGGCAATCATTTTCAAAACATATTCGCTCATCTCTAGTGTTCAGTTAAATAAAATTATTCATTAAATGTGTTTACAAAAAGAAGTAATATAAATTACTAATACGCTTCAATTATCACATTCCCTGGCCTTCAGATATTCCATCCAGTCCTGGTTCTGCAGTTTCAGCACCACATCAGTACTATGTGTGTAGTCGGCTGGCTGACTGCTCATTTAACCCCTTAACAACTGCAAATACACATTAAAATGGTAGCTGTTAAGGGTCTTTATTCTCTCATTGCTATTTTAAAATGATGATCAGGAATAAGCGATAAGCAAAAATTGCCCCCCAGAGTCTGAAAATCTCCAAGGACTCAGCTACCTAGTGTAGGTAAGACCCTGGAGAACACGATCATGTGATCACCGTTATGAACGGCAATTACGTCTAAAAAAGTATGCCCGCTATTAAAATCATTTCTCTCTCTTCTGACGTGATATACATGTCAAAGGAAAGAGAAATTATGTCCCCAAGCTTCCCCCCCCCCCCGATACCTCTGCTTCCTGCTCAGTCACCTGGCCCTCTGCCTCCTCTTCATGAGAGGAAAAAATGGCGGTCGCATGCGAGATCTTCTGCCCATCAACCAGCAGCAGCAGATTATTTTTTCCTATTGGCTCCTTTTGATCACTGTGATAGAGTCTATCACAGTGATCAAAAGCCAATACTTAGTATGTCATCCCTCCCTTAGTCAGATTATATTTTTATTTTATAATTTTGATTTATTTCATTCTTTGCCGTTAAGGATAGGTTTGGGATTGGGTTTATTGGGTTAGGGTTTTTCAAAAGTTAAAAAAAAAATTATAACGATATAACATCTAGTGTTGAGTAGAAGTGCTCGTGCTTGCATCCGGCGCTCAGGTATGCTCAGTTATTGCAGGAGATCGAGTGTCATGCTCTAGTTTCAGCCCCGCATGTTTCGCGACCATTAAGCCACCCAAAAAATAATATGCAGTGATTTATTGCCATACACGAGCAATGTTTTTTTGGTGTCTAACAGCCATAAAACATGTCACTTGAGCACCCACGATACTAGGTGCATACCAGAGCTCCCGATGCAAATTTGAGTAGTGATCACTTGCGCTCAACACTATTCATACGACAACATATTCATTATTTACCACTAACATAAAGTACAATATGTCATGAAAAAAACAGTCTCACAATCACCGGGATCCATTGAAGCATTCCAGAATTATTACAGCATACACTGATACTGGTCAGATTTAAAAATTTTGGCCTGGTCATTATAGTCAAAATTAGCTTAATCACTAATGGGTTAAATATCTAAGCCAGCCTCCCTCTTATTCTATACTTTAGTCATGGCAAAGTAGGAGGGTGAGCTTTGTGACAGAGGATGACTGTAGTTGGATAAGTTTTCATTAAAATTGTTATGATGAATTCCTGTACACCTAAGATCTCTATTTTTCTTTAGGCAAAGTGTTTGTTGTGCTACAGCTGGCGATAGAACTTGTGGCAGTGAGCTCTTCTGCAGGATTCAACAAGCTCTATCAAGCCACGCTAGATTGGTACAGTGGATTCTGTTTTATTGTGTTTGGTACCTTGGTATTCATCAGCATTATTCCCATTGGGTATGTACGTGACATATGGTATTTAATTCTGTATATAGCCATTGTGTCTATACACATCTGATTATTAAAAACATTATTTTTAAATATGTATATGTTTGTGAAAAATGTAGAAACAGACATACAGTTATGTGCAAAATAACTGCAGTCTAACATAACTAATGTGTTTAATTACTGTTTTTGGCTGAAAAGATCATACAACATGAGAAAAAATCATGACTAGGTGTAAGCGAGTAATGAGCAACCAACAGAATCAATAGTCATGACATACATGCTGCTAAGGTGTTATTGACTCATTTAATAAAAGGGGGTGTTCTAATTAATAGCAGTATGGCGTTCAATTGGTGAGGTCATTCATTCTGCGAAGAAACAACCTGTTATTTCTTTTTCTTCATTTTCAATTTTAAAAAAATGTGTATTTTGTTCATGATTCCATTTGGATTTAAATGTGCAATGCTCCCAGAGCCTTTGTGTATGTCTTGTCTCATGTCTGTGTTAGTGGAACCATTGTGCTGTGGCCTGAGGAGAGCCTGGAGGGGCATAACTAGGTGAACACCTGACTCTGCTAGAGCCCCTGATCATGGAGTTAGACTTGGCTCCCGACGGACGCAATGTGCTACTCCAGGACGGACCTCAAGCACACGGCAGCTGACCCCAAAAGGGAAGACAGCTGTAACGGCAGGTGCAGGCAGGGATGGCTGGTATGCAGGCAGGCATAGTAAGTGAGACAGCTACGGCTGGCATACAGGCAGGCATAAAATCTCAGAGCGCGACTGCTAATATGAACCAGTCCAACTGTAATTTGACACAGGTGTGCACTAGGCACTAAACATGAGAGTCCAGCAGTATATATGAGAGGAAGCACACGGCCCTTAAAGAGGAAGTCCAGCGATATTATGGATGAGCATGCACACCGCCCTAATGTGTAGAAATCCAGCAATCATATAGGTGAAAATGCACATGGCACCTAGACGTAGAAGTCCAGCAATTCACAGGAATAGCATTAACAGAGGAAGGTCACCACATGTACCTTTTGGGCTGAAAGTCCCGCACAAGTCCAGTAACGCAGCTCACACAAACACAGACCAAGAGGAGATGGTGACGTCAGGATTCCTTACTGGCCTCAGCAGTTCCAGAGGCGAACAGCTCCTCACTAGAAGTCCAGATAGCCGTTATCGGGAAGATGCACAAGGGACTGTAGGCAGCAGTGCATGGAGAAGCAGAGCTCCAAGTAACAAACAGCAACAGCAGGGAGTCCACCACTAGACAGGCAGGAGCTCAAGAGCCAACAGCAAGAAAATACTCAGGCAAAGAGGAACAAACGACCCAAACTTAAATCACAAAACAGACAGGACGTTCCATGATAGGGCGAGATGCAAGACTCCATCTTGAATAAGGGCTAACAGGCACAAAGGAAAGTCCGGAATTCTTACAGGTACATCTTGAATACAGGAACACACTGCAGGTGCGTAAAGACAGACAGAAGCAGGAAAAAGCAGGTACTGGCAGGTAAAGGGGACCTGAGAACTAGCAAGCGTGGAAACAAAGCAGTGTGAACATGTTGCTTAGGCCTCTCTCAAGTGGTGGAGGTGCCTTAAATAATAAGTGTTTCCCAGCCAATGGTGAGGGATACTTTTGGATGGTGAGTGCTATCTCTTTAAGAGAGCAGTAGCACGAGACACAATCGCAGTGCCCAGTGATTTGACAGGCATGTACAAACCCCAGGAAGCAGCAGGAGGAGGAGGTGGGGTGGGGGAGGGCCAGGCCGGTGAGTGAGTCGGCGTCCCTGGAGAAGGGATAATGAGAAGCGTGCAGGGACGCTTACACTCCAGTACCCCCTTTATGCCAATTCTTTTTCAAGCCCGCAAGAAATCTCTCCTGGAGGAGTGAGGCATAGATGTTCAGCTTGGGCTCCCATGACCTCTCCTTAGGACCAAAACCCTTCCAATCCACAAGAAGAAAGGTTTTGCCTCTTACCCCTTTTGTGACCAGAATATTCTCTACCTCGAAAACATCTTCAAAGCTGACTGGAGCAGGAATGGTACCCAGGTCCTTGAAGAAGGAGCTGAAAATTATATGCTTGATGAGAGACACATGGAAAGAACTGAGGATTCATAAAGCGGTCAGGGGTTTAAGCTACTACATTAATCTGTTTGAGAATGGACTGAAGAAGCAAGGACCCAATTTGGACGAAGGTAGCTTGAGACGGACATACTTCGAAGAAAGTCAAACCTTATCCCCAGGACAAAACAGAGGTGGGTCCAGTTGTCCCTTGTCTGTATATCTCTTTATCTGTTCAGAAGATTTCATTAGTATAGTCTAGGTGTCCTCCTAGATTTTAGAGAAGCCCTTGAAGAGAGCTTCAACCACAGGAATGTCAGTGGCATTAGCCACAAAAAACAAAATATTGGAGTGTTGACCATACACAACGAAAAACGGAGATTTAGCTGAGGATTCACTCACATGGTTGTTATATGAGATTTTGACCCAATGCAGGAGACTGACCTAGTCATTGTGGTGGGTATTGACAAAATGCTACAGGAAGTTGGTTAGGATCTGATTGACGCTCTCTACCTGGCTTGTGGATGGTAGACTGAAGAGAAGTCCAAGGTGACATTTAGTACTTTGCAAGTAGCCCTTCAGAAGCAAGATGTAAACTGTATACCTCTATCAGAGACTATACAGAGAGGTAACAGAGGCAGATGATATGTTGGATGAACTTCTTGGCAAGCACAGGAGCAGGTGGGAGACTGGAGAGGGGAGTACAATGGGCCATCTTAGAGGAGCGAACAACATCTACCCAAATAACGGTACATCTGGCCCATACAGGGAGATCGGTAATTAAATCCATTGCAATATGCTGTCAAGGTGTCAAGGAGCTGATGGTACAGGGAGAGGCAGTAACCTATGGGTAGGAAGTTGTTTTGGAGTCTTATTCTGGGCACAGGAGGGACAGGCTGAGATGAAATCTGCAAAATCCTTGCACATCGAAGGCCACCAATAATGCTGTGAAATGAGAAGAGCCGTTTTCTTCTGTCCAGCATGACCAGCCAATTTAGATGAGTGACCCCATTGAAGGACCCGCTTCCTGTCTGGTTCAGCGACAAAGGTCTTTCCGAATAGAACCCAGGACAAATCCACCTGAGTGTAAGGACTTGGCCTGCATATCCGTTTCTCTGAAATCCTTGCCTTATGTCTGTCGCTCAGTTTCTACTTTGCCCTTAGTTTAGTTCATTTTTGCCCTCATCCAAGATGGAGTCACGAGCCTCAACGGGGGCCATCTTATTTCCTGTGTTGATCTCTCTTGTTCCTGTCTGCTCTGTATATAAGGATGCTCTGTATGATTACTCATTGCTTGAGTATACTTGTTCTTGGACTTGTTATCAAGCTGGAAGGACTGCTACCTAACTCGTCTCTTCGTTACCTCGGGATACCCCGCCTGCCTGTGAATCTTGGTCTCATTGTAAAGACTTGTTTCTTCAGGATCAGCTCTGCACCCACCTCCACTTCAAGGACTGTTTCCTGCTAGCAGGCCTGGCCTGCTCCCCAGGTCTCTGGATCTGGCAACTTGGACTTCATACGTCTCCACGGTCTGTACGTTTGCTCACTGCATTATTATCTTCATCTGCTTTTACCCTGCTGTGTCTTATCTGTAAACCTGCTTGATTCTGATAAACACTACAGAACTGAAAACCTATGAGCTCAGGCCTCTTTTCTGATCCACGTCACTGACCTCCATTGCAGAGTATATAAAGTTATAACAGAATACTCAAGCCATCAAATATGGAGATCTCTGGGTCAGATTCTATGGAGGTACGAATGAAGAAACTTTGTTCATTTGTTTCTGGACTTCATGGGGAGCTGCAGGCTATTAAAACAAAGCTGGGGACCTTAGAATCGCAAACCAATCATAACGCAAATGTGGCTGATACGTCTATTAAGGCCTTAGCGTCTCGACTTTCAAATGTAGAGACTACAGCTGTGGTTGCTGCTCCGGCTCCAATTCTAGCTCCGGGTCCGGGTTTTCCTAAACTCCCACCATTCAGGTTTGGTGGTGAAAGAGAGAAATTTCGGGGATATTTGAATCAATGTCAGCTGTATTTCTCTGCACGTGCGGCCCAGTTTTTAACTGATCGAGATAAAGTATTGACTATGATTATGTTGCTAACAAACAAAGAGTTAGCCTGGGCTAATCCATTAATTGAGACTAATGATGTATGCCTGAATTCTTTGAATGACTTTACTACTGCAATGTCTCAAATGTTTGATGACCCCAACCGAAGTTTAACAGCAGAAACCGCATTACTGACACTTCGTCAAGGGAAGCGTCCGGTGGTGGAATATGCAATGGAGTTCCGGAGGTGGGTGCTGGATACGACATGGTGCGATTCTTCAAAGTATGCAGTGTTCAGGAGAGGTTTGTCTGCTTCAATTAAGGACGAACTGGCTCGAGAAGAATCACCTACTAATCTAGCTGACTTTATACATCATTGTATTTGGATTGACATTCGTCTCACTGAACGTCGACAGGAAAAATGGGCTGAGGCTAATCGTAATAACCTCATGTCTTTCCCTTCCTCCACCAGGGAGGTGTCGAGCAAGACTTTATCCCAGACAGAGTCTGAACCTATGCAGGTCGACGCAGTACGGAGAAAAGTCATTGATACACGTAAGGAACATCGTTTCAAGGAGAACTTGTGTTTCTATTGTGGAAAGTCGGGTCATTATATTTCGGAGTGCCCTGGGAAAAATCGCAAGTCCGCAGCTGCAGTGACCGAACTTGACTTTTCAGATATTTCTTCGGTAGGTTCTCATTCACACAGTCAGGAAATAACGGCTGCAAATTTTAATTTCACTGATGATTCATCGGAGGCCTCATCACCTGTGGATATCGCCTTACTTTCTGCAAGTTCTACCACAGCCAGGAGAGATTCGCTCTGCTGCATTTCTATCAAGATCTGGGTACATTCCCGCTGGATCACGTGCTCTGCCATGATAGTCTCTGGAGCTTGCAGCAATCTCATGGACACTTCTTTCACGAAAGAGGGACTCTCCGGTGTTTATGGAGACCGTGGACGGGTCTCCATTGATATCTGGGCCTGTGAAACTCGAAACAGTCCCACTAAAGATCCATATGGGGGCAGATCATTCAGAAAAAATGTCTTTTTTACTGATTTCCTCTCCTAATTTTCCTATTATTTTAGGTCTGCCTTGGTTACGGCTGCGTAATCCTACGATCAATTGGACAACAAAGGAGTTAAAATTTCCAAATGAATCAGCAGCGTCCAGGGAGCTGGCTCCAGTGAAAACAGCAGCCGCGGTCAACTGGACACTACCGGTAGAGTATCGGGATTTTAGTGATGTGTGTGACAAGAAAAATGCAGATAAATTACCGCCACATCGGCCATATGATTGCCCTGTGGAATTATTGCCTGGTGCCGTAATTCCATTCGGGGGTATTTATCCACTGTCTGGTCTGGAATTAAAAGCTCTTAAAGAGTATATTGACGAAAATTTAGCTAAAGGGTTTATACGACCATCTTCCTCCCCAGCGGGTGCCCCAATCTTCTTTGTCAAAAAGAAAGATGGTTCACTTGGTCCATGCATTGACTACCGGGAGCTCAACAAAATCACAATCAGGAACTCTTACCCACTTCCACTAATTCCCGAGTTACTTGAGAGAGTTCGACACGCCAAAATCTTCACTAAATTAGATCTTCGCGGAGCATACAATTTAGTACGGATTCGTCCTGGCGACGAGTGGAAAACGGCATTTCGATCACGTTATGGACATTTTGAGTACTTAGTTATGTCTTTTGGCCTCCGTAATGCACCAGCTACGTTCCAGCACTTGGCAAATGATGTTTTCAGAGACATACTTGATATTTTTGTTGTGATTTACTTGGATGACATTTTAATTTTTTCCAGCAATACCGAGGATCATCAGCGACACGTGAAAATGGTTTTGGATCGTCTACGGCAAAATCATTTATACATTAAACTGGAGAAATGTGAGTTTCACAAAACAGAAATTCAATTTTTGGGATATGTTATTTCTCCCCAGGGTCTCAGCATGGATGTAAGCAAGATGCAAGCCATTCAGGAGTGGCCAACTCCCAAATCAGTGAAGGAGGTACAGCGATTCATCGGATTCGCTAATTTCTACAGACGATTCATTAAAAAATTTTCAGCAATCGTTGCACCCATCACTCATTTAACCCGGAAGAAGACACCATTTGTCTGGTCTCCTCAAGCTCAAACAGCATTTTCCACATTAAAGTCTAAATTTACGACAACTCCCGGGTACATCCTGACCCAAAAAAGGCCTTCATAGTGGAAGTGGACGCCTCGGACTGTGCGGTAGGGGCCATACTCTCGCAAAGGACAGGTGAGAAAGATCTCTTGCATCCGTGTGCCTTTCTCTCTCAAAAGTTATCACCTGCCGAAAGGAATTACGGCGTTGGCAACAAAGAACTGTTAGCCATTATAACCGCATTTAAAGAATGGAGACATCTGTTACAAGGAGCATCCCAACAGATTGTTATACTCACAGATCACCGGAATCTCGAATTTATGAGGTCGGCAAGATGTCTAAAACCCAGACAGGCTCGGTGGAATCTTTTCCTTAACCAGTTTGATTTTGTCATCTCCTATAGGCCGGGCTCTCGCAATGGAAAGGCTGATGCACTGTCCAGGATTCATTCAGATGAAGCAACTCCGGCTTCACCTCCAAGGACCATTCTATCTGAGAAGAACTTTGTAAGTGTCCTACATAATCAAGATCTTTTAACGGAGATTAAGGAGGCTTATGCTTCAGATTCGCTTTTGGGGTTACCCCCCCACCCAGGTAAATCTAACTTTCAAGAATGGACTTTGGTTTCAAGGACAGCGTTTGTATGTTCCAGAAACAGTAAAACTGAGTGTCTTAAAACTAATGCATGACTCAAAGTTTGCCGGCCATAGGGGAGTTCAGAAGACTCAGGAATTTCTGTCTCGTTTTTTTTGGTGGCCAACCTTTCGGAAAGATGTGCTTCAGTATGTGTCGTCATGTGAGGTATGTGCCAGGTCAAAAGTTCCTCGCTCCTCACCGACAGGACTCTTGCAACCTCTGCCTGTTCCATCTTGTCCTTGGGGGTCTATTTCAATGGACTTTATTGTTGAGTTGCCTCTGTCACAAGGGAAAAACACAATTCTAGTAGTAGTTGACCAGCTGACTAAAGCTGCTCATTTCATTCCCTGTGCTGGTGTACCAACGGCTAAACAAACAGCAGATCTTGTTGTACAAAATGTTTTTCGTTTGCACGGAGCTCCGGATGAAGTAATATCGGATTGTGGGGTTCAATTTACCTCACAGTTTTGGCAAAGCTTCTGTGCTGCTCTGGACATCAAAGTAAAATTGTCATCTGCTTTTCATCCACAGTCTAACGGCCAAACTGAACGGACCAATCAGACCTTGGAACAATATCTGCGTTGCTATGTGTGCCACCTACAGGACGATTGGGTGAGTTTGCTTCCGTTGGCTGAATTCACATATAATAATTCTCAGAATGCTTCCACCAAGTTGTCTCCATTCTTTGCCAACAAGGGATACCACCCCAGTATTCTTCCTCGACTTCCAATAGACATGTCTGTGCCTGCGGTAGCTGACCGCATTTCATCCTTGCAACGCAATTTGGAAGTTCTTAAAGACACTTTAGGTTCAGCACAGGAAAGATATAAGAAGGCAGCAGACAAATTCCGTAAGCCAGCTCCAATGTACAAGGTAGGAGACATGGTTTGGCTCTCAACTAAGAACTTGAAGCTCAGGATCCCAACGTCTAAACTGGGGCAAAAATATGTCGGCCCATATAAAATCAGCAGTATAGTGAATTCTGTTGCCTGTCGACTCAAGTTGCCTAACTCATTGAAAATTCATCCTGTCTTTCATGTCTCTTTGTTAAAGCCGGCGGTGCCTAACCCTTTTCCCGGACGCACCTCTGCTCCTCCTGACCCAGTTCTCATTGACGGGCAAGAGGAATTCATCGTGGAAAGGATCTTGGATTCACGGGTTCATAGGAGACGTCTCCAATACTTGGTAAAATGGCAAGGATATTCGGCTGAAGAGAATTCCTAGGAACCAGTGGAGAACGTCCATGCTCCTCACTTAATCAGACTGTTCCACAGCAGATATCCCAATAAGCCGGACTTAAGATCGTCCAGAGGACATCTTTTAAGGGGAGAGTAATGTAAGGACTTGGCCTGCATATCCGTTTCTCTGAAATCCTTGCCTTATGTCTGTCGCTCAGTTTCTACTTTGCCCTTAGTTTAGTTCATTTTTGCCCTCATCCAAGATGGAGTCACGAGCCTCAATGGGGGCCATCTTATTTCCTGTGTTGATCTCTCTTGTTCCTGTCTGCTCTGTATATAAGGATGCTCTGTATGATTACTCATTGCTTGAGTATACTTGTTCTTGGACTTGTTATCAAGCTGGAAGGACTGCTACCTAGCTCGTCTCTTCGTTACCTCGGGATACCCCGCCTGCCTGTGAATCTTGGTCTCATTGTAAAGACTTGTTTCTTCAGGATCAGCTCTGCACCCACCTCCACTTCAAGAACTGTTTCCTGCTAGCAGGCCTGGCCTGCTCCCCAGGTCTCTGGATCTGGCAACTTGGACTTCATACGTCTCCACGGTCTGTACGTTTGCTCACTGCATTATTATCTTCATCTGCTTTTACCCTGCTGTGTCTTATCTGTAAACCTGCTTGATTCTGATAAACACTACAGAACTGAAAACCTATGAGCTCAGGCCTCTTTTCTGATCCACGTCACTGACCTCCATTACAGAGTATATAAAGTTATAACACTGAGATAATGACCATTTTGGAGGAGTCAATGATGTGTTGAGGCTCTTCCTCCTGGTCAAAAGACAGAATGGACCTGGAAAGTGCATCCACCTTGATGTTCTTGTCCGCCGGTCAGAAGAATAAACTTAAAACGGGTAAAGAACTGAGACCACTTGGCTTGATGATGATTTAGCCGCTGTGCGGACTGCAGATAGGCTATATTCTTGTGGTCAGTGTAAATAATTACTGGATGCATCACTACTTCAAGCAAAAAGTGCCACTCCTTGAGAGGCAGTTTAATCGCTAACAGTTCTCGATCGCCTATTGAGTAGTTGCGTTTCAGAGCCGAGAAGATTGGAGCAGAGAAGGCCTGTTTTAAGGAGATCCCCTCTCTACTATAGGGGACTGAGTCATGACAGAGCTTTCCCAGTAAGATGGGACATGATGAATGCAACTTTGGATTGATCTGAAACAAACTGGTGTGCCAAGAGTTCAAAGTGCAGTGTGTATTGATTGATGAACCCAGAGCATATTGTAGGATCACTGTCATAATGTGGTGAACCCAACAGATGTGGTCCGTAACCAGGAAGATAGCTGGTAGGTTCGTGAGTCATGGCTCAACTTGGACAGGAGCAGATGAGATCGCAGATGTCAGCGTGTCCAAGCTGTTGTTTACTATCCACAGATAAGATAAGATTTTGTCCTGCTGGTTTTTCTGGCGGGAGACTTCCTGGTATAAGTCAGAGATAGAGGTAGATTGAGAGCCAGTGGATTCCATGGCCTGAGCAAACTGTCATTCATGGTAGTGGAACCACTGTGAAGTGGACAAAGGAGAGCCTGGAAATGTGTAACCAGGCAAACACCTGACTCTCTGCTGGAGCCCCTGATGGCGGGGTTAGACTTCGCTCCTGACGGACGCCAAGTGCTACTCCAGTACGGACCTTGGACACATGTTAGCTGACCCCCAAAGAGGCAGAGAGCTGGAACGGGAGGGGCTGGCATGGATGGCTGGGGACAATTTTGGATGGTTTTGGAGGAGGTGGGATGAGACAAGGGCCAGTGCGGTAAATGAGTCAGTAACCCTGCCGGGACCGGGGAGGGGAGAATGAGAAGCATGCAGAGTTTCTGACGCTACAGTGTATAGGGAAATAAATGCTATTAGGAGAATTGCGCTTTTTCTCAGTTATTTTAAACACACTGCTATTATTTTGCACATAACTGTATAAGATATAGGATAATGTAATGTAATGTCTAGCCAGCTTTCAAACAGACCTTTTACATTTCAGACATATATATTAAAAGAGTTGTCAAGCCTTGGAGTACAAGTCGGCAGTCACTTTGTATAACTGCAGTCTTGTGAATCCTCACATTGCGTGCACTGTGAGGATTCCCCGAAACCAGGTGCAGGCGGTCATGTGACCACAAGTATGCGATTTGACAGATTTTTATCAATTTGATTTAAACAATGACTTTTCCTAGAAAACATAAAACAGATTTTTTTTAAATAATCAAGAATAGTTATAGAATTATAGTATTTCTTTTTTTTTTCCAGTATTGCAGCCTACCATAATTGGTCCAGAAGAGATCAACAGAACAATGTAGTGGTTACGGATCCACAATGAGGTTCCTGATCAATGTGGAAACATCTCCCATCGCCATTGGAACCAGCAGTGTAAACACTATGCACAACTACAGGCAGACTGTTCCCAACTATAAATTGGTCATTAAATCACACACCAAGTGTGCCATCACCATGCAAGCAGTGAGAAACACAGTAATTGAAATTCTAACTTGATCACAGATGTCTCTTGGTCGTAGACTTCATTGTCTGTGATGCCTCTGTAATGTATTCTGTTGGGACGGAGTAAGGCGCAGAATACAGAACAGTATGGAGATAATATTGTGCAATGGCTTCTTTCTGAACACATAGAATATGATTCATATCAATTACAATATCAATCAATTACAAAACAATGCAACAAGGAGGTGCCTCTCAGTGCCAAATATGACACACAATACAGTTCTATATTTTACACCGAATTTCAAATGTTAATGAGGGTTTTAGCCGCTCTCAAAAAGGCAGCAAATAACCTCATTATTCCTCCGTATGTCTTGGATTTCATTGGTACAACAAGGCACTCTGTGACTGCAAACTTGTGACTCCTCACATTGCACTCACTTTGAACTGTGCGGATTCTCCGATGCCAGGATCAGTGGTCATATGACCACATGTATGCAATATGCAAGCTCCTGGCCACATTCCGACTAGATGGGCGGGCACAGCATTGCACAACACATGTGTATTGAATGAGGCCGGAAACAGTCTAGTTGGAATGTGGCCAGGATTAAGCATAACACATACTCGCAGTCACATGACCGCCGACTCCTGGAATCAGCAGTCAGCACCAGTCCAGATGATTGCCGGATCTTTCATAGCGAGAGACCTGTCAATCACCTGCAGTGCCGCTGGGAAAAGCTGATCGGGGTGGATCTTTAAGGTATATATTCCATGCAACACTGGAACATTACATAAAAAATATGCTTGGCTACAATCGTCCAGCCAGACCGATTCAAGCTGCCCGAGATTTGAGCAACATGAATCAGGTGACAAGTTCCCTTTAAAGGGAAGGTGCCATGAAAAAAGAAATTTTCAGCAATTGCAAAAATGTAAAGAATTAATGTTAACATTTTCTTATCATTATCATTTCTGTATAATTTAGTAAAATATGAAAAATAATTTTAAAAAGTTTGGTATTTCCACTTTTAAACACTAGGGGGAGCAGCTACTGAAATTTGACACAAAAACCTAGTGTACAACTAGCTCACATTACTGCACTGCAGTAAATATGGGCTGAATTTGCTCACATGTGTGTGATGTCACCCCTCTCCTTCCATTCTGGGTGTTTGCTAAGGGATAAGAGAGGATGACATTCAGGAACACAGTGCAGAGCCATTTTGTTCATCATGATAAGTTACAGTGCCTTACGAAAGTATTCGGCCCCCTGGAACTTTTCAACCTTTTCCCACATATCATGCTTCAAACATAAAGATACCAAATGTAAATTTTTGGGGAAGAATCGACAACAAGTGGAAGACAATTGTGAAGTCGAATGAAATTTATTGGTTATTTTAAATTTTTGTGGAAAATCAAAACTGAAAAGTGGGGCGTGCAATATTATTCGGCCCCTTTACTTTCAGTGCAGCAAACTCACTCCAGAAGTTCATTGTGGATCTCTCAATGATCCAATGTTGTCCTCCTAAATGAGTAATGATGATAAATATAATCCACCTGTGTGTAATCAAGTCTCCGTATGAATGCACTTGCTCTGTGATAGTCTCAGGGTTCTGTTTGATGCACAGAGAGCATCATGAAGACCAATGAACACAACAAGCAGGTCCGTGATGCTGTTGTGGAGAAGTATAAAGCCGGATTTGGACACAAAATGGCACAGAGAGCATCATGAAGACCAAGGAACAAAACAAGCAGGTCCGTGATACTGTTATGGAGAAGTTTAAAGCCGGATTTGGATACAAAATGATTTCCAAAACTTTAAACATCCCAAGGAGCACTGTGCAAGCGATCATTTTGAAATGGAAGGAGTATCATACCACTGCAAATCTACCAAGACCCGGCCGTCCCTCTAAACTTTCATCTCAAACAAGGAGAAGACTGATCAGAGATGCAGCCAAGAGGCCCTTGATCACTCTGGATGAACTGCAGAGATCTACAGCTGAGGTGTAATTTCCACAAAAATTTAAAATAACCAATAAATTTCATTCAACTTCACAATTGTGTCCCACTTGTTGTTGATTCTTCACCAAAAATTTACATTTGGTATCTTTATGTTTGAAGCATGATATGTGGGAAAAGGTTGAAAAGTTCCAGGAGGCCGAATACTTTTGCAAGGCACTGTATACTGACAAGTAGACAGTCACCGAGGATGGCAGGCAGCAAGAATTCTGTTGGTGCTGATCGTGTAAGGGGACAGAGAACTGATGTTGCTCGTTGTATGTAAATATGTTATTTTGTGGTACTGCTACACTTCTAGTGTATTACCACAGTATGCGCAATTGGTACTGCTACGTCTTAAATGTATTACCATTAATGTTATATGCTCATTGCTTTGCACAATATAAGTATATAGGGCAATTGTAATGCGGGAAATGGCATGCTAGCACACACTAGTTGTAGTCAGTAGATAGGTATAGTGTAGGAGGTAAGTAAATGGTTAAGCACATAGGAGGGGCTGTCGGGTAATAAGAGGGAAGCTTGTAGGAAGTTAGGTCAGATGGGGCCAGGGTACCCTAGGGTCCACATGGGCCATAGGCCCGGACAGCTTGGCAGCCACGCAACATTCAAGTGCTGCAGCCCACGTTACCCACGGCCACTGTGTATCATAGCAGTGGGCCAGGGCAGGAAAGGAAATATGTGGCGACTTATCGCCTGGGCCAATGCTTTTAGGGCAGGAATCGTTTGGACAGCTGAGATGAAGGAAGTTAGAGCTTCAACGAGATTGGTATAGATGGGTGGAACCAGAGAGGTTGGTAACTAAGCGGATTGCAGATCCCTGATCCTATCCACACAACTAGCAGTAGCCATGGAGCATGCCTACGATGATCCTAGATGCCTCGGCACAGCCGGAGAGCTAACTAAGCCTAAAGCAAGAAAGGGGAAATCTAAACTGCCCCAGAGCAGACCCCAAAGGAATAGATAGCCCCCAAACATATATTGTCAGTGAGACAAGATGAAAGCACAAACGCAGGTAGGAAAATACACTGAGCAAACGACGGGGCCCATACTGACTAGACAGGACAGGAAAGGAAAGACACTGTATGCAATCACGCAAAAAACCCTGCCAAAAAAGTCCAACACGTCTGATGCAAAAATACTGAAGTCGCACGACTTCGCCCACTATATCAGCACTCTGGTATATTCTGAAAGCAGAGCAAAAAGAGGCCAATCTAATAAAGGACAAAAACAAACTGGCCCAAGCAGTAACATATAAATGGTGATTCAGCACAGCCCCAGCCGGAGCTGGCTGACCCACACAAAACTGAAATAGACAAAACTAGATTAAATGTAAACAGAATAGCAAATGAACACTTAGCTGAACATGCAGGGACTGAGCTGGAAACTAAGACCTCAGGAGGCAGGAAGAAAATCACCAGCAGGGATAGAGGGAGTCAGCTGTCTTAAATCCAGTCTGAAACCCCAGATCTCCAATCATCATCCTCATTATCAGGTGGCAAGCCTCTGTTAATCAGATTAGCTCCATTACCTCCAGTAACCACCAGAGGGAGCCCAAAAAGAGAACTCGCAACCCCTCTGTCAATTTGACCAGCTCCACTACCTTCAGTAGTAACCAGAAGTAGGCCAGAAAGCGAATTCACAACAGATGGGCCGGATGCTTTACCAGAGGCAACCAAACCTGGTGACTGATGATTTCGAGTCTGGGCTGAAACAGGCAGAAGGAATTGTCATCATGGTGAGGTCAGGCCAGGAAGGAACTGGGAAGCAGTCTAGGACAGTCCGGTCCAGACGTGTACTGCACAGAAACGACAGCCAGAAAGGGAAAGATGAGGAAACAAGTAAAGGTCACAATCTACCAACTATGGATGTAACGTGTGAAGTACTCCGTAAAGAAAGTGTTAAAGTTGACTTGGACTGTATCTCCATTGCTGGGGGTCGCCTGATAAAGGGACTGTCGTTGCCTGGGAAGTGCCCAGAGGAAGCCGAATCTGGAGATGCAGGTATGCCAGAAAGAAGAGTACATTTTTCTGTAGGAGAAGGACTGGGCCTATATATTGCGGTTATTCAGGTCACGACTAGTTTTTGAGCATTCCGATACCGCAAGTATCGGGTATCGGCCGATACTTGCTGTATCGGAATTCCGATACCGACTTCCGATATTTTTTCAATATCGGAATTCGGCATCGGAATCGGAAGTTCAAAGTTGATTGACAGACTGACGTCATCATGATGCGCGGTGTGTGCGCATCATGATGCGCCGTCATTTCGGGCCTTCCGGGGGTCTCTGCCGGCCTGCCGGGGGGCTGTGCCGGCCTGCCGGGGGGCTGTGTGGACTGCCCGGGGTCTGTACCGGCCTGCCGGGGGGCTGTGCTGGCCTGCCGGTGGTCTGTGCACCCTGTGGGGGTCTGTACCGGCCTGCCGGGGGGCTGTGCCGGCCTGCCGGTGGTCTGTGCACCCTGTGGGGGTCTGTACCGGCCTGCCGGGGGGCTGTGCCGGCCTGCCGGGGGGCTGTGCTGATGTCCGGGGGTCTGTGCAAGCATCGTCCGATGGGACTACAAGTCCCATCGGACGATGCCTGCTACCATGACAGTGATTGACACATTAGCCAATGATGGGACAGTAGTAGTCCCATCATCCGGCTAATGTGTTAAATGTTAAAAAAAAAAAAAAAAATACTACATACATACTACATGCATGCTACATACATACTACATGCTACATACATACTACATATATACTACATACATACTACATACATGCTACATACATACTACATGCATGCTACATACATACTACATGCTACATACATACTACATACATACTACATACATACTACATACATGCTACATACATACTGCATGCTACATACATACTACATACATACTACATACATACTACATGCATGCTACATGCATGCTACATACATACTACATGCTACATACATACCACATACATACTACATACATACTACATACTACATATATACTACATGCATGCTACATACATACTACATATATACTACATGCATACAACATACATACTACATATATACTACATACATACTACATGCTACATACATACTACATATATACTACATGCATGCTACATACATACTACATGCTACATACATACTACATATATACTACATACATACTACATACATACTACATGCATGCTACATACATACTACATGCCACATACATACTACATACATACTACATACATACTACATGCTACATACATACTACATATATACTACATGCATGCTACATACATACTACATGCTACATACATACTACATATATACTACATACATGCTACATACATACTACATATATACTACATGCATGCTACATACATACTACATATATACTACATGCATGCTACATACATACTACATGCTACATGCATGCTACATACATACTACATACATACTACATGCTACATACATACCACATATATACTACATACATACAATACATTCATACAATACATACATAGACATACAGTACATATAAAATAGAGTAACATACTTACCAATACTTGTCACATTGTTCCCCGAAGCCATTGTCTTTTCCGGAATAAATATTAACATAACAAACCACAAAAATACTCACCCACGATCCGAAGCAGTCCACGAGTGTGTCCCACGACGATCTTGGGTAGAGAACGGCAGCATCAGATGATGCTGCCGTTCTCTACGGGCTGCAGGAATCCAATGACGGAAGGTAGGTATCCTTCCGCACTGTATTCCTCCGCCACTTAAAAAAAAAAAGTCCCTAGTCTCACTTTATGCCATTGCTGCGTGGGAAATTCCCACACAGCAATGGCATAAAGTGAGACTAGGGACTTTTTTTTTTTTTAAGTGGCGGAGGAATACAGTGTGGAAGGATACCTACCTTCCGTCATTGGATTCCTGCAGCCCGTAGAGAACGGCAGCAACAGCTGATGCTGCAGTTCTCTACCCAAGATCGTCGTGGGACACACTCGTGGACTGCTTCGGATCGTGGGTGAGTATTTTTGTGGTTTGTTATGTTAATATTTATTCCGGAAAAGACAATGGCTTCGGGGAACAATGTGACAAGTATTGGTAAGTATGTTACTCTATGTTATATGTACTGTATGTCTATGTATGTATTGTATGAATGTATTGTATGTATGTAGTATATATGTGGTATGTATGTAGCATGTAGTATGTATGTAGTATGTATGTAGCATGCATGTAGCATGTAGTATGTATGTAGCATGCATGTAGTATATATGTAGTATGTATGTAGCATGCATGTAGTATATATGTAGTATGTATGTAGCATGTATGTAGTATATATGTAGTATGTATGTAGCATGTAGTATGTATGTAGCATGCATGTAGTATATATGTAGTATGTATGTAGCATGTAGTATGTATGTAGTATGTATGTAGTATGTATGTGGCATGTAGTATGTATGTAGCATGCATGTAGTATATATGTAGTATGTATGTAGTATGTATGTAGTATATATGTAGTATGTATGTAGCATATAGTATGTATGTAGCATGCATGTAGTATATATGTAGTATGTATGTAGCATGTAGTATGTATGTAGCATGCATGTAGTATGTATGTAGCATGCATGTAGTATGTATATGGTATGTATGTAGTATGTAGCATGCATGTAGTATATATGTGTTATGTATGTGGTATGTATGTAGCATGCATGTAGCATGCATGTAGTATGTATGTAGTATGTATGTAGTATATATGTAGTATGTATGTAGCATGTAGTATGTATGTAGCATGCATGTAGTATATATGTAGTATGTAGCATGTAGTATGTATGTAGCATGCATGTAGTATATATGTAGTATGTAGCATGTAGTATGTATGTAGTATGTATGTAGTATATATGTAGTATGTATGTAGCATGTAGCATGCATGTAGTATGTATGTAGTATATATGTGGTATGTATGTAGCATGCAGTATGTATGTAGCATGCATGTAGTATATATGTAGTATGTATGTTGCATGTAGTATTTATGTAGTATGAATGTAGCATGTATGTAGTATGTAGTATGAATGTAGCATGTATGTAGTATGCATGTTGTATGTATGTAGCATGTAATTTTTTTTTTTTTTTTTTACATTTAACACATTAGCCGGATGATGGGACTACTACTGTCCCATCATTGGCTAATGTGTCAATCACTGTCATGGTAGCAGGCATCGCCCGATGGGACTTGTAGTCCCATCGGACGATGCCTGCACAGACCCCCGGAGCCTGCACAGACCACCGGCAGGCCGGCACAGACCACCGGCAGGCCGGCACAGCCCCCCGGCAGGCCGGCACAGCCCCCCGGAGCCTGCACAGCCCCCCGGCAGGCCGGCACAGCCCCCCGGCAGGCCGGCACAGCCCCCCGGAGCCTGCACAGACCACCGGCAGGCCGGCACAGACCACCGGAGCCTGCACAGACCCCCTGGCAGGCCGGCACAGCCCCCCGAAAGGCCCGTACAGACCCCAGAGAGGCTGTACAAGGGCAGGAAAGGGTTTTTCTTATTCCGATACCGGAAGTCCCATAGACTTGAATGGGACTTCCGGTATCGGAATCGGCGATACCGATACTTTTTTTAAAGATCGGCCGATACCATCCGATACGATACTTTGAAGTATCGGACGGTATCGCTCAACTCTAGTCACGACTATAGTCCTGTCCCTCCCATACACTCGCTATATCATGTTCATGTGCTGACGCTCACACGTTGACGCTGACACTCACACGCTGAAGCTCACACGCTGATGTTCACACTCATGCTGATGCTCACAATCACGCTGACGCTCACACTCACCCTTACACTCACATTCAAGCTCACATTCACGCTCACACTCATGCTCATGCTCACACACTGATTCTCACACTCACACACTGATGCTCACACGCTGACGCCCATGCTATCGGAATTATGGATTATAGATATGTACCATTTACAGCCATAATGATTTTTCAATGTGTCCATAAAAATTTTTTTTGCCTGTCTGATTTTTTAATTAGATGTCTAGAAAAAAAAGTCATGTTGGCAACCTTACCAATGTCCCAATATATAGTGGAGGAAGCAACCCTAGCGGCATCCCAATATATAGGGGAGGAGGCAACCCTACCGGCAACCCCATATATATAGTGAAGGAGGCAACCTTACTGATGTCCCAATATATAATGGAGGAGGCAACCCTAGCGGCGTCCCAATATATAGTAGAGGAGGTAACCCTACCGACGACCTAATATATGGTGGAAGAGACAAAGCTACCAGAGACCCAATATATGGTGGAAGAGGCAACCCTACCAGTGTAAATCTATTGGAGGAGAAGGTAGCCGCTGGCTCCCCCCACTATTCAGCACAAGCGATTGACAGTGGTCGTGATGATGTCACTACATTGCGTCTGCTGTGCAAAATGTACGTGCACACAGGAAAGACAAGTGCAGAGCAGAAGAAGAATGGGAACAAGGTAAGTATTTTTTGAGTGTGAGGTCTAATTGATATATGGGAGGCTGTGAGTGTATATATGTGGCTATGTGTGGAAAGATATACTATATAGGGGGCTGTGCTGACAATACTTTCTGGGGTGTTGGGGGGGAATATACTGTGTATAAGGGCCCATGAGAACTATTATACCATGTGTGAGGCTCTGTGAGGACAGTCATACCGTGTGCGACTGCCTGTGAGGACCATCTTGTGTGTTGTGAGGGCTGCGAGGACCATCATTACTGTCTGTGGGGTATATGGGTGCCATTACTCTGTGTGGGGGGGCTGTAATGACCATCGAACCATGTGTCGGGGTGCTGTGAGATCCATCATACTGTGAGACCATCATACTGTCTGTGTGGGGCCATCAAATTATGTTGGAGATTTGTGAGGGCATCGTACTGTGTGTGGCTGGGGCTGTGGGGGCATCATACGTTGTGGCGACATTGTACTGTGCGTGGTGACATTGTACTGTGTGTGGCTGTTTTATGATGACTGTTGGTTGTGCTCTCTTTTATGAGGACTGTCGGTTGCGCTCTTTTATGATGACTGTCGGTTGCGCTCTTTTATGATGACTGTCGGTTGCGTTCTTTTATGATGACTGTCGGTTGTGCTCTATTATGAGGCCTGTCGCTTACAATCTTTTATGATGACTGTCAGTTGCGCTCTATTATGATGACTGTCGGTTGCGCTCTGTTATGATGACTGTCGGTTGCACTCTGTTATGATGATTGTCGGTTGCGCTCTTTTACGGCTCTCCCTGTGAAGCTCTGCCCACTTCTCAAAATGTCGCGGCTGCAGACAAGACCGGTCACAGACAGGAAATGTCACATTCTGGTGACACTGAACAATCAGCGCTGAGTGTAATTATTTATATTGCAAAAAGTGACAATAAAAATGTAAGATTTATAAATCTGGGGAAAAAAAGAATTTTGCCCAAATTCATAAAATATAGGACAATGTAAAGAACCTTCCTGTCTGACCTGTGAGGTCTGCACCATTAAAACCTTCAGAAATTCCATTAAAAAAGCATTAAAAAGACAGAAGAGTGGACTAGAATGGAGTCTGTATGATGAGCTCAAGGAATCAACTCCGATCTAGACGCTTCAGTGCTGAACTGACTACATCAGAGCTGATTTTTTTGAGGTCCTCGCTCCAGCAACTCCAATGTAGTCACTTCAGTACTGAACCGTCTAGATCGGAGTTGTTAAAATGAAGTCCTCAAAAAATCTGCTCTGATCTTGCTAGGGTTGGCGGTATGCACCAAATAAAGTATAATAATAAGGTGCGTTCGCAATCCGGGGTCCACCGTGCAGAGATGGAACCTGCTGCTATGTAATGGCGGAACAAGATGGCGGTTGAGCACAGAAAACACGCGGGTTAATGTCACCCGATGTGAACAGCGTCGAACTCTGTTGCTCCACAGAGCCGCAGCTACAATGTAAAAGAACGCTGTTCCCTGTTTAACATCACAAGGTACAGCAGATATGGCGTGAGTGAGATCTCTAGGCTCAACCCCTAGAACGCTGAGCCTAGAGTCTGACCGGACCAACTATGCGCACAGCGTAGCACAAGCGATACCACTACTTGGCGCTGACGCTAGGCACTGACTCTGCCTCCTACCTGCACTATCAGCCTAGGCACTAGCTGGCAGGGCTGAACAACACATGCATACCAAGGGTAGGGGTTTCATAATGAGTCAGGCACCAGAGACCAACATACGTGCATACAACACACACACCATATGGTCTATACTAGCGCACACAGTGTAGCCATGAGATCCCTTTATAGCTCCCAGTCTTCTGGGACCTTGCTAGCAGACCAATCCGTACACGCTTGAGGACATGAACAGCTGACTGCCGACCACCAATGAGTGGTCATCTCACGGGCATGCTCAAAAGGGCAAATCCTGGACTTAGTCCCAGGAACGTCTGCTCGCCGCTATTTGCAATTGATTGCTATGGCTGAACCTGGAGAGGCAGCAGCAATCAATCACACAGCACGAGTCTGAACAAGATGCTGAGACCGACATCTTTGCTGTGTATGCTCCACTGCGGCAGAGACTGGATAGGAGACTGCAGGAGTAGACAAGGCTTGGGATCCATCCTGTGCAGAGGGAGAATCCTGACGCCTAACAGATCTAGTCAGTTCTGCACTGAAGTGTCTACATTGGAGTGGCTAAGGTGAGATCCTCAAAATATCAACTCCGATCTAGTCACTTCACTAGTGAGCCATCTAGAACAGAGCGGCTAAGATGAGGATCACAAAAAATCAACTCCGATCTAGACGCAACCATCCATTTCAGGGCACAGCAGTGTGACTATCTCACTGCTGGGCTCTGAACAGGTTGGCAGTCAGCGGTGATCACAGCCTATCCTGTAATACTAATTACAGGCTGCGATCACCACTCTCTGCAGCAGACACTTACCCTTGACCCTCGCTTCCTGGCAGCTGCTGTCATCACACGCGCTGAGCAGTGTGTGCGATGACGGGGAAAACAAAGCCCACAGCATAAGCTGCAGGCTACAACAAAATGGCCACGATTTCCTCCCACAGCTGTGACCTGGACAGCCCAGGGGTCGGTGTCCGACTGCAGTCTTTTATGCCCATGGCTGCCATAAGTGAGGAGTGCAAGTGTCCTGCCCAGACACGCTAATGCAAATGGCAGCCCCCAGTGGCCAACATAAATGTTAATAAATAAAAAACTATTAAAGTAGTTCATTTAATTTTGTATTAAAAATAATTGATTATATAAATAATAATTATTAATACAAAAATTAAAATCACAGCACTTTCCCTTTAAGATGTTCTAATTGTATGTACAGTACATTCAGGAAGTATAAAAGTTTTCTACACTTTGCTATATTGCAGCCTAATTTATCAATCTACACATCCCACCTAATGACAAAATTAAATCATGTTCATGTAAAATATGAAATTTAAAAACAAAGTGAAGTTCACCAGTGCATGAGAGAGAAAAAAAAAATTAAAAAGCGGGAGGTCAAATTAATTGCCTGTAGACATATATTCTGAGGTGATGCATGTGTTGTGCCAGACATAGGAAAGAACTTTGCATAGCATGGAAAGTCTTAAAGAACATCGTAGCCAGAATCAATTTTTAATTAAAGAAGTTCAGAATCATTAGGAAATCTCCAATAGGAATACAATGGTGTTTGCCACACTGGGTTCACAATCAAGACCAAGTTCCACAATGAAGAAAAACCCTTCTCAGAAACATCAACACTGCAGCATTTCATCAATTAGACTAGAGGTGTGGAACTTTTTTTCTGCCAAGGGCCATTTTGAAATTTCTAACATCATTTGGGGACAACACAAAATTATCAATTTAAAAAATACTCTACTATATTTGGTCAAACAATTAACTCACTGCTAATGTGGTGGCTGGAGCTGCTTCTCTTTGGTGCGGCTTTGATGTTAATTGATATTGAGCATGTTGCTTTTAAAGGTTTGCGTCAATCTGAAGCGTAGTCAGCAACTCTTTGTGACAAGTTTTGTAAAGCATATACATCGCATAGGAGATACTGCGACTGCTGTATATACATCACAGTAGGCGCTGGGGGCACATATACTTCTCAAAAGAAATAAAGGGATCAGAAACAGCCTGTTGCAAATGGAATAGTGTTCCCTTTATTTTTTTGAGCAGTATACATCACAGGAGACACTGGGGTGGGCTGGGGTTTAGACATCACTGGGGAGCCTAGACATCACTGGCGAGAGCTGGGGGGCATAGACATGACTGGCAATGGCTGTGGATATAGACATCACTTGGGAGGGCTGGGAGGCAAAGACATAATTGGAGAGGGCTTAGGAGTCATAGACATCACTGGGGAGAGCTGAGGGGCATAGACATTACTGAGTAGCATATACATCTCTGGGGAGGGCTGGGGGAGCATAAATATCAATGGGGATGGTGGGGCTGTCACTGCTCTCTTCATCTACGAGGATGTAATCCTTCAATGCATGCGCACGCAGTGTTCAGTAGTGAACTCTGCGTGCGCGTGCTCGCAGTGCAAGTGGGGGCTCATTTTTAGCTCTAGGAACTGGAAAAGCAGTCAAGATGAGGGATTGAGTATTTTATGAAAATTTGCTCTCAATGCTCTGGAACTCACACTGGTACAAGATTCTCCTTCCAACAGAAGGACCCAATGCAAATAACCAAGACAACGCAAGGGCTCTTTTGGGAGTCCAACTGCCCTTAAATGGCTCAGATAAAGTCTGGATCTAAACTTGATCTCCTGAAAGACTGAGAAGGGATGTGCATAGGCAAAAGAATGGAATAAAATCCTTTAATAAAGTTAAATACAAGCTCACATCATAATACCAAGTACAGTCAAGGCTGTAATCACTGAAAAGGCTGCCAAGCTAAAAGCCACTGATTACTATGTAAATGTTACAATTTCCTCTTTCTAGTCTTAATAAATATGGAAAAATGTATTTTGCTTCATCATACTGTGTATATAATTACTAGAAACAAAAATTAGAATAAAGCTGTTATGAGAGAAATGGTGTCTGGATACTTTGTGTATATCTTATAGATACTTGAATGGCAGACTTCACACATTCAGAACTCACAATAAGGAATTTTAAGTTTCTCCACTTCAGTGTCAAGTTGAGTGATGAATAGTGTTGAGCGATACCGTTCGATACCCAAAAATATCGTATCGGATGGTATCGCCCGATACGAAAAAAATATCGGGTATCGCCGATTCCGATACCGGAAGTCCCATTCAAGTCAATGGGACTTCCGGTATCGGAATTAAAAAAAGGCCTTTATTTCCTTGTTGGCTAATTCTACATAATTGAAAACAAATAAGAATCATGTAGAATGTATTGTGGGAGGTGGAGGAGACATTAAAAGCATAGTGGTTTATTCAAATCACATGGCATAGCATTAATTCCAATTTTTTTCTTTCAAGACGTTCGGAGTTAAAAAGATATTGACTATGTTAACTTTTTTATATTTAGTCAGATATGTATGTTTCACAACTTCCATGCTCTTCACCTTCTTTTGTACTTCTCCCACACTTTCTCCTTCATGATCCGCAGCAGTAGCATTTTTTTCATCAACTTTTTCTTCACCTTATTCATCTTCTTCTTCTTCACCTTCTTCCCATTATTTTTTTTTTTCCATTCTTCATATTCTTCTTATTCAGCTATTATTAATTTTCATATGCTATTTCTTCATCTTCTTCCTATTCTTCTTTTTCTTCATTTTCTTATGGTGACAGGCATTCCTGTAGTACTTATCTATAAAAGTTATAAGATTACACCTTACGTTCTGCCTGTCACAAAAGATTTACAACAGGATTTGTCCGCGTTCAGTTTGGCCTGCAGCAGCAGGCATTTTCCAGGGGCACCACGAGGAGGAACGGACTCACCCCCATTTACTGCTTAGTCTTCTTCTGCTTATAATTTTGATTTCTTCTATGCTGATTTTTTGTCTTATGCTTAATGTTCTTCTGCTTTCTGTTCTTCTGCTTTTGCTTCTTCTGCTTCTTGTTCTTCTGTCTTTTGTTCTGTATCTTGGTGGTTGTCTTCATGTTCTTTGTCCTCTTGGTCTTATTATTTAGGGTCATATTTCTGGTCTTCTTTGGTGTGGTCTTCAGGGTCGTCATCATCAGGGTCATCGTCATGGAGATCAATAAGGATTACCAAAGACAATTTCAAAAAGCTTGATCTTGGAAATGTAGCAGAAGGTACAAGAAGGCTGAGAAACTGGCGAGAACCAGCAGACAGTGCTGGCACCCGGATGGGTAGCAGAAGGAACAAGAGCCAATGGCACTACCGAGGACCAACTGACGGTGCTGGACCACGGTTACTAAGCAGAAGGTACCTATGCTAAAAAGCACTACCAAGGACCAGCTGACGGTGCTGGACCTCGGATACCGAGATGGAGGCACCTAGGCCAAAGGCTCTGGCGAGAACCAGCAGACAGTGCTGGAACCCGGGTGGGTAGCAGAAGGTACCCATTGAAAGCAAAGTAGCCAGGCCACAAGCCGGCCGCAGTTACCGAAACCCACAGTCCTACAGGGGGTCCATGTCCCATTGGCACTACGGATCCAGCGTCGGCTAACCCGGCCGCAAGACGACAGGACAATGGATTGGTGGCATAGTGACCTTGACACTACCCGGAAACAGCAGGCGTGCTGGAACCAGGCTGGGCAACAGGGAGTCCCCGTGCCAAAGACACTGCCGAGAACCAGCTGACGGTGCTGGATCCCAGATGGGTAGCAAAAGCTACAAGAGCCAATGGCACTACCGAGGAACAGCTGACGGTGCTGGACCACGGTTACTAGGCAGGAGGTACCTGTGCTAGAAAGCACTACCAAGGACCAGCTGACGGTGCTGGACCTCGGATACTGAGATGGAGGCACCTAGGCCAAAGGCTCTGGCGAGAACCAGCAGACAGTGCTGGAACCCGGGTGGGTAGCAGAAGGTACCCATTGAAAGCAAAGTAGCCAGGCCGCAAGCCGGCCGCAGTTACCGAAACCCACAGTCCTACAGGGGGTCCATGTCCCATTGGCACTATGGATCCAGCCTTCAGTGCCAGTTCCCGCAGCCCACATAGGAGTCACCTAAACTGCAGGCACCGTAGAGTCGGCTAACCCGGCCGCAAGACGACAGGACAACGGATTGGTGGCATAGTGACCTTGACACTACCCGGAAACAGCAGGCGTGCTGGAACCAGGCTGGGCAACAGGGAGTCCCCGTGCCAAAGACACTGCCGAGCACCAACTGGCGTTGTTGGAGCCCAGGGACAATCATGGTGTAGGCCGAGGCCTACTTGGTGGTAGTTTTAGATTGTTTGTAGGCTACAACAGACTGTCAACGTGCTCCAATTAGGCATATGTCTCCACTCTGTTTCCAGGATTTCACGTGACCAACAACACCGCCAGTTTATGCGTACAGCAGCCGTCTGCCCAATCCACACGTGTTGCTGTGTTACTGGGATTCTGTAATGTCAGCAGATCCCCTGATGTGTGTCTGCCACTGTCTCCTGCTCTGTCCACATTCCCACCGCTTGCAGTGGGAAGGTGGACAGCGCAGGAGACAGTGGCGGACACATATTGGGGGATCAGCTCACGTTACAGAACACCAGGAACACAGGAACACGTGTGGAATGCGTGGACGGCAACTGTGAGCAGGAACTGGCGGTGTTGGAGGTCAGGGGAAATACTAGAGACAGAGTGGAGACAGAGGCCAAATCAGAGAATGTTTAAATCTGAAGTAGCTAAAATTTGGAGGCAGCAGCAGTTTGCCCGCCACACAGCAGGGGATCAGCTGACGTTACCGAACCCCACTTTCACATGAACGAGTGTGTTTTTCTGTGTGGACAGCACTTCCGAGCACCAACTAGCATTGTTGGAACCCAGGGACAATCATGGTGCAGGCCGAGGCCTACTAGGAGCCAGGTGTAAAGCTGACGTATTTTGACTTTGGAGGGAGCAGGACACTTTGCCCTCCACACAGCGGGGGATCAGCTGACGTTACTGACCCCCACTTTCACATGAACAAGTGTGTTTTTCTGTGTGGACAGCACTTCTGAGCACCAACTAGCGTTGTTGGAGCCCAGGGAGAACCAGGGTGCAGGCCGAGGCCTACTTGGTGGCAGTTTTACAGTGTTTGTAGGCTACAACAGACTGTCAACGTGCTCTAATTAGGCATCTGTCTCCACTCTGTTTCCAGGATTTCACGTGACTACCAACACCGCCAGTTTATGCGTACAGTAGCCGTCTGCCCAATCCACACGTGTTCCTGTGTTACTGGTGTTCTGTAATGTCAGCAGATCCCCTGATGTTTGTCTTCCAATGTCTCCTGCTCTGTCCACATTCCCACCGCTTGCAGTGGGAAGGTGGGCAGCGCAGGAGACAGTGGCGGACACACATTGGGGGATCTGCTGACGTAACAGAACCCCAGTAACACAGGAACACGTGTGGAATGCGTGGACGGCAACTGTGAGCAGGAACTGGCGGTGTTGGAGGTCAGGGGAAATACTAGAGACAGAGTGGAGACAGAGGCCAAATCAGAGAATGTTTAAATCTGAAGTAGCTAAAATTTGGAGGCAGCAGCAGTTTGCCCGCCACACAGCAGGGGATCAGCTGACGTTACCGAACCCCACTTTCACATGAACGAGTGTGTTTTTCTGTGTAGACAGCACTTCCGAGCACCAACTGGCGGTGTCGGAGCCCAGGGAAAATCAGGTAGTAGGCCGAGGCCTACTTGGAGCCAGGTGTAAATCTGAGGTTGTTTGTGGAGGGAGCAGGACACTTTGCCATACACACAGCAGGGGATCAGCTGACGTCACCGAACCCCACTTACACATGAGCGAGTGTTTTGTCTGTGCGGACAGCACTTCTGAGCACCAACTGGCGGTGTCGGAGCCCAGGGAAAATCAGGTAGTAGGCCGAGGCCTACTTGGTGGCAGTTTGCGATTGTTTCTAGACTACTACTAACTGTCAACGTACTCCAATTAGGCCTCTGTCTTCACTCTGTTTCGAGTATTTCCGCTGGCTTCCAACCACACCAGTTGCTGCTCTGAAATGCCGTCTGCACAACCCATACTTGTTCCTGGGGTTCTGTAACAGCAGCTTCTCCCTAGAGGTGAGTCAGGCAATTTCTCCTGCTCTGTCCACATTTCCACTACAAGTAGTGGGAATGTAGACAAAGCAGGAGACATTGCCGTGCTCAACTCTGGAGATGAGCAGATGTTACAGGACCCAGGTACAACAGGATCAAGTGTGGATTGTGCAGACGGCACTTGAGAGCAGAAACAGGCGGTGTTGTAGGCCGGAGGAAATACTCAAAACAGAGTGGAGACAGAGGGCAAATCAGAGAACATATTAAATCAGAGGTAGTCAGAAGTTGTAGGCAGCAGGAGAGTTTTCCGTACACACAGCAGGGGATCAGCTGACGTTACCGAACCCCACTTACACATGAGCGAGTGTTTTGTCTGTGCGGACAGCACTTCTGAGCAACAACGGGCGTTGCTGTAGCCCAGGAAATAAAGTTCAGGTCATAGAAACATGAACACAACAGGAGACCTGGATCCTGTTGCCAGCCAATTATTTATTCTGGAAGAGGACTGGCAAATTCAGGTGAGATCCAGGCCTTGTTCATTTTCACAAAAGGAAGCCGGTCAACATTATCGGCGGATAGTCGTGTGCGACGGTCTGTTACCACACCACCTGCAGCACTAAAGACACGTTCCGATAATACACTGGCAGCAGGGCAAGCCAGCACCTCCAATGCATACTGGCTAAGCTCTGGCCATGTATACAGCTTAGAGACCCAATACTTGAACGGGGAAGAGCCGTCTGGGAGAACACTAACAGGGCACGACAAGTAGTCTGTCACCATCTGACGGAAATGTTGCCTCCTGCTGACTGGAGCCGTCTGTGATGGTGTAGCCGTTTGTGGCGGTCCCACAAAACTTTTCCACATTTGGGCCATACTGGCCTTGCCTTGTCCTGCGGCACTGCCTCTGCTACCTCTTCGTGCAGAGCTTCCTCCACTGCCTATACCCACATGGCTGCTTTGAAAAGCACTACCAGCAACACTTGTGGGGGGAATGGAGAACATGATGGCCTGCACAAGTGTTTCTTGGTACTCCCGCATTTTTCACTCCCGATTCAACTGTGGTATGAGGCTTTGTAAGTTGTCCCGGTAGCGAGGATCTAGGAGGGTGTACA
This sequence comes from Dendrobates tinctorius, assembly GCF_039654945.1. Classification (NCBI taxonomy): domain Eukaryota; kingdom Metazoa; phylum Chordata; class Amphibia; order Anura; family Dendrobatidae; genus Dendrobates; species Dendrobates tinctorius. Next base: position 17,885,711 of record NW_027361827.1, read on the forward strand.
CCAAATAATCAGCCGTGTGGAGAATGTTGGCGATGCGGCGGTCATTTAACAAGCACTGCAGCATGAAATCAACCATGTGCTGCAGACTGCCAACTGGACCGGAAACGCTGTCCCCAGCTTGAGGCAGCATCTCTGCCTGCTCAGCATCACCCCACCCTCGCTGTACACACTGACTACTAGAGCCTTGTGTACCTCCCTCCTCTGGAGAGATGTGTTCCTCCTCCTCCATTGACTCCTCGTCATCCTCCTCACTAAGTGTCCCCTGCCTGGGCCTTTGTGTGGAAGCACATTGCGCAGACTTGCCAGAAGCAGATGGCATTTCTGACTGCTCATCCTCGACCTCTTCAAAAACCTCCTCACTTAGTGCTTGTAAGGTTTTTTGAAGCAGACAGATGAGGGGGACAGTCATGCTGATTAGTGCATCATCTGCACTGGCCATCCGTGTGGAGTCATCGAAGGCAAGCAAAACTTGGCAGATGTCCCTCATAGTGGCCCACTCAGTGGTGGTGAAGTGTGTCCGGCGCACAGTGCGACTTGTTTGCGCCTGATGCAGCTGGTACTCCATTACTGCTGCCTGCTGCTCACATAACCGCTCCAACATATGTAACGTTGAATTCCACCTGGTGGGGAGGTCACATATGATGCGATGTTCTGGCAGGCGGAATCGGCGTTGCAGAGATGCAATGCGCGATCTTGCCATGCTGGAACGCCGCAAGTGAGCACACTCTAGGCGAACCTTGTGCAGCAGTGCATCAAGATCCGGATAGTCCCTCAGAAAGCTCTGCACGACCAAATTGAGCACGTGTGCAAGACATGGTATGTGAGTGAGGTTGCCTAGGCCCAGAGCTGCCACTAGATTTCGGCCATTGTCACTCACTACCAAACCTGGCTGGAGATTCACTGGCACAAACCACACATCGCTCTCCTGCTTGATGGCATTCCAGAGCTCCTGTGCTGTGTGGCTCCGATTCCCCAAAGAAATTAATTTAAGGATGGCCTGTTGACGTTTGGCCACACCTGTGCTCATATCTGGCCTAACAGGCTCACGCAGTGCTGATTCCGAGGAACTAGAGTAGGAGGAGGACTCAATATGTACAGACTGCATTCCTGCAATCCTTGGAGTTGGCAGAATACGTACAGAGCCACTCTCCAGATCTGTACCCGGCTCCACAACATTGACCCAATGGGCAGTGAGGGAAAGATATCGTCCCTGTCCATGGCTACTGGTCCACGCATCGGTGGTCAGGTGGACCTTGCTACTGACGGCATTTAGTAGCGCATTTTTAATTTTTCCCTCCACATGCTTTTGCAGGGCAGGGACAGCTTGCCTGCTGAAATAAAAGCGGCTGGGCACATTGTATTGTGGAACTGCCAATGACATAAAGTTCCGGAAGGTGTCAGTCTCCACCAGCCTGAATGACAGCATCTCAAGGGCCAGTAGTTTGGCAATGCCGGCATTCAGAGCCAGTGCTCGGGGATGGTTTGCCGAGTATGGCCGCTTTTTCTCCCATGCCTGTGCTACCGATTGCTGGTGAGTGGCCTGGGAGGGTGCTAATGACTGCGAACGTGGTTCAGTGGGTGGAATTTCACTGGGTCTCTGGACAACAGTGGCAGTGGTTCTTCCATGGCGTTCCAGTGAGGAAGCCGAACCAGCTGTGTGTGAGCTGGAGGGGCTGGAGGAAGAGGCCCCAACACGAGCTGAAGAGGTGGTAGGTGCTGCTGAAGGTTGGCCTACATCTTCAGTGTGTCTGTGTAACTCCACCTCGTGCTTGGTACGCGCATGTTTCCACATATTTGTGGTATTGAGGTTGGTCACATTTTTGCCTCGTTTCACTTTCTGATGACACAGCTTGCATTTGACAAAGCAAATGTCATCTGCAACTGTGTCAAAAAAAGACCACGCACTGCAAGTCCTGGGAGCGCCCGTCTTGTGTTTTGGAAGAGGATTGCTCCTCACGGGTGCCAAAGTGGAGGCTACAGGCAACCAAGTCTGCCCCCGCCCTCTCCCTCCTCTTTTGGCCGTTCGGGGAATCTCTTCCTCAGAGCTGCTCCCACCACCTTCCTGTGGCTGATGCCATGATGGGTCATGGATAGTGTTGAGCATTCCGATACCGCAAGTATCGGGTATCGGCCGATATTAGCGGTATCGGAATTCCGATACTGACTTCCGATACTTTTGTCATATCGGATTCCGGAATCGGAATCGGAAGTTCCCATCATGCTATGAGCCTGCTTGCTTTGATTAAGCCAATGGGAATCCTCCGAAGTGTGGGCACATCCTGTTAGGCATGTAGGCATGTTAACTATTGGCATGGCTGTGATTGGCTGCCAAAATGATGTCATGATGCACTATAAAAGCCACCTCAGCCGCCATTTCTGGTTCACTCTGCTGTGAATTCAGTTAGGGACAGGCTGCTGTAGAAGACTGTGAGGGACAGTTAGAAATAGCGATTCCACCAAACATCTAGTGCTTTACCCAGGCTACATAAACCACCACTGTAGCCTTCTTTGCCCTAGCAGCAGTGTTCACAGCTGTCTGCAAGGGCTGTGTGAGTGCAGCTCACGCTGTGGAGTGGGTCCTGCAGCCACGTCAGGCTGTAGGCCACCCAGTGTGATCACTGCTGCCTCATACATCTTTTAATTTTTGAGCTGCATTTTTTACATCATTTCAATCTAGTGTGCTTCCATCCGTATCCATATACGTTGGTTGCAAACACTAGTAGTAGACAGCGGAGCCTTTCTGCAGCCTTTCAGTGCTAGTGTCCACTTTGCTGCACTGTTCACGGCTGTCTGAGAGGTCTCTGACTGTGTGTGAGTGCAGCTCATGCTGAGTAGTGTGTCCTGCAGCTACGTCTGGTTGTAGGACGCTCAGCGTGTCACTGCCTCACACATTTTTCTTTTATTGCAGCTCATTTTTTCTTCTATTAGTGTGCATCCATCCGTCTCCATCTACGGTGGTTGCAAACACTATATAGGAGTACACAGCGGAGCCTTTCTGCAGCCTGTCAGTGCCAGTGCCCACTTAGCTGCACTGTTCACGGCTGTCTGAGAGGTCTCTGACTGTGTGTGAGTGCAACTCACGCAGAGTAGAGTGTCCTGCAGCTATGTCTGGTTGTAGGACGCTCAACGTGCGTCACTGCCTCACACATATTTGTCTTTGAATGCAGCTCATTTTTTCTTCTATTAGTGTGCATCCATCCGTATCCATCAACATTGATTGGTTGCAAACACTATATAGGAGTAGATAGAGGAGCCTTTTTTTCTGGCTTGTGCCCTGCCGGCGCAGCCAGATTAGTATTACCCAATTTTTTTGGAGCCTCATCTTTTGCATTGTAGGTTACCTGCCTGCATTGTAATAGCTCCAAAAAGTTGGTGATACTATCAGTTTCAATTCTTTGTTCACATACTTTGAGTTTGTTTCCAACAAAGAAACCACAAAAAAAGTTCACCAAACACTACATTTGGAACTTGTGTAGGCCACATCAGCTCCTATTAAAGTGTAGTCCACACACACACTTCATAAAATTAGTGTTTCTTGTACCTGTAACCAGCTGTTCAGGAATAAGCACACTAAGGCCCCCCTTTGTACTTTTCTGCCTATCTTAAGCAGTCTGGCAAGATGAAGAAGGCAGGGAGTAAGGCGCGTGGGCGTGGGCGTGGAGTTTCAGCAGGGAGAGGACGTGGGGATTCTGCAGGGAGAGGACGTGGGGATTCTGCAGGTAGAGGACGTGGGGATTCTGGGCCTGCTGCGGGCACCAGTGGATCAGCATCCCCCAGTTTTAGCAGGCAACAGTCCTTTATGCGCAGCTTTGTAGGACCTCAACGTACCCCACTGCTGCGGGAGGAACAAATTGAAGCCGTTGTCGGATGGATGGCAGCTAACGCATCGACTTCAATTACTTCCACAGCCTCTCAGGACCAGAGCACCGAAGAGCAACCATCTGTCTCTTCACCACCTGCCAAAGTGCCCAGGCCGTCAGAGAGACATGGACAGGAGCCATCACAGTCTCTACTTCTGTTCTCGGAATCTGTTGGCTTGGAAAGAGGGGGCCAGCCAAGCAGCATTCCTGAATGTGAAGAAGAGGGAGTATGCAGTGATGCGCAACTTCTTTGTCCCTCTGAATCTGAAGAGGCGAGTGGGCCAGTGCCTATGGTCAGCACACCTCAGTACGCATCAGATGATGACGAGACTCAGTTGCCACTTTCTGGTGCGTACGGTGCTGGCGAGACAACCCCGGAGAAGCAGCTGTTTGAAGAGGGGAGGGAAGATGATGAGGTCCTTGACCCATCATGGCGTGAGGAACAGGAAGGTGGTGGGAGCAGCTCGGAGGAAGAGATTCCCCTACCGGCCAAAACAGGAGGCAGAGGGAGGGGGAAGACTTGGTTGCCTGTACCCTCCACTTCGGCACCCGTTAGGAGCATTCCTCATTCCAAAGGCAAAACGGGCGCTCCCAAGAGTTGCAGTGCGTGGTCCTTTTTTGACACAGTTGCAGATGACATTTGCTTTGTCAAATGCAAGCTGTCATCAGATAGTCAAAAGAGGGAGAAATGTCAGCAACCTCAATACCACAAATATGTGGAAACATGTGCGCACCAAGCACGAGTTGGAGTTGCAGAGACACCCTGAAGACGTAGGCCAACGTACAGCACCACCTACCACCTCTTCAGGTCGTGTTGGGGCCTCTTCCTCCAGCTCACACACTGCTGGTTCGGCTTCCTCACAGGATCGCCAAGGAAGAACCTCTGCCACTGTTGTCCGGAGACCCTGTCAGATTCCACCCATAGCAGCACGTTCCCATCCATCACAGCCATCGGTAGCACAGGCATGGGATAAAAGGCGCCCTTACTCGGCAAACCATCCCCGAGCACAGTCTCTGAATGCTGGCATTGCCAAACTTCTGGCAGTTGAAATGCTGTCATTCAGGCTGGTGGACACTGACACCTTCCGGGACTTAATGGCATTGGCAGTGCATCAATACAACGTGCCCAGCCGCTTTTATTTCAGCAGGCGAGCCGTCCCTGCCCTGCAGAAACATGTTGAGGGCAAAATAAAACATGCGCTACTAAACGCCGTTAGTAGCAAGGTCCACCTGACCACCGATGCGTGGACCAGTAACCATGGACAGGGACGATACCTTTCCCTCACTGCCCACTGGGTCAATGTTGTGGAGCCGGGTACAGATCTGGAGAGTGGCGCTGTACGTGTTCTTCCAACGCCACGGATTGCAGGACTCCAGTCTGTACACATAGACTCCTCCTCCTACTCAAGTTCCTCAGAAACAGCAGAGCAGGAGCCTGTTACGACCGATATGAGCACAGCCGTGGTCAAACATCAACAGGCTGTACTCAAATTAATTTCTTTGGGGAATCGAAGCCACACAGCGCAGGAGCTCTGGAATGCTATCAAGCTGGAGAGCGATGTGTGGTTTGGGCCAGCGAATCTCCAGCCGGGCTTGGTAGTGTGTGACAATGGCCGAAATCTGGTGGCAGCTCTTGGCCTAGGCAACCTCACACACATCCCATGTCTGGCACATGTGCTTAACTTGGTCATGCAGAGCTTTCTGAGGGACTATCCGGATCTTGATGCACTGTTGCACAAGGTCCGCATAGAGTGCGCTCACTTGCGGCGTTCCAGCACGGCAAGATCGCGCCTCGCTGCTCTGCGGCGACGATTTGGCCTTCCGGAACATCGCATCATATGTGACCTACCCACCCGGTGGAATTCAACGTTACATATGTTGGAGCGGTTGTGTGAGCAGCAGGCAGCAGTCATGGAGTACCAGCTGCATCAGGCGCAAATAAGTCGCACTGTGCGCCGTTCACACTTCAGCACCATTGAGTGGGCCTCTATGAAGGACATCTGCCTCGTTTTGCGTGCCTTCGATGAATCCACGCGGATGGCGAGTGCAGATGATGCACTAGTCAGCACGACTGTCCCCCTTATCTGCCTGCTTCAACAAACACTGCAAGCACTAAGGGATGAGGTTTCGGAAGAGGTGGAGGATGAGGAGTCCCAAATGCCATCTGCTTCTGGACAGTCTGCGCTACGTGTTTCCTCACAAAGGCCTAGGCAGGGGACACTTTGTGAGGAGGATGAGGAGGAGTCGATGGAGGAGGAAGACATCTCTCCAGAGGAGGGAGGTACACAAACCTCTACTCAGTATGTACAGCGAGGGTGGGGTGATGCAGAGCAGGCCGAGGTCACGCCTCAAACAGGGGACAGCGGTTCTTTGGCAGTTGGGAGTCTGCAGCACATGGTTGATTTCATGCTGCAGTGCCTGAGAAACGACCGCCGCATCGCCCACATTCTCGTCTCGGCTGATTATTGGGTGTACACCCTCCTAGATCCTCGCTACCGGGACAGCGTACAAAGGCTCATACCAACGTTGAACCGGGAGCGTAAACTGCGGGAGTACGAAGAGTCACTGGTGCAGTCCATAATGTTTTCCATTCCACCCGACAGCATTGTTGCTAGTGCTTTACAAAGCAGCTCTGTGCGTCGAGGCAGTGGAGGAAACTCTGCACAAAGAGGGAGCAGAGGCAGCGCCGCAGCACAAGGCAAGACCACAATTGTCTACACCATCAGCAACGCCTCGAGTCAGCAGGAGGCAACGCTTCCGTCAGATGGTGTCAGACTACATGTCTTGCCCTGTCACTGTACTCCCAGATGGCTCTTCCCCCTTCAAGTTTTGGGTCTCTAAGCTGGATACATGGCCAGAGCTTAGCCAGTATGCATTGGAGGTGCTGGCTTGCCCTGCTGCCAGTGTATTATCGGAACGTGTCTTTAGTGCCGCAGGTGGTGTACTAACAGACCGTCGCACGCGACTATCTTCCGATAATGTTGACCGGCTGACTTTTCTGAAAATGAACAAGGCCTGAATCTCCAAAGACTTTGCCATTCCTCTTACACACTAAATTACTGGTTGGCAACTGTATCCAGGTCTGCTGGTGTGTTCATTTTTCTACCACCTGAACTATAATCCCTGTGCTTCAACACAGCCAGTTGTCGCTCAGATGTGTCGTCTGCACAGAGAAACACACTAGCTCCTGTGTTAGTGGGGTTCAGTAACGCCAGCTGATCCCCTGCTGTGTGGACGGCAAAGTCACCAGCTCCATCAACATTCAAACCACTACTGATTTTTAACCGTGCCCAACTTAGGTCTCTGTCTCCACTGTCTCTAATATTTCCCCTGACCTCCAACCCCGCCACCTACATCTCTGAAGTGGCGTCAGCACAATCTACACTTGTTCCTGTGTTCCTGTGGCTCAGTCCCATCAGTTTATCCCCTGATGTGTGTCCGGCAAGGTCTCCTGCTCTGTCCACATTCCCATAACCAGTAGTGGGAATGAGGACAGAGCTGGCGAACTTGCCGGACAAACATCAGGGGATCAACTGACGGGACTGAGCACCAGTAACACAGGAACAAGTGTAGATTGTGCTGACGCCACTTCAGAGATGTAGCTGGCGGGGTTGGAGGCCAGGGTAAATAGTAGAGACAGTGGAGCCAGAGGCCTAAGTGGAGCATGGTTAGAATCAGTAGTAGTCAACAACCTCCATAAAAACCGCTGCCCATTGGCCTCTGCATGCGGCATGCGTAATCCTGGGCTCCAACAGCGTCAGTTGGTGTTCAGAAGTGTCGTCTCCACAGAGCCAAACACATTCGTTCAAGTGTTAGTGGGGTTCAGCACTGCCAGCTGTTCCCCTGCTGTGGAGATGGCAAGTCTCCTGCTGCCTTCACCTGCCAAAATCCAGTAGGCCCCAGCCTGCTCCACGCCTAATCCTGGGCTCCAACAGCGTCAGTTGGTGTTCAGAAGTGTCGTCTCCACAGAGCCAAACACATTCGTTCGAGTGTTAGTGGGGTTCAGCACTGCCAGCTGTTCCCCTGCTGTGGAGATGGCAAGTCTCCTGCTGCCTTCACCTGCCAAAAGCAACAGGCCCCAGCCTGCTCCTCGCCTAATCCTGGGCTCCAACAGCGTCAGTTGGTGTTCAGAAGTGTCGTCTCCACAGAGCCAAACACATTCGTTCAAGTGTTAGTGGGGTTCAGCACTGCCAGCTGTTCCCCTGCTGTGGAGATTGCAAGTCTCCTGCTGCCTTCACCTGCCAAAATCCAGTAGGCCCCAGCCTTCTCCACGCCTAATCCTGGGCTCCAACAGCGTCAGTTGGTGTTCAGAAGTGTCGTCTCCACAGAGCCAAACACATTCGTTCGAGTGTTAGTGGGGTTCAGCACTGCCAGCTGTTCCCCTGCTGTGGAGATGGCAAGTCTCCTGCTGCCTTCACCTGCCAAAAGCAACAGGCCCCAGCCTGCTCCTCGCCTAATCCTGGGCTCCAACAGCGTCAGTTGGTGTTCAGAAGTGTCGTCTCCACAGAGCCAAACACATTCGTTCAAGTGTTAGTGGGGTTCAGCACTGCCAGCTATTCCCCTGCTGTGGAGATGGCAAGTCTCCTGCTGCCTTCACCTGCCAAAATCCAGTAGGCCCCAGCCTGCTCCACGCCTAATCCTGGGCTCCAACAGCGTCAGTTGGTGTTCAGAAGTGTCGTCTCCACAGAGCCAAACACATTCGTTCGAGTGTTAGTGGGGTTCAGCACTGCCAGCTGTTCCCCTGCTGTGGAGATGGCAAGTCTCCTGCTGCCTTCACCTGCCAAAAGCAACAGGCCCCATCCTGCTCCTCGCCTAATCCTGGGCTCCAACAGCGTCAGTTGGTGTTCAGAAGTGTCGTCTCCACAGAGCCAAACACATTCGTTCAAGTGTTAGTGGGGTTCAGCACTGCCAGCTGTTCCCCTGCTGTGGAGATGGCAAGTCTCCTGCTGCCTTCACCTGCCAAAATCCAGTAGGCCCCAGCCTGCTCCACGCCTAATCCTGGGCTCCAACAGCATCAGTTGGTGTTCAGAAGTGTCGTCTCCACAGAGCCAAACACATTCATTCGAGTGTTAGTGGGGTTCAGCACTGCCAGCTGTTCCCCTGCTGTGGAGATGGCAAGTCTCCTGCTGCCTTCACCTGCCAAAATCCAGTAGGCCCCAGCATGCTCCACGCCTAATCCTGGGCTCCAACAGCGTCAGTTGGTGTTCAGAAGTGTCGTCTCCACAGAGCCAAACACATTCGTTCGAGTGTTAGTGGGGTTCAGCACTGCCAGCTGTTCCCCTGCTGTGGAGATGGCAAGTCTCCTGCTGCCTTCACTTGCCAAAAGCAACAGGCCCCAGCCTGCTCCTCACCTAATCCTGGGCTCCAGCAGTGTCAGTTGGTGTTCAGAAGTGTCGTCTCCACAGAGCCAAACACATTCGTTCAAGTGTTAGTGGGGTTCAGCACTGCCAGCTGTTCCCCTGCTGTGGAGATGGCAAGTCTCTTGTTGCCTTCACCTGCCAAAATCCAGTAGGCCCCAGCCTTCTCCACGCCTAATCCTGGGCTCCAACAGCGTCAGTTGGTGTTCAGAAGTGTCGTCTCCACAGAGCCAAACACATTCGTTCGAGTGTTAGTGGGGTTCAGCACTGCCAGCTGGTCCCCTGCTGTGGAGATGGCAAGTCTCCTGCTGCCTTCACCTGCCAAAAGCAACAGGCCCCAGCCTGCTCCTTGCCTAATCCTGGGCTCCAACAGCGTCAGTTGGTGTTCAGAAGTGTCGTCTCCACAGAGCCAAACACATTCTTTCAAGTGTTAGTGGGGTTCAGCACTGCCAGCTGTTCCCCTGCTGTGGAGATGGCAGTCTCTCCTGCTGTCTCCGCATTCCAAAGACAGTAGGCCTCTGCCTACACCCTCCTATTTCCTGGGCTTCAACACAGCCAGTTGTAGCTCGGAAGTGCCGTCCACACGGAAAGAGACACTTGCTCCCGTGTCTCAGTGGGGTTCAGTAACGTCAGCTGATCCCCTGCTGTGTGGATGGCAGTCTCTCCTGCTGTCACCACATTCCAAATACAGTAGGCCTCTGCCTACACCCTCCTATTTCCTGGGCTTCAACACAGCCAGTTGTAGCTCGGAAGTGCCGTCCACACGGAAAGAGATACTTGCTCCCGTGTCTCAGTGGGGTTCAGTAACGTCAGCTGATCCCCTGCTGTGTGGATGGCAGTCTCTCCTGCTGTCTCCACATTCCAAAGACAGTAGGCCTCTGCCTACACCCTCCTATTTCCTGGGCTTCAACACAGCCAGTTGTAGCTCGGAAGTGCCGTCCACACGGAAAGAGACACTTGCTCCCGTGTCTCAGTGGGGTTCAGTAACGTCAGCTGATCCCCTGCTGTGTGGATGGCAGTCTCTCCTGCTGTCACCACATTCCAAATACAGTAGGCCTCTGCCTACACCCTCCTATTTCCTGGGCTTCAACACAGCCAGTTGTAGCTCGGAAGTGCCGTCCACACGGAAAGAGACACTTGCTCCCGTGTCTCAGTGGGGTTTAGTAACGTCAGCTGATCCCCTGCTGTGTGGATGGCAGTCTCTCCTGCTGTCACCACATTCCAAAGACAGTAGGCCTCTGCCTACACCCTCCTATTTCCTGGGCTTCAACACAGCCAGTTGTAGCTCGGAAGTGCCGTCCACACGGAAAGAGACACTTGCTCCCGTGTCTCAGTGGGGTTCAGTAACGTCAGCTGATCCCCTGCTGTGTGGATGGCAGTCTCTCCTGCTGTCTCCACATTCCAAATACAGTAGGCCTCTGCCTACACCCTCCTATTTCCTGGGCTTCAACACAGCCAGTTGTAGCTCGGAAGTGCCGTCCACACGGAAAGAGATACTTGCTCCCGTGTCTCAGTGGGGTTCAGTAACGTCAGCTGATCCCCTGCTGTGTGGATGGCAGTCTCTCCTGCTGTCTCCACAATCCAAAGACAGTAGGCCTCTGCCTACACCCTCCTATTTCCTGGGCTTCAACACAGCCAGTTGTAGCTGGGAAGTGCCGTCAACACGGAAAGAGACACTTGCTCCCGTGTCTCAGTGGGGTTCAGTAACGTCAGCTGATCCCCTGCTGTGTGGATGGCAGTCTCTCCTGCTGTCACCACATTCCAAAGACTGTAGGCCTCTGCCTACACCCTCCTATTTCCTGGGCTTCAACACAGCCAGTTGTAGCTCGGAAGTGCCGTCCACACGGAAAGAGACACTTGCTCCCGTGTCTCAGTGGGGTTCAGTAACGTCAGCTGATCCCCTGCTGTGTGGATGGCAGTCTCTCCTGCTGTCACCACATTCCAAATACAGTAGGCCTCTGCCTACACCCTCCTATTTCCTGGGCTTCAACACAGCCAGTTGTAGCTCGGAAGTGCCGTCCACACGGAAAGAGACACTTGCTCCCGTGTCTCAGTGGGGTTCAGTAACGTCAGCTGATCCCCTGCTGTGTGGATGGCAGTCTCTCCTGCTGTCACCACATTCCAAAGACAGTAGGCCTCTGCCTACACCCTCCTATTTCCTGGGCTTCAACACAGCCAGTTGTAGCTCGGAAGTGCCGTCCACACGGAAAGAGACACTTGCTCCCGTGTCTCAGTGGGGTTCAGTAACGTCAGCTGATCCCCTGCTGTGTGGATGGCAGTCTCTCCTGCTGTCTCCACATTCCAAATACAGTAGGCCTCTGCCTACACCCTCCTATTTCCTGGGCTTCAACACAGCCAGTTGTAGCTCGGAAGTGCCGTCCACACGGAAAGAGATACTTGCTCCCGTGTCTCAGTGGGGTTCAGTAACGTCAGCTGATCCCCTGCTGTGTGGATGGCAGTCTCTCCTGCTGTCTCCACATTCCAAAGACAGTAGGCCTCTGCCTACACCCTCCTATTTCCTGGGCTTCAACACAGCCAGTTGTAGCTGGGAAGTGCCGTCAACACGGAAAGAGACACTTGCTCCCGTGTCTCAGTGGGGTTCAGTAACGTCAGCTGATCCCCTGCTGTGTGGATGGCAGTCTCTCCTGCTGTCACCACATTCCAAAGACAGTAGGCCTCTGCCTACACCCTCCTATTTCCTGGGCTTCAACACAGCCAGTTGTAGCTCGGAAGTGCCGTCCACACGGAAAGAGACACTTGCTCCCGTGTCTCAGTGGGGTTCAGTAACGTCAGCTGATCCCCTGCTGTGTGGATGGCAGTCTCTCCTGCTGTCACCACATTCCAAAGACAGTAGGCCTCTGCCTACACCCTCCTATTTCCTGGGCTTCAACACAGCCAGTTGTAGCTCGGAAGTGCCGTCCACACGGAAAGAGACACTTGCTCCCGTGTCTCAGTGGGGTTCAGTAACGTCAGCTGATCCCCTGCTGTGTGGATGGCAGTCTCTCCTGCTGTCACCACATTCCAAATACAGTAGGCCTCTGCCTACACCCTCCTATTTCCTGGGCTTCAACACAGCCAGTTGTAGCTCGGAAGTGCCGTCCACACGGAAAGAGACACTTGCTCCCGTGTCTCAGTGGGGTTCAGTAACGTCAGCTGATCCCCTGCTGTGTGGATGGCAAAGTCTCCTGCTGCCTACACAGTCGTACCACTACTGATTTTTAACCGTGCTCCAATTAGGCCTGTGGCTCCACTGTCTCTCATATTTCCCCTGTCCTCCAACCCTGCCAGTTACAGCTCAGAAGTGGCGTCTGCACAATCCACACTTGTTCCTGTGTTACAGGTGTTCAGTCCGGTCAGTTAATCCCCTGATGTGTGTCCGGCAATGTCGCCTGCTCTGTCCACATTCCCATAACTAGTTAACTGACCGGACTGAACACCTGTAACACAGGAACAAGTGTGGATTGTGCAGACGCCACTTCTGAGCTGTAACTGGCAGGGTTGGAGGACAGGGGAAATACGAGAGACAGTAGAGCCACAGGCCTAATTGGAGCACGGTTAAAAATCAGTAGTGGTACGACTGTGTAGGCAGCAGGAGACTTTGCCATCCACACAGCAGGGGATCAGCTGACGTTACTGAACCCCAATGAGACACGGGAGCAAGTGTCTCTTTCCGTGTGGACGGCACTTCCGAGCTACAACTGGCTGTGTTGAAGCCCAGGAAATAGGAGGGTGTAGGCAGAGGCCTACTGTATTTGGAATGTTATGGGAATGTGGACAGAGCAGGCGACATTGCCGGACACACATCAGGGGATTAACTGACCAGACTGAACACCTGTAACACAGGAACAAGTGTGGATTGTGCAGACGCCACTTCGGAGCTGTAACTGGCGGGGTTGGAGGACAGGGGAAATACGAAAATCAGTGAAGCCACAGGCCTAAGTGGAGCTTGGTTAAAATTAGTAGAAGTCTACAACCGATCTTAAAATTTCTTCAATGCAGCCTCAGCCTGCTCCGTGCTTGTCCCTGGGCTTCAACACAGCCAGTTGTTGCTCGGAAGTGCTGTCTTCACAGAGTAAAACACTAGCTCCTGTGTTTGTGGGGTTCAGTAACGTCAGCTGTTCCCCTGCTATTTTGATGGCAATCTGTCCTGCTGCCTCCCAATTGACAGCACATCAGGCCTCAGCCTGCTAAGTGCTTGTCCCTGGGCTCCAACATCGCCAGTTGCTGCTCATAACTGACTTTGGCATGGGTACTCCCTCCTGCCCAGCTTGGTTCCAGCCCTGCCTGCTGTTTCCGGGAAGTGTCAATGTCAGTTTGCCACCCCAAGTTGCCATGTCGTGTTGCGGTTGGGTTAGCCGAGGCTAGGGTGCCAGCAGTTTAGGTGCTTCCTATGTGGACTGCGGGTTCTGGTAAGAAAGGCTTGTTCCGTAGTGCCAGTAGGACAAGCACCCCCTGTAGGACTGTGTGATTCGGTAACTGCGGCCAGCTTGCGGCATGCCAACTTTGCTTTTCAGGGGTAACTTCTGCTACCCCTCCGGGTTCCAGCACCGTCAGCTGGTTCTCGTCAGAGCCTTTGGCCTAGGTGCCTCCATCTCGGTATCCGAGTTCCGGCAACGTCTGCTGGTCCTTGGTAGTGCTTTGTAGCACAGGTACCTCCTGCTTAGTAACCGGGTTCCAGCACCGTCAGCTGGTCCTCGGTTGTGCCATTGGCTCTTATTCCTTCTGCTGCCCCTCCGGGTGCCAGCACTGTCAGCTGGTCCTCGCTATTTCCATTTGCTCTTGCAGCTTATGCTACCCCTCCGGGTTCCAGCACTGTCAGCTGGTTCTCGTCAGAGCCTTTGGCCTAGGTGCCTCCATCTCGGTATCCGAGTTCCGGCAACGTCTGCTGGTCCTTGGTAGTGCTTTGTAGCACAGGTACCTCCTGCTTAGTAACCGGGTTCCAGCACCGTCAGCTGGTCCTCGGTAGTGCCATTGGCTCTTGTTCCTTCTGCTGCCCCTCCGGGTGCCAGTACCGTCAGCTGGTTCAAGAGGACAAAGAACAGGAAGACAACCACCAAGATGCAGAACAACAAGAGAGAGAAGACAAAGAAGCATAAAAAAACAAAGCAGAAGAACATTAAGCATAAGACTAATACTCTGAGCAAATGATATTATCTTATTTATAAGCAGAAGAAGACTAAGCAGTGTATGGGGGTGAGTCCGTTCCTCCTCGTGGTGCCCCTGGAAAAGGCCTGCTGTTGCAGGCCAAACTGAACGAGGACAAATCCTGTTGTAAATCTTTTGTGACAGGCAGAACGGAAGGTGTAAACTTCTAACTTTTCTAGATAACAACTACAGGAATGCCTGACACAAACAAGAATATGATGAAGAAGAATAGGAAGAAGATGAAGAAGTTGAATATGTAGAATAATAATTGTTGAATAAGAAGAATATGAAGAATGTAAGAAAAGGAAGAAGAAGAAAAATGTAAAAAAATGAATAAGAAGAAGAATGTAAAAAAAGGAAGTAGAAGAATGTAAAAAAAGGAAGAAGAAGAAGAAGAAGAAGAAGAATGTAAAAAAAGGAATAAGAAGAAGAAGAAGAAGGTAAAAAAAGGAAGAAGAATAAGAAAGAAGAAGAAAGAAGAAGAAGACATACATGTCTGGCAAAATATAAATGAGGCTAACATAGTCAATATCTTTGTAACTCCTAACGTCTTTAAAAAAAAAGTTTAATTCCTGCTATTCCATTTGATTGGGCTAAACCTCTATGGCTTTAATGTCTCCTCCACCTCCCACAATACATTCTACATTATTCTTAGTTGTTTTTCTTCATGTAGAATTAACCTACAAGGAAAGAAAGGGGTTTTTTTTTATTCCGATATTTTGGCCCCATTGACTTGCATTGGTTCCCGGTATCGGAATCGGCGATACCGATACTTTTTTTTAAGATCGGCCGATCCATTCCGATCCGATATTTTCAAGTATCGGCTGGTATCGCTCAACTCTAGTCATGGACCTCATCATCTCCACTCCCCTCTTCAAGCACCGGCTGGTCCTGGGTTGTCTCGCCAGCACCGTACGCACCAGAAATTGGCAACTGAGTCTCATCATCATCTGATGCATACTGAGGTGTGCTGACCATAGGCACTGGCCCACCCGCCTCTTCAGATTCAGAGGGACAAAGCAGTTGCGCATCACTGCATACTCCCTCTTCTTCACGCTCTAGAATGCTGCTTGGCTGGCCACCTCTTTCCAAGCCAACAGATTCTGAGAACAGAAGTAAAGATTGAGATGGCTCCTGTCCAGGGCTCTCAGACTGCCTGGGCAATTTGGCAGGTGGTGAAGAGACAGATGGTTGCTCTTCAGTGCTCTGGCCTTGGGAGGATGCGGAAGTCATTGAAGTGGATGCGTTAGCTGCCATCCATCCGACAACGGCTTCAATTTGTTCGTCACGCAGCAGTGGGGTACGGCGAGGTCCTACAAAGCTGTGCATTAAGGACTGTTGCCTGGTAAAAGTGGGGGATGCCGGGTCACTGGTGGCCGCAGCAGATACCGAATCCCCACATCCTCTCCCTGCTGAATCCCCCCGTCCTTTCCCTGCTGAAACTCCACGGCCACGACCACGTGCCTTACTCCCTGCCTTCTTCATCTTGGTAGACTGATAAAGATAGGCAGAAAAGTAAAAAAGGGGTGGCTTAGTGTTCTTATTCCTGAACACCTGCTAACCAGTATAAGAAACACTAATTTGGCTAAGAGTGTGTGTACTACACTTTAATATGATCTAATGTGGCCTAGACAACTGTAAAGTGGAGTGTTTGGTGAACTTTATTTCCTTTTTTTTTTTGGGTGGGGGGAAAGGAAAGGATGTGACCAAAGTTTGAAAGCTATAGTATCACAAACTTTTTGGAGCGATTACAATGCAGGAAGCTAACCTACAATGCAATTGATGAGGCTCCAAAAAATAGGGTGATACTAGCCTGGCTGGCCCTGAAGGGCACAAGCCAGCAAAAAGGCTCCTCTATCTAATCCTATATAGTGTTTGCAACCAACCAATGACAATGGATGCGGTTGGAAGCACACTAATATAGGAGCAAAAATCTGGCTAAATTTGCTGCAAAAAAAGGACTATGTATGAGGCAGTGACGCACGCTGAGCGGACTACAGCTAGCGGTGGCTGTAGAACACACTGCAACGTGAGCTGCACTCACACACAGAGAGACCTATCAGACAGCCAAAAACAGTGCAGAGAAATGGGCTATAGCACTGAAAGGCTGCTGAAAGGCTCCGCTGTCCACTCCTTTAGTGTTTGCAACCAATGTATATGGATACGTATGGAAGCACACTATACAGGAGAAAAAAAAAGCAGCAATAAAAGAAAAATGTGTATGAGGCAGAGACACACGCTGGCCGGCCTACAAGCAGACGTGCCTGCAGGACACACTACACAGCGTGGGTCTGCACTCACACAGCCCTTGCAGACAGCTGTGAAAACAGCGCTGCTAGGGAAAAGCAAGCTACAGTGGTGGTTTATGTAGCCTGGGTTAAGCACTATATGTTTTGTGGAATCGCTATTTCTAACTGTCCCTCACAGTCTTCAACAGCAGCCTGTCCCTAACTGAATTCACAGCAGAGTGACCAGAAATGGCGGCTGCAGCGCTTTTTATAGTGCATCATGACATCATTTCAGCAGCCAATCACAGACATGCCAGTAGTTAACATGCCTACATGCCTAACAGGATATGCCCACACTTCTGAGGATCCCCATTGGCTGAATCAAATCGAGCGGGCTCCTAGCATTATGGGAACTTCCGATTCCGGTATTCGATATGAAAAAAGTATCGGAACTAAGTATCGGAATTCCGATACAGCTAATATCGGCCGATACCCGATACTTGCGGTATCGGAATGCTCAACACTAGTGATGAATCATTAAAATGTTTCTCTTCACTTACTTCATTTAAAAGACAAACATTACCACATAATCCTGTATGTGAATTGAGGCCAAAAAAGTCTACCATGTTCTAGATTACTAATAACGCCAGAGTAACAGTGACCGAGGTTTCCTCAGTAATAAGAGATAAATATACAGTCGCTTTATTTTTATTATATAAATCAATAATACACATGAAAATAAGCAACTGTATAATATATATTATCAGGGAAAAGTGAGAACATTGTGTGGCACCTGGAACAATATGCTTGGACCCTTAGGAGCAGGGGAGTCTGCATGAGAGTTGACACCCTGCAGCAATGCACATGATATACAGTGCCTTGCGAAAGTATTCGGCCCCCTGGAACTTTTCAACCTTTTCCCACATATTAGGCTACTTTCACACATGAGTTTTTTGCCGTCAGGCAGGATCCGGCTATTTTTAGAAAAAACGGATCCGGCATAAATTTTGGAGAACTGTAGAAACGGATCCGTTTTTCTGCCGGATCCGTCTAGCAGGTTATATCTGTTTCCTGGGGGCTGGCCAATTGGATCTGAGCATGCGCAGACTTAAAAAAACGGATCCGGTGGCTGGATCCGTCTTTTTCTGGATCCGGCGCATTCCGGCGGCCATAGACTTTCATTGTGGCAAAAAGCTGGAAGCGTCGAATCCAGCGCTTCCGGCTTTTTCGCCGGAGACAAAAAACGTTACAGTAGCCGTTTTTTCCAGACGCCGGAATGAGACAAGTAGCCGGATCCGGCAAAAAACGGATGAAACGCAATGCCATCCGGCACGATTCGGCGCTAATGCAAATCAATGGGGAAAAACTGGATCCGGCATTGCATTTCGCCGGATCCGGTTTTACAAAAAAAAGCCGGATCGCGCCTGACGGCGAAAAACTGATGTGTGAAAGAGGTCTTATGCTTCAAACATAAAGACACCAAATGTAAATTTTTGGTGAAGAATCAACAACAAGTTGGACACAATTGTGAAGTTGAACGAAATTTATTGGTTATTTTACATTTTTGTGGAAAGTCAAAAACTGAAAATTGGGAGAAGCAGGGGCTGCAGAGACGCACCAGGAGGGGGTGAGTATGACGGGGAGGACAGGAGGAGCATATGCTATAGTCACCTGTCCCCTTTCCACCGCCGCACGCTGCTCTGTCCTCCGCGTCCTCTGGCTGTGATGTTCAAGTCAGAAGGCACGATGGCGTAGTTAGTGCGCGCTCTCTGCCTGAACAGTCACTGACAGAGGACACGGAAGACAGAGCAGCACGTGGCGGTGGAACGGGGACAGGTGAATATCACAGGTGCTGGGGCCCTGAGCCAGTGGTGACACTGGCACCTGGCCCCCATAGCGCGCCAGTGTCCCCGCCTGCTCAGGACACCGGCATCTGGCTCCCAGCGATGAGAGGTGAGTATATAATTTTTTTTTATTCGCAGCAGCATATGGGGCCATAACCTTTATGAAGCAGCATATGGGGCATAATCTATGGAACATCTTATGGGACAGCATATGGGGCATAATCTATGGAGCATCTTATGGGGCTATATGGGGCCGACTTTTAATCCCCATTGACTTACATTGGGGTCGGGTTTCGGACGAAACTACGACTTTTTTTGCCCTAGTCAGACCAGTTTCATCCGACTCAAATTTTGTTTCAGTCGGGTTTCACGAAACCTGATCCGACCAAAGTCGCTCAACTCTAGCTATAACCTTTATGGAGCAGCATATGGGCCATAATCTATGGAGCATCTTATGGGGCCATAACCTTTACTGTATGGAGCAGCATATGGAGCATATTCTATGGAGCATCTTATGGGGCCATAACCTTTATGGAGCAGCATACGGGGCATAATCTATGGAGCATCTTATGGGGCCATAACCTTTATGGAGCAGCATATGGGGCATATTTTTGCATGGATCATCTTATGGGGCCATTATTAACCTTTGTGCAGCATTATATGGGGCATATTTTGTATGGAGCATCTTATGGGGCCATCATGAACTGTATGGAGCATTATATGGGGTTCCTGATTCAATATGGATATTCAAAAACACTTAACCTACTGATGTCTCAATTAATTTTACTTTTATTGGTATCTATTTTTATTTTTGAAATTTACCAGTAGCTGCTGCATTTTCCACCCTAGGCTTATACTCGAGTCAATACGTTTTCCCAGGTTTTTTGGTTCAAAATTAAGGGGGTCGGCTTATACTCAGGTCGGCTTATACTCGAGTATATACGGTAATTGCTGTTTGTCAGACTCCCTTACGTTATGTAGGGGGCCTACACAGGGGTGTCCTCTCTTTCCCTTGCTATTTGCCTTGTCTATGGAGCCACTTGCTGTTAAATTGCAAGCTAGTAGAGAGGTGAAAGGATTTATCTACAAAACAGTAGAAGAAAAAGTTGTGTTGTATGCAGATGACCTTCTGATGATCCTTGGGGACACAACACTGATTATTCCGCGGTAAACAATATTGCAATTGTAAATGAATTTGGAGGTCATTCAGGGATTCAAATTAACTGGGATAAGTCTATATTAATGCTGTTAGATTAATTATCTCAAAACGGTAATTTAAGTATCTAGGAATCCATATAGCTGTTAATAATAGAGCCTTTGTGTCTTTGAATCTGGTCGTCTTGTATGCTAAGTTTGAGGGATCTCACAGGGGAAGGGAGGAGGAGAGAGAAGGACCTAGCAGGGGTCGGCTCTCTGGTGCCACCACTTGCCCCAGGTCAGTCAGGAACTGCACCGAGGGCAAATAGTTGCCGGAAAGGCTTCCCATATAGGTACGAGTGAGTGAGGCGCTCCCAGTGAGGGGGGATATATCTCACCAGTCCAGGCTGTGGATATATATATACTGTATAAACCTCCCGGACGTCACTTCCAGAGTTCCTCACTAAAACAATACAGTATTCTGCCACCAGTTCCTCGTTTGAAATAAGCCCCGTCTGACAACAGGCTTATATCGGGTCAGGAATCAACTCAGTAGTGTATCATATAACCAGCCGAGCATGCGGACGTGGGAATTCGTGGATCGAGATAAAAGAGCAGCCCAAGATTAATTTTATATTTAATCACCTAAAAGGCACACTAAAATTATACAAGCATATATTTACAGAACAATATTCAAGTATGCAGTCAGGGGTGTAGTACAAACAATAGGGTATAGATAGGTTGCAATTACTGTGTTATGTACCATGTGACCACAGGGAGACGCTGACGGATCACAGGTCCAAATCTTACATGCTTTCCTGGCTCTGTCTGATAACGGGTCCTCCAGCCAGAAGAACACTGAGGTCCATGTGAGGTGCTGACACTTATCCCCTTTGCTGCTCCTCCCACACTCTGCACCCGTCCCTGGGCTTGTGCAGCCTCTCTTCTCCCATCTCTGAGAGTATGATTTCCAGTCCAGAACCATGAATGGCCCACAACTTTCTGCCCGAAGCTCTGAATGGAATGGCAGCAGTGCCACTTTGTGGCGCCCCCAGGGGTATGGTCGCCACAATGAAATGCCTTCCTCCTGGGAGGGTGATGTCAGGCTTGGAAGCAAGGAAGGGTCTCTCCAGCAGTTTATCTATACATGCAACACAGTTCCCATTCCAGGCCAACAGAGGGAGCTCTGAACCAGGATTGGGGGAGGAGTTCTCTCTGAGGGCCAGGAAGGGAACAGTTAGTTAGTGTGAGGAGGGTGAAGTGTGCAGACGTGGAGAAAGAGCTGGGAGATCAAGCAGAGAGGAAAGGCTCATCTCATTCATTTAATCAACTACATTCCACCATTCAATCTCCCTTTTACTTGGGCGCCCAGGCCACGGACCGGGTCACCGCTGCTGTGACATTCCCATCTGAGAGACCGGCCCGGTACCGAGTACCCCACAGCCCTGGGAGGGCGACCCAACTTGGCGTCACAAACAGGATTACGGAGCCCGGTACCCCCGGGTCCTGTGTGCCAGAGACTGTATTGTGCACTGTGAACTGTTGGCACCATTGCCGCCATTATCCCGCTGCTTGGCGCGCGGGAAAACAAAAGAGGCGGGCCTTCATAGGTGGAGCCTGCCGGAGAGCGCGAAGCAGTGTGGGTAGAGGAAAAGCGGGAGAAGCTGAGGCCTACGGCCCGAGCATCGAGCCTGCGAAGCGGCCGCCGGTAAGCTCACTCAGCCCCCGGCCCTGGCTAACGTTAACTAGGGGGGGAAGAGGATGTCTGCGCCACGCAGCAATGCAGCGGCGGACACCGCTGCCAACCGCTCAGCGCCGCAAGATGATGTATCCAATGTGGCTGCGGCTCCGATAGCGCCCACCGCAGTGGTCCCCATAATGCCGCTGTCTATGCCCTACATTCCGGGAGCAGCATGGCTACCGCAGTATTCGGGGGAGTCACATACCCTGAGTGAATTCAAAGAGAGACTGAGCAGTTTGTTTGAACTATACCCTCTGTCTGAAAGCCAAAAAGTGAACATCCTGATTGGGCAGCTAGCGGGTGCAGAGCAGAGGGAAGTAAAAGCCTGGCAGGACACTGACAAAGAGACTGTTAAAAAGATTCTGGCAAAGCTGAGAAGCACCTTTGACACCCGCACTGCAGCTGAAATCAAGATGAGATTCTTTGGATGCAAACAGAAAGTGCAGGACAGTATACTGGACTATGCTCTTAACCTGCAGGAGGCGCTGCGAGCAGTTAAGCAAATTGATCCTGACAGTGTGAAGGAGGAAGACAAACTGTTAAAGGAGCAGTTCATTGAAGGACTCATATCCAGTACCCATAGAGTGCAGCTGCGCATCATAACCCTACAAAATCCTGACCTGGACTTTGCTGATTTCAAGGACAGGGCTATTCGGGTACTGCAGGAACCAACTGTCAGCCGTCCAGCGCTCCCTAGGTGCCCAGCGATCACCTACCACCAAGAAGCAACATCTTTTCCTTCCATCGCTGTGGACGCTGATGCACAGACTCTGGATAAAGACCCAGCTGCAGATCTACGTCTTCAGGTCCAGGAGTTGACCAAAGGAATGGCTGCACTTACTAAAACTGTGCAGTCCCTGCAGGTGTCCTCCAAGGAGAAGGTCCAGCTGGCTTCCAGTCCAGAGGATGTCCCGTGGCTCCAGAAGAAGAGGATTCTGCCACTCCGAGGAAGGAACCACGACCGCTATGACCAGGACGGACGTCCCATCTGTCGTAACTGTCACCGGACAGGCCACATCGCCAGGTTCTGTCATTTAAATGAGCAACCCCTGGGGCAGAGGGCCAACCCCCAGGAATAGGATACCCAGGCCCAAAGAACTGGAGAGCCAAGTGTGTTGGAGGGAGACCAATCCTTCCAGTGGTGATTGACGGCATTCCCCTGAACGCTTTGCTGGACACTGGCTCCCAGGTGACCACCATGCCGTACATTCTTTAGAAGAGGTACTGGGCTGACTCTGAACTTACCCATGGCCCAACTGATGAACTGACAGTAGTTGCCAGTAATGGCCAGTCTTTACCCCAAGTAGAATGTAAAGAAATTACTGTTAAAGTAGAGTTAAAATCTCAAGGTCTGATAGTTGTGGATATTGATCGACGTGAATGTAATCCCATGATGACTCTTGGTACCAATGTAATTTAAAACTGTCTTTCCGAGGTTATTGTCTTGTTGCAACAGGTGGCTGAGACTGCTGGTTCCGGTGAACGAGTCCTGCAGAAGGAGATCAGAGCCCTGATGCAAAGACAACAGGTAGAACTCTCTGGCAGAGAAATTGGTAGTGTCAGAGTGAGTTATGCTTTCCCCATTGCAATACACCCCAGATGTGAAATGTTGATTTGGTGTCAGGCAGCTATAGGTCTCAGAGGAAAGGATTACCAGGCATTGGTAGAACCAGTGTACTCTGATAGCCGGCCCACTGTCCTGACAGCCAGAGGGGTAGTTGATGTACGTAAAGGGAGAGTACCTGTACGCCTTTTGAATTGTGGGGAGGAGGAGGCCACAATACCTCGGTACGCCACAGTTGCTAAGCTGTTCACTGTTAGTAACAACGCATTGCAGGCAGCAGAGCCCTTGGTCTCATCCGATCAGGTGGAGGACAATAGCTCTGTGAAGCAGCTGGAGGAGTGGTGCCAGCAACTGCAGGTGGGGACTGACTCTACACCTCCATACCAGAAAAATGGTGTTAAACTTATACCTGTCCCCTGAGACCTAGATATACTCTGCTGAACTTCTGCCTATGTATTCTGTAATCGCTGAACAGAGCCCTCAGCCCCGGGACACCCCGAGTCCAGACGAGAAAACTCACCAAAATGAGGACTGAACCCATAATTGATCAAAAAAGGAGTCATACCCGTGGATTGACTCACCCGACTATTGAAGGCAAATTCAGCCAACGGCAGTGCATCGCACCAGTCATTCTGTCTAGCAGAGGTTAGACACCTGAGGATCTGTTCCAGGGACTGGTTAGTGCGCTCCGTCTGACCATTGCTCTCAGGATGGTATGCAGACGAAAAGGACAGAGACATCCCTAATTTTTTGCAGAAAGCATGCCAAAACTTAGCCACAAACTGCACACCACGATCAGACACCACATTCAGGGATACCCCATGCAACCGGATCACATGCTGCACAAACAACCTGGACAACGTCTCAGCTGACGGTAGTGCGGACAGGGGTACAAAATGAAAAACACAAAACAAATATCCAGGAATAAAAAAGTAAAAAAATATGTTGCAAAAATTGCATGAAGGTAGTAATAATAGTAATAATAAGGGTATTTAGTTAACATAATTTTGATCAAAATAATTTAGAAGCCATCCTGCCACGTCAAGGCAACCCTTGTGGGACAGTCCTAACTCTTGTATTTAAAACCTTTCCACTTGTCAAGTGACGTAAATGTGAACAAGGACAGAGGGACTGAACCACCAGTAATAGCATAGGCCAGACAGGATGGATTTTCCAACTCAGAAAAAGGGTGGTCACACCCTTATATGCACAGAATGCAAAATGAAACAAATAAGAAACTGGGTCTGAGCAGAAAAAGTAAATTAATGTGCATGCAAAATGTAATTGCATATGAACACATGACCTTTACACAGAGAAAACCAAAAACAAAACTCAAAACAAATATCCAGGAATAAAAAAGTAAAAAAATATATTGCAAAAATTGCATGAAGGTAGTAATAATAGTAATAATAAGGGTATTTAGATAACATAATTTTGATCTGACGAGGACAGAGGGACTGAACCAACTCAGAAACAGGGCGGTCACACCAGAGAAAACCAAACACAAAACACAAAACAAATATCCAGGAATAAAAAAGTAAAAAAATATAAGGGTGTGACCGCCCTGTTAATTTACTTTTTCTGCTCAGACCCAGTTTCTTATTTGTTTCATTGTGCATTCTGTGCATATAAGGGTGTGACCGCCCTGTTTCTGAGTTGGAAAATCCATCCTGTCTGGCCTATACTATTACTGGTGGTTCAGTCCCTCTGTCCTTGTTCACATTTACGTCACTTGACAAGTGGAAAGGTTTTAAATACAAGAGTTAGGACTGTCCCACAAGGGTTGCCTTGACGTGGCGGGATGGCTTCTACATTATTTTGATCAAAATTATGTTAACTAAATACCCTTATTATTACTATTATTACTACTAGAGTTGAGCGAAACGGGTCGAAAAATTTCAAAAGTCGCCGACTTTTGGCAAAGTCGGGTTTCATGAAACGAAACCCGACCCTAGGATGAGGTCGGCCACGAGGTCGGCGACTTACGCGCCAAAGTCGCGTTTCAAAAGTTTGTTTTGCGCTCTTTTTCAGCCAATCAGGATCCACGGACACTGTGGGCAAGGTGATGACATAGGCACGGGTCACCACCATCTTTCAGAAGGGCATGCAAGTGATTGGCTTACTTTGGTGGGCGTCACAGGGGGTATAAAAGGGCGTGCACGCCGACCGCCATCTTACTTCTGCCGATCTTAGCATAGGGAGAGGTTGCTGCTGATTCTGTAGGGAGAGCGTTAGGCAGGGAAGAAGAAAAAAAAACTGCTTCTGCTGCTAGCGATTGTGCCTGTACAACACACCAGTCACTGTGCAGTGCAAGATTAGGCTATATTGTGGTGTATCAGTGGTGTTGGTTGTAGGGCTGCCTTCTAAGGCTTCCTGACAGCTGCATTGCTGTTTACCCACTGCTCTGCAAACTGCTTTTTTAAAAGCAATCCCAATTTTTTTTTTGTCCTGCTGAGGTACTGAGCTGCAAACTGCTTTTTTAAAAGCAATCCCAATTTTTGTTTTTGTCCTGCTGAGGTACTGAGCGTGCATTTTTTCACACCATACAGCGGTGTACGCTCCTCACACAGTACCGTGTAACGGCTGTTATCACAGCCACAGTGAAGCTATCTGTGTCACTCTGTGAGAATAAGTCGAGGACATGTTCCGTTCTTACAGACCTGCACTCTAGGGAGATTCCTACTCTTCCCAATTCTACATACACCTTGTAGTTTGTGATACACTAGCCAATTTCTGCCTGTGACATAGCGCTGTGATATTCAGTGGGCCTCACACAATCCAAAAGTGTCCAGTGTCCACAAGTGTCTGCAGAAATTCAAAATCTCACTTATCCTCTAGTCACTTTGGTCACAGCTGTGCCATCGAGCCTGTGACATAGCGCTCAGATATTCAGTGGGCCTCACACAATCCAAAAGTGTCCAGTGTCTGCAGAAATTCAAAATCTCCCTTATCCTCTAGTCACTTTGGTCACAGCTGTGCCATCGAGCCTGTGACATAGCGCTCAGATATTCAGTGGGCCTCACACAATCCAAAAGTGTCCAGTGTCTGCAGAAATTCAAAATCTCACTTATCCTCTAGTCACTTTGGTCACAGCTGTGCCATCGAGCCTGTGACATAGCGCTCAGATATTCAGTGGGCTTCACACAATCCAAAAGTGTCCAATGTCCACAAGTGTCTGCAGAAATTTAAAATCTCCCTTATCCTCTAGTCACTTTGGTCACAGCTGTGCCATCGAGCCTGTGACATAGCGCTCAGATATTCAGTGGGCCTCACACAATCCAAAAGTGTCCAGTGTCTGCAGAAATTCAAAATCTCACTTATCCTCTAGTCACTTTGGTCACAGCTGTGCCATCGAGCCTGTGACATAGCACTCAGATATTCAGTGGGCCTCACACAATCCAAAAGTGTCCAGTGTCTGCAGAAATTCAAAATCTCACTTATCCTCTAGTCACTTTGGTCACAGCTGTGCCATCGAGCCTGTGACATAGCGCTCAGATATTCAGTGGGACTCACACAATCCAAAAGTGTCCAGTGTCCACAAGTGTCTGCAGAAATTCAAAATCTCCCTTATCCTCTAGTCACTTTGGTCACAGCTGTGCCATCGAGCCTGTGACATAGCGCTCAGATATTCAGTGGGCCTCACACAATCCAAAAGTGTCCAGTGTCTGCAGAAATTCAAAATCTCCCTTATCCTCTAGTTACTTTGGTCACAGCTGTGCCATCGAGCCTGTGACATAGCGCTCAGATATTCAGTGGGCCTCACACAATCCAAAATTGTCCAGTGTCTGCAGAAATTCAAAATCTCACTTATCCTCTAGTCACTTTGATCACAGCTGTGCCATCGAGCCTGTGACATAGCGCTCAGATATTCAGTGGGCCTCACACAATCCAAAAGTGTCCAGTGTCTGCAGAAATTCAAAATCTCACTTATCCTCTAGTCACTTTGGTCACAGCTGTGCCATCGAGCCTGTGACATAGCGCTCAGATATTCAGTGGGCCTCACACAATCCAAAAGTGTCCAGTGTCCACAAGTGTCTGCAGAAATTCAAAATCTCCCTTATCCTCTAGTCACTTTGGTCACAGCTGTGCCATCGAGCCTGTGACATAGCGCTCAGATATTCAGTGGGCCTCACACAATCCAAAAGTGTCCAGTGTCTGCAGAAATTCAAAATCTCCCTTATCCTCTAGTCACTTTGGTCACAGCTGTGCCATCGAGCCTGTGACATAGCGCTCAGATATTCAGTGGGCCTCACACAATCCAAAAGTGTCCAGTGTCTGCAGAAATTCAAAATCTCACTTATCCTCTAGTCACTTTGGTCACAGCTGTGCCATCGAGCCTGTGACATAGCGCTCAGATATTCAGTGGGCCTCACACAATCCAAAAGTGTCCAGTGTCCACAAGTCTCTGCAGAAATTCAAAATCTCCCTTATCCTCTAGTCACTTTGGTCACAGCTGTGCCATCGAGCCTGTGACATAGCGCTCAGATATTCAGTGGGCCTCACACAATCCAAAAGTATCCAGTGTCCACAAGTGTCTGCAGAAATTCAAAATCTCCCTTATCCTCTAGTCACTTTGGTCACAGCTGTGCCATCGAGCCTGTGACATAGCGCTCAGATATTCAGTGGGCCTCACACAATCCAAAAGTGTCCAGTGTCTGCAGAAATTCAAAATCTCCCTTATCCTCTAGTCACTTTGGTCACAGCTGTGCCATCGAGCCTGTGACATAGCGCTCAGATATTCAGTGGGCCTCACACAATCCAAAAGTGTCCAGTGTCTGCAGAAATTCAAAATCTCACTTATCCTCTAGTCACTTTGGTCACAGCTGTGCCATCGAGCCTGTGACATAGCGCTCAGATATTCAGTGGGCCTCACACAATCCAAAAGTGTCCAGTGTCTGCAGAAATTCAAAATCTCCCTTATCCGCTAGTCACTTTGGTCACAGCTGTGCCATCGAGCCTGTGACATAGCGCTCAGATATTCAGTGGGCCTCACACAATCCAAAAGTGTCCAGTGTCCACAAGTGTCTGCAGAAATTCAAAATCTCCCTTATCCTCTAGTCACTTTGGTCACAGCTGTGCCATCGAGCCTGTGACATAGCGCTCAGATATTCAGTGGGCCTCACACAATCCAAAAGTGTCCAGTGTCTGCAGAAATTCAAAATCTCCCTTATCCTCTAGTCACTTTGGTCACAGCTGTGCCATCGAGCCTGTGACATAGCGCTCAGATATTCAGTGGGCCTCACACAATCCAAAAGTGTCCAGTGTGTGCAGAAATTCAAAATCTCCCTTATCCTCTAGTCACTTTGGTCATAGCTGTGCCATCGAGCCTGTGACATAGCGCTCAGATATTCAGTGGGCCTCACACAATCCAAAAGTGTCCAGTGTCCACAAGTTTCTGCAGAAATTCAAAATCTCCCTTATCCTCTAGTCACTTTGGTCACAGCTGTGCCATCCAGCCTGTGACATAGCGCTCAGATATTCAGTGGGCCTCACACAATCCAAAAGTGTCCAGTGTCTGCAGAAATTCAAAATCTCACTTATCCGCTAGTCACTTTGGTCACAGCTGTGCCATTGAGCCTGTGACATAGAGCTCAGATATTCAGTGGGCCTCACACAATCCAAAAGTGTCCAGTGTCTGCAGAAATTCAAAATCTCCCTTATCCTCTAGTCACTTTGGTCACAGCTGTGCCATCGAGCCTGTGACATAGCGCTCATATATTCAGTGGGCCTCACACAATCCAAAAGTGTCCAGTGTCTGCAGAAATCCAAAATCTCCCTTATCCTCTAGTCACTTTGGTCACAGCTGTGCCATCGAGCCTGTGACATAGCGCTCAGATATTCAGTGGGCCTCACACAATCCAAAAGTGTCCAGTGTCTGCAGAAATTCAAAATCTCCCTTATCCTCTAGTCACTTTGGTCACAGCTGTGCCATCGAGCCTGTGACATAGCGCTCATATATTCAGTGGGCCTTACACAATCCAAAAGTGTCCAGTGTCTGCAGAAATTCAAAATCTCCCTTATCCTCTAGTCACTTTGGTCACAGCTGTGCCATCGAGCCTGTGACATAGCGCTCAGATATTCAGTGGGCCTCACACAATCCAAAAGTGTCCAGTGTCTGCAGAAATTCAAAATCTCACTTATCCTCTAGTCACTTTGGTCACAGCTGTGCCATCGAGCCTGTGACATAGCGCTCAGATATTCAGTGGGCCTCACACAATCCAAAAGTGTCCAATGTCCACAAGTGTCTGCAGAAATTCAAAATCTCCCTTATCCTCTAGTCACTTTGGTCACAGCTGTGCCATCGAGCCTGTGACATAGCGCTCAGATATTCAGTGGGCTTCACACAATCCAAAAGTGTCCAGTGTCTGCAGAAATTCAAAATCTCACTTATCCTCTAGTCACTTTGGTCACAGCTGTGCCATCGAGCCTGTGACATAGCGCTCAGATATTCAGTGGGCCTCACACAATCCAAAAGTGTCCAGTGTCTGCAGAAATTCAAAATCTCACTTATGCTCTAGTCACTTTGGTCACAGCTGTGCCATCGAGCCTGTGACATAGCGCTCAGATATTCAGTGGGCCTCACACAATCCAAAAGTGTCCAGTGTCTGCAGAAATTCAAAATCTCCCTTATCCTCTAGTCACTTTGGTCACAGCTGTGCCATCGAGCCTGTGACATAGCGCTCAGATATTCAGTGGGCCTCACACAATCCAAAAGTGTCCAGTGTCCACAAGTGTCTGCAGAAATTCAAAATCTCCCTTATCTTCTAGTCACTTTGGTCACAGCTGTGCCATCGAGCCTGTGACATAGCGCTCAGATATTCAATGGGCCTCACACAATCCAAAAGTGTCCAGTGTCTACAGAAATTCAAAATCTCCCTTATCCTCTAGTCACTTTGGTCACAGCTGTGCCATCGAGCCTGTGACATAGCGCTCAGATATTCAGTGGGCCTCACACAATCCAAAAGTGTCCAGTGTCTGCAGAAATTCAAAATCTCACTTATCCTCTAGTCACTTTGGTCACAGCTGTGCCATCGAGCCTGTGACATAGCGCTCAGATATTCAGTGGGCCTCACACAATCCAAAAGTGTCTAGTGTCTGCAGAAATTCAAAATCTCCCTTATCCTCTAGTCACTTTGGTCACAGCTGTGCCATCGAGCCTGTGACATAGCGCTCATATATTCAGTGGGCCTCACACAATCCAAAAGTGTCCATTGTCTGCAGAAATTCAAAATCTCACTTATCCGCTAGTCACTTTGGTCACAGCTGTGCCATTGAGCCTGTGACATAGAGCTCAGATATTCAGTGGGCCTCACACAATCCAAAAGTGTCCAGTGTCTGCAGAAATTCAAAATCTCCCTTATCCTCTAGTCACTTTGGTCACAGCTGTGCCATCGAGCCTGTGACATAGCGCTCATATATTCAGTGGGCCTCACACAATCCAAAAGTGTCCAGTGTCTGCAGAAATTCAAAATTTCCCTTATCCTCTAGTCACTTTGGTCACAGCTGTGCCATCGAGCCTGTGACATAGCGCTCAGATATTCAGTGGGCCTCACACAATCCAAAAGTGTCCAGTGTCTGCAGAAATTCAAAATCTCCCTTATCCTCTAGTCACTTTGGTCACAGCTGTGCCATCGAGCCTGTGACATAGCGCTCAGATATTCAGTGGGCCTCACACAATCCAAAAGTGTCCAGTGTCTGCAGAAATTCAAAATCTCCCTTATCCTCTAGTCACTTTGGTCACAGCTGTGCCATCGAGCCTGTGACATAGCGCTCAGATATTCAGTGGGCCTCACACAATCCTAAAGTGTCCAGTGTCCACAAGTGTCTGCAGAAATTCAAAATCTCCCTTATCCTCTAGTCACTTTGGTCACAGCTGTGCCATCGAGCCTGTGACATAGCGCTCAGATATTCAGTGGGCTTCACACAATCCAAAAGTGTCCAGTGTCTGCAGAAATTCAAAATCTCACTTATCCTCTAGTCACTTTGGTCACAGCTGTGCCATCGAGCCTGTGACATAGCGCTCAGATATTCAGTGGGCCTCACACAATCCAAAAGTGTCCAGTGTCTGCAGAAATTCAAAATCTCACTTATCCTCTAGTCACTTTGGTCACAGCTGTGCCATCGAGCCTGTGACATAGCGCTCAGATATTCAGTGGGCCTCACACAATCCAAAAGTGTCCAGTGTCTGCAGAAATTCAAAATCTCCCTTATCCTCTAGTCACTTTGGACACAGCTGTGCCATCGAGCCTGTGACATAGCGCTCAGATATTCAGTGGGCCTCACACAATCCAAAAGTGTCCAGTGTCCACAAGTGTCTGCAGAAATTCAAAATCTCCCTTATCCTCTAGTCACTTTGGTCACAGCTGTGCCATCGAGCCTGTGACACAGCGCTCAGATATTCAGTGGGCCTCACACAATCCAAAAGTGTCCAGTGTCTGCAGAAATTCAAAATCTCCCTTATCCTCTAGTCACTTTGGTCACAGCTGTGCCATCGAGCCTGTGACATAGCGCTCAGATATTCAGTGGGCCTCACACAATCCAAAAGTGTCCAGTGTCTGCAGAAATTCAAAATCTCACTTATCCTCTAGTCACTTTGGTCACAGCTGTGCCATCGAGCCTGTGACATAGCGCTCAGATATTCAGTGGGCCTCACACAATCCAAAAGTGTCCAGTGTCCACAAGTGTCTGCAGAAATTCAAAATCTCCCTTATCCTCTAGTCACTTTGGTCACAGGTGTGCCATCGAGCCTGTGACATAGCGCTCAGATATTCAGTGGGCCTCACACAATCCAAAAGTGTTCAGTGTCCACAAGTGTCTGCAGAAATTCAAAATCTCCCTTATCCTCTAGTCACTTTGGTCACAGCTGTGCCATCGAGCCTGTGACATAGCGCTCAGATATTCAATGGGCCTCACACAATCCAAAAGTGTCCAGTGTCTACAGAAATTCAAAATCTCCCTTATCCTCTAGTCACTTTGGTCACAGCTGTGCCATCGAGCCTGTGACATAGCGCTCAGATATTCAGTGGGCCTCACACAATCCAAAAGTGTCCAGTGTCTGCAGAAATTCAAAATCTCACTTATCCTCTAGTCACTTTGGTCACAGCTGTGCCATCGAGCCTGTGGCATAGCGCTCAGATATTCAGTGGGCCTCACACAATCCAAAAGTGTCCAGTGTCTGCAGAAATTCAAAATCTCCCTTATCCTCTAGTCACTTTGGTCACAGCTGTGCCATCGAGCCTGTGACATAGCGCTCATATATTCAGTGGGCCTCACACAATCCAAAAGTGTCCATTGTCTGCAAAAATTCAAAATCTCACTTATCCGCTAGTCACTTTGGTCACAGCTGTGCCATCGAGCCTGTGACATAGAGCTCAGATATTCAGTGGGCCTCACACAATCCAAAAGTGTCCAGTGTCTGCAGAAATTCAAAATCTCCCTTATCCTCTAGTCACTTTGGTCACAGCTGTGCCATCGAGCCTGTGACATAGCGCTCATATATTCAGTGGGCCTCACACAATCCAAAAGTGTCCAGTGTCTGCAGAAATTCAAAATCTCCCTTATCCTCTAGTCACTTTGGTCACAGCTGTGCCATCGAGCCTGTGACATAGCGCTCAGATATTCAGTAGGCCTCACACAATCCAAAAGTGTCCAGTGTCTGCAGAAATTCAAAATCTCACTTATCCTCTAGTCACTTTGGTCACAGCTGTGCCATCGAGCCTGTGACATAGCGCTCAGATATTCAGTGGGCCTCACACAATCCTAAAGTGTCCAGTGTCCACAAGTGTCTGCAGAAATTCAAAATCTCCCTTATCCTCTAGTCACTTTGGTCACAGCTGTGCCATCGAGCCTGTGACATAGCGCTCAGATATTCAGTGGGCTTCACACAATCCAAAAGTGTCCAGTGTCTGCAGAAATTCAAAATCTCACTTATCCTCTAGTCACTTTGGTCACAGCTGTGCCATCGAGCCTGTGACATAGCGCTCAGATATTCAGTGGGCCTCGCACAATCCAAAAGTGTCCAGTGTCTGCAGAAATTCAAAATCTCACTTATCCTCTAGTCACTTTGGTCACAGCTGTGCCATCGAGCCTGTGACATAGCGCTCAGATATTCAGTGGGCCTCACACAATCCAAAAGTGTCCAGTGTCTGCAGAAATTCAAAATCTCCCTTATCCTCTAGTCACTTTGGTCACAGCTGTGCCATCGAGCCTGTGACATAGCGCTCAGATATTCAGTGGGCCTCACACAATCCAAAAGTGTCCAGTGTCCACAAGTGTCTGCAGAAATTCAAAATCTCCCTTATCCTCTAGTCACTTTGGTCACAGCTGTGCCATCGAGCCTGTGACACAGCGCTCAGATATTCAGTGGGCCTCACACAATCCAAAAGTGTCCAGTGTCTGCAGAAATTCAAAATCTCCCTTATCCTCTAGTCACTTTGGTCACAGCTGTGCCATCGAGCCTGTGACATAGCGCTCAGATATTCAGTGGGCCTCACACAATCCAAAAGTGTCCAGTGTCTGCAGAAATTCAAAATCTCACTTATCCTCTAGTCACTTTGGTCACAGCTGTGCCATCGAGCCTGTGACATAGCGCTCAGATATTCAGTGGGCCTCACACAATCCAAAAGTGTCCAGTGTCCACAAGTGTCTGCAGAAATTCAAAATCTCCCTTATCCTCTAGTCACTTTGGTCACAGCTGTGCCATCGAGCCTGTGACATAGCGCTCAGATATTCAGTGGGCCTCACACAATCCAAAAGTGTCCAGTGTCTGCAGAAATTCAAAATCTCCCTTATCCTCTAGTCACTTTGGTCACAGCTGTGCCATCGAGCCTGTGACATAGCGCTCAGATATTCAGTGGGCCTCACACAATCCAAAAGTGTCCAGTGTCTGCAGAAATTCAAAATCTCCTTTATCCTCTAGTCACTTTGGTCACAGCTGTGCCATCGAGCCTGTGACATAGCGCTCAGATATTCAGTGGGCCTCACACAATCCGAAAGTGTCCAGTGTCTGCAGAAATTCAAAATCTCCCTTATCCTCTAGTCACTTTGGTCACAGCTGTGCCATCAAGCCTGTGACATAGCGCTCATATATTCAGTGGGCCTCACACAATCCAAAAGTGTCCAGTGTCTGCAGAAATTCAAAATCTCCCTTATCCTCTAGTCACTTTGGTCACAGCTGTGCCATCGAGCCTGTGACATAGCGCTCATATATTCAGTGGGCCTCACACAATCCAAAAGTGTCCAGTGTCTGCAGAAATTCAAAATCTCACTTATCCTCTAGTCACTTTGGTCACAGCTGTGCCATCGAGCCTGTGACATAGCGATCAGATATTCAGTGGGCCTCACACAATCCGAAAGTGTCCAGTGTCTGCAGAAATTCAAAATCTCCCTTATCCTCTAGTCACTTTGGTCACAGCTGTGCCATCAAGCCTGTGACATAGCGCTCATATATTCAGTGGGCCTCACACAATCCAAAAGTGTCCAGTGTCTGCAGAAATTCAAAATCTCACTTATCCTCTAGTCACTTTGGTCACAGCTGTGCCATCGAGCCTGTGACATAGCGCTCATATATTCAGTGGGCCTCACACAATCCAAAAGTGTCCAGTGTCTGCAGAAATTCAAAATCTCACTTATCCTCTAGTCACTTTGGTCACAGCTGTGCCATCGAGCCTGTGACATAGCGCTCAGATATTCAGTGGGCCTCACACAATCCAAAAGTGTCCAGTGTCCACAAGTGTCTGCAGAAATTCAAAATCTCCCTTATCCTCTAGTCACTTTGGTCACAGCTGTGCCATCGAGCCTGTGACATAGCGCTCAGATATTCAGTGGGCCTCACACAATCCAAAAGTGTCCAGTGTCTGCAGAAATTCAAAATCTCACTTATCCTCTAGTCACTTTGGTCACAGCTGTGCCATCGAGCCTGTGACATAGCGCTCAGATATTCAGTGGGCCTCACACAATCCAAAAGTGTCCAGTGTCCACAAGTGTCTGCAGAAATTCAAAATCTCCCTTATCCTCTAGTCACTTTGGTCACAGCTGTGCCATCGAGCCTGTGACATAGCGCTCAGATATTTAGTGGGCCTCACACAATCCAAAAGTGTCCAGTGTCTGCAGAAATTCAAAATCTCCCTTATCCTCTAGTCACTTTGGTCACAGCTGTGCCATCGAGCCTGTGACAAAGCGCTCAGATATTCAGTGGGCCTCACACAATCCAAAAGTGTCCAGTGTCCACTAGTGTGAGCAGAAATTCAAAATCTCCCCTGTCCTATAGACACCTTGTTTTACATTACTATATAGTTTGTTGGATTTTGTCTACATTTTTACCAAAAATGAGGAAGGCTGGTGGAAGAGGCCGTGGAATTGGGCGGGGGTTGGCAGCTGGTAATGATGGTGTTGGTGGTTTATCTGATCGTAGTGGCAAGAGCAAAATAGGACCGAATGAAGGAGGTGTTGAGCCTGCGTCATCGTCTGGCTCCATAAGGCTTCGAAGGCTTAGTTTTCTAGGAGTTGGCAAACCGCTTTTAAAGCCAGAGCATCAGGAAAAAGTTTTGTCTTACATTGCTGACTCAGCCTCCAGCTCTATCGCCTCCTCTTCTTCAGTTGTAAAAAGTAAAAGCACTGAGTCATCATTGGAGGCTCATGTTCATGAACCACACCTTTGCTTGTGTCCTTCACCCCAACCAAGATTGAAGGATGACGCAGGCCATACTACTGATTACTCCATGGAGCTGTTTTCACATACCATGCCTGTATTATCAAGTCAAATGGTGAATTACCCAGGCCAAGATGAATCTGACATGGAGTGCACTGATGCACAGCCGCTGATGGATGATTCTGCTGGTACATTCACTCAGAGCACTACATTGTCCTCGCAGTGTACAGAGCCAGATTCTGACCCTGATGAGACTCAGGTGCCCCTTCCCGCACACTATACCACCATACACGGTGACACAGAGGAAGGTGCACATGACATTGAAGAGGAGGTGATGGATGACCCAGTTGTTGACCCAGATTGGCATCCATTGGGGGAAGAGGGTGCTGCTTCCAATAGCTCAGATGAGGAGCATCCACAGCAGACATCGACATCGCAACAGCTGTTATCTGGCAGGCCCGGAGCACTCCAAAGACAGGTTCCAAAAATCAAAAGAGTTGCTGGACAGCTTGTCCAGAGGGTCAAAAGATCACAGCGTGCTAGGCCGCAAAATGTCTGCCAAAGTAGGAAGAGTGCAGTGTGGCACTTTTTTGAACAAAATCCTCATGATCAGGCCAAGGTTATCTGTAAGAAGTGCGCAAAGACCTTTAGCCGAGGGAAAAATCTGAAAAATTTGAATACCAGTTGCATGCTTAGACATTTAAACACCATGCACTTGCAAGCGTGGACACAACACCAAACCTCAAGTGCCACATGTGCTACTGATCACAACGAAGGTAGTCAGCAACGCTA
Organism: Dendrobates tinctorius; assembly: GCF_039654945.1. Taxonomy (NCBI): domain Eukaryota; kingdom Metazoa; phylum Chordata; class Amphibia; order Anura; family Dendrobatidae; genus Dendrobates; species Dendrobates tinctorius. The sequence continues at coordinate 17,922,028 of NW_027361827.1, forward strand.
CATTGTTTCCCCCACTGTAAGCCACCGGTTAGCACAGCAGCAAATGTTGAGGTGTCATTGCAAGGCCACAGCAGTCAGGGAATCCCACTGTTATATCAACGAAAGACTGATTCTAGGCCATCAGAAAGAACACCAACTCCATCACCATCATCAACCCTCTCTCAGTCCGCCCTGTCCACCGCTACTTCCACCATATGCAGCTCTCAAGTCCAGCTCACCCTCCCAGACACTATGAGTAGGTCAAGAAAGTACTCAGTCTCTCATCCGCGTACACTGGGTTTGAACGCCCACATTGCCAAACTAATCTCGTTTGAGATGATGCCCTTTCGGTTGGTGGAAAGCGCAGCTTTCCGCGAACTCATGGCCTATGCAGTACCACGCTATGACCTACCCAGTCGCCACTTCTTCTCTCGCAAAGCCATCCCAGCCCTCCACCATCATGTGAAAGACCGCATTGTCCATGCACTCAAGCAGTCAGTGAGCGGAAAGGTGCACCTCACAACTGATGCATGGTCCAGTCGGCATGGCCAGGGCCGTTACGTGTCCATCACTGCGCACTGGGTTAATGTGGTGGATGCAGGGTCCACAGGAGACAGTGGTGGTGGGACAGTGCTGCCTAGCCCACGGTATAGGAAACAGTTGGCTGTAGGCGTTCGACCCTCCTCCTCCTCCTCCTCCAGAAGTGAAAGCTCGTCCACAGAGCGCAGTCGTACGAGCACTCCATCTGCAGCTGCCACTGTTGCACACGAGGTGTCCCCCTATCGAGAAGCTAGTGGAATGCGTCAGCAGGCTGTGTTGCAGATGATGTGTTTGTGCGACAGACACACCGCCGAGGTGCTGGCCGAGTACTTGAAGCGACAAACTGAGTCATGGCTGGGCAGTGTACATCTTGAGGCAGGCAAGGTAGTTAGTGATAACGGCCGTAATTTTGTGGCAGCCATAGCCCTTTCAAAACTCAGCCATATACCTTGCTTGGCTCACACCTTGAACCTGGTGGTGCAGTGCTTCCTCAAAAATTATCCGGAGTTAACAGCCCTGCTCCAGAAGGTGCGAAGACTGTGCGCGCACATCCGCCGGTCGCCTGTACACTCCGTTCGTATGCAGAAGCTGCAGCGATTGCTCCACCTTCCCAACCACCACCTCATTATCGACATTGCAACAAGGTGGAACTCCACCCTGCACATGGTGGAGCGGCTGTGCGAGCAGAGGCAGGCCATAATGCATTTGTGGGAGGATACACGGCCAGGCACTTTGAGAGCAGACATGGAGTTGACAGGTGTGCAGTGGTCGAAGCTGAAAGACCTCTGTAAAGTCCTTCAGTGTTTTGAGGAATGCACACGGCTGGTAAGCGCAGACGACGCCATCCTAAGCATGAGCATCCCACTTATGCGTCTGCTCATGCAAACTTTGATGCACCTTAAGGAGCAGGCTTCTGCAGCCAATGTTGATGAGGAGGAAGAGGAGGAGGGAATCCTTGATGACATTCAGCCATTGTCTGCTCAGGGACCTCTCCTGGACAAGGCGGAGGAAGAAGAGGAGGAGGAGGAGGATGGGGATGATTACTTAGGAGAGGAGGATGCATCTCGTGGGGCAAGTGAAAATGTTGGCGTGGCAAGGTCTGGTACAGGGTTTGTGCGTGACTGGAGGGATGTGGATTTGCCAGAAAGTGCTCCTCCAACCAGCACTCGCAGTGCATCATTGACACCGGGAACATTGACCCACATGTCAGATTATGCCTTGCTGATCCTAAAAAGGGACCCCCGCATTGCCAAAATGATGAACGATGACGACTACTGATTGGCCAGCATCCTGGATCCACGCTATAAAGGCAAATTACAAAACATCATGCCACAGGAGAACCTTGACCTAATATTGGCTAATAAACAAGCAACTCTGGTAAATCGGTTGCTTGAGGCATTCCCAGCACACAGCAGCGGTGATGGTTCTCACACGAGCCGTACGGGCCGGGGGCAGCTTGCCAGAGGTGTTCGTGGTGCACACAGCAGAAGTGGCGATGGAGACAGGGGTTTCATGACAATGTTGTGGACTGATTTTTCAAGTACCGCTCACACAACTGGTAATACTGCATCGATGGAAAGTGACAGGAGACAGCAGTTGTCAACTATGGTTACAAACTACTTTTCCTCCCATATCGATGTTCTCCCACACAGGTCATTCCCCTTTGACTATTGGGCCGCTAAACTGGACACCTGGCCTGAATTGGCACAATATGCCTTACAGGAGCTCGCTTGCCCAGCTGCAAGTGTGCTATCGGAGTCTTCAATGCAGCTGGATCAATCCTGACAGAAAAAAGGACCCGTCTGTCAACCCAAAATGTGGATGATCTAACCTTCATTAAAATGAACCACGCATGGGTTTCCAAGGATTTTGTCCCACCTTCCCCTGATGACACATAGGGTGACAGAAAAATGGCTTGCTTTGGTCCACCTCTTCCTGGGACTTGACCTATTTGACCTTTTGCATCAGCTGAATGTCCAACATCAACATATGCCACTTTCTAAAACTCCCTAACTGTGCTGCCTCCCCCCCCCATGGCCGGGGTCACCACCTAGCGCACGACACCGTGCGAGTGCCATTGCCCTGGACAGGTGGGTAGGCCGACTCTTGGGCGCAGGCACTGGCACAGGGTCCCTCATAGTGCAATCAAGTGTCTCTGACGGTGGTGGTGCACACCCGCCGTCAGACACACCGCCGTACTATGAGGGGCCCAGTGCCAGTACCGACGCCCACGAGTGGGCCCCCCTTGCTTGGGCAGGGCCCCAGCATTTGCAATCTTTACCTCTCCCTGCTCCTCCACCGTGTAGTCTGGGCTGTTAAATCCATACTGTGCCTGACACCGTTTGAGCCTGCCTCCTGATGTATAGACATATATTTTGAATGTGTACGCTATCCATACATGTTATCCGGGGATACGGTACCCTTTCTAACCTTTGTGCAATCACGTGCAATCCATACTGGGCCTAACACCATCTGAGCCTGCCTCCTGATGTATAGACATATATTTTGAATGTGTACGCTATCCATACATGTTATCCGGGGATACGGTACCCTTTCTAACCTTTGTGCAATCACGTGCAATCCATACTGGGCCTAACACCGTCTGAGCCTGCCTCCTGATGTATAGACATATATTTTGAATGTGTACGCTATCCATACATGTTATCCGGGGATACGGTACCCTTTCTAACCTTTGTGCAATCACGTGCAATCCATACTGGGCCTAACACCGTCTGAGCCTGCCTCCTGATGTATAGACATATATTTTGAATGTGTACGCTATCCATACATGTTATCCGGGGATACGGTACCCTTTCTAACCTTTGTGCAATCACGTGCAATCCATACTGGGCCTAACACCGTCTGAGCCTGCCTCCTGATGTATAGACATATATTTTGAATGTGTACGCTATCCATACATGTTATCCGGGGATACGGTACCCTTTCTAACCTTTGTGCAATCACGTGCAATCCATACTGGGCCTAACACCGTTTGAGCCTGCCTCCTGATGTATAGACATATATTTTGAATGTGTACGCTATCCATACATGTTATCCAGGGATACGGTACCCTTTCTAACCTTTGTGCAATCACGTGCAATCCATACTGGGCCTGACACCGTTTGAGCCTGCCTCCTGATGTATAGACATATATTTTGAATGTGTACGCTATCCATACATGTTATCTGGGGATACGGTACCCTTTCTCACCTTTGTGCAATCACGTGTAATCCATACTGGGCGTGAGAACGGCTGGCGAGCTGTTAAGCAAGCTACAGCACCTGTGGTTTGCACACGTAAGTTTTTCATTTTTTCAGGAATGACGGTTAGGCCTAATTCCGGAACTGCGGTTGACCTGCATTTACTGGGAAATCATTGTTCGCGGGTAATAATTGTAATCAGTGATCCCCATCACTAACGTTGTTCAGCGGGTTATCTGCACCTGTAAGCGACAAACGCTGGCCTTTTCAGTGTAGCGCACATGCAGCCACGGACATGTAAGGGCATGACACACCAGTTATTGGCCAATCTCAAGTGCCAGAGCCTCACGTGTCCCTCTAGTAAGCCAGACTCGGACCGCGGGGCATGACGGAGTCTCGTTCGTTAACGGAATTAAGCTTGCAATGTGTGCATCTGTTCTGTAGCTGGCATGTTTGAGGTTTCCCAGGTGGAGTCGAATTTAACCGTAGGCTCCACTCCTGGTGGTGCCCTTCTGGACATTCCTTTAAGGTTCAGCTTTGCAACCATACTGCCCACGTAAAACAAACACTTTGCCTTCATGAACGCTGTTTGGAGGGTCATGACTCGTGGGAATAACGCCGCCCAATCAGTTAACCTGCTAGAGAGATCCTTCATTGCTCCCAAGCATGACATCACACTCCCTAGGAGGAAGGTAATGCCACTGTGGCGACCGTACTCCTGGGGGCGACACAAGTGCACTGATGCCCAGCCACTGCTCGATGAATCTGCTGGTACATTGACCCAGACCACTACATTCCCCTCGCACGCTACACGGCCTGAATCTGACCCTGATGAAACTCAGGTTACCCTTCCCATATACAGCTCCATCTTACACGGTGACAAAGAGGAAGCTGCAGATGAAAGTGCAGGTTCGGCCCACCCGCCATCAGACAAACCACCGTACTATCAGGGGCCCTGTGCCAGTGCCGTCGCCAACGAGTGGGCCCCCCCTGCTTGCTCAGGATCACAGCACTTGCAAAGTTGAAATACTGTGCAGTGAGATGGAAGATGGGGACGACGAGGAGTCCAGACAAGTACAGGGATTCCCTAGCGAGGAGACTTATTTGATTGTTTTCAATGTTGGGAGAGCAATTTTTGGGGAGCACTATACTCTGGAGAATGATAGATGGGGCCCACCATACACTGGAACATTCCAAAGGTGGACATCAGACACTGGAGCAGCATTTACAGGGCCCATTATACACTAGAGCATTAGAAATGGGGCCCATTATCTTTGGAGCATTATTTGGGCCCATAAGACAGTGGAGCTTCATCCATGGGGACCAACATATACTGTAGCATTATGTGGAGCTCATCATATACTGTTTCAAACATTATATGGGACCAATGATTCTGTATGGAGAAATAGATGGGCCTCGTCATGAGATGTAAAAAGTGAAGTATTTTTCATTGTACTATACCGCTATTTCTCTGCCGTATCGGAGCATGATGAGTTGTAGTATGTGTTAAAGGGGCGCTCTTTCGCCCAGGGCACATGAAAACCTGGAGCCAGCCCTCCCCCCCCACAACTGTAGCCAAATAACCCCCATTTTTCAGTGCGTAACTTGTATTATGAAGTTAATTAAGATTGACAAGCTTAAGTAAGAAGAATTGATGCTTTTGGCATTCAAATGGGCACTGTAGGTGTGTTTCCTGTCCTCCTCTCACTGCCGACTTTTATTCCCCATTGACTTACATTGGGTTTCGTGTTTCGGGACGACCCTGACTTTTCCCTATAATCAGACGATCTTGCTCGACCCGACTTTTGGAAAAGTCGGGTTTCACGAAACGAAACGCGACCCTAAAAAACCAAAAGTCGCTCAACTCTAATTACTACCTTCATGCATTTTTGCAATATATTTTTTTACTTTTTTATTCCTGGATATTTGTTTTGTGTTTTGTTTTTGGTTTTCTCTGTGTAAAGGTCATGTGTTCATATGCAATTACATTTTGCATGCACATTAATTTACTTTTTCTGCTCAGACCCAGTTTCTTAGGGGTACAAAATGAGCCTGCTTAGAAAACCTGTCCACCACTACTCATACCACTGTATTACCCTTAGATGGAGGGAGATTGGTAACAAAATCCATGGATAAGTGAGTCCATGGTCTTTCGGGCACTGCCAAGGGCATCAGCTCCCCTGCCGGCCGGCTATGAGAGCTTTTAGAATGAGCGCAGACCCCACAACCAGCAATTAATTTTTTTATGTCCGAACCAAGGGTAGGCCACTAAAAGATCCTAGCCACCACCAGACGCGTGGCTGAAATTCCAGGGTGAGCACTCAGCTTGGATTCATGGAACTCCTGCAAGAGTTTCAGGCGAAGTTGCTCTGGGACAAACAACTTCCCCTCCGTCTTGGCCGCCGGGGCCCGCGACTGGGCCCCCCGAATCTCCCATTCCAATTCAGACGAGACCTCTGCTATCACAACCCCAGGGTTAATAATGGAGGACGGTGGCTCAGGGGGCGACACCGGCTGAAAACTGCGCGATAAGACGTCAGCCTTGACATTCTTAGACCCTGGATGAAACATAATCGTAAACTAAAAACGGGGAAAAAATAGTGACTAACGGGCCTGTCTGGGCGTTAGTCTTTTAGCAGACTCAATGTATGACAAATTTTTGTGATCCGTGATCACCGTAACCGGGTGACTGGCCCCCTCCAAAAAGTGTCTCCATTCTTCAAACGCCAATTTGACCACAAGAAGCTCTCTATTGCCTACGTCGCAATTTCTTTCCGCAGCAGAGAACTTCTTGGAAAAGAAAGCACATGGCCTGAGGTTGGTTAGAGTGGCAGGTCCTTAATAATAATAATAATAATAATAAATTTTATTTCTATAGCGCCGACATATTCCGCAGCACTTTACATTTCAGAGGGGACTTGTACAGATGATAGACATTACAGCATAACAATAATCACATAGATCATAACAGATACCAAGAGGAATGAGGGTCCTGCTCGCAAGCTTACAATCTATGAGGGAAAAAGGGGAGACACGAAAGGTGGGTGGTAACAATTGCCCTGATTGTTTGGACCAGCCATAATGTTAAGTGTGTAACAGTACGGACACCGAGGGCTAATAGATGCATAAAGCATGTGGGAACATGATACGGGGAACCTGGTTATGGTAAAACTTTTGACTGTGCCACACAGGGATAGTTAGGTTAATGTGTTGAGGTGGTAGGCCACTCTGAATAAATGAGTTTTCAGGGCACGCTTAAAATTGTAGGGATTGGGGACTACTCATATTGACCTGGGAAGTGCATTCCAAAGAATTGGCGCAGCACGTGTATAGTCTTGGAGACGGGAGTAGGAGGTTCTGATTATCGAGGATGCTAACCTCAGGTCATCAGCAGAACAGAGGGCACGGGTAGGGTGGTAGACTGAAACAAGGGAGGAGATTTAGGGTGGTGCTGAGCCATGGAGTGCTTTGTGGGTGAGGGCAATAAGTTTGTACTGGAAAGGCCCTTGGGACAACACCGCCCCCACCCCCACCTCAGAGGCGTCCACTTCCACGACGAATGGTTTGGACGGATCTGGCTGTACTAACACGGGAGCAGACATAAAGCTTCTTTTCAGGGTCGCAAAGGCCTCTTTTGCGAGCGAGGACCAGTTTCTCACATCCGCACCTTTACAGGTAAGATCTGTGAGTGGTTTGACCACCTGTGAAAACCCCCGAATAAATTTGCGGTAATAATTGGCGAACCCCAAGAAGCGCTGAAGACGCTTAAGGTCTCGGTGTTGCACCCAATCCGCAATGGCCTGCACCTTCTAGGGGTCCATGCGAAAACCCTCACAGGACACAATTAATCCCAAAAAAGACAATTCTTGAACAAAAAACACACATTTCTCCAATTTGGCATACAGATGATTTTCCCTCAGTCTTTGGAGAACGGTTCATACATGATTCAGATGAGATTGACTGTCGGGAGAGTATATCAGAATATCGTCTAAGTAAATAACAACAAAACGACCAATGAGATCCGAGAATACCACGTTGATGAATTTCTGAAATATGGCTGGGACATTGGTAAGACCAAATGGCATGACTACATTTTCAAACAGTCCCTCGGTCGTGAGGAACGCGGTTTTCCATTCATCCCCCTCCCGAACCCTTATCAAATTATATGCCCCCCGAAGATCCAGTTTGGAGAACCATTTTGCCCCTGAAAGTTGGTTACACAAATCGGGAATCGACGGAAGGGGGTACGTATTTCGTACAGTAATCTTGTTGAGCTTACGAAAATTGAGGCAGGGACGTAAACCACCATCTTTTTTCTTTACAAAAAAAACCCTGCCGCCACAGGTGAGACTGAGGTACGTATGTGTCCTTTGCGAAGACTCTCAGCAATGTAATCTTTCATGGCCAAGCGCTCAGGGCCAGATAAATTAAACAGACGGGCTTTAGGCAATTTAGCCCCCGGGACTTGTCCAAAACCAAACAACTTAATTTTTCCACATGGGTAGCGCCCACTTTGAGCGAAAACAAGTCAGACATAAAGAGAATTCCCTCTTTAGTGAGGGGGGAGGAGTCAATGGCCACCACTTTGATCGGAACCTTAAGTCTAACTGTCCCTATCTTACAGCGTGTGACCAATTGGGAGTCAATGAGATTGATGAATGATCCGCAGTCCACGAAAGCTGTAGAGGGAAAACAACAATTGTCCACTAACAGTTCCACTTGAAGCAACACCTTAGAAAACGAGGAAAAGGGTACCTGAGGGTCTGAGTAGTCTCCCCGCTGACTACCCAGACCTAGTCGTTTCCCGTCGACCGGGTTGAGGATGGACAAACAGGACACTCCCTTTTCCAATGTCCCGTTTTACCACAGTAAAAGCATAACTGCTTTTCTCTCCGGCGTTGTCTCTCCTTTTCCTTCAGGGAGAGAGCCCCTACATCCATGGGCACAGAAACAGTCTCTTTTCCACTAGGGAACAATGGAGTCTCCGCCTGCATCACCCCTCTGGCCCGCAGCCTGCAGTCCTTCTGGATGGCCTTTGTCATGGCATCCTCGAGTGAGTTAGGTGGGGGATGTAATGCCAAGGCATCCTGTAACCGCTCAGACAAGCCTCTGCGAAAGAGTCCTCGGAGTGCGGCGTCGTCCCAAGAGACCTCTGCGGCCCAGCGGCGGAATTCTGTACAAAACCACTCAGCTGAGTGTTTCCCCTGACAGACACTCATCACCATGTCCTCTGCCAATCGCACTCGGTCTGACTCATCATATATGTGCCCTAGGGCCTCAAAAAACGCATTCACAGACACTCTCTCAGGGGCAGTGGAAGGAAGGGAGAAAGCCCAAGCTTGTGGGGACCCTCTTAACAGAGACATAATGACCCCAACCTTCTGACTTTCATCCCCAGAGGAACATGGCCTCAAACTATAGAAGAGTTTGCACCCCTCCATGAAGACCCTGAACTCCTTTTTGTTCCCAGAAAAGAAATCAGGCAGTTTAACAGGTGGTTCTGAGGACACCAAAACAACATCACCCGCCCCAGCCCTCAGAGACCCAGCAGCTAAAGCCCCCCGCACTGTCTCAGAAACCGGCTGCTGAGAACGAGATAGAGCTTGCTGCTCCAGAGATAAACCCTGAAACATCTGACTCAGAATTTTCATTTGCTCAGCAAGAGATTGTATGGGATCCATATTTCTCAGCAGAGAAAGAAAAAAAACCCCAAAAACTTAATGGTCAGTTATAATGTCAGGATCCTGTCAGTGCCGGCGTGCAGCCTCCGCTGAGCAGGGACTCACCCGCACTGTTGGGGGGCCCGGGGTCAGGTACAGCCGGAAAGTAGAGATACACAGGACCTGTGGACGCTGAAGTTTAGCAAGCAGTCACAGGACAGGGGGCGGGGCTTAGCGTCCTGTTTTCAGAGATTGCAGGACACTATACTGAAATACTCAGAGTCAGGCAAAGCGGAGGTCATACACAGATATATCAGTAAAGTACCAGGGATGAGACAGAACGGATAGTCAGGGCCAAGCAGAAGTCAAAACCAAACAGACATAGAAGGTACCAAGCAGAATCCAAAGCAATATCCAGAGAACAGACCGAGTCATACACAGAGAATCAAGCAACCAGAACACAGCACAAACACACTCAGGGGTCACCACACAATGCCAAGGGCGAAAGTATAACTGACGGGGATGGGCGCATCCTGAGGCTATAAGAAGCCTCTCCCAGAATCAGGGAGAGGCCACAATCATAGCCCCAGGTGTGCAGGCAAGCCTGCACTGGGATCACAACCTTTAACCCCAGAAATACCAGTCATCAGCACTGGTTCCAGACATTAACCCCACGTGTGCGAGTCAAACCCGCACTGAGATCATGACAGTAGCAAATGCTATCTCAGACAATGATCTGGCCTGCAGACCTAGTTTTAATAGGAGAGAGGAGTGGTTAACCAAGCACAGCGGAAAGCAGGGATTTCCACATGGCCGATTAACCCCTGTCCTACTGAAAGAAAACAAACACCCTTAATCCGCCGGAGAAGTGCTTCTTCTCAGCGGCAAAGCAGGAGCCATCAGATGCTGCGGTCTTCTGGCTCTGTTCTGTCGCGGTAACGCCGTGACATTCTTGTATTTTATTCAGAACAGAAATTAACCACTTGTTTCACACTCCCTACACATTTGTACCTGATTCACTAACTTTAGAATAGTATTCACCCTTGTACCAAGAAGAACAAATGATAAAAATAGGAGCATTCTAAATTTAAAGCCATAGGTCACTTTATTTGTATGTTAACATGTGTTGAGAACATGATTTTATGACATTTTCTAATATATATACGTATTACAGATTCTCCTTCCTCCCTGATGGCACAGCCCTTCTACTTTAAATGTAGAGTATGCGACCAGACCAGTCCATGAGCCTATGACAACTTTCCTATGGGTAGTGTTTTATAATGATGGACAGGTCTGGTCATATACTCCACCAGCAGCCACTTTTTTGGAACAGGAGAACTCTGCAGTCTATAATGAAGACTACACAGGCAAGTGCAATCCTTATAAATTAGTCGGTGCCAAAAAATCATGTCTCCAATAAATTTGTTACCATTATGATAAAGTGGACAATCCCTTTAATTATGCAGAAAAAAAACAATATAGTCAATGAGAGAGAACAATGACATTAGAGTAACCTCTAGACAGAAAGATCAGTTTGGCTTCTGCTTTCATGGTGGATAGAAGTGAAGCCAGTCTGGTTAGGGGAATGCTAGGTAGCACTGGGCTAGTGTACTCAAGCATAGAAAGAATTGGGGTCTGAGTAAGTGTTTTTGCTTTTTAAGTGATGAGTTTGGGTTGGAAAAACAGTACCGTTTTTAAGGTGATAGTGACTGAATGGATTTACAGTGTGCATCCATTTTTTATGATAATTATGACTGTTGTTCATTTATTTGTTTCATTTCAGGGAAATTATTTGCTGTTCTCCAGCTATCTTTAGCCATCTCAGGGGTGTTAACATCAGTCGTGTTCAATAAAATTTACCAAGTCACTCTGGAGACATTCAACGGAACCTGTTTTATTATATCCGGAATTATAGCAATTTTCAGCCTCATTCCTATTAGGTATGTAAAGTATAGATAAAAAAAACGCTGTTTAATTACCGGTAGTTCTGATATTGTTGATATATTTTCATATAAATCTGCCATATTATCTTTAGGAGTATCTTAAAGTCTACCTGTTTTTTTTGGGATGAAATAAAATATAACTGCACGGTCCAATTTACCATCTGATGCACTGGAAGCCCCTTTTTAACTTTTTCTGAAGATGGGCACATGCAATGAGCTTGCTACACATTTACGATAAAGACCTAAAATGCTAAGTACTGGTTACCGCAAATGTTTAAGATGGAACACTGTAATAACCCAACTTTCACTGCACAAAAAGAGTCAAAGATTGGTAAAGAATGATGAATAAGAATATTATACATACAATAATAGCTGCATTTATCATATGGTTACTCCCCAAAAAATCTATTAATTACAGCTATTATGAAACAATGCTTAAAAATGGAAATCTTACCAAGAAGAAGTTGCATGGTGTTATTGTACATGTATGAAATAAATTGTATAAAGCAGCTCAAAGATTTTGACCAAGTCTAATAACTTAAAGAGTACGTGACCAGGTCAAAAGTGGCCAAAGTTTAATATTATTTTATTCCACCTGTTTCCCTGAGTATTAAGTTTTTTGTTTTCTAAAAAATACGGTTCCAGAGATACGAGCCTTTTTATTTAGTGCTCATTTTTATGGTCTTTTCAAGGGGGTGTAGTGTAGAGGATTCTCACTGGGCTTGACTTTAGGCTGCTATGAGCCACGACCCTTGATAAAGACCATAAAAATTAACACTAAATAAAAAGGCTGCTATCTTTGGGGCCATAAAGACAAAAATAAAACAGAATACACTGGGGAGTTACAAGTACTTTATACATTTTATTGCTTAGTGAAGTTCCAAATTCTATTGCTTAGTGGGGATCCACGAATCCATGGGATCTGTAGTTTCCCATAATAATGGTCCCTAATGACTATGTGACTCCCAACCAATGTATGGTCATTAACTGAAGGAAGATGCAAAAGATTTAATCAACAAAATAAGTGCCCAATGCCTAGATAAGGGGGGCAAAATGGGAATAAAGTACACTAAGATGTGGAGATATATCCGCAAAGTAAAAGTGCTTAGTAGATAAGTAATTATCTCAAGCAATGTAATAAGTTACAGAGCCTGACTGGAAAGGTAAGCTTGGGTTCACAGGGCAACTACACCATTGTCACATATTTAGCAACAAAAACTTGTTTAAAATGATTTCTTTTATGAAAATTCTGTTCTATTACTTAACTGTATCCGCTGAATGAAGTAATGATTAAAAATAAGTGTGTGCTATTGCTCCTAAGGGTTCGCTTACACTAGCGTATAAAAAATTGGCCTCATTCTCATTGAGCAGAGTGGGACCATTTTTTCTCCCTTGTCATCTGTGTGCAGTCCGTATACAATCTGTATTCTTATTCAGCCGTTATTAATCATTTACAGGACCACTTATAGTTTCCTCCTATGAAGCAGAATTGTAATGTATCCGTAAAAATCAGATGCCATGCTGCTGGTCAGTATGACGTGTGATTTTTTTTCCTCTCACTGTCTGATTTCGGAGTGAAATCAAAGCATGCTGCAATTTTTTTTTACTCAAGTGGAATACAGCTGAGAAAAATATGCAGATCTGCACTGCCTATTGCATAACATAAGTCTGAGAACAATCCGATATTTTTTATTGCACTCCTCCACTCAGACTCATTTAGGAATAACATTTTTACAAGGACACATTGCTACTGAGTGCACAATCCCTGTCACGGCTCTATTGTCGGTTGTCCTGGGACCAGGGACTCCTTCCCTGTCCCTAACGCTAGTGGGCTCCCTAGCTCGCCCTGTTCCCCGGGTTACTTCTGATGGTGAAGATGCCGGGGCCATGTACCTTACCTTACCTCCTGAATCCGCCCTCAGTCTATACCCTTCCCCCACCCGGGGAAGAGGGGAGTAGTAGTGTACCGTAAGACACCAACCAGACTAACAAGGTAATGTAAACAGGGATAAAGGAAAATACCAATCATGCAAGTATACTCACACAAACAACAGAGGTAAACAGTGGGGAGTGAAGGATGAGGTAAAACCAAAGTAGGAGAAGAAAGGGAATTATCACACACTCAAAACCTAGCAACAGTCACAGATAAATACACACAACAACCTCCAGCCATGCAGCATAAGCTATTCTGGCAATGAGTGCTAGCCAGGGCCTAGTTTATATAGCAGATGGGAGTGGCTAAAAGTGCACAGCTGAGAGACTTAATGCTCCAGGAGCGCTCAACAGAGCAGATTAACCTCTGCACTGCCAAAATAAATTTGCTCTATTTAATTTGAAAGGTGAAGTGCTTCTAATCTGTGCAGGAGTATGTAAAATCAGAGGCTATGGTCTTCTGGCTCCTCTCTGTCACAGTAAGCCCATGACAATCTCTATTGGCATCCTAGTTAATAGTATGTAATCTGCATTTCTATAAATTGTATAATCTTTTTACAAGCATTTTTACATGCAGATTTTTGGCATGGCAGTTTTGCATTGATTTAAAATTGCCACACAAAAATAGTATTTAACTCCTTCGGGAACAAATGATTTTTCATTTTCGTGCTTTCTGTGTTTCTTTACCTTCTATCAAGAGCTAGAACTTTATTTTTCTGTTTATATACCCAAATGAGTGCTCGTATTTTAGAAGCTGTAGTTTAGAAATAAACCATTTTATTGTATAACATACTGAAAATGAGAGAAAAAAATCCAGGTGGGGTGAAATTGTAAAAAAACCTGCAAAACTGCCATTATTTTTCAGGTTTTGTTTGCGTTCATTATACTGTAAAAATTACGTAGCAACATGATTCCTTGGAACAGTATAATTACAGCGATACCAAACCTAGATAGTTTTTTTAGATTTTAGTAGAGAAACAAATTTGATTTGTGTAGCCATTTTACGAGACCCCTAATTTTTTTTATTTTATTTCAATAGAGCAGTGTGAGTGCTTGTTTTTTGGGGGTGGGAATTGTAGTTTTCATTCATAATGTCTTGATGTACATGGTTAATATTGATCACATTTTATTGCATTTTGGGGGGAAACTGCAGTGAATGAAACATGAATGAAAAATTCATGTAATGTTATAAATAAAGCTGCTTTGTTTTTTATATTTCCTGGGATTTGGCTTTGACTAAATTCTATTGATATAGTCATGTGCAGATTACATGCGTTTTTTATGTGTTTTCGCACCGGATTGTCTCTTCAGAGAGGAAGAGGACTAGAACTCTAGTGCTACCTATTGGAAGTAGCAATCCTAAAAGTCAATATCAACTCTTCAACGAGCCTTGTCACATCACTTAGAATAAAAGCCAAACCTTAATCTCAATTTGCACTGTGTTTCGGGGTACTGGCCCTCAGTGCAAAGTGTGAGAACTGGTTTGGCTAGGTGAGAGGCGTTTGACTGCCAATGTAATTATGTGGTAGTATTTTCTCTGTCGGGAATCCCCAGCAAAAGCATCACATGTGAACATATACTATTTTTTTTTTTTGCTCAGAAAAATATTCTTTTTATACCATTGTAATGTGAAACATCTATATTGTTACAACATGTAAGTAATTATATGTATCCTTTTCTTCTAGTGTTTCTGCATATAAATATCCAGTGCTCCAGGCCATCAGAAGAGGGTGACCACAATGGCTTGAATTATGAAAAATACTATGACCGTTAATAATTGTTATATGCGTAAACTAGTGTATAAAAATGTGTGGGAGAAAACTACTGTATCGGCACACGTCGGAGCTCGGAAGGGAAGTAGTGACGTTTTGGAATGCAGACTTGATGGAATGCTCTGCGAGTGTCATGTTGCCTTTGGAGAGCCCCTAATGTACCTAAACATTACTCCCCAGCAACAGGCCCGCTGTCTTGGGGTCATACTTGATTCCGAGCTTTCCTTTGCCCCCCACATTCGATCACTGGCTCGCTCTTGTCATCTGCACGTCAAAAACATTTCTAGAATTCGACCTTTTCTTACTTTTGAGTCTGCAAAAACTCTTACTGTTTCTCTTATTCATTCTCGTCTTGACTATTGTAACTCTCTTCTAATCGGTCTCCCTCTTACCAAACTCTCCCCTCTCCAATCTGTCTTGAATGCTGCAGCCAGGATCATATTCCTCACCAATCGTTACACCGATGCCTCTACCTTGTGCCAGTCATTACACTGGCTACCCATCCACTCCAGAATTCAGTATAAACTTATTACCCTCACCCACAAAGCCCTCCATGGCTCAGCACCACCCTACATCTCCTCCCTTGTTTCAGTATACCACCCTACCCGCGCCCTCCATTCTGCTGATGACCTGAGGTTAGCATCCTCAATAGTCAGAACCTCCCACTCCCGTCTCCAAGACTTTACACGTGCCACGCCAATTCTTTGGAATGCACTTCCCAGGTCAATACGATTAGTCCCCAATCCCCACAATTTTAAGCGTGCCCTGAAAACGCATTTATTCAGACTGGCCTATCGCCTCAAAACATTAACCTAATCTATCCCTGTGTGGCACAGCCAAAAGTCTTACCATAACCAGATTTCCCGCATCATGTTCCCACATGCTTTATGCATCCATTAGCCCTATGTGTCTGTACTGTTACACACTTAACATTATGGTCCAAACAATCAGGGCAACTGTTACCACCCACCTTTCGTGTCTCCCTCTTTCCTCATAGACTGTAAGCTTGCGAGGAGGGCCCTCTTTCCTCTTGGTATTTGTTATAATCTACTGTATGTGATTATTGTTATGCTGTAATGTCTATTGTCTGTACAAATCCCCTCTGAAATGTAAAGTGCTGCGGAATATGTCGGCGCTATAAAAATAAAATTTATTATTATTGTTATTATTATAAACAGTGGAAACCCCCCACAAAAGACACAATTTTGGAAACTGGACCCAATAAGGAACTTATCTAGATGTGTGATGAGCACTTTGAACCCCCAAGGGCTTCACAGAAGTTTATAATGCCCGGGCATGAAAATAAAAAAATCGTATTTTTTTCCACAAACATGATCATTTAGTCCCCAATTTTTTTATTTTCCCAAGGGTAACAGGAGAAAATGGACCCCAAAAGTTGTTGTCCAATTTGTCCTGAGTTCACTGATACCTCATATGTGGGAGAAAACTACTGTATGGGCACACGTCGGGGCTCGGAAGGGAAGTAGTGACGTTTTGGAATGCAGACTTTGATGGAATGATTTGCGGGTGTCATGTGCGTTTGGAGAGCCCCTGATGTACCTAAACTATTGAAACTCCCCACAAGTGACCCCATTTTGGAAACTAGACCCCCCCCAAGGAACTTATCTAGATGTGTGGTGAGCACTTTGAACCCCAAAGTGCTTCACATAAGATTATAACACCCGGGCGTGAAAATAAAAAAATTATTTTTTTCCACAAAAATGATATTTTTGCCCCCATTTTTTTATTTTCCTACGGGCAACAGGAGAAATTGGACCAAAAAAGTTGTTTTGCAATTTGTCCTGAGTAGGCTGATACCCCATATGTGGGGGTAAAACACTGTTTGGGCGCATGGCAGAGCTTGGAAGGGAAGGAGCACCATTTGACTTTTTCAATGCAGAATTGGCTGGAATTGAGATCAGACGCCATGTTGCATTTGGAGAGCACCTGATGTGCTTAAACAGTGCAAACCCCCCAATTATAACTCCAACCCTAACCCCAACACACCCCTAACCCTAATCTCAGCCCTAACTCTAGCCCTAGCCCTAACCCTAACCCTAGCCCTAGCCCTAACCCTAACCCTAGCCCTAGCGCTAACCCTAGCCCTAGCCCTAACCCTAACCCTAACCCTAATGGGAAAATGGAAATAAATACATTTTAATTTAATTTTATTATTTTTCCCTAACTAAGGGGGTGATAACGGGGGGTTTGATTTACTATTTATGGTGGTTTTTATGTTTGGCAGCTGTCGCATGCTAAAAGACGCTTTTTATTGTAAAAATAGTTTTTGCATCACCACATATTGAGAGCTATAATTTTTCCATATTTTGACTCACCGAGTCATGTGAGGTCTTATTTTTTGCGGGATGAGTTGACATTTTTATTGGTATCTTTTTGGGCACCTGACATCTTTTGATCGCATTTTATTCCGATTTTTGGGACGCAGAATGAGCAAAAACCAGCGTTTCATGAATTTCTTTTGGGGGGTGCGTTTACACCGTTCCACGTGCGGTGAAATTGATAAGACAGTTTTATTCTTTGGGTCGGTACGGTTACAGTGATACCTCATTTAGGTTTTATTTATGTTTTGGCGCTTTTATGCAATGAAAACAATTTTATATAAAAAATTATAATTTTTGCATCGTTTTATTCTGCGAGCTATAACTTTTATATTTTTTTGCTGATGATGCTGAATGGTGGCTTGTTTTTTGCGGGACGAGATGACGTTTTCAGTGGTACCATGGATATTTATATGCGTCTTTTTGATCGCGCGTTATTGCACTTTTTGTTCAGCACTATGATAATAAATTATTACTTTTTGCTTCGTTTTTTATTTTTATTTTTTAACCCCTTCATGACCAAGCCTATTTTGACCTTAATGACCAGGCCATTTTTTGCAATTCTGACCAGTGTCCCTTTATGAGGTAATAACTCAGGAACGCTTCAATGGATCCTAGCGATTCTGAGATTGTTTTTTCGTGACATATTGGGCTTCATGTTAGTGGTAAATTTAGGTTGATAATTTTTGCGTTTATTTGTCAAAAAATCAGAAATTTGGTGAAAATTTAGAAAATTTTGCAATTTTCAAATTTTGAATTTTTATTCTGTTAAACCAGAGAGTTATGTGACACAAAATAGTTAATAAATAACATTTCCCATATGTCTACTTTACATCAGCACAATTTTGGAAACAAAATATTTTTTTGTTAGGAAGTTATAAGGGTTAAAAGTTGACCAGCGATTTCTCATTTTTACAATAAAATTTACAAAACCATTTTTTTAGGGACCACCTCACATTTGAAGTCACTT
This sequence comes from Dendrobates tinctorius, assembly GCF_039654945.1. Lineage (NCBI taxonomy): Eukaryota > Metazoa > Chordata > Amphibia > Anura > Dendrobatidae > Dendrobates > Dendrobates tinctorius. The sequence continues at coordinate 17,940,363 of NW_027361827.1, forward strand.
TGAGGGGTCTATATGGCAGAAAATACCCAAAAGTTACACCATTCTAAAAACTGCACCCCTCAAGCTACTCAAAACTACATTCAAGAAGATTATTAACCCTTCAGATGTTTCACAGGAACTAAAGCAATGTGGAAAGAAAAAATGGACATTTTAATTTTTCCAACAAAAATTTTCTTTTAGCATCAATTTTTTCATTTTCACATGGGAAACAGGATAAAATGGATGCTAAAATTTGTTGGGCAATTTCTCCGGAGTACAACGATACCTCATATGTGGTCATAAACCACTGTTTGGGCGCACGGCATGGCTCAGAAGGGAAGGAGCGCCATTTGACTTTTTGAATGGAAAATATGCTGGAATATTTAGCGGTTGCCATGTCGTGTTTGGAGAGCCCCTGTGTGCATAAACATTGGAGCTCCTCCACAAGTGACCCCATTTTGGAAACTAGACCCCCCAATGAACTTATCTAGATGCATAGTGATCACTTTGAACCCCCAGGTACTTCACAAATTGATCTGTAAAAAAAAAACCACTTTTTTTTTCACAAAAATTTTCTTTTAGCCTCAGTTTTTTCATTTTCACATGGGCAACAGGGTAAAATGGATCCTAAAATTTGTTGAGCAATTTCTCCTGAGTGCACAGATACCTCATATGTGGTCATAAACCACTGTTTGGGTGCACGGCATGGCCCGGAAGGCAAGGAGCACCATTTGACTTTTTGAATGGAAAATTAGCTCCAATCGTTATCGGACACCATGTCGCATTTGGAGAGCCCCTGTGCACCTAAACATTGGAGCTCCCCCACAAGTGACCCCATTTTGGAAACTAGACCCCCTAAGGAACTTATCTAGACGTGTAGGGAGCACTTTGAACCCCCAAGTGCTTCACAAAAGTTTATAACACAGAGCAGTGAAAATAAAAAATAATTTTTTTTCCTCAAAAATGATTTTTAGCACACTATTTTTAATTTTCACAAGGCTAACAGGAGAAATTGGACCACAAATCTTGTTGTCCAGTTTGTCCTGAGTACGCTGGTAACCCATATGTGGGGGGAACCACTGTTTGGGCACACGGCAGGGCTCAGAAGGGAAGGAGCGCCATTTGACTTTTTAAAATGCAAATTACTTCCAATCGTTAGCGGACACCATGTTGTGTTTGGAGAGCCACTGTGTGCCTAAACATTGGAGCTCCCAACAAATGACCCCATTTTGGAAACTAGACCCCCTAAGGAACTCATCTAGATGTGTAGTGAGCACCTTGAACCCTCAAGTGCTTCACAAAAGTTTATGACGCAGAGCCGTGAAAATAAAAAAAAAATTTTTTCCCTCAAAAAATTATTTTTTAGTGCGCAATTTTTTATTTTCACAAGGGTACCAGGATAAATTAGACCCCAAAATTTGTTGTCCAGTTTGTCCTGAGTACGCTGGTACCCCACATGTGGGGGGGAACCACTGTTTGGGCACACGTCGGGGCTCGGAAGGGAAGTAGTGACATTTTGAAATGCTGACTTTGATGGAATGGTCTGCGGGTGTCATGTTACATTTGCAGAGCCCCTGATGTACCTAAACTGTGGAACCCCCCCACAAGTGACCCAATTTTGGAGACTAGACCCCCCAAGGAACTTATCTAGATGTGTGGTGAGCACCTTGAACCCCCAAGCGCTTCACAGAAGTTTATAACGCAGAGCCGTGAAAATAAAAAATATTTTTTTTTCCACAAAAAAAAAATGATTTTTAGCCAGCAATTTTTTTTTCACAGGGGTAGCAGGATAAATTGGCCCCAAAAGTCGTTGTCCAGTTTGTTCTGAGTACGCTGATACCTCATATGTGGGTGGGGACCACTGTTTGGGTACACGTCGGGGCTCGGAAGGGAAGTAGTGACATTATGAAATGCTGACTTTGATGGAATGGTCTGCGGGCATCATGTTACATTTGCAGAACCCCTGATGTACCTAAACTGTGGAACCCCCCACAAGTGACCCCATTTTGGAAACTAGACCCCCCAAGGAACTTATCTAGATGTGTGGTGAGCACCTTGAACCCCCAAGTGCTTCACAGAAGTTTATAACGCAGAGCAGTGAAAATAAAAAATATTTTTTTTTCCTCAAAAAAAAATGATTTTTAGCTAGCAATTTTTTTTTTCACAAGGGTAGCAGGATAAATTGGACCCCAAAAGTTGTTGTCCAGTTTGTCCTGAGTACGCTGATACCCCATATGTGGAGGATGACCACTGTTTGGGTACACGTCGGGGCTCGGAAGGGAAGTAGTGACATTATGAAATGCTGACTTTGATGGAATGGTCTGCGGGCATCATGTTACATTTGCAGAACCCCTGATGTACCTAAACTGTGGAACCCCCCCACAAGTGACCCCATTTTGGAAACTAGACCCCCTAAGGAACTTATCTAGATGTGTGGTAAGCACCTTGAACCCCCAAGTGCTTCACAGAAGTTTAGAACGCAGAGACGTGAAAATAAAAAATATTTTTTTTTCCTCAAAAAAAAATGATTTTTAGCCAGCAATTTTTTTTTTCACAAGGGTAGCAGGATAAATTGGACCCCAAAAGTTGTTGTACAGTTTGTCCTGAGTACGCTGGTGCCCCATATATGGGGGGAACTATTGTTTGGGCACACGTAAGGGCTCGGAATGGAAGTAGTGGCGTTTTGAAATGCAGACTTTGATGGAATGGTCTGCGGTCGTCATTACGTTTGCAGAGCCCCTGATGTGCCTAAACAATAGAAACCCCCCACAAGTGACCCCATTTTGGAAACTAGACCTCCCAAGTAACTTATCTAGATGCCTGGTGAGCACTTTGGACCCCCAAGTGCTTCACAGAAGTTTATAACGCAGAGACATGAAAATTATAAAAAAAAAATTTTCCACAAAAATATTTTTTTAGCCCCCAATTTTTTATTTTCCCAAGGGTACCAGGAGAAATTAGACCCCCGAAGTTGTTGTGCAATTTTTCCTGAGTACGCTGATACCCCATATGTTGGGGTAAACCACTGTTTGGGCACACGTCGGGGCTTGGAAGGGAGGAAGCACCGTTTAACTTTTTGAACGCAAAATTGGCTGGAATCAATGGTTGCACCATGTCGCGTTTGGTGACCCCCTGATGTGCCTAAACAGTGGAAACCCCTCAATTCTAACTCCAGCCCTAACCCCAACACACCCCTAACCACAGCCCTAACCCCAACACATCCCTAACCCTAATTCCAACCCTAACCATAACCCTAACTCCAACAGACCCCGAACCCTAATCCCAACCCTAACCATAACCCTAACCACAAGCCTAACCCTAATTCCAACCCTAACCCTAATTCCAACCCTAACCCTAATTCCAACCCTAACCCTCTTTCCAACCCTAACCCTTTCCAACCCTAACCCTCTTTCCAACCCTAACCCTCTTTCCAACCCTAACCCTCTTTCCAACCCTAACCCTCTTTCCAATCCTAACCCTAACCCTCTTTCCAACCCTAACCCTCTTTCCAACCCTAACCCTAACCCTCTTTTCAACCCTAACCCTCTTTTCAACCCTAACCCTAACCCTCTTTTTAACCCTAACCCTCTTTTCAACCCTAACCCTAACCCTCTTTTCAACCCTAACCCTAATGGAAAAAAAAAAAAATATTATCTTTATTTTATTAGTTCTGCCTACCTATGGGGGTGATAATCGGGGGGTTTATTTACTTTTTCTTTCATTTTGATCACTGTGAGAGTGATCAAAATGAAAGAATGGAATCTGCAGCCGGCAGATTCGGGCAGGCGCACTGCGCATGCGCCCGCCATTTTCAAAGATGGCGGCGCCCATCATCCGGACCCGAGGGACACCGGGAGGGACAGGGGGACACCGGAGGTACCGGGGGGGTGAGGGGGGGATCGGAGGCTGGCGGGGAGCAGAGGGAATGGGAGGGGGGCAGATGATGACAGCGGCGGCAGATCGCCGCTGTCATTCAGTTGCGGGGGGGCGATCGCCGGTGGGGGGGTGGAATCGGTGTCTCCAGCCATGTCCGATGCTACAGCAGCATCAGACATGGCTGGATTGTAATATTTTATCAATTTTCATTGATGAAATATTACTATCGCTCTGATTGGCTGTTTCACTTTTAACAGCCAATCAGAGCGATCGTAGCCACGTGGGGGCGAAGGCACGCCCCCTGTGGTGAATTACAAAGCCCCCTGTATCTGCGGGTCGGGTGACCTTTCAGTGACCCCGGTCACCCGACCCGCAGGGGGGCTTTGAAGTCATGACGCCACATAGGCGTCACTGGTCAGATTTGAACCAGGTTTCATGACGCCTATGTGGCGTCATTGGTCGTGAAGGGGTTAAGGGGTTCGCTAAAGGGGTTAACTTATGGGACAGTTTTATAAGGCGGGTCGTTACGGATGCGGCGATACCAAATATGTGTACTTTTATTGTTTTTTTTTTAATTCCAAAAAATGAATTTATTAGGGAATATTTTTTATTTTTAATTTATTTAGCGATTTTTTTAAAATTATTTTTACACTTTTCTTTTTTTAACTTTATTACATTGTCCCAGGGGGGACATAACTGTCATGTGACAGATCGCTGATCTGTCACATCACAGATCACTGTGACAGATCAGCGATCTGTCACAGGCACTGCAACTTGGCTTCGAAGGTCCCCGTCGCCATCTTGGATTCGGGGACCTGCAGGGATGGAGCCCCCTGCAGCAGCGCTGCACATTGCGCTGCTGTGAGGGGCTCAGGGAAGCATGGAGGGAGCCCCCTCCCTGACGATGCTTCTCTTTAACCCCCGTTACTCCGCGATCGTGTTTGATCGCGGTGTGCAAGGGGTTAACGTGTCGGGGGCGGTCCGTGACCGCCCCTGACACATTGTGCCGGGTGTCAGCTGTGATAATCAGCTGACACCCGGCCGCGATCAGCGGCGCTCGCCACGTGAGCGCCGCTGATCGCGCTGGACGTACTATCCCGTCCATGGGCATAGGGGCCCGGGTCCTATGGACGGGATAGTACATCTGATGTCAGAAAGGGGTTAATATTATTATATGTTACCTGTCCCAAGTCTATCCACAGGATCTGTTTTGAGCAGTTGAGTGATGAGGTCTTGAACAACGCGGGGAGGAGTGTAATCAGGATCCCATATTATATCTCCTGTTCTATAGAAAATTACAGAACATAAAACCTCTTTACTGGGCTGTAAGATAAAGCAAATGAAATAGCTAAACCAAGTTAACCAGTCAAAGCAATGATCAGATTATTCTACTTACCAGTGATCACATTTTCATAAATCTCAGTACTAGAATTCCCATCAAATGGTGTATATCCCATGAGAAATTCATATAATATGATGCTCATTGCCCACCAGTCAACAGGTCTTCCATAGCCATTGTTCAGGATGACATCAGGGGCTATGTAATGTGGGGTGCCACAGAACTAGAAACCAACAGAAGATAGAGATGAGAATCAATGAAACAAATATCATAAGTTCTTGACAAAAACAGAATGACAGAAGATAAAATATCAGTGAAAAAGCTCTCTAAAAATGAAGAACGTAGGGAAGAGAAAATAGAGTTATGAGATTTATGCAGAACAAGCTAAGTTCCTGTAGGTAAAGCTGACCTCATCGTCCAGGAACTTTGTGGAGATGTCTTCTGCTGATTGCTTGTAGATGTTGGTGTGTGGTTTCATGACACCAAGTTTTGAAAGTCCAAAGTCAGTAACTTTAATATGTCCAGCAGATGTTATCAGGAGGCTGTGAAAGAGATGATTTTAGCTTCATAGACCGTGAGATAATGAAGGATAACTCTTTGTTAAGGTATTCACTTTCTTATCCGGCTTCAGGTATCTGTGCACCACACCATAACTATGCAGGTATTCCGCACCAAGGACTGCTTCTGCAAAGTACAAGCGGGCCAACGGGACAGGGAAAGCACCCCTGGTGCTTAGAAGATTCCTACAGTCTCCACCTATAGAACAAAGGAAATGTGACCAGTGAGAGGTTTATACAGCAGATCACCATGATGTATGATGAGAAGTGCGTGGGAACATTGGGGCAGGAGACAATATATAAAGATATAATGTACTGTAAACTGCACAAATGAATAAGTCTGAAGTCATGGTGAAATGTCATCTACGTAACTAATGACATAAAGTGATGTCACATATCCTCTACAGCTGGAGATACTGACATACTCAGTGTGGACATACAGGGAGATCACACAGTTGCTGCTGGGAAGGTGCAGGTTTTTAGTAAAAATATGGCAGATGAATCTTTGGATGAAGTGATCAGGAAAAGGGCATGGTGATGACAGGAATGGGAACGTACATGATTAATAACAGCAGAGGTTATCGGAGGTATGATAACCAGGATACAGCCAACAATGATTAGTCGTTTAGCCACCACCAATTACCAGAATGTGTTTCATGCCCGTCAGAAGATCGGTGTAACAGATACGCATGTAAGACTCGGCCTAAAAAATGCCCGTCAAAATTATGTTGCCAAAGACGCACGTGTCTGTATAAAGGGCAAAGTGCAACATGTTCGTGAAATGCTGAAGTAGGGAAAGCAGATTAGTGTTGGCGGAAAGCCAAACAAACTGATGGATGCTCATGAAGAACTTAGTTTAACCCCTTTACCCCCAAGGGTGGTTTGCACTTTCATGACCGGGCCCATTTTTACAATTCTGACCACTGTCCTTTTATGAGGTTATAACTCTGGAACGCTTCCATGGATCCTGGTGATTCTGACACTGTTTTCTCGTGACATATTATACTTCATGTTAGTGGTAAAATTTCATTCCTATAACTTGCGTTTATTTGTGAAAAAAAAGGGAAATTTGGGGAAAATTTTGAAATTTTCACAATTTTCCAAATTTGAATTTTTATGCCCTTAAATCACAGAGATATGGCACACAAAAAACTTAATAAGTAACATTTCCCACATGTTTACTTTACATCAGCACAGTTTTGGAACCAAATTTTTTTTTTAGGAAGTTATAAGGGCTAAAAGTTGACCAGCGATTTCTCATTTTTACAACACCATTTTTTTTTTAGGGACCGCATCAAATTTGAAGTCACTTTGAGGGGTCTATATGATAGAAAATACCCAAAAGTGACACCATTCTAAAAACTGCACCCCTCAAGGTGCTCAAAACCACATTCAAGAAGCTTATTAACCCTTCAGGTGCGTCACAGGAATTTTTTGAATGTTTAAAAAAATGAACATTTAACTTTTTTTCACAAAAATATTACTTTAGGTCCAATTTTTTTTATTTTACCAAGGGTAACAGGAGATATTGGACTGCAAACATTATTGGGCAATTTGTCCTGAGTACGCTGATATCTGATATGTGGGGGGAACCACTGTTTCAGCGTATGGAAGAGCTCAGAAGGGAAGGAGCGCCATTTGACTTTTTCAATGCAAAATTGGCTGGAATTCAGATTGGATGCCATGTCACGTTTGGAGAGCCCCTGATGTGCCTAAACAGTGGAAAACCCCCACAAGTGACCCCATTTTAGAAACTAGACCCCCAAAGAACTTATGTAAATATGTGGTGAGAACTTTAAACCCCCAAGGGATTCACAAACGTTTATAACGTACAGCCGTACAATTAAAAAATCATATTTTTTCCACAAATATGATCTTTTCACCCCCAATCTTTATTTTCACAAGGGTAACAGGAACCCAAAAGTTATTGTGCAATTTGTCCTGAGTACACTGATACCCCTTGTGTGAGGATAAATGACTATTTGAGCGCATGGCAGAACTCAGAAGGAAAGCAGCACCATTTGACTTTTTTGGCTGGAATTGAGATCGGATGCCATGTCGCATTTGGAAAGCCCCTGATGTGCCTAAACAGTTGAAACCCCTCACAAATGACACCATTTTGGAAACTAGACACCCCAAGGAACTTATCTAGATATGTGGTGAGAATTTTGAACCCCCAAGTGCTTCACAGAAGTTTAAATTGTACAGCTGTACAATTGAAAAATCATATTTTTTCCACAAAAATGATCTTTTCACCCACAATTTTTATTTTCCCAAGGGTAACAGGACCCCAAAAGTTATTGTGCAATTTGTCCTAAGTACGCTGATACCACATATGTAGGGGTAAACGACTATTTGGGCGCATGGCAGAGCTCGGAAGGGAAGCAGCGCCATTTGCCTTTTTAGCTGGAATTGAGATCGATGCCATGCCGCGTTTGGAAAGCCCCTGATGTGCCTAAACAGAGGAAATCCCCCACAAGTGACATCATTTTGGAAACTAGACCTCCCAAGGAACTTATCTAGATGTGTGGTGAGCACTTTTAACCCCCAAGGGCTTCACAGAAGTTTATAATGCCCGGGCATTAGAATAAAAAAACATATTTTTTTCCACAAACATGATCTTTTAGTCCCCAATTTTTTTATTTTCCCAAGGGTAACAGGAGAAATTAGACCCCAAAAGTTGTTGTCCAATTTGTCCTGAGTACACTGATATCCCATATGTGGGAGAAAGCTACTGTATGGGCACACATCAGGGCTTGGAAGGGAAGTAGTGACGTTTTGGAACGCAGACTTTGATGGAATGGTCTGTGGGTGTCATGTTGCCTTTGGAGATCCCCTGATGTGCCTAAACTGTGGAAACCCTTCATAAATATCCCCTAAAATTGATATTTAATTAGTTAAAAAACCAAAAATTGGCTAAACACCAAAAACAAAAAACGTGACAAAAAAGTAAATAAGATCAAAACAGTGTTCAAAACAACAACCCATTATGGAAACAACTAGGAATCCCTAAATCAGATCTCATACTTTGCACTGACGAGAGCCAATAGCTCGAAACACCGTGTCTGCAAATTGAGATTCTGATTTGGCTTTTATCCTAAGTCATATTACAAGACTCGTTAAAGGGTTGATTGTGACTTGTAGGATCGCTACTACCAATAGGTGGCGCTGCAGAGTAAAAGTCCTCTTTCTCTCTGAAGAGGCAATTTGCATAATAGATATACTGAGCTTACACCTGCCTGGCCACGGAGGTTGGCACCTTAGGGGGGAACATTGTGGCACCCCCGCTCAATGATGGCTATCCCTAGGGGCCCTGATGCACCCTGCAGCCACTAGGGATAACCTCTACCTGGTGATTAGGGGGCCCCTAGTTCTAAACAGAGATGATCCTGCTCTAAAGAGGACCCTATGTCCCTTAGAAGTTAAAATCAATAGAAAACATATAGTTGAGGTGGTATAAAATGGGTGAAAAAATTGCACTAATGAACCCCTCTTTAGGATATCAATCAAGATATATGACTATAAAGGGAGGGGAGGAGGGTTCACTATCTGGACAATTCACAATCATCTGGCAATGGTGCAGCCATATTTTTGCTTTATGCAAAGAGCGGTCTCAATAAACCAGAATCCATATTACCAGAAATATTAATCACTGGCACCATAGTTTTTACATCCTCCCAGTGCCACAATATTTTTCATACATGGCTTCATAAACATCCAGTTTGTGCCAACATTGGTAAAAGATAAACACAGAATTGCAACAGCGATACTCATTTGGGTCACCCGCCACCTGTCCTAAGTTAATTAACGCCTCAACGTGTTTCGCCTGTCAAGGCTCATCAGGAGGTCCGATAGTCCGATGTCATGTGTCCAAATAAGGTGCAGTAGTCAAATGATGCTTTAACAGATTCCCTTTTAAAACCGCCGCCATCAGCACGTATGTAAATGCCCACCCATACTGGCGCGGCGTGGCGCCCTTTCATGGTTCATGTGCGCATGTCCAGAGATCACCAATATGTGACCAATCAGGTGCCCATATTCGGAGCGTCTCATCGCACTCACCAATTTCTGAAGCCCACCCCAACTTCTGGGTCACACGCACATCACATTTTCACCCATTTTATACCACCTCAACTATATGTGTTCTATTGATTTTAACTTCTAAGGGACATAGGGTCCTCTTTAGAGCAGGATCATCTCTGTTTAGAACTAGGGGCCCCATAATTACCAGGTAGAGGGTATCCCTAGTGGCTGCAGGGTGCATCAGGGCCCCTAGGGATAGCCATTGTTGAGCGGGGGCACCACAACGTTCCCCCTAGGGTGCCAACCTCCGCGGCCAGGCAGGTATAATCTCAGTATATCTATTAGGGATTCCTAGTTGTTCCCTTAATGGGTTGTTGTTTTGAACACTGTTTTGATTTTTTTTGTCACGTTTTTTGTTTTTGGTGTTTAGCCAATTTTTGGCTTTTTAACTAATAAAGTATCAATTTTAGGGGATATTTATAAATGATTATACTCTAGACCCTTTGTGCAATAACAGTTTTTGAGATTGTAAACTGTGGAAACCCCACACAAGTGACCCCATTTGGAAAGTAGACCCCCCAAGGAACTTATGTAGATGTGTGGTGAGCACTTTGAACCCCCAAGTGCTTCACAGAAGGTTATAACGTAGAGCCATAAAAATAAAAAAAATCATATTTTTTTTCCACAAGAATGATATTTTTTCCCCCAACTTTTTATTTTCCTAAGGGTAACAGGAGAAATTGGACCCCAAAAGTTGTTGTGCAATTTGTCCTGAGTAGGCTGATACCCCATATGTGGGGGTAAACCACTGTTTGGGCGCATGGCAGAGCTTGGAAGGGAAGGGGCACCGTTTGACTTTTTCAACGCAGAATTGGCTGGAATTGAGATCAGACGCCATGTTGCATTTGGATAGGCTTTGATGTGCCTAAACAGTGGAAACCCCCCAATTCTAACTCCAACCCTAACCCCAACACACCCCTAACCATAATCTCAGACTTAGCCCTAGCCCTAACCCTAACCTTAACACTAGCCCTAACCCTAGCCCTAGGCCTAGCCCTAACCCTAACCCTAAAGGGAAAATGGAAATACATTTTTTTAATTTTATTACTTTTCCCTAACTAAAGGGGTGATAAAGGGTAGTTTGATTTACTATTTTTAGCGGGTTTTTATGTTTGGCAGCTGTCACACGCTAAAAGATGCTTTTTATTGTAAAAATAGTTTTTGCATCACCACATTTTGAGAGCTATAATTTTTCCATATTTTGACCCACCGAGTCATGCGAGGTTTTAGTTTTTGCAGGACGAGTTGACGTTTTTATTTGTACCATTTTCGGGCACGTGACTTTTTATCACTTTTTATTCTGATTTTTGTGACGCAGAATGAACAAAGACCAGCATTTCATGAATTTCTTTTGGGGGGTGCGCTTACACCGTTCTCTGTGTGGTAAAATTGATAAAGCGGTTTTATTTTTCGGGTCAGTACGATTACAGCGATACCTAATTTATGTTGTTTTTTTAAGTTTTGGCGCTTTTATGCAATAAAAACAATTTTATATAAGAAATAATTATTTTTTCATAGCTTTATTCTGCGAGCTATAACTTTTTTATTTTTTTGCTGATGATGCTGTATAAAGCTCGTTTTTTTGCAGGACAAGATGACGTTTTCAGCAGTATCATGATTATTTATATACGTCTTTATGATCGCGTGTTATTGCACTTATTGTTCGGCTGTATGATGATAAAGCATTGTTTTTTGCCTAGTTTTTTTTCTTTTTTTTTAAGGGGTTTACTAAAGGGGTTAACTAGTGAGACAGTCTTATAGGGCGAGTCGTTACAGACATGGCAATACTAAATATGTGTATTTTTATTGTTTTTGTTTGCTTTTCCAAAAAAAAAATTATTAGGGATTTTTTTATTATTTATTTAGGATTTTTTTTTTAATAATTATATTTATACTTGTTTTTTGTTTTACTTTATTATATTGTCCCATTGTGGGACAATATAATAAAGTGTCAGATCGCTGATCTGACACCTTGCACAGCAGTGTGTCAGATCAGCGATCTGACAGTCGCTGCACAGGCTTTCTCAGTGCCTGCTCTCAGCAGGCACTGAGGAAGCCACTTCCCTGCAGGCCCCCGAAGGTCCCCGCAGCCATATTGGATCCGGGGACCTGCAGGGAAGAGACCCACAGAGCAACACAGCACATTGCGCTGCTCTGAGGGTCTCAGGGAAGCACTCAGGGAGCCCCCTCCCTGTGCAATTCTTCCCTAATCCCCCTGTACACTGCGATCATGTTTGATCACAGTGTGGCGGGGGTTAATGTGCCGGGGGTGGTCCGTGACTGCCCCTGACACATAGTGCCGGGTGTTAGCTGTGATAATCAGCTGACACCCGACCGAGATCAGCGGCGTGCCCCCCCGGAGCGCCGCTGATCGCTATGACGTACTATCCCGTCCCCGTTCATACGGGCCCAGGTACCATGGATGGGATAGTACATCAGATGTCAGAAAGGGGTTAAAGAGGAGTGCACCGTTCGTAACTATAAACACACTGTTATGATCCATGCTGGATCATGACAGATAAAAGCACATGTAACCTTTTTTTTTTCCTTAAGCTCGTGCTTAAGTTTTGGTTTTGCCCCTGTGGCCATTAGGATTATTACAGAGTGCTGTCTTTTGTTCTAGTTTGCCCCCGGTCTTGCTGAGCGTCATTGCACTCTGGTTTCTTTAGTTTAGTGCATGATTATAAATCAGGTGATTGCTCTGGCTCTGCTATAAAAGAGTGTCAGGTGTTACAATCACTGTTGGTGATAGTGTTCATTTCAACCATCCTTGGTGGAGGAAGGATCTAGAGAGAGGTTGTCATGGTTAGGACATGGTTAATGTCCTGTTCTCACAGGGTTAACTTTTGCCGGCCTCTCTTTGGATCTGGGAGGGGTATTTATACTCACTTCAAACTAGCATTCTCTGTCAGTTATACTGCTGTTCTGGTGTGTCTGACCCCTGGTGTGCGTGTACTCTGCGTTGTTTGTTTGCTTCCCATGTATGACCCGGCTTGTTCCTTCTGTCTGTACTCCGTCTCTCGCTTTGGTACCATTGTCTTTTCTGGTTCTGACCTCCTGGCTTGGCTATTGTTACTCCGTTACAGTTAACTCCTATTGTACTGTCTAATGCCCGTTCTGGTTTTCTGATCTGTTGCTACGTCCTGACTATCCATTCTGTCTAATCCTTCGGTACTGTATTTCTATCTCGTGCTTTGACCTCGGCTTGATCTGGTTTCTGTCTCTGTCTATGCCCCTTGGTAACATTGTCCTGTAGTTACCTTTCTAGGAGTTTCCCTGCAGCTCCTAGCTCCGTGGAGCTTAGGCCACACCCCCAGCAGTCACGTGCTTCAGGTCCTGCAGCATGCATTGTCACCACTGCTGCCCGCTCCGCAGGTATTTTTGTGCACAGTCTTTGTACTCAGGACATGCGCTCTGGCTCAGTGAGCAAGTGCAGTACGGTGTTCCTGACAGAGGTCCTGGCAGCTCAATCAGAGCCCTGTTGTGGAAGGAGTCAGAGGGGATTTCCTTGCAGCTCTGACAGAGCTTGGTGGCAGCTATTCAGGAAGAAAAGCTGCATGGGAGCAAGAGCAACAGAGCAAAGCTAAGTGGTGTTTCCCTGTTTGTATTTTTCTCTGGTGTGTATTAGTACAGCGGTGGGGCCAGTGCCTGCATCACCCAGCTCCCTAGCAAGGGATAGGTGTAGGGTGTGCTAGGGTGACAGGTATCCTGAGCGGCGCCTGGTGCGCAACCGGCCTAGGGAACGTAAGGAGTGTGAGGGACACTGACTCAGGGGAGTGCAGGAGGTCTCCACATCCCCGTTCCCTATCGCAGGGCCCACCATTGTAACTGTTTTCCCCTTCCCCGTGTCTTGTTGTTTTAGTTACTGGCCTGCAGGCCATGTCACACAGGACAGTTTCACGTGCCGTGTCTTGTTGTTTCAGTTACCGGCCTGCTGGTCGCGTCACACAGGATGGGTCCACGTGACACACACCCATGGCACAAGCTTCTTCATCTTCAGCCATATATTACCAATAATATCCAAATTATCCAAATGTCACAGCTGAAAATTATTTGCTCTAGTGTAACGAACACTGTTAAAGGAATGCCACAAAACAAAGATAACCACAACCCTGGGAAACACCAGATTTCCTCTTTACAAGATACTAGATGGTGGACCGATTCTAACGCATCGGGTATTCTAGAATATATATGCAGTTTATTTTTGAAGATTTAATAATAATGCAATAATGCACCCCCCAATCCTGATATGTATGGTTCTCTCACCCCCAATCCTGATATGTATGGTTCTCTCACTCCCAATCCTGATATGCATGCTACCCCTCAACCCCCTATCCTGATATGCATGGTCCCCTGACCCCCCAATCCTGAAATACATGGTCCTCTCACCCCCCCAATCCTGGTATGCATGGTCCTCTCATCTCTCTTTCCTGGTATGCATGGTCTTCTTAATACCCTTTCGAGGTATGCATGGTCCCCTCACCCCCCAATCCTGGAATGCATGGTCCTCTCACCTCCCAATCCTGGTATGCATGGTCCTCTCACCCCTCTTTCCTGGTATGCATGGTCCTCTTACCCCCTTTCGGGGTATGCATGGTCCCCTCACCCCCCAGTCCTGGAATGCATGGTCCTCTCACCTCCCAATCCTGGTATGCATGGTCCCCTCACCCCCCTTTTCTGGTATGCATGGTCCCCTCACCCCCCAATCCTGGTATGCATGATCCCCTCACCCCCAATCCTGGTATGCATGGTCCCCTCACTCCCCAATCCTGGTATGCATGGTTCCCTCACCCCCCTTTCCTGGTATGCATGGTCCCCTCACCCCCCTTTCCTGGTATGCATGGTCCTCTCACCCCCCAATCCTGGTATGCATTGTCCCCTCACCCCCAATCCTGATATACATGGTCTACTCACCCCCCTTTCCTGGTATGCATGGCCCCCTCACCCCCCTTTCTTGGTATGCATGGTCCTCTCACCCCCCTTTCGTGGTATGCATGTTCATCTCACCCCCCTATCCTGGTATGCATGGTCCCCTCACCCCCCTTTCTTGGTATGCATGGTCCCCTCACCCCCAATCCTGGTATGCATCGTCCCCTCAACCCCCTATCCTGGTATGCATGGTCCCCTCACCCCCTAATCCTGGTATGCATGGTCCCCTCACCCCCCAATCCTGGTATGCATGGTCCCCTCACCCCCCTTTCTTGGTATGTGTGGTCCCCTCACCCCCCAATCCTGGTATGCATGGTATCCTCACCCCCCTTTCCTGGTATGCATGGTCCCCTCAACCCCCTATCCTGGTATGCATGGTCCCCTCACCCCCCAATCCTGGTATGCATGGTCCCCTCACCCCCCAATCCTGGTATGCATGGTCCCCTTACCCCCCTTTCGTGGTATGCATGGTCATCTCACCCCCTATCCTGGTATGCATGGTCTCCTCACCCCCCTTTCTTGGTATGCATGGTCCCCTCACCCCCCAATCCTGGTATGCATCATCCCCTCAACCCCCTATCCTGGTATGCATGGCCCCTCACTCCCCAATCCTGGTATGCATGGTCCCCTCACCCCCCCAATCCTGGTATGCATGGTCCCCTCACCCCCCTTTCCTGGTATGTGTGGTCCCCTCACCCCCCATTCATGGTATTCATGGTATCCTCACCCCCCTTTCCTGGTATGCATGGTCCCCTCACCCCCCCAATCCTGGTATGCATGGTTCCCTCACCCCCAATCCTGGTATGCATGGTTCCCTCACCCCCATTTCCTGGTATGCATGGTCCCCTCACCCCCCCAATCCTGGTATGCATGGTTCCCTCACCCCCATTTCCTGGTATGCATGGTCCCCTCACCCCCCTATCCTGGTATGCATGGTTCCCTCACCCCCCTTTCCTGGTATGCATGGTCCCCTCACCCCCCTTTCCTGGTATGCATGGTCCCCTCACCCCCCTTTCCATGTAGCCGCGACCAATCAGCGTCGCAGCCCTCTGTCCGCGACCAATCAGCAACGTGGCCCTGTAGCTGCGACCAATCACTGCCACGGTCCTGTACAAAAATAATATTAAAAAATAAAAAAAAGTTATTCTCACCTTCCGACGGCCTCCTGTCTTCTTTCCACGCGCCCAACATCGCGTTCCTAGTAATGCTTTGCGGCTTAGACCGCTGATGACGTCGGTCTTCTTTCTCGCTCTTGCGAGAGTGACGTCGGTCTTCTTTCTCGCTCTCGCGAGAGTGACGTCATCAGCGGTCTAAGCCGTAAAGTATTACTGGGAACGCGAGGCCAGGTGCGTGGAAAAAAGACAGGAGGCCGTCGGAAGATGAGAATAACTTTTTTTATTTTAATTCTCTTTTTTAAAGGTTAAGGCCTGCGCCTGCCGCTGATTGGTTGCGACCTGGCGGGGGCCTGGCGGCCGTGACCAATCAGCAGCCCGCGATTTCGGTTACAGACAGACACGATAAGGCGTTTATATATATAGATGGATGATGATGGTATTGATGACAATTTTGAAATTTACTACATCCACACCAAGACGATGAAGATCACAGCTGCAAAAAATGTGCAAAAAAGGCCGTGAATGTTTGGAAAATCATTTTCTCTTGGCCACACTTTCCCTCTTACTAATGTGGTATCGAATGATGCATACACAGCTCTCATGTCTACTCAGCATGAGATGGTTCAAAGATGATGTATTCTGTTTTGTCCATGTCCTCTTTTTGAAAGCAAGCAGAAAAGAAGGCTGAAATAGCGGGAAGACGTGTGATTTTGGTCAGTAAGGAGGTGATGTCAGGTACAGATAGGGAGATCTGCGTGTCATCAGCGTAGTGATGATATTGCAAATCGTGCCATTACATCAGCTGTCCCAGGCCAAAGGTGTAGATGGAGAAGAGTAGGGGTCCTAGAACAGAGCCTTGGGGAACACCTAAAGACAGATGTCGAGGTGAGAAGGTGGTGTGGTAAAGGGAGACCCTGAATGTCCCCCTAACAGCCTGGATGTTTTTTAAAGACTCTGCCGATAACCCCATAGATGCCATTTGTACCACCGGCCATGCCCGCATCAGCAGGGGTAGCAAAACTACCAGCCTAACCACCAGCAGCATGATCAGGCACATGGCAGCAAATCACCTGACTTTGTCGGTTGAAAACCAGGCTCCATGAACAGTGTCTGCAGGTGATACCACTACTTCTTCCGCTGTAGCGCGTGCAAGCCAATCCCCTGTCCATGGTGCATGCAAAGATGCCTCCTGCCCTGCATCTGTAGTTGCACACAAAGTCAACTAGCATCATTAACAAGCACCTCCACGTCCTTGTCCCAACGCAGTGTTCAGTTTTCCATACCCCAGTTCTTGGATTGCAAGCGGAAATACGCAGCCAACGCCACAGTACTAAATTTACACATTTCTCATCTGCTTGTGCTCGAAATTTTGCATTTTAGGCTCTCAGGAGACGGAAGCTTTCTACAACCTGATGGTGGTAACCGTAACAAGGTACTCGGTTCCTATCAGCCACTATTTCTCCCGGTCTGCTGTCACGACATTACACAAGCAAGCACGTGTCCCACAACATTACCCGGGCCCACAACAATGCTGTTACAGGGAATGTGCACCTAACCACGGACATGTGGACAAGTGCTAGTGGGCACATCTCACTGACGGCACGCTGAGTTAGTGTAGAAGAAGCCATGACCCAGTCGGAGACCATGTCACAGATGTATGGATGAGACAGGTTTTGGAAGGCTTTGTATGTCATTGATAGGGTTTTGAACTGTAGCCTCTGGGCAATAGGAAGGCAGTGAAGGGCCTGGCAGAGAGGAGAGGCTCGGGAATAATGGAGGGACAGTTTGTGTTACTCTGACAGCAGAGTTTAGGATAGATGGAGTGGTGCAAGAGTGCAAGAGGGGAGGCCAGAGAGAAGAAGGTTGCAAAAGTCGAGGTGGGAGATAATGAGGGCATGCACAAACATTTTAGTAGTTTGTTGGAATGTACAGATCCTGGAAATGTTTTTGAGTTGTAGTGGGCAGGAGGAGGCAAGGTATTGGATATGTAGCTTGAAAGAGAGGGTAGAGTCGAGGATCACCCAGAGGCCCCGAAAATACAGGACTATTTGTCCCGGTGTACAGTCCCAGCATTACACAGGCACGTGTCCCACATTACCCGTGCCCTCCACAATGCTGTTACTGGGAAAGTCCATCTAACCACAAACACGTGGACAAGTGCTTGTGGTCAGGGATGGCACCTCTTACTGATATCACAATAGGCTAACATAGTGGAAGCCGGTACCCAGTCCATCCTTGGGATGGTGCACGTCCCCCCAATCCCAAATATTGCATGCTGTAAGTTAATCTGGGTTGTCCCCACAGTCTAAAGCTCCTGCACCTCCTCCTCCTCCTTCATCTCCTCTTCAGCCTCCAACTTCAAAAGTAGCACATCAGTCACAAGTTAGAAACACTGCCTCATCAAAGTGGCAACAGGCTGTGCTGAAGCTAATATGCTTAGGTGACAAACTGCACAATGCTGAAGAGTTGTGTATAGCTCTGAAAGAGCAGGCAGATCTGTGGCTGACACTGCTGAACCTACAGCCCGACATCGTCATGTGTGACAATGCCTGGAACCTGGTGGCTGCTCTGCGTCGAAGCAAGTTCACACACGTGCGATGTCTGGCCCATGTGCCTGACGTCATTGTTCAACATTTTCTGCAAAGCGACATGGAGCTGCCAGATCTGCCAGGAAAAGTATAATGCTCTGCGTACAGATTTTTAGAAAGTCAGCTACAGCTTCATCCATCCTTGCCGTGCTTCAGCAGGGTTTGCAGCTTCTGGCACACTGACTGGTGTGTGATGTCCCCACGCGTTGGAAAAATACACTGCAAATGTCGGAAAGGATTTGTGAGCAGAAGAGGGCAGTTGGTGACTGCCAGCATCAACAAGGCCATCAATATTCACTATTTAGTTGTGACTTCACACATAACTTCTCAGGAGTAGACATGGATGTCAGGCATATGTACCATCCTCCAAAACTTTGACGAATCCACCAAGATGGTGAGCGTCAATGACACCACAATTAATGTCTCCATCCTGCTTCTCTGTGTTCCAATATTAATATTTATAGTTATTATACAGCGCAAACATATTTACAGTTTAACAGTTTCAAACACAACAGTCCTAAGTAACAACGATAACAATAATACAATAATTAAACCAAAATAAAACGACCCTGCTCGTGACAGCTTACAATCTACACTAAGTAACAACGATAACAATAATTAAACCCCCAAAAATCCTGCTCGTGACAACTTACAATCTACAATGAGGTGGGGGGATATAAGAACTACAGGGGTGTATTTACAATAATATATTTACAATTATGTATTTGCAATGATTTTACTGAGGTTAGTCGAAAGTCGTGGAGGCCTGAGGACAAAGAGGAGGAGGAGAGCATGGTCAGTCATCCTTTTGGTGAGGACAAGGTAGTATTGACTATTAGCAGTCCTGCACGCATGGCTGAGATTATGTTACGCTGCCTTTCCTGTCACCCTCGCGGTCTCAAAATTTTGGGTGACAGGCAATACTGATTGGTGACACTTCTAGACCCATGCTACAAGAAGATCTTTATATGTCTTATTCCAGAGGCAGACAGGTGTACTAAAATGTTGGAGGAACAGAGGGCCCTTCTTGCAGAATTTTTTTAAAAATTCCCATCTTAAAACGCTGGCAGCAGAGCTCGCAGTTTGTTGGCCAAGCAAGGAGACACAACTCCAATCCAGCAGAGGCAGTGGTACATTGGCAAAGTTCGGCGAGAGTTTTATCAGACCCTCCCATCGCCCTGGCTCTGACGCTCAGGGGACTCTCAACAGGAGTGCAAAGTTTGGGAAAATGCCGAGAGAGTACCGTGATGACCATACCAATGTCCTCTGTCATTCCTCTGTGCCTTATAATTATTGGTTATCCACACTGAACATGTGGCATGAACTGGCCTCTCTACTTGGCACATGCTCTGTACTCACAGTCAAGGAGCGCATGGTGCCTCGCTCTCTGGCAGTCACTGGGCACATGGCGCATCGATAAATTGCAGTACCATTTTTAGTGGTGGGAGACAACGAGAACAGTCCTTGCAGCGCCAGTGCTCTAAGGACGGAGCACGCTGCTCAGCCTCTTATGTGCTGCTTGTCCACGTCCAAAATCTCTGCTGTCATGCCCGTTTTCTCTTAAGCTGGCCCCCTGCCTCTAGGTCACCGGGTCTGTCTGCTGCAGTTTGTCGCAGCGCTTTGGGCGCATAGTGCACTGCCCCTCTTGCTGCTCACACGCTCAAAGCTGGGGACTCACTCCTGTTTTGCATTTTTTCCCTCAGCTTCTGGCAAGATTCCCTGTCTAAACACACCTCCTCTTCCTGGGTAATGGGGCCTGTCCGTTCCCCTATTCCTTCCCCCGGGAAACAGGGGATGCAGCATTGACAGTTTCGGACCCGGTGCAGCACAGGTACCCACAGCCCAGTCATCCTGACCGTACATATCTGGCCAATCAGTTCTTTAATGCAAGCATCATAGAAGGCATGTTCTTCCAATTTTCAAGAAAAAATTGTACATTACATCCAGAACAGTTTCACTTTGAAGGACTTTGTGGCTCATATCAATCCACAAGGTGACATTAGTCTCATACTTCAAAATTTCGGTGGAAAATCATTTCCCCACTGATAGGTTATGTATGTTCTGACTTATGTAACATCATTTGGGTGATAATAATTATTCATACCTTTTAGCTTCACAATATATTCATCTTTTTTTTCAAGGCTTCGGAATATAATGTAAAAGTGAAAGCAAGTTGGTGAAGTGTGTTTTGACTCAAATTTGAAACTAATTGTCATCTTTACTATTCCTCTATTCTGTCTGCGGCTAACCACCTCATTGATCTTATTGAGTTTCTTTGGCAAGAAAACAACAGCTTCATCAATACCACATGCTTTTCCTATTAATTCATCATGCTGGTAAAGTAGAGGTGAGATTAGGGATCTAGATAACATCTTTGGACTGCAGTCAACATGACACTGTGCGAAGACCCACTGGGGTCTAGCTACCAATTTGACATAGTTTATGCACAGCTGAACAGAGTTGTCAGAAAAACTAGATTTTGATTCAATAACATGTTGGATGGATTTTCTAGTGGAAACACCCATATAGTATTATTATTATTACTTATTTATATAGTGCCATTAATTCCATGGTCCTGTACATGAGAAGGGGTTACATACAAAGTAATAGATATGGTTTACAGTGAACAAATTTACAATGACAGACTGGTACAGAGGGGAGAGGACCTTGTCCTTGCGGACTTGCATTCTATGGGATAATGGGGAAGAGACAAAAGGTCGGGGTGTGGCACCTCAGGTGGTGGAGAGGCGGCAGCTCGGGTGGTGTAGAAGTCACATCTACTACCATCACGCTCTCTAATTGACACCTCTTGAATGCAGCTGAAATGTATCAAAATTTCTAGCTTCTGTTCTAGAAAATGCAGGGGCTCCTTTTTGACATCATAGTCCAACCAGTTCAGTGTTAGTAGGTGATGGATTGTCAGAATCCTAGCCAGGAACACCAGGCTACGGTAGTTGCGAATCCTGGCCCGTACTCTTCCTCATGCTCTTGCTCTGGCTCTTCCAGTCCTGATTTACTGTAATCTACAGGATTTCGCTTTCGCAATCCAGAAACAGAGTACAACACCACCCAACCGTTCACCCTCTGCTCCTCAGTCTTTCTATCTCTGCCTCTAGGCAGAAGATGATGATGGTGGTAGTATATGGAGCATTTAAGACAGTCATGAAGCAGCCATAACAACTTGAAACAGAAGTATTTTTCCAGAGATACCACGCTGTTCAATATGTGGCCTGTATTTTTACCCCAAAATAGTGTAGAGAACAAGGGTAACAGACAGCAAATACAGTGGAATTTTGGCCTGAATTGCCACATTTTGTAGGCCACAAATACATCAGACGTCTGCCAGTGATACCAGACTGTTCAATATGTGGCCTGTATTTTTGTACCCCAAAATAGTGTAGAGATCTAGGGTAGCAGACAGCAAATTGTTATGATTAGGTAACCGAGGAGGATAGCAGGGGAAAAGACTAGGCAACCAGATAACCAGAGAGGTTGGTAACTTAGCGGATTGCAGACCCCTAAACTGACAACACAACTAGAATTAGCCAGGGGACGTACCTACGATGCCCTAGATGCCTCGGCACAGCCAAAGAATTAACTAAGCCTAAACAGAGAAATGGGAAAGCTAAACTGCCCCAGAATAGAACCCCAAAGGAATAGATAGCCCCCGAACATATATTGCTGGTGAGACAAGATGAGGCACAAAACACAGGCAGAAAATAGAGTAAGCAAATGATGGGGCCCAAACTGTCTAGATAGAACAGGACAGGAAAGGATACTGTCTGCAATCATGCAAAAAACCCTAAGAAAAAATCCAACACGTCTGATATGCAAAAATACTGAGGCCACACGACCTCTCCCCCACTAAATCAGAACTCTGTAGTGAACTGGACGCAAAACAAAAGATACTGATATAACAGGGGATTAGAAATACTGAAAAGACTGACATGAGCTGTGACATATGGAACAGAGTCCAGCACAGGTCCCAGCAGGGAACAAGGCTGAACTCACACCAGCAAAGCAGAAATCAGAGAAAAGCAAAAAATGGATCAAATGCAAAAAGATTCAAGCAGAGAAATAACTTATCTGAAAGATGCAGGGCAAAGCAGGAGGCAAGCAGACTTCCAAAATGCTCAGGAAGAAAACCAAATCACTGGCAACAACTGAGGGAAGGTTGCTAACTTAAATCTCTCCAGTCTGTAACACCTGACCTCCAATCATCCACCTCAGGTGATTGACTTCTGTCAGCCAGACCAGTTCCATTACCAGCAGCAACCACCAGAGGGAGCCCAAACTCAGAAGCCAGGTCAAAAGTATTCACAACAGCAAATACAGTGGAATATAGGCCTGAATTGCCATAATTTGTAGGCCACAAATACATCAGACATCTGACAGTGATACCAGACTGTTCAATATGTGGCCTGTATTTTTGTACCCCAAAATAGTGTTGAGAACTAGGGTAACAGCAAATACAATGGAATGTAGGCCTGAATTGCCACAATTTGTAGGCCACAAATACATCAGACTATTGATGAGCAAAAGTATCATGGTACTTGGTGAGCACCGAGCATTTCCAGGATTACTCGGCGGGAATTCGAGTCTCCACCCAGCATTTTGGTGAACTTTAGAGACCCAATCATGCTGCAGTGATTGTCTGCCAGGCAATGAAATGCCACAGCCATCTTTGTTGTGGTCATGCAGTGATTGGCTGGCCGCACAGCATCATCAGGGGTTTAAGAGACCGGGCGCCGGAGCATTCAGCTCCGGATTTAGATAGTGTAGGGAGAGCTGCTGCCGATATAGGGTCAGAATTGGGTATTTATTAGTTAGTGAGGGGTCTACCATCCTAAACTACTCACATTCAGCTAAAGCAACAGTCCTTCTAAGGACTAATTCCAGAATACATAGGTTCCAGTGTTAGGTACGCAGGGTAGTGTAAGTCGCTCTATACACATCAGTGCAAGGCCTTTAGGCACTGTTTTATGTGTATATAGATCATTGCATTTATCAAGAGAGTCCATTCCCTTCCAGTGTTCTGGTGCTCCTGCTGCTATCTGTAAGTTATATTAGCCATATATAGCTAACCCCAAGTGTATTTTGAATACAAGCCAAACATTTTTTGGTGTGGTATCTCCGTGCCAGCTCATATTTGTGTGTGTTCAAAGTTTGTCCAGTTTACGGCATTTTTCTTTTCTTGGCCTGGCTGTCACTGTAGTTAAATACAGCAGTATTTAGCCAAAAAAAAATACAGACCACACATTTGTCGTAGTGGTATCTCCATGGTGGCTCATATCTGTGTGTGCTCAAAGTTTTGCCAGTTTACGCCGGTTTTCTTTTTTGGCCTGGCTGTCACTGTCGTTAAATACAGCAGTATTTAGCCAAAAATTAAATACAGGCCACACATTTGTCATAGTGGTATGTGTTGGGGATGAAGCGTTCCAACATTTGCAACACCTGCTGAAGCCATACGCAAGTAGTGGCTTGACGCCGATGAAAAGAGTCTTTAATTATTGCTTAACACGAGCGCGGAAAATGGTTGAGTGTGCTTTTGGCATTCTAATATCCAAATGGCGAGTTCTGTTGACCACTACTAACCTGAAGACTGACCCTATGGATGAGGTGGTGAAAGCTTATGTGGTCCTGCACAATTTCCTAATATGCAAGGAACAGACTGCCATGGATGACAGTTTGGTAGAAACCTCCTTGTCTGATTATCAGAATGTTACTTTTCGAAGTCCTGTGGCAGTTTCAAGAATGAGGGACAGGCTTGCATGACATGCATCTGCTGGTCAGGAGATAGCTTGTCTATGAGCTCGACTACTGCATGGAAAAAAGAATGATTTGGCGATTTACTTGCATCCAAATGCATCCTATCTAGATGTGTGCTCAATTTGAGCACACTGTTTTTAATTAGGTTAACTCCAGCACTCATTTGCTCAGACAATAGTTTGAGCGAGTTCTGGAAGGATGCATTTAGATGCAAGAACTTGCGCGCATAGGTTTTCGGACCCCTCTGGCGCTACCGCCCAGAACTAAAAGGTGTTCTAGAGGTGGCAGCAGTGTCAGAGGGGTGGGGTTAAAGGAAAAGCTACCTCATCACCAGCAGCTTCATGTAATAAAGTCTGCCAAGAAGATGCTCCAGCGCTGGTGGATGGGGTTGAAGGACCAGATGTGAGGGAAGGTGCAGATGGGTTGGAGCTGTCAAAGTGGTCCCTGGTGGCGGATTCCTGTGGGATCGCTCCAGAAGGGTTCAACTCCACAGACTCCCTAGTGCTACTGACGGTTCTGTGGTAGAAAGAAAAAAAAATTTTATTAATATATTGCATATTGCTTTGCCCTGGCTGAAACAAAAAAAACATTTTTACTTAGTAAATGGGGTGGGGAATAATTACCTTCTGCTCACCATAGTTGACCGGAGGAACGACAGGACTCTGGCATATTTGTATTTTGATCTGCGTCCTCCCGATCCACTCAGGGCCTGCATCTCCTTGTTGAACTCGTTCTTGAAGCAATCCCTGAGTGACCGCCACCGCATGATAACTCTTTCCCCTGTAAAGTGAAAGCACAAATTGGTTAGTATACAACACATTACACCCTGCAACATAACTTACTGAACTCTGAATACTGGAAGGGGACCAATATCCATATTATAGTCTGGGAGGGGGCCAATATCCATCGCCTCTTCCTAGGCTATTAATATCAGTTTGCAGCTGTCTACCTAGCCTTTGCAGGTCATTAATTATAGGGGGGACCCCACATCATTTTTTGATGGAGTCACTCCTTTTTAATAACCAGTAAAGGCTAAGTAGACAGTTGTGAGATGATATTAATCGTCTGGAAGCTCAAAGTTTATTACACACTTCCCAGACTATAAACATCAGCCCCCAGCTGTCGGCTTTCCCTCAGCTGGTTAAGGAAAAGTAGGGGGACCCCTTGTCATTTCTTTCTTTAGTTTATTGAATTTTTAGCAAAATACATGTACAGTAAACTACATACTCCCTGCATTGATTATATATCTCAATTACCTTTATCTTTCTATCTATCTATCTATGTCTACATCTGTATCTAAGATTGTTTTATTAGCAAAGTAGCTTGAAATGACGGAATTACTGTAGGTAAAAGTTGATGCTAAAAACGCATTGCATACGGATTGCATACGCATGTCAAATGGATGTTATACAGATGATAGGTGAAAAAAATTGAATTGTACTCGCATGACACTCGCAGGGCACTTGCATGACACTCATCCTACTTTTCAGGAACATCGGACCGATTTTATTAACGCAGATGTGTAAGAGTCTTAAAGTCTACGTACAGACTCCCATATAATCCAGCTGAAGCCTTTCTGTCCTTATATCAGTCCTTCTTAGTCATGGATAAAAAGATTATTTATTGTATTGTACTACACTTTCCATATCAATATTTTCGTATTTTAAAGATCTCTGCTTGCAGTAAGTCAATTGCAACTCTTAATTTACTTCCAAGGAATTAAAATCTTAATACATTGCAGTTATCAGAGCTGAATCTTTTAACAGGCTGTAACCTTGTGATCCAACCCATTATCCAATGACAGTTTCTAATAAATCTGTGCAAACATTTAAGACTTTGAGGATACAGAAAGTAAATCAGAGAATTTGAAAGTTTCCATTATACAATGAAACCCATTTACAGTGCTGCTAGAAGTTTGTGAACGCGTCAGAATTTTCCATGTTTCTGGATAAATTTGACCTAAAACTACATCTGATTTTTGCTATCTGAAAGTTGATAAAGAAATTGAAATCAAACAAATGAGTCAAAAAATATTAGACTTAGTCATTTTTTCATTGAGAAAAATGATCCAATATCAAATGTTTGTGAGTGTAAAATGTGTGTGTGAAACTTTGTTTCAGCCAGGGCGTTAGGGGCAGGCAAACAAAGCAAATGGAAAAGAAGGAAATGATCCAGCTTCCAAAAAAGTCCAAAATTTATTAAAGAATAATAAAGCAAAATACAACAAGAGATTCACGTGGATGTGAGTAGCCGCAACACGTTTCGAACAATGACTTGTTCTTTCTCAAAGCTGCTTAGAACAAGCAGTGGCATGGTTATATAACAACCACAACGAATAAAGACTCCACAAGAAGTCACATGATATAGCTAACAAATCAAATGAATTAAAATAAAAAAACACAAAAAGTGCAGACATAGAAAGAAAATATACAAAAATATACATAGAGTTACATCCTAGTAGTGAAACATAATCTCTTTATGAGCATTGAGACCAGAGTGATGACAAGTATCTAAGCAAAACATCCAGTATGCCTCTAGCGTTATGAGACGTCTCTTTGTGTCTCCTCCCCTTGCTGACGTGATTAGTTTCTTGATACTGATGAAATACAAAGATGCCATGCTTCTCTGATGATAAGTCACGAAGTGCTTAGATGCAAAGGATATGGTGCGCTTCAAGCTTTTAGAGACAATATCAGTGATGTTCTCCGAAATTCTACCTTTAACCATGCGGCTTGTACATCCTATATGACTTAGATTACATTCCATGCATTTAATTAAATAAATTACATTTCTGGTGTTACAGTTAATAAAATGTTGACTCTTACACTGTTTTTTATTACCGCTATCCAAAAATGAATGCGCTACGATGGAATGGGCACATGTTCTGTATCTAGATGAGCCACAGTGATAAAAGCCAGTGTGATGCAGCCAAGTACATGTTTTTATGTTGGGATTGAAAAAACTCAGCGATAAAACATTAGACAGAGTAGTAGCCTTCTTTGCTACAACTTGACATCCTGATGATAAAATAGTAGACAAAGTGTCATCTTCATAAAGGATGGGAATATTTTTAAGAATAAGAGCTTTGATAGCATTGAATTGTGGACAATATTGGATAGAACATACCAATTTGTTGTCACTAGAATCATAATTAATGTCCTGTTCTAATGCTATCATGTCACAATGTTTTTTTGCACAATTCTCTTAGCCCTATTAAGGGACCATCCTGGATAACCTCTCTTTTTCAATTTGTCACAACACAGACCGATCTCCTGCTTAAGAGTAGAAGTATCACTACAATTCCTAGTGATCCTTGTTAACTCACCAATTTGTATAGACCTGATGGTGTGACTTGGATGACTGCTAGAAGCATCCAGAATACTATTGCCTGACAGTGGCTTAGAATAAAAGATTTACCTTCTACAACCTGCAATTTTAAGCCTAAAAATGAAATAGAAGAATCAAAATTACATGTAAATCAAAGATTGAACTCATTGGAGTTCAAATATCGCACAAATTCTGATATGGCAGACATATCACCACTCCATATAAAGAGTGTATCATCGATGTATCTGCCATACCAGAATATGCTGACAGAAAACAGAAACAATTCCTCCCAATAGGACATGACTAAATTGGCCACAGAGGGTGAGTGCTTACCGCCCCTTGAGACTCCCTTACATTGAAGGTAAAACTGCTGATCAAAGGAAAAATAATTGCGATTCATTACAAACTGTACAGCGAAATTGCACAAGTCTATGGTGTAATCATTGTACTTGCTGAGATGGAATTCTAAAGCCACAATGATTAAACTTTGGGGTATAGAAGTATACCGGGCAATTACATCGCAGCTAATCCAGGGAAAATTATTCCTCCAAATGGTATCAGAAAGGTGATTCAAAACATCTTTAGAATCTTTAAGGAATCCAGGAGTTCATACACATAAAGGCTGCAATAGGGAGTCCAACCACTGACTAACATGCTCTGTAACAGAGCCGATGTCCGATATAATAGGGCGCATAGGAGGAGGTGAAACACCTTTATGCACCTTAGGTAAAGCATACATGATAGGAATAACAGGATGATTAACATTAAGGTACTCAGTCTGAGTCTTGGTTAAAACTCCCAATGTTGAACCCTCATTGATTAATTCAAACAGTTCAGTCTGAAAATGGTGTGTCGGATGACAGGACAGTTTTTTATATGTTGTCTCATCCTGTAGAAGGCAATTGTCAGGAACACCGCACTGAACTTGCTCACTGAGCCAGTGTGTGTGTCCTGAGAAAAGCGAAAGCGTGCTCAAAGCTACCTGTGGAGCAGGCAGCAACCGAATAGATGCGTACTTCAGAGCCGCAGGACCTGAAGCACGTGACTGCTAGAGGCGTGGCCTAAACTCCACAGAGCTAGGAGCTGCAAGACAATTCCTGGCAGAGTAACTGCGAGACAAAGTTACCCAGGGGCATAGACAGTGAGAATAGTCAGGACGTAGCCAATGAGTCACACACAGAGATAGCTGCAAGGTACCAAAGGGGGCGAGCAGAGAGTAGTCAGGTCACAGGCAATGAGTCATACACAGATAATAACGCAGTACAAAATCAACAGACAAACTCACAACGGGAAACAGAGTCGGGTCAGAACCATATAAACAAGCAATAGCAACAAACAGGCACACGGGGGTCAGCACACTAGGCCAAAGGCAAAAGTATAACTGGCAGGGATTGAAGCTACCCAGGGGTTTATGAAGCTCTCCCAGAACCAGAAAGAGGCCACAATCATTAACCCCAAGTGTGCAGGTCAAAAACCTGCACAGAGCTCCAGACATTAACCCCCGGTGTGCAGCTCAAAAACCTGCACTGGGATCATGACAGTACCCCCCTCTCAACGGGGGCCTCTTGACCCCCAGGCTTCCCCGGGTACTTGGCATGGAACGCCTGAACCAGGTGATCTGCATGTACCGAGCGAGCAGGGACCCATGAGCGCTCTTCTGGTCCATATCCCTTCCAGTGGACCAGGTACTGCAAAGAGCGGCGCACCCGCCGAGAGTCCACAATATGTCCGACCTCATACTCCAATTGACCCTCCACCAGCACTGGAGGAACAACAGTCTCAGAGTTCTCTTTGACAGATCCTGCTGGTTTCAACAGAGACTTATGGAACACATTAGATATTTTTAAGGAGGCGGGGAGACGCAACCTATATGCCACAGGGTTGACTATCTCCATAATCTCGTACGGACAAATGAACTTTGGTCCCAACTTAACTGATGGTACCTTTAAGTTGATGTTACGCGTGGAGAGCCAAACCTTCTCTCCCACCTGAAACATGTCTCCCGAGGCTCTCTTTTTGTCCGTAAAATATTTGTATCTCCCCTGGGCCCGAGAGATATTACGCCGGACTTCAGCCCAGAGGTTTTTTAACCGTTGAACGGACCCCTCTGCTCCTGGACAACCGGAATCCACCCGAGAAAACTCCCCAAAATGCGGATTAAAGCCATAGTTAATCAGGAATGGGGACATGTTGGTGGACTGACTCACCCGGTTGTTAAAAGCGAATTCAGCCAACGGTAACGCATCACACCAATCCTCCTGTCTGGCGGAGGTCAGACACCTGAGAATTTGTTCCAGGGAATGATTGGTGCGTTCTGTCTGACCATTGCTCTCCGGGTGATATGCCGACGAGACGGAGAGTGAGATGCCCAATTTCATACAGAACGCCCTCCAAAATTTGGCTACAAACTGCACACCTCTGTCAGACACAACATTCAGGGGTACCCCATGCAATCGAACCACATGCTGCACAAACAACCTTGACAATGTTTCTGCTGAAGGTAATGCTGCCAAGGGAATGAAATGGGCCTGTTTAGAAAACCTATCCACCACCACCCAGATCACGGTATTAATCAATGAAGGTGGAAGGCCGGTAATAAAATCCATGGAAAGATGAGTCCATGGCCTATCAGGAACCGGTAAAGGTATGAGTTCCCCAGCCGGTCGGTTATGCGAGCTTTTGGAATGGGCACACATGCCACAAACAGAAACAAATTCCATGACATCGGACCTTAATGAAGGCCACCAAAAACCCCTGGCTACTGCCTCTCTAGTGGCTGTGATACCTGGATGAGCACTCAGCCTAGAATCATGAAACTCCTGCAGAAGTCTAGGCCGCAATGAATCTGGAACAAACAGTTTATCGCTTGGCCTGGTTGCCAGAGCTAGGGCCTGAGCCCTTAGGATTTCTTGTTCCAAATCAGTTGAGACCCCCGCCACTACCACCCCTGGGGGAAGAATGGAGGACGGCGGCTCAGGGGGAGACACTGGATCAAAACTTCTGGACAGGGCATCCGCTTTAACATTTTTGGACCCCGGTCGAAAAGTAATTGAGAACTGAAATCGTGAAAAAAAAGTGACCAATGGGCCTGTCTAGGAGTAAGCCTCTTAGCAGATTCAAGGTATGCCAAATTTTTGTGATCCGTGACAACCGTGATAGGGTTAGCCGCCCCTTCCAAAAAGTGCCTCCATTCCTCAAACGCCAGCTTGACCGCAAGAAGTTCTCTATTGCCTACATCATAGTTTTTCTCAGCTGAAGAGAACTTCTTGGAGAAGAAGGCACAGGGTTTGAGATTGGTAAGGGTGGCCGGACCCTGGGACAGCACAGCCCCCACCCCCACTTCAGAAGCATCCACCTCCACAATGAATGGTTTGGACGGGTCAGGTTGTACCAACACTGGGGCAGACATAAAACATTTCTTAATCGCTGAGAAGGATTCCTTAGCGAGAACAGACCAATTTTTTACATCAGCTCCCTTCTAGGTAAGATCCGTGAGTGGTTTAACCACTTGTGAGAAACCTTTAATGAATCTCCGGTAATAGTTCGCAAATCCTAAGAAGCGCTGGAGCCCCTTGAGATCTCGAGGCTGAACCCAGTCAGCGATCGCCAGCACCTTCTTAGGATCCATACGAAACCCCTCACAGGACACAATCAACCCCAAAAAAGACAACTCCTGTACAAAAACCAACATTTTTCCAATTTGGCGAACAATTGGTTCTACCTGAGTCTCTGGAGAACTGTCTTTAGATGTTGCAAGTGAGATTGACTGTCCGGGGAATACACCAAAATATCATCCAAATAAATAATAACAAAACGGCCTATCAGATCAGAAAACACAACATTGATGAAATTTTGGAAAATAGCGGGTGCATTAGTTAACCCAAATGGCATTACCAGGTTCTCAAAGAGTCCTTCTGATGTGAGGAATGCCGTTTTCCACTCGTCCCCTTCCCGAACCCTTATCAGATTATAGGCCCCCCGCAGATCTAACTTGGAGAACCATTGGGCCCCAGCTAACTGGTTACATAAGTCTGGGATGAGGGGAAGCGGGTAAGAGTTCCTAACCGTTATCTTGTTCAGTTCCCGAAACTCGAGGCACGGCCGCAAACCACCATCTTTTTTCTTCACAAAGAAGAACCCTGCTGCCACAGGTGACACAGAAGGCCTGATATGCCCTTTGCAGAGACTCTCAGCTATGTACTCCTTCATGGCTTGGCTCTCAGGCCCAGACAAATTGAACAATCGAGCCTTAGGTAACTTGGCTCCGGGTACTAAATCAATGGCACAATCATAGGGTCTATGTGGTGGCAGCCGGGTCAGAACCATATAAACAAGCAATAGCAACAAACAGGCACACGGGGGTCAGCACACTAGGCCAAAGGCAAAAGTATAACTGGCAGGGATTGAAGCTACCCAGGGGTTTATGAAGCTCTCCCAGAACCAGAAAGAGGCCACAATCATTAACCCCAAGTGTGCAGGTCAAAATCCTGCACAGAGCTCCAGACATTAACCCCCGGTGTGCAGCTCAAAAACCTGCACTGGGATCATGACAGCAATTAATTTGATCCTTGTACATCACTGTATCCATGACTACAAATAAGCCACCTTTATCTGCCTTTTCACTGTTATTTCCGGCAGATTTTTGATCTGCTGTATAGCTTTCTGTTGTTTGAAACTCAAGTTGGCATTATGTCCATGTGATTTGACAGATAAATCCATTGATCTCAA
Organism: Dendrobates tinctorius; assembly: GCF_039654945.1. Taxonomy (NCBI): domain Eukaryota; kingdom Metazoa; phylum Chordata; class Amphibia; order Anura; family Dendrobatidae; genus Dendrobates; species Dendrobates tinctorius. The sequence continues at coordinate 17,972,653 of NW_027361827.1, forward strand.
ATCCTGTTCATTAACGGTCTGGAATCTGTCCATGCATTCAGCTTTAGATTGAATGGGGTAAAACCTGGGATTCTTTGTTTGCAATTGTTCAGCTTGATTGACACTCTTATGAATAGGTCAATTATCCATATTTAAATCTTGAAGATCACTTAAAACACATTGTTCCCTAAATGTGAAACCGCAAAAATTATTCTGGAGACCTTTGTTCAAATCAACCACTCTAGATTCCTGTGTAAAAAATGTTTCCTGACAGTTAAATTTCGAATGAATCTATTAACAGGTCAAATCGCTGGTCAGGTGCAAACTTAAGTCCCAAAGAAAGGATTTGTAATTGTTCCACTGTCAAGGTGCATCTAGAAATATTTAAAACATTGGAAAAATTCCTTTGAGAGCCAGACATTACTTCCTGTTGCGGGTAGCCATCCTTGTATTTGTAGGAGTGTTTACATCCCCCGCGCCTCTTGCGTTTTTTGAGTGCTGCTTCTTGAGTCTACGAATTCTGGCAATTGTCAGCATTGGAAAAATTGCCATCACTATGGGCATCATTAAAGCTACTTTCCGTTGACTCCATATCAGAAGGGCTGAAAAGATACTCGCTGCTAAGAAACTTCAGAGGAATTGCTATTGCGGAATGGGGCGAGGAATCTTTGGTGATTTCTACCACCTGTCCCATTCATACACCTGATTCGTTTGATAGTCTCCCCCATCACGCTGAAACTTGCTCTTCTTGCGACTCATAATGACATTTTCAGGATTAGAGACAGACTGTTGTATATTCAGTAGATTATCTATGAATTTAGCATTGTCCTTATCTTCCAAATTGGATTTAATAGCATTAATTTCAGATTGAATACTCTTAAGTTTCACGTCCTCATGTTTCATAATGAGTTGCATGAGATTGATAGAACAGTTACTTAAAATGTTATTCCATTCATCAACAAATTCCTGTGAATAAATTATGGTAGGGATTTTCTTTACAAGTAGTCCCCTAGGGATCATATTTTTCCAAACATAATTGTCCAGTATAGTAAAATCCCACCAAATTTTCATTAATCATTAATTTTTCCAATTTCTTAACGTCCACAGCAAATAAATCTGAATTGGAATCAGCATTTGATGATGGTGCATCTGAAGTAAACAATTGTGCGGCTTTATGTGCTCTATCCGGACTCAAATTCATGTTGTAAAAAATAAAATCACTTCAAAATTATTATTATTATTATCATGCATTTATATAGCGCCATTTATTCCATGGCGATTTACATGTGAAAAGGGGAAATATAGACAAGTATAATAAATATGTGTAAGACAAGGGACACACAAGTACATAAGGAGAGCGGACACTGCCCGCAAATGGCTCACAGTCTACATGGATGGGTGAGGATACAGTAGGAGAGGGTAGAGCAGGTCGTGCGGTGGTTCAGTAGACCGAGGATCATTGCAGACTGTAGGCTTGTCGGAACAGGTGGGTCTTCAGGTTCTTCTTGAAGGTTTCCGTTGATGGTCAGAGTCTGATGTGTTGCAGCAGAGAGTTCCAGAGTATGGGGGAAGCACGGGAGAAGTCTTGTTGTGAGAAGAAGAGATAAGGGGGAGTAGAGAAGGAGATCTTGAGATGATCGAAGGTTACGTGCGGGTAGGTGCCTAGAGACCATGTGACAGATGTATGGAGGAGACAGGTTGTGGATGGCTTTGTATGTCATAGTTAGGGTTTTGAATTGGAGCCTCTGAGCAATAGGAAGCCAGTGAACGGCCTGGCATAGGGGGAGGCTGGGGAATAGCGGGGAGACAGGTGGATTAGTCGGGCAGCAGAGTGTAGGATGGACTGGAGCAGAGCCAGAGTGCTTGAGGGGAGGCCAGAGAGTAGGAGGTTGCAGTAGTCGAGGCGGAAGATGATAAGAGCATGCACTAGTGTTTTTGTGGTTTCATGGTTGAGGAATGAGCAGATCCAGGAAATAGGACTGATACACAACCACAAGATGCCAAAAGAGCTCAAAGTTAAAGTATTCAATTGTCAAATGATAACTAAGGCACAAGGTGTGCACGGTTAAAAACTACAATGGACAAAAATTAGAAACAAAGCAGCTCACTTAAGCAGCTTTGAGAAAGAATAATTCATTGTTCGAAACGCGTTGCTGCTACTCACATCCATGTGAATCTCGTCTTGTTGTATTTTGTTTTATTATCCTTTAAATTTTGGACTTTTTTGGAAGTTGGATCATTTCCTTCTTTTCCATGTTTTTATGTGATGACTACACGGGAACTGTGCTTCCTCACACCACATGCCGTGACAGGTGAGCTGGTTTGTTTCTAATTTTAAAAACAAGGGAAATGCCTAGGACCCCTACCCACAAAGGGGGCCCCTGCTTCTGCAGCCCCTTTATGAATTGCACAGAGGGTGTACAGTGTAAGGTGGCAAGGGTTGTAGTCATGGCAATGAGCTGTAGTGTTCCCATACCCTGGCACCCCACAGATGAAATACAATGTCCCTTCTGCAATGTGTATAATGTGCGCAGCAAGACACTCACATTAGTGTGAGTGTCAGAGTCCCCTCGGCTTCTGTCACTCTGGCTCTATATCCAGGAGCTCCACAAACCATTCCAGATACAATGTCCTTTTTCAACAGTTCAACTTTACTTAACAGTAGGGTATCCATCACATACACAGCACAGTGTACAGAGTGGCATCTTTCTAACTTTCCCTGTCTTCCTAGCAATTTCTGCTCTTCCTGGACAATCTCTGTCCTGTCTTAGCAATTTCTCCTCTTCCCTGCCTTCCCGGCACCTTCTGTTTCTGCTGGTAATCCCTGCGAAGCTTCTGGCAATTACTGCCTCGCTTCTGGCAATCCCTGCCTCGCTTCTGGCAATCCCTGCCTCGTTTCTGGCAATCACTGCGTTTTCCTGGACAATCATTGTCCCTTTCCAGCAATCACTGCTCTTTTGGACAATCCCTGTCTTGTCCGTGCTTCAGGCCCATCAGCTTTCTACCGTTCCCCTGGTCCAGCTTCGAGTTATAGGGTAATGGGCTCGACATCTCCGCTGCCCCCTAGTCCCTGCTGTAAGCTTTGGATCCTCCTTGGATCGGTTCTGTCAAAGCTGGTGACCGCCTGCACGTCCCTCCCTGCCTTAGCAGCTTCACCCCCACGGCTGTCAGACTGTCTTCACTCACTGCTGCATCAGCTCTGCACTTCTTGCCCTAGGCAGGGCTGCCCAGGCTCTGCTCACTAACCAGGAAGTGTCTGTAGTGTACTTTATCCTATTGCTCTGCACTACACTACACTGATAAACTCCTCCCCATCTGGAAAACCCCTATTTTGGCTAAACCTAAGCTAATACTCCTATTCCCTTTCTCTAGTATGCCCCCTCTATTCTAATCACTATATTGTCTTATGCCAGTGATGGCAAACCTTTCTGAGACCGAGTGCCCAAACTACAACCTAAAACCCAATTATTTATGACAAAGTGCCAACATGTGCCAAATTCCCCATCATGATCCCCTTCATGTAGAAATATGCCCCATCATGATCCCCTTCATGCAGAAATATGCCCAATCATGATCCCCTTCATGCAGAAATATGCCCAATCATGATCCCCTTCATGCAGAAATATACCCATCATGATCCCCTTCATGCAGAAATATGCCCCATCATCACCATCACTCCCATCATTGGCCCCCTCCCCATCACTCCCATCATTGGCCCTTTCACCATCACTCCCATCATTGGCCCTCTCCCCATCACTCCCATCATTAGCCCTCTCCCCATCATTAGCCCTCTTCCCATCACTCCCATTATTGGCTCTCTCCCCATCACCGCCATCATTGGCCCTCACCCCATCATTGGCCCTCTCCCCATCATTGGCCCTCTCACCATCATTCCCATCATTGTCCCTCTCCCCATCACTCCCATCATTGGCCCTCTCCCCATCACTCCCATTATTGGCTCTCTCCCCATCACCGCCATCATTGGCCCTCACCCCATCATTGGCCCTCTCCCTATCATTGACACACACACCACAGCGGCCACACTCACCTCTCCGTGCGCCGGAAGCTTCCTTCCTCTCACACATTGAGCGGCGCGGCCGCAGCTGGATGACATCATCATTCAGCTCCGCGTGCCAGAGGTTCCTCATCACTATGCTATCGTCTATTCTATCCCTACTTCTATACATAGCACATATCAAATACATTCACATTACAGAACATAAACAATACAGCAACATTACATTAACTTTAGCAAACAACAAGGTGCCGCATGTGATACATGTGTGCAGTGTCCAAAGAAGAGGAGGCATGTGATGAACTCGGGCTCCTCCGTCCATACAGCTACAGTGAAAAATATAATACATCCTCTGTAGTCCCAAAGCGCGTCTCTCCCTCTGTGCCATCAGTGTCAGATTAAGTTGAGAGTGAGGGGGAAGTGCGTCTCACAGCACAGCAAAGTTCAGAGGGAGCTGGCTGCAGTCCTGTGTCCCCTCCTCATCATCATATAATCCCAAACGAATGCCCTGGGATCAGCACAAGTGAAGCAGCAAGACCTAGTAAGTATATGTGTTATATGTATCTGTGTGTGTACATGGGCAGTATACAGCGTGTGTCTGTACGTAGGTATATATTATGTACTTGTGTGTACATATAGAGAGTATATAGTGTGATTGTGTATCTGTGGTGTCTGTGCATATGTATATTAGGAGCGGCATTACGGGCAGGAAGACTAGACAGCTGCCTAGGACTCCCAGGAACCTAAGGGGCCCCTGCTGCGATGGAGCTTACAACCCAAATAACACTATTCAGTGCTTTGCTCAGGCGGAGAGGAGGCAGAGATGCCTGCTTCTGTTCTCCTGCAGTGCGAGTATTGCCCAGCGCTGTGCGGACTGCTGTTTTATACTTCCATAGTTATTGAATGGGCAGAAGCAGTCACGCGTGTGCTACTGACATTCTCTCATATTCTATCATCTATACTGTGTCCTGACAGCTGCTGCTCAGTGTCAGGATCCTACTGACTCCTGAGTCCTGACCACTGACGTAGTCCTGGCGTTGCACAGCAGTGCCTGTCAGCACATGGCATAGCAGCTGTTCTGCCACCTAGGAGAAGTGTTCCCATAGACGACACTACAGCACTGGTGGTCACTGGTAAGTTGTTTTTTTTTACTGCACCTCAACATCAGTCACACACTGCATAGCAACACACATCTCTAATGTAAAAAAAAAAAAGAAATAAAAAAAATCAAGCATAAAGTGGTATAAAAAAAAATTATACCTGCTGTCACTCTTCAGAATCCTGCACAGGCCGCTTTGTGGTGGACGCTGTCACCAGGAGTAATGACATCACTGTGATCTCTAGACACTGGACCATTGCAATCTGTTCAAGGGCTCGCCCACACTAGCGTATATTACATAGTAACATAGTAACATAGTTATTAAGGTTGAAGGGAGACTAAGTCCATCTAGTTCAATCCATATCTTATCCTAACTTGCCCTAACATGTTGATCCAGAGGAAGGCAAAAAAACCCATGTGGCAAACAGTAAGCTTCACATTGGGGAAAAACATTTCTTCCCGACTCCACATACGGCAATCAGACTAGCTCCCTGGATCAACGCAATATTAAGGAAACTAGTGTACATACCCTGTAATATTATACTTTTCAAGAAAGGCATCCAGTCCCTTCTTAAATTTTAGTAGGGAATCACTCATTACAACATCATATGGCAGAGAGTTCCATAGTCTCACTGCTCTTACAGTAAAGAATCCGCGTCTGTGATTATGCTTAAACCTTCTTACCTCCAGACGTAGAGGATGCCCCCTTGTCCCCGTCACAGGTCTAAGAGTAAAAAGATCATTAGAAAGGTCTTTGTACTGTCCCCACATATATTTATACATTGTAATAAGATCACCCCTAAGCCTTCGATTCTCCAAACTAAATAACCCCAAGTGTAATAACCTGTCTTGGTATTGCAGACCCCCCAGTTCCCTAATAACCGTGGTCGCTCTTCTCTACACCCGCTCCAGTTCAGCTAAGTCTTTCTTATACACCGGAGACCAGAACTGTACACAGTATTCTAAGTGTGGTCGCACTAGTGACTTATATAAAGGTAAAATTATGTTCTCATGTGCGAATTGCCTCTTCAGAGAAAAAGAGGACTTGAACTCTATAGCGCCACCTGTTGGTAGTAGCGATCCTACAAGTAACAATCGACCCTTTAACGAGTCTTATAATATGACTTAGGATTAAAGCCAAATCAGAATCTGAATTTGTAGACACAGTGTTTCGGGCTATTGGCCCTCGTCAGTGCAAAGTATGAGAACTGATTTGGCTAGATGAGAGGCTCTGGACTGGGTTCTAAGGGGTAAGGTTTCTCCTTATGGAGAGTGACATACCAGCTCTGGGTGGTCAAGGTAAGGAGGCTTATTCACCGTGCAATGCTCCTCTGGGAAAATAATATGCAAATTGCCTCTTCAGAGAAAAAGAGGACTTGAACTCTATAACTCTATAGCGCCACCTGTTGAAAGTAGCGATCCTACAAGTCACAATCAACCCTTTAACAAGTCTTGCAATATGACTTCATTCTTAGTTCTCCTCATGAGCATCTATGCCTCTTTTAATGCATCCCATTATTTTATTTGCCTTTGCAGCAGCTGCCTGACACTGGCCACGAAATGTGAGTTTGTCGTCCACCCATACATCCAGGTCTTTTTCAGTGACAGTTTTGCCCAGTGTTTTACAATTAAGCACATAATTATACATCTTGTTATACATATGTAAGAGAATCCAGCCAATTATTCTAATAACACTCGACTCAAATTCTCATTAGAGTTTAGGCAGAGTGTCAGTTCACTGTGACTCGATTTTCTTGCATAAGAGAATCATATCACAGGTGCGCAGACAATGGCAACATTTATTTCTCCATCTTCTCCATTGTATCTGTGTGCGTACATTGGACTGCACTTGGATAACATCTGAGTGCAGTCTGAGATCTTACATGTGTGAGCAGGTTGCAGGATGCAGTGACAGACAGGAGGCAGAGCAGGGGTTAACCATTTTACTTAACAGGGGAATACTCCACGCAGGGAGGCAACAGTTAAAGGGAGGACAAAAACAGTTCTGATGCAAAAAAAGATGTACAGAGTAGTGATGAGCGAACGTGCTTGCCACTACTTGGTACTCGCCTAAGAATCACTCGTACTCGGCGAGCACTGAGCATTTCCGGGATTACTCGGCGGGAACTCGGGTCTCCACCCAGCATTTTTGGCGGACTTTATAGACCCAATCACGGTGCAGGGATTGTCTGCCAGGCCATGAAATCCCGCAGCCATCTTTGTTGTGGTCGTGCAGTGATTGGCTGGCTGCACAGCATCATCAGGGGTATAAGGACCGGACGCCAGCCTGCTTGGCGCATTCAGCTCTGGATTGAGAGAGTGTAGGGAGAGAGGCTGCCTTGCTAGGGTCTGAATTGGGGATTTATTAGTTAGTGTGGGGTCTACCATCCTAAATACTTACATCCAGCTAAACCAACTCCCCCTCAGAGCGTGGGGCCCGGGGCGAACACCACCTCTGCCCCACTGGTAGCTATGCTACTGGCTTTACGTTTTTAATATTGAAAGTATATGAGAAGCTTTGTAATTTAATTTCAAGTATCCATACTGGAAAAATACAGATGATGCACGAACGACACACATATAAAACACTGATGACACTTGTACCGGTGTAACACATATGTGTTTTATATGGATGTGTGAAGGGAGCCTAACAGTGTTGTTGGTGGAATGTTTCAGGATTGGGAGCCCCACTTTGAATTTTGCCCAGTGCCCCAGTTTGTCTAAAACTGGCCCTAGTTTCAGCATCTGGTGTGACTTCCTTGTGCATCAATTACTGCATCTGCATCCTTTCAGCTGTTGCAGATTATTCCTGCACATCGGCTTGGAGGAATTTTAGCCCATTTCTCCCTACAAAACAGCTTCAACTCTATTAAGTTGGTGGGTTTTCTCCCATGAGTTGCTCACTTCAGGTCCTTCCATAAAACTTTTCAGATTACGGTTAGGACTAGTGATGATCGAATTTGTTTGGAAATCGATCGCCAAACATAAATTCGGCACGAATATGACACATTTGGATTCGTGATCGGAAACGTAAGCAAAATTTTATAAAATCGGAAAAAATTGGTGGCATTCGGTAAAAAGTGGGGGAAAATATTTGTGTTGCCACAAAAGTATTTTCAGCACTTTAGCAATGATAATGGTGGTGTATCATGAGCGTTTGGCACGTGTTTGACAAGGGGAGGAGGTTTGGAGAGCTCAGAGACGCCGCGTTCTTGTAATAAGTAATTTTATGTGTGCACTTTGCAGCTAGCCAATCATAGTGCAGGAAACATCCACATTGTCCCGACACTCTGGCTCCATATAAAGTGCGGATATGTTGTTTTAGCGCCATTTTGACACTGTGACAACGCAGAGAAGCTGCTCCTGATGCTGGCACTGTTAGCAGCAAAATTTTAGCTAGTTACCTAATGTCCAGTGTGGCTGTGAAATTGACCTTCCAGCATATTTTTTTGCCGTTACTGAGGTCCACAGACAAAGCCAACAGGGAACATGTCCTACAAGTGTGTTGTGCGCTGCTTCCATTGTGCTCCATGCAAGAGTATAGCATTCTAAATCTTTTTTTTTCACTAGCTAAATGTGAAACAGCATGCAGTTTCCCACCTTGTGATGTAATGCAGTGGTGATATCAAACTGTCTGCAGACCGAACGCACATTAAAAAAATATATAATTATTAGTGATGAGCGAGTATACTCGTTGCTCGGGTTTTTCTGAGCATGCTCGGGTGACCTCCGAGTATTTTGGCGTGCTCGGAGATTTCGTTTCTGTCGCCTCAGCTGCATGATTTGCGGCTGCTGCACAGCCTGAATACATGTGGGGATTGCCTGTTTGTTAGGGAATCTCCGTTGAAGCGCAGCAGCGCGAAACTGCCGTAGTCCGTACTCAACACATTTCTCCCGTGCCAATTTTTTTATTCCTGAATAAAGCCTTCTTCATTTGAACAGTGAGTGGCATCCTTCATTTCTTCACATGTGGATTTTCTATTTGTTTTGTTTCATGGATTGAGCACCCGTTCCAAGTGGGGTTTTTGGGGTTCTAGAGCATGTGTGTGATTTGACCTCTAAGAATCATGTCTGAGGTCGAGGTGGAGGTGGAGCAGCGGTGCGAAGTTCTTTTTTTTCTTTATTTGGACAAACTAAATCTCCGAGCACGTCAAAATACTCGGAGGACTCCCATGCATGCTCGGGAAAACCCAAGCAACGAGTATACTCGCTCATCACTACTAATAATTATTCTGTTGCAAAACGTTATACAGCCTGCCGTATCACACGTTGTCATTTTGTTGGGTTGAAATTAAGCTGTCTGCAGATCTCACGCACATAACCAAAAAATGTTTTTTCTGTTCTAAACATCATACAGTAGGGGACCTGACTTTCAAATTGTTTGTAGCATCTAGTATGTTATAGAGGTCTGATCTAGAGGCCACCAAAAAAAATATTCTGTTACTAACATCATACAGTAGGGGAGATCACACATTCAGATTGTTTGTAGCATCTAGTGTGTTATAGAGGTCTGATCCAGAGGCCACCAAAAAATTCTTCTGCTATTAATGTCATACAGTAAGGGACATCTGACTTTCAAATTGTTTGTAACATCTAGTGTGTTATAGAGGTCTGATCTAGAGGCCACCAAAAAATTCTTCTGTTACTAATGTCATACAGTAGGGGACATCTCACTTTCAAATTGCTTGTAGCATCTAGTGTGTTATCGAGGCCTGATCCAGAGGCCACAGAAAAATTCTTCTGTTACTATTGTCATCAGTAGGGGACATCTCACTTTCAAATTGTTTGTAGCATCTAGTGTGTTATAGAGGCCTGTTCCAGAGGCCCTCAAAAATTTCTTCTGTTACTGACGTCATTCAGTAGGGGATATCTGACTTTCAAATTATTTGTAGCATCTAGTGTGTTTTGGAGGCCTGATCCAGAGACCACAAAATATTCTTCTGTTACTAACGTCATACAGTAGGGGACATCTCACTTACAAACTGTTTGTAACATCTAGTATGTTATAGAGGCCTGATCAAGAAGCCACCAAAAATTCTTCTGTTACTAGCGTCATACAGTAGGGGACATCTCACTTTCAAATTGTTTGTAGCATATCTTCTTTGTCATACAGGCCTCATCCACACTCAAACAATTCTTTCTTCTGTGACTAACGTTATTCAGCACGCCATATTTTACCTTGTAATTTACTGCCGCTGAAATTAGGCTGTTTGCAGAGCTGCTACAGAATTAAAAATCTAATTTTTTGTTGCTAATACTGTACTGTGCTCCTACCACACTATCTGAGCAACATGACTTGGAAAAGGCGAGGCCATGGTAGAAGGGGAATTAGGCTTGTTGTTCAAGGTGTACGTGGGGTAGGTTGTAATGTTTGTGAAAGCACTAGTGAAGCAGCATCACATCCTATGCAAAGACAACTGACAACTTCTGTTACTGGACGGGCTACTCCACTACCTTTCTTTGGCAGACTCAGAGCGGTACACCTTATTGATGAGGCCTCTTCCTCCACCTCAACATCACACCCAGTACAGTCCACAGAGATGGCTCCCAAATTAGCCTTGTTTCCCCCCACGTCCCAACTCTCCAACCATACAACTGACTGCACAGAACCACAGATGTGTGAGTCTGAAAAGCTGTTCACACATTCTATGCCATGATCATCAGACATGTACTCATAAGTTTCACAGAGTCAAGAGGAGGAAATCTGCACCGATGCACAACACTTTTTAAATTGCATCTGGGACAGGACGAAGTAGGTTCCGAGCAGCATCCTGACCCTCATCATCAGACGTTAACCCCCATGTGGGAGGAGATCCTGATGAGACTCAGATATCTGAGGCTCAGGCAGACTGTACTGTGCTGTCAGGGTAGGAAGAGGAGGAGGGTGACTCCAAGGGTGAGGAATGTGATAACACAGAGGATAATGATGATGAGGTGTTAGATCCTAGTTGGCGTGAACATAGAGGCACACAGTTGAGTAGGTCATCTGAGGAGGAAGACGAGGAGGTTATGTTGCGCAGACACTTAGTGATGCAGCCACGATGAGAAATGCATCCTCAGCCACAACTGTGGCTGTGACCAGCAGTGTCCATGGGTCTGTAGCTCGCAGGAGTGGCAAGGGTTGCCTAGCCTGGGCCCTTTTTGACACTGAAAAGGATGAGCCAACTCACGTAATCTGCCAACTTTGTGTAGGGGTCCGGGTGGCAGGCTGGGGCGGAGGGTAGCGTGCTGTGGGTATTTAGGAGATGTGGCTGGTAGGCGGCGGAGGTGTGCTGTACTCACAGGAATGGGGGGTGACCCGCTTCTTGGCGTCGACAGGCACGAGACAGAGACAGGAGATGTATTCAACAGGTTTTTCTTTTATTGGCCACCCATATGACGACCAGCACAATGCATGACAAATATTGCACACTGTTCTCCACTTGCAGAACGGCCCGAGTACCTTCACTTATTTACTTCTTCAGCAGGTGTACTTCGTGGCTCTATCCACCGTGGCTGCCCTAGGCCAATCCACCACGGCGTTTCACCTTTCAAAGTCCACCGTACACCAGGCCCTCACAGGCCATTTCTACCTGTGACCAATGTGCTGTCGGGTCACCCCCCGTGACCGTTTTCTACAGTCAGAAAGTCTCTGAGGCATCTCCTCTGTGTGACAGACCCTGCTTCTTTGTGAGCTCCCCTTAGCTGACTGAAGCTTCTAGAAGCTTACCTCAGTATTTATTCAGCCAGTCCAGATAGCCCCACCCTCTGTCACCTGACAGTCACTTTCGCCCAATCAGAGTCACCTTGACCTCTGGCAGTTATGTAACCCTCATATGACAGTTACATAACCATTGCCATCGGTGCTCTCCAGTGACCTCTGATGGCGGACTGCCAAATGACACCTACTGTCAATCACTCTGTCTCCTATTACAGACAGAACCGTACCCAGCTCAACCTCCCAACATTTGCAAAGAAAACTGAGTCGAGGTAAAATGTGCAATAATTTGACTACTACATGTATGAACTTTCACATGCACAATCAACATGCTTTACTGTGGTAATCCCACTGCGCAAAAATGCAGACCTCAACAACCATCAGTCCCCCATCAATCGCATCTGCTGCTTCTTCCTACTCCTCTGTTACCGTGCCAACTATTGAGATGCAGGTCTTCGACCGCAGAACCTCGGGTTATTTACCCACTCCAGTCACGCTGACTGAGAGCCCACTGTCAGCTGAAATGGAAGCGGACATGCCTGCTGTTTTTGACTGATCTCAGAGAACGAGCACACCACAACTTTCTCGATTTACCATAACATCTACGCCTGCACCTCTTTCACGGTCCAGAAGTTTCTCTGATTCACCGTAATCCGCGCTCTCTCAGCACTACAGCCAGCCCACCCTACCGCAGTTGTGATCAAGTAACATATTGTTTCCTCCTATGCATGACAAAGCTAAGAGGTTGAACTCCACCATCTCCAACCTGTTGGCCACGGAAATGCTGCCTTTCCGCCTGGTATATACAGTCAGTATCCAAAAACTGATGGCTGTCGCAGTCCCCCAGTACCAATTGCCCAGTCACCATTATTTTTCTAAGAACGCTGTGCCTGCTCAACACCAGCATGTCACAGACAACATCACCCATTCCTTGACTAAATCTGTGTCTGCCAGGGTGCATTTCACCACTGACGCTTGGACGAGTAAGCATCTTGCTGACTGGCTAATGGGTGACTCTGGTGGCTGTGGGGGCCGGCGCTGCTCCACAAGTCTTGGAATCCCCAATATTTTGTGGAATAACCATGAATTTTAAAAACAGCTTTCATGCGTCTTGGCATACTTGCCACCAGTCTCTCACACTGCTTCTGGCTCAAACATTTAAGCAGTTCTTTGTTTGATTACATTCCAGAGGTTTTCAATGGCGTTCAAGTCTGGAGAATAGGCTGCCCATGACAGGAGTTTGATGTGGTGGTCTCTTAATTTTTTCCAGAGCTGTATATATCATTTTCCCACAGTCCTGAGGTCACAGAAGTTCAGCGGCTGCGAGAACAGCTTCACTGAATAGAGGTGATGTCACTGATGCTGCGCTCGCTCACAGCCTGACCCGCACTGAACTCTTGAGCGTGGGAAAATCAACTGACATTTTCCCACGCTCTAGAGGTCATCGCAGTTCAGGTAGTGAGGGAGCGCAGACTCATTAACGACACCGCTAGTCACTGAGTCTGCACTCCCAGCATCTCATTCATTCTCCAGTAGTTTGCAGCCAGTATGGTCGCATCTTAGCACCGTCCTGTTTGCAAACTGTATATTCACCAGATATGTATTACTGCATGGGACAGAACGACGGACAGGTATGGTATATTGTTGGTTTACTATTTTAAGTTTATTACAGAAGAATGAGGGCTTCAGGGAGTTAGCAGAGGTTGTAAGTATGGTTTAATTAAGAACAATAAAGGAGTCTGTGTGTTTATTTCAAATAAAGGATTTTTAATGGGTGTCTGAGTTTTATTCACTATTTGACTATATGGGATTAGTAATGAGGGCGTCTAATTGACGCATCTTCATTACTAACCTCGGAGCTTGATGTCACAAACGTGACATCAACACCCCAACTATTACCCCATATGCCACCGCCACCGCTTTTTACAGATGCGCCTTTTCTGAGGTGGCTGAGAGCTGGTGTTTTTAGCCGGGGGGGCCACTATCTATGGCCCCTTCCTAGGCTATAAATATCATCTCTCAGCTGTCTGCATATCTATTGCTGGCTATAAATTATAGAGAGACCTCACGTCATTTTTATACGGTACATGAAATAATCATTAATTAAATACATGTCCTTAATTTTGCACACACACTATACTAATTGTATTAGTCACTGACATATATATATATATATATATATATATGATAGATATATTATATATATATACTGTATATATATGTATAACATATATATATATATATATACTGCTCAAAAAAATAAAGGGAACACAAACAGCCTGTTGCAAATGGAATAGTGTTCCCTTTATTTTTTTTGAGCAGCATATTATATATATATTACATATATACAGTATATACACTACCGTTCAAAATTTTGGAGTCACCCAGACAATTGTGTTTTCCATGAAAACTCATACTTTTATTAATCAAGTGAGTTGTCAAATGAATTTAAAATCTAGTCCAGACACTGACAAGGTTCGAAAAAAGGATTTTTATTTGAAATAATAATTTTCTCCTTCAAACTTTGCTTTCATCAAAGAATGCTCCATTTGCAGCAATTACAGCATTGCAGACCTTTGGCATTCTAGCAGTTAATTTGCTGAACTAATCTGCAGAAATTTCACCCCATGCTTCCAGAAGCCCCTCCCACAAGCTGGTTTGGCTTGATGGGCACTTTTTTCATACCATACGGTCAAGCTGCTCGCACAACAGCTCAATGGGGTTGAGATCAGGTGACTGCGCTGGCCACTCCATTACAGATAGAATACCAGCTACCTGCTTCTTCCATAAATAGTTCTTGCATAATTTGGATGTGAAATTGGCTCCAATCAAGAGCTGTCCACAAGGCATGGTGTTGCAAAATGGAGTGATAGCCTTCCTTATTCAAAATCCCTTTTACCTTGTACAAATCTCCCACTTTACCAGCACCAAAGCAAGCCCAGACCATCACATTACCTCCACCATGCTTGACAGATAGCATCAGGCACTCGTCCAGCATGTTTTCAGTTGTTCTGTGTCTCACAAATGTTCTTCTGTATGATCCAAACACCTCAATCTTGGATTCGTCTGTCCATAACACTTTTTTCAATTTTCCGCTGTCCAATGTCTGTGTTCTTTTGCCCATAATAATCTTTTCCTTTTATTAGCCAGTCTCAGATATGGCTTTCTCTTTTCCATTCTGCCCTGAAGTACAGCATCCCGGAGTCGCCTCTTCACTGTAGACGTTGACACTGGCTTTTTGCATGTGCTATTTAATGAAGCTGCCAGTTGAAGACCTGTGAGCTGTCGATTTCTCAAACTGCAGACTCTAATGTACTTGTCTTGTTGATAAGTTGTGCAGCGGGGCCTCTCACTTCTCTTTCTACTCTGGTTAGAGCCTGTTTGTGCTTTCCTCTGAAGGGAGTAGTACAGACCGTTGTAGGAAATCTTCAGTTTCTTGACAATTTCTCGCATGTAATAGCCTTCATTTTTAAGAACAAGAATAGACTGTTGAGTTTCACATGAAAGTTCTTTTTTCTGGCCATTTTGAGAGTTTAATGGAACCAACAAATATAATGCTCAAGATTCTCAACTATCTCAAAGGAAGGTCAGGTTTATAGCTTCTCTAATCAGCCTGTTTTCAGCTGTGCTAACATACTTGCACAAGGGTTTTCATGGGTATTCTAACCATCCATTAGCCTTCTTACATAGTTAGCAAACACAAAGTACCATAAGGACACTGGAGTGATGGTTGTTGGAAATGGACCTCTATACACCAATGAAGATATTGGAGAAAACAAAAAGCAAAAAACACAAATATCCTGAACTAAAAAGTAAAAAATATACTGCAAATAATGCATAAAGGTAATAATAATAATAAGGGTATTTAGTAAACATAATTTTGATCAAAATAATGTACAAGCCATCCCGCCACGTCACGGCAACCCTTGTGGGACAGTCCCTACTCTAGTATTTAAAACCTTTTCACTTGCCAAGTGGCGTGAATGTGAATAAGGGTCGAGCGGCTGAACCACTAGTAACAGCTTAGGCCAGACTGGATGGCTTTCCCAGCTCAGAAAGAGGGCGGTCACACCCCTATATGCACTGAATGCACAATGAAATGAATAAAAAACAAATCTGAACTGAGAAAAGTAAGTTAATGTGTATGCACAATGTAAGTGCATGTTAACACATGACCATTAACCAGAGAAAACAAAAAGCAAAAAACACAAATATCCTGAACTAAAAAGTCAAAAATATACTGCAAATAATGCATAAAGGTAATGAAGATATTGCATTACAAACCAGATGTTTGCTGCTAGAATAGTCATTTACCACATTATCAATGTACAGAGTATATTTCTGAATCATTTAATGTTAGCTTCATTGGAAAAAACTGCTTTTCTTTCAAAAATAAGGAAATTTCTAAGTGACGCTAAACTTTTGAACGGTAGTGTATATTAATATATATTACATATATATTATATGATGTTTTCTAGCTGGAGAAAATAGCGCAATAGGCTCTTATCCGAGAAACAAATGATTGATATGATAGTATTGTACTCACCAGATTGAGCCACAAAACAGACTTGTAGAGATATCCGCTGCAGCAGATCCACCGTTCCACTCGTGACCAACCGAAGATAAAAAAAATGGGTAGATTGTGGATTTAATCTGTGCTGCTGAATGAATCAAGGTCCAAAACATGTAGCCATTCAATTGTAGATTTATTCAACGCGTTTCAAAGTACACGACACATTGTGGTGTTCCTAATGAAGAAGTCGTGTACTTTTAAACGCATTGAATAAATCCACAATTGAATGGCTCCATGTTTTGGACCTTGAATAATTCAGCAGCGCAGATTAAATCCACAATTCTACCCATTTTTTATATATGATATACATATATATATGTATATCACATGCATATGATATACATAGATATATGTATATCATATGCATATGATATACATATATATATAAATATATATGTATATATATATTTATATATATTCTATGTGTACTTATATTCTATATATGTGTGTATGTCACTGACATATATATATATATATATATATATGTGTATTCTATGTATATACATCTATTCTTTTGTAAGCTGTCAGTGTTATTTTACAGTAGCCGCACATGAATTGCCGGCTTTTCAAAGGACACCGATGCGTAAAAAATCGGACAGCATGGTGCAAGTGCTGTGCAATTTATTTCTCGCACCCATTGACTTGTATTGGCGAGTCTCGTCTGAGATGTTACCCATTGAATAACATTGGTCCCAGAGCAATCCGATTTTAATGATCTTAATGAGACACGCGTTCCAACAATGCAAAGCGAATCCCTACCAATAGGGCTCACCGCGATCAGGCAGTGTTAAAACTGATATGCCTTGGAGATCGCAGTCATACAGCAGAAGAGTTGTGAAGGACATCTCTCCAGACTGAGTTTGGTCAATGGTTGTCTCCACTGAACCAAGCAGTACAGTCCACCACTATTACAGTCCAAAGAAATCTCCTTTGTTCATGCCTGAAAAAAAAAATCATACTTTGATAGATCACTGTACTTTTCATATAAAATGGTCTCCTACTCAAGCCTGATTGTCATCCCATTGATTGAAAAACACAAAACTCTAATTGGATCTTCAAATTATCTGACTATTTTAAAAGTTCACATACCTTTGCCACTAACAGACGTGAAATTGAATAATTTTCCACAATAAAAAATGACGAAGTCTAATACTTTTTAACTAATTTGTTTGATTGGTTTCTTTTTATCTACCTTTAGGACTTGTGTGAAAGTCTGATATAGTTTTAATCACTTAGTGACGGAGCCAATTTTGACTTAACCCCTTCACCAGGGCCATTTTCCATATTTGCATTTCTATTTTTAGCTCCCCTTCTTCCCAGAGCCATAACATTTTTTATTTTTCCATCAATACGGCTATTTGAGGGCTTGTTTTTTGTGGACAAGTTGTACTTTTGAATGACACCATTGTTTTAACCATATAGTGTAAAGGAAAACAGGAAAAAAATTCAAAGAGCTGTGAAATTGCAAAAACAATGCAATTCCACAGTTGTTTTTTGCTTTTGTTTTTCACCATGTTCACCAAATGCTAAAACTGACCTAGCAATATGATTCGCCAGGTCATTATAAGTTCATAGATAGCAAACATGTATAGGTTGTTTTTTTATTTAATTAGTGAAAAAAAATTCAGTTTGTAAAAAATAAAAAATTGTGTCATATTCCAAGACCCGTAGCGTCTCCATTTTTCAGGATCTGTGGCTTTGTGAGGGCTTATTTGTTGCCCACCGATCTGACGTTTTTATTAATACCATTTTGGTGCAGAGTCGATGTTTTGATCCCCCGTTATTGCATTTTAATGCAGTATTGTGGCAATAAAAAAAATGTCATTCTGGCATTTTGACTTTTTTTCTCATTACACCATGTACCAATCAGATAATTTTTTTAGATATATTGGTAGATTGGGTGTTTCTGAATGCAGCAATACGAAATATGTGTATTTTGCTTGTTTTTTTTAAGTGCTTTATTTTGAATGGGGCAAAAGAGGGGTGATTTAAACTTTCATATTTAATTTTTTTATATTTTTAAAAACTTTTTTATTTCTTTTTACCTGCCGATCATCCAATTGCCTGTGCTACACAGAGCAGGGCAATCTGGCTATGACAACCACAGGGGTCTCCTGCAGACCCCGGATTGTCATGTCAACCCATAAGCGGTCATTTGACACGGGCGTTGATGGATGCGATTAATGATGCGTTTGTGGCGCAATCATGTTAAATGCTGCTGTCAGAGATTGACAGCGGCATTTAACCCCTTCCTGACATTGGACGTACTATTCTGTCCATGTGCCCTGGGACTTAATGCCCATGGACAGAAGAGTACGTCATCATCGATCAGCTGCGCTCACGGGGGGTGCGCGGCTGGGTGTCAGCTGATTATCACAGTTGACATCCGGCACTATGTGCCAGGAGCAGTCACGGACCGCTCACGGCACATTAACCCCCAGCACACTGCGATCAAACATGATCGCTCTGTTCCGGTGGCATAGGAAAGCATTGTGCAGGGAAAGCGATGTGATCGCGTTGTTCTGAGGGGTTCCTCCGTGCAGGCCCCTGGATCCAAGATGGCCGCAGGGTCCCTCAGGGTCAAGCAGGGAGGTGGCTTCTCAGTGCCTGCTGATAACAGGTGCTGAGGAGCCACCTGCACTGCCTGTCAGATCGCTGATCTGACACAGTGCTGTGCAAAGTGTCAAATCAGCGATCTGACTTTGCACAGTAATGTCCCACCCTGGGACAATGTCTAAAAGTAAAAAAAAAAAATTAAGATATGTAAAAATAATTTAAAAAAAATTCCTAACAAAAGAAAAAAAAAATATTCCCCAATAAATTCATTTCTTTATGTAAATAAAAAAAAATAAAAGTACACATATCACGTATTGCCGTGTCCATAACGACCCGCCCTATAAACCTGTCCCACTAGTTAACACCTTTAGTGAACCCCTTAAAAAAAGGCAAAAAACAATGCTTTATCATCATACTGCCGAACAAAAAGTGCAATAAAAAAATAAAAAAGTTATAGCTCGCAGAATAAAGCGATGCAAAAATAAAATTTATATAAAATTGTTTTTATTTTATAAAAGGGCCAAAACATAAAAAAATATATAAATGAGGTATCGCTGTAATCGTACTGCCCCAAAGAATAAAACCACTTAATCGATTTTACCACACGCGAAACGGTGTAAACGCCCCCCCAAAAAAAAAGAAATTCATGAAATGTTGTTTTTTGTTCATTCTGCCTCCCAAAAATCGTAATAAAAGCGATCAAAAAATGTCATGTGCCCGAAAATGATACCAATAAAAACGTCAACTCGTCCCGCAAAAAATAAGACCTCACATGACTCTGTGTGTCAAAATACTGCAAATATGGAAATGCCAAAATATAGAAAAATTATAGCTCTCAAAATGTGGTGATGCAAAAACTATTTTTACAATAACAAGCGCCTTTTAGAGTGTGACAGCTGCCAAACATAAAAACCCGCTATAAATAGTAAATCAAACCCCCCTTTATCACCCCCTTAGTTAGGGAAAAATAATAAAATTAAAAAATGTATTTATTTCCATTTTCCCATTAGGGTTAGGCTTAGGGATAGAGCTAGGGTTAGTTCTAGGGTTAGGATTGGGATTAGGGTTAGGGGTGTGTTGGGGTTAGGGTGTTGGATTTACAATTGGGGGGTTTCCACTGTTTAGGCCTCTCCAAATCAAGTGCTCTCCAAATGCGACATGGCGTCTGATCTCAAATCCAGCCAATTCTGCAGTGGAAAAGTCAAACGGTGCTCCTTCTCTTCCGAGCTCTGCCATGCGCCAAAACAGTGGTTTACCCTCACATATGGGGTATCAGCGTACTCAGGACAAATTGCACAATAACTTTTGGGGTCCAATTTCTCCTATTACCCTTGGAAAAATAAATAAAATTGGACCTGAAATATTTTTTTTGTGAAAAATAGTTAAATGTTCATATTTTTTAAAACATTCTAAAAATTCCTGTGAAGCACCTGAAGGGTTAATAAACTTCTTGAATGTGGTTTTTAACACCTTGAGGGGTGCAGTTTTTAGAATGGTGTCACTTTTGGGTATTTTCTATCATATAGACCCCTCAAAGTGACTTCAAATGTGATGTTGTCCCCCCAAAAAAATGGTGTTGTAAAAATGAGAAATCGCTGGTCAACTTTTTACCCTTATAACTTCCTAACAAAAAAATGTTTCCAAAATTCTGCTGATGTAAAGTATACATGTGGAAACGTTACTTATTAATTATTTTGTGTGCCATATCTCTGTGATTTAAGGGAATGGAAATTCAAAGTTAAAAAATTACGAAAATTTTCAAAATTTTCGCCAAATTTCCGTTTTTTTCACAAATAAACACAAGTCATATCAAAGAAATGTTACCACTAACATGAAGTGCAATATGTCATGAGAAAACATTTTCAGTATCACCAGGATCCATAGAAGCATTTCAGAGTTATTACCTCATAAAGGGACAGTGGTCAGGATTGTAAAAATTGGCCCGGTCATTAACGTGCAAACCTCCCTTGGGGGTAAAGTGGTTAACATGTTAACAGTCACGGGTGGATCATGATTCCCCCCATGGCTGTTATGGGTAGCTCTGGATGCCACACTAAAGAGGGAGACACGACATGCGCCATACATATACAGCACATGTTGTGAAGGGGTTACTGACAGGCCAAATTTTAAAAATTTGACTAGTGTCACTTTATGTGACAATAACTCTACAACTCTTCAACGTATCCCAGTGATTCTCAGACTGTTTCTTCATGACATGTTGTACTTAATGTTAATTGTAAATTTTGGTCGATATGATTTGCATTTATTAATGAAAATATCGAAACATTTTACAAAAAAAATTGAAAAATTAACAATTTGCAAACTAGAAATTTTTATGCCATTAGCAATTAAACACAAAATAATTAATAAATAACATTTCTCATGTCTATTTTACAATGACATAATTTTTTGAGCATAATTTTTTTGTTAGGATATTAGAGGGGTTAAAAGTTCAGCAGCAATTTCTAATTTTTCAACAAATTTACAAAACTTGTTTCTTTAGGGACCTATTTAGATTTAAATGGGCTTTGAGGAACCTATATATTGGAAACTCCCCAAAAGTGATGCCATTTTAAAAACCGAACCCATCAAATACTTCAAAACTGGTGTCGGGAAATTTTTTAACCCTTCAGTTGCTACACAGGAATTAATGCAAATGAATCAAAAAAATACAAAAAAATACTTCTAAAATCTTGCTTTAGCCCCAATTTTTTAACTTTTTCAAGAGGCAGCACCAAAAAGAGGACCCCACAGTATGTTACCCACATTCTTATTGAGTGCAGTGATACCCTTACATGTAGTCAAAAAGTTCTGTTTGGCAAACGGCAGGACTTGGAACGGAAATAGCTACAGTGCCTACAAGTAGTATTCAACCCCCTGCAGATTTAGCAGGTTTGATAAGATGCAAATAGGTTAGAGCCTTCAAACTTCACACAAGAGCAGGATTTATTAACAGATGCATAAATCTTACAAACCAAAAAGTTATGTTGCTCAGTTAAATTTTAATAAATTTTAAACATAAAAGTGTGGGTCAATTATTATTCAACCCCTAGGTTTAATATTTTGTGGAATAACCCTTGTTTGCAATTACAGCTAATAATCGTCTTTTATAAGACCTTATCAGGCCGGCACAGGTCTCTGGAGTTATCTTGGCCCACTCCTCCATGCAGATCTTCTCCAAGTTATCTAGGTTCTTTGGGTGTCTCATGTGGACTTTAATCTTGAGCTCCTTCCACAAGTTTTCAATTGGGTTAAGGTCAGGAGACTGACTAGGCCACTCCAACACCTTGATTTTTTCCCTCTTGAACTAGGCCTTGGTTTTCTTGGCTGTGTGCTTTGGGTCGTTGTCTTGTTGGAAGATGAAATGACGACCCATCTTAAGATCCTTGATGGAGGAGCGGAGGTTCTTGGCCAAAATCTCCAGGTAGGCCGTGCTATCCATCTTCCCATGGATGCGGACCAGATGGCCAGGCCCCTTGGCTGAGAAACAGCCCCACAGCATGATGCTGCCACCACCATGCTTGACTGTAGGGATGGTATTCTTGGGGTCGTATGCAGTGCCATCCAGTCTCCAAACGTCACGTGTGTGGTTGGCATCAAAGATCTCGATCTTGGTCTCATCAGACCAGAGAACCTTGAACCAGTCTGTCTCAGAGTCCTCCAAGTGATCATGAGCAAACTGTAGACGAGCCTTGACATGACGCTTTGAAAGTAAAGGTACTTTACGGGCTCGTCTGGAACGGAGACCATTGCGGTGGAGTACGTTACTTATGGTATTGACTGAAACCAATGTCCCCACTGCCATGAGATCTTCCCGGAGCTCCTTCCTTGTTGTCCTTGGGTTAGCCTTGACTCTTCGGACAAGCCTGGCCTTGGCACGGGAGGAAACTTTCAAAGGCTGTCCAGGCCATGGAAGGCTAACAGTAGTTCCATAAGCCTTCCACTTCCGGATGATGCTCCCAACAGTGGAGACAGGTAGGCCCAACTCCTTGGAAAGGGTTTTGTACCCCTTGCCAGCCTTGTGACCCTCCACGATCTTGTCTCTGATGGCCTTGGAATGCTCCTTTGTCTTTCCCATGTTGACCATGTATGAGTGCTGTTCACAAGTTTGGGGAGGGTCTTAAATAGTCAGAAAAGGCTGGAAAAAGAGATAATTAATCCAAACATGTGAAGCTCATTGTTCTTTGTGCCTGAAATACTTCTTAATACTTTAGGGGAACCAAACAGAATTCTGGTGGTTTGAGGGGTTGAATAATAAATGACCCTCTGAATAAACTTTTCACAATTTAAAAAAAAATTAAACAAAGAAATAACATTCTTTTTTGCTGCAGTGCATTTCACACTTCCAGGCTGATCTACAGTCCAAATGTCACAATGCCAAGTTAATTCCGAATGTGTAAACCTGCTAAATCTGCAGGGGGTTGAATACTACTTGTAGGCACTGTATATTTGAATTTTGAAATACAAATTTGGCTGAAATAAATTGTGGAGACCATGTCACATTTGACCCTATTTTGGAACCTACACCCCTAAAGGATCTTTTCCAGGGGTATAGTGAGTATTTTGAACCTTCTTTTAATACACAGAATTTGATAACATTTGGATATCATATTGAAAAAGTTCATTTTTTTTTCACAAAATCTTGCTTAAGCCACAAATTTCTCACTTTTGCAAGAGAAAACACCAAAAAGTGGGCCCACAGTTTGTTACCCACTTTCTTACCCCACATGTAGTCAAAAAATTCTGTTTGGACAAACAATAGGATTCAGAACAGAAGGGGCACAATTTGAATTTTGGAACACAAATTTGGCTTTATTTGGAATAGATTGTCATATTTGCAGCGCTTGTGTGGTTCAACAGCAACAGAAAACACCCATAAATGTCTTTTTTGTAAATTATACCCTGTAAAGTAGTTTGATAGCACCATTTTTTGCAGGTGATGCCACACAAGTATGAAAATGTACAATTTGCATTTGCTTTTTATCTGTCACTTTCATGAATCTTTTTTGTACACACCTCAAATTTTATTACACTAGTTTTTGTAGTAATTGTCGGTGTACATGTGGTACCCTTGGAGAAGAAATGTCGTCATTAGTTCCCAGACAATTTTACCTGGGATGCCTCTGGGGCAGTTTGGTGGGTTAATTTGATGGTCGCTACCTTCGTAAATTGGAAAGGTGCATGTGTACCCTGTTGTGCTCTAACACATTTTGTTCAATTTTATACCATATTTGGGTCTCTTGGAGGGGATAAATTGGTGGATGACAGATTGCCCTTGAAACTCATGAGGGACTTGTCGACTGCAACATTTTGCTCATGGGCATATGAAATTATAAATTTAAAAATGAATCTTGTAGGAGGGAAATTAGGGATCTCAATTTGTTTAGGTAATCATAGTTGGGATCATTTCTTGGGGGGACTTGGGAATTGTCATTAAAATGAAGGAATCTCATTAGAGCTTCAGAAGAGGCACGGATCATGACAGCTGTAAATACAGGGCTATTGTGGACAGATTCTGTTGCCCAGTAGGAACAGAACATGGATTTTTTTTTCTTTACTAAACCCATGTTGAGGGTAAGGCCCAATTGTTTTTTTATTTCAGAGTCATTTGTGGGGATCCATGAAAGGGAATGAAAGGTAGTGCGGTTTTTATGAAATATTTTGTTGGGCATATACATTTATTTGGTGGGCAATTCATTGTAGGACTTCTGGGCTAACAAAAATTTGGAAAAATTCAAAGAAGGTAAAATTGTTGACATCTAATTTTATTCCGGGATGGATGAAAAAGGGGGAATTGGAGGGAATTTGAGGGGAAAATGCATTTTCACGATACCATAATGGAGGGGAGAGTGCAGAATTTGGTCCTACTTTTCATGACGATTCAGCAGTGATGACTGACTACAGTATCATCGGGCTGTGGGATCCCATGGAGAAAGAGTAGTCATCATTGTCTGAAAACTGATTTGGTTTCACTGTCGGAGCAAAACAAGGAGTACACCTGCTACACCGTGAATATTCTAAGGGCCATTATTTTATTTTATACGAATGGCTGACAAAAAAAATCTAACCTAATCTAACACTACAAAGCCTAAACTTATCTAACATTAGTAAACCTAACAAAACAGTAGTCATTTTTCTTTTACTTTTGAGGAAACCCTAAAGCGTAACCCTAACTCTAAAACCTAACCCTAAAACTTAAAGCATAAGCTTAACCCTAAAGCCGATGCATAACCCTAAAGCATAACCCTAACTCTAGCTAAAGGCAAAGAAAGAATGAAATAATTATAAAATAAAAAAAATTTAGTCTGGCTAGAAGAATGTCAAATATTGGGCTTTTGATCACTGTGATAGGGTCTACCACAGTAATCAAAATTCATAATAGGAATAATCGCTGCTGTTGCCGGGTGCTGGCTGGCAGATCTCAGCAGGTGCACTGTGCATGCACCTGCCATTTTGCTTCAGGAACAGGAGGAATAGGGCTGGGGGATGGTGGATCTGGTACTAAGGTACCTTGGAGTGCCTGGGGACATCTTTTTTTTTTCCTTTGACATATTAGAGGAGAGAGAAATTATTTTTAAATAGGACTTCACTTTTTTTTAACTTGATGGCTGTTATTAGTTTAATAATGATGATCACTTGTTTGGGACAAAAAAAACCTGGCCCTGATCGTGTTCTCCAAGTGTCTCAACTATCCCCTGTAGCTGAAACCTCATAGATTTTTCTGAAGCTGAGGGGTGTTTTTCACTTATTTCTCAGTGCCGTTAAAAAGCGGTGCTGAGGAATAAGGCCCCTTAATTGTCATTGATTAAAAGGCACATCGGCGGTTGTTTAGGGGCTAAGGCAAATAAATGCAGAAATATGGAAAATTTTGAAGAGTTCACAAATTTTCAAGCTATACTGAATGTGTAGAAACTAAAAAACCTCTTTAATACCTATGTTTTAATTACCAACTGAAAACTTTTTAGTTTCAATTTAAAAATATTCTAATTTGGTAATAAATGCTCTGGACTTCTAAGCCAACGTGCACCTACCATTTTTTTGCAGGATGGTGCTCTCCGTAAACCTCCTGAAAAGTGCTAAACACTAAAAAGAATTAACAAATTTACTGCAATGTAAAAACAACTTGCTGTGCATTTGTTCAAGGGGTTGGCCATTACTAGGACAACCCCTTCTTAAACTAAATATTTGGCCCCTATAAAATAATAAAGCTTATATTTACCTCCCGTGGAGACATGGTTCCTATGGTGTCAGCACTCTCTCTCCTTGGGACTATGATGCAGTGTTGTGACACGTGATGCCCAATCAGCGCTGGCGACACTGTCTCCACCTTCAGACAAACTGAACAAGAAAAGGAAGCCTTGTTCTTGTAGTGGACAAGCCCTTTAAGTCTTAAACCCTTTAAGTCTTTTGAGCTTCTTTTAACTGCTTCAGGCTTGGAAACCTGAAAATCAATTAAAAGAGGTGACCATCCTTCAGGGGGCTTCCAATAAGCTGTATGCCGTTATGGTGCACAATACATTGTACGGGTGTGAATGGCACCTCACGCAAGCCTTATCCATGAGCATCTATAATACATGCCCCTGCATATGGATACTAGGCATATGGTTGTCCATCAGTACTTTTCCCCCATGCTGCCTCCGCCTGTTATCTGCACTTTGCAGTATATTGGCATTGTGAGCAGGTATCGGTAAGTATGGCTATGTTTTCTGTGATGTTTTTTGGATTAGGTGTACTTTTTTCGTGAAATGCTGTTAGGATGCACTAGCAAATGAAGTCACTAGGTTTGATATGCAAATTGCCTCTTCAGAGAGGAAGAGAATTTGAACTGTATAGCGCCACCTGTTGGAAGTAGCGATTCTACAAGTCATTATCAACCTTTTAATGAGTCTTGCGATTGATTTAGGATAAAAGCCAAATCTGAATCTCAATTTGCAGGCACAGTGTTTTCGGCTATTGGCACTTGTCAGTGCAAAGCATGAGAACTGATTTGGCTAGGTGAGAGACTCTGGACCAAGGTTTAAGGGGTAACATTTCTCCTTCTGGAGAGTGACATACCAGCTCTGGCATGCCAAGGTAATGAGAAACGTTACCCCTTAGACCTCAGTCCAGAATTTCTCACCTAGCCTTTATAGAATCAGATCCCCATCACAGTTGAGTACAAGTGGAGGAAAACTCAGTGTTATCAAAATTCCACAAACTAAAGTTAAAAAAAAGTCCATCCCTGTCATACCGAGGGAATTCCTCAGTTCCGTTAATGATATGTATTTGGAATTTTTCTTATAATTTATGTTGCCATTGTTTTGTTTTTCTCTTGTGATAGGTCCTCTTTAGATTAATTACCTGCAATACTACAGAGATGTCTCGGATGTGGATTGAGCCAGTAGTTGCAGGGGCTCAGGTTGCGAGCTCCTTCTATGACACGGCACTGCTTATGGTAGTAAGGAATTATTACAACACATCCATCAACAGCCAAGAGGTTCCATCCAACTTTAGTAGAGATGACATGTTACAGAAAGCCATCTTGAACTTCTACATGATTTATAACCTAATCATAGGATTAACGCCTCTTCTGTCTGCCTATCTCTTAGCAAAAATTGGAGACAGGACAAGCAGGAAAGTCACTATATGTGTGCCATTGCTCGGATACCTCCTCTCAAGAATGTTTTTGTTGTTTGTCATCATCTGGGAATGGCCAGTGGAAGTGATGTTTGGATCTGCAGCACTGAATGGTTTAACAGGCTGGTTCACAACCTATTGGTCCGGTGTTATGGCTTGGGCTTCTTCATGTTCTTCTGAAAGAAGACGATCTCTTAAACTGATTATTATTGAAATGGTGTATGGATTAGCAGGATTTGTAGGTAGCTTAGTATCAGGATATTTATTTGTGTTTTTACATATAACGAGCCATCAAGGAACTATTCTTATGTTCTGTAGCATTGGTGGCTACGCATTTTGTATCCTATACTGCATTTTTGTTATGAGGACACCAGAAGATTATAATTCAGAGGCCACCAGAGTTTTAAAAGCCTCTAGAAATAGAACTGTACAAGAGGACAAGACGGAAAATTCAGTTCTTAAAACACCATCGAAGCACATTCTTATTACATTGTTTGTCAGTGCAATACTTTTTAATGTTGCTTCTGCGGCAACTAATGATATAATCAATGTGTTTGTACTAAAGAAGCCTCTAAATTGGGGTCCCGTAGAAGTTGGCTACGGCAATGCCGCTGCTTACATGACCTACATCACCAGCTTTCTAGGAGTTCTTATTTTTTCGCGATTTACAGGCGATTTGGGATTAATTACTATTGGAATCATTTCGTTTGGTTCTGGACTTATAATCATGGGCTTTGTGCGCTCAACATATATGTATTATATTGGTAAGTATTTATCATTGAACAGAGCAACAATTCACACAAACAGATATTCAGATATAAGCTAGAGTAAGGCTGTGGGCCCACGTAGCATTTTAAAACGCTCACTAAAAACCGGACTCCTTCCCAGAAATCGCGCGTTTTTTTCCGCGCGATTTCACCGCGATTATGATCGCGATTTTGTCGCGATTTTCGCGTGCGATATTCAACACTTTCCAAGCAATTTGAAGCATCGCTTGGAAAGTGATTGACAGGTTGGTCACACTCGTCAAACATAGTGTTTGACAAGTGTGACCAGGTTTTTATTATTGAGGCCGCCTATGCGGCATCAATAGTAAAAGATAGGATGTTAAAAATGCTAAAAAAAATAAAAAAATCGGGGTATATTTACCTTCCGGCGTCCCGCGCTGCATTCCCGGGCCTCAGCGTTCCCAGTAATGCCTTGCGAGACCTGTGATGACGTAGTCTCGCGTTGCTATAGCGATCTCGCGAGACCGCTAGAGTCACGCGAGACTACGTCATCACAGGGCCTTGCCGCAAGGCATTACTGGGAACGCTAGGCCGGGAATGTAGCGCGGGACATCGGAAGGTAAATATACCCCGATTTTTTATTTTTTATTCTTTTTTTTACAGGGGTATGGTACCCAGGGCCTGGAGGACAGTCTCCTCTCCTCCACACCGTGGGTACCAACCGCACATGAGACGCTTAACTTCCCGCATGGTGGGCATAGCCACATGCGGGAAGTCAGCGATTCTCATGGATTCCTATGGGTGCGGAATCGCAATTCTTTGCAATTCCGCACAAAAGAATGAGCATGCTGCGATTTTTTCCGCAATGCGATTCCGCCGCGGAAAAAAGCGCAGCATTAGCACAGCATGTGCGGAATGCCATAGGAATGCATGGGGGCGTTCTGTACAAGATTTTTAAGCGTTTTCGCGCCGAAAATCGCGGCAAAAACGCTTAAAAATCGCTACGTGGGCACATAGCCTAATAAGAGGACCTGCATAACATTATTGGAAATTGTGCATATGAAATTTTTGGCTATGTTCACATGTTGCATTTTTTCTGCATTTTTTTCAGCAGCCAAAAACAACTCTCTTTGCAGTAAAAAACATTCAAATTGCCTGTTTTTCATAGTTTCTACAGCATTTTTACTACTTTTTTTGCTGCGTCTTTTGGTGTGGATTGTTTGTGTGATTTGTCTGCAATACATGTTTAATAACGCTAGTTTTATCCATCAAAAATGCTGCAAAAAGTTGCATTTTTGCACTCATTACTTTCTATGGGTGAAAAAAAAGCTGCAAAAACACTGAAAGAATTGAGATGCAGTAGATTTCCAAAACTCTGTAATTTTCCAATTCCGTCAAGGAAAAAAAAATGAGCATAAGATTTCTGAAATTTCATAGCTTTTGCTGGTACTGTAAGAAGCAACTCTTAATTTGCATAACAAGCTGCAAGAAAATTAAGCAAAAATGCAATGTGTGAACATAACCTTTTCTACACTTTTGCTTTATTTTTCCAGATAGCAAGATGTTAGCTATGTTCCATGAACGTTCCATGCATGACTTTATATCCTAAATTATTTATGGACAAGAGTTTACTGTACTTTCCTTTAATTGAATATTTAATAATAATTTGAATAATGACATTTTTGCTCAGCTGAAAATTAGGAAAATAAATGCTGCACTATTCTTCTCAATTATTTTTGCACTGATGTATATTTTTTTATATACTTCTCAGCTCGACTAGTGATGATATTTTCATTAATCCCTACACCAACCATCAGATCAATGATATCGAAGCAAGTTGAAGGCTCCTCATATGGTAAGATGTCACAGTCCTAAACATGAACACTATAATGCAGGCAAAACACATACATTTTAGTCCATTAACCCCTTTACCCCCAAGGGTGGTTTGCATGTTAATGACCGGGCCAAGTTTTATAAATCTGACCACTGTCCCTTTATGAGGTAATAACTCTGGAATGCTTCCATGGATAATGGTGATTCTGACAATGTTTTCTCGTGACATATTGTACTTCATGTTAGTGGTAAAATTTCATTCATATAACTTGCGTTTATTTGTTAGAAAAACGGAAATGTCGCGAAAATTTTGAAAATTTCGCAATTTTCCAACTTTGAATTTTTATGCCCTTAAATCACAGAGATATGGCACACAAAAAACTTAATAAGTAACATTTCCCACATGTTTACTTTACATCAGCACAATTTTGGAACCAACTTTTTTTGGTTAGGAAGTTATAAGGGTTAAAAGTTGACCAGCGATTTCTCATGTTTACAACACCATTTTATTTTTAGGGACCGCATCACATTTGAAGTCACTTTGAGGGGTCTATATGATAGAAAATACACAAAAGTGACACCATTCTAAAAACTGCACCCCTGACGGTACTTAAAACCACATTCAAGAACTTTATTAACCCTTCAGGTGCTTCACAGGAATTTTCTGAGTGTTTTAAAAAAATGAACATTTAACTTTTTTTCACAAAAAAATTACTTCAAGTCCAATTTTTTTTATTTTACCAAGGGTAACAGGAGAAATTGGACTGCAAAAGTTATTGTGCAATTTGTCCTGAGTACGCTGATATGTGAGGGGGAACCACTGTTTCGGCGCATGGCAGAGCTCAGAAGGGAAGGAGCGCCGTTTGACTTTTTCAATGTAAAATCGGCTGGAATTGAGATTGGACACCATATTGCATTTGGAGAGCCCCTGATGTGCCTAAACAGTGGAAACCCCCCACAAATGACACTATTTTGGAAACTAGACCCCCCAAGGAACTTATCTAGATGTGTAGTGAGAACTTTGAGACCCCAAGAGCTTCACAGAAGTTTATAACGTACAGCAGTAAAATTAAAAAATCATTTTTTCCACAAAAATGATCTTTTCACCCCTAATTTTTATTTTCCCAAGGACCCCTAAAGTTATTGTGCAATTTGTCCTGAGTACGCTGATATCCCATATGTGGGGGTAAAACACTGTTTGGGCGCATGGCAGAGCTCAGAAAGGAAGGAGCGCCGTTTGACGCAAAATTGGCTGGAATTGAGATTGGACACCATGTCATGTTTGGAGAGGCCTTGATGTGCCTAAACAATGGAAAACCCCTACAAGTGACCCCATTTTTGAAACTAGACCCCCCCAAGGAACTTATCTAGATATTTAGTGAGAACTTTTAACCCCCAAGGGCTTCACAGAAGTTTATAACGTACAGCCGTAAAATTAAAAAATCATATTTTTTCCACAAAAATGATCTTTTAGTCCCCAATTTTTTATTTTCACAAGGTAACATGAGAAATTAGACTGCAAATGTTATTGTCCAATTTGTCCTGAGTTCGCTGATACCTCATATGTGGGAGAAAACTACTGTATGGGCACACGTCGGGGCTCGGAAGGGAAGTAGTAAAGTTTTGGAATGCAGACTTTGATGGAATGGTCTGCGGATGTCATGTTGCATTTGGAGAGCCCCTGACGTGCCTAAACTGTGGAAACCCCCACAAGTGACCCCATTTTGGAAACTAGACCCCCCCAAGGAACTTATCTAGATGTGTGGTGAGCACTTTGATCCCCCAAGTGCTTCACAGAAGTTTATAACGCCGGGGCGTGAAAATTAAAAATCACATTTTTTCCACAAACATGATCTTTCAGTCCCCAATTTTTTTTATTTTCCCAAGGGTAACAGGAGAAATTGGACCCCAAATGTTGTTGTCCAATTTGTCCTGAGTACGCTGATACCCCATATGTGGGAGAAAACTACTGTATTGGCACATCTCAGGGCTCGGAAGGGAAGTAGTGACGTTTTGGAATGCAGACTTTGATGGAATGGTCTGCGTGTCATGGTTCACTGGGTTTGCAGGTTAGGTGGTTTAAGAGTTAATGTGGAGGGCCTCTCTTTGGGATCTTGGGAGGGTTCTTATAGCCATTCTCTGTCATTTATACTCTGAGCTGATTGTGGCTGACCCTGTTCTGCCTGTGCTTCGTGCCTATCTTTGTATGTCTGCTTGGATTTTGATCTGGTCTCGTCCCTGTTAAAGTCCTCCATCTGCTGATTCTGTACCTTGACACCCTCTCTGTGCATGACCTTTTGGCTATGTTTTGATCTCCTTTTGGTTGTCCCTGCTGTACCTCGCCGCCCGCTCTGTGTATGACCTTTGGCTATGTCCTGACCTCCCTCTGGCTGTCCCTGCTGTACCTCACCGCCCTCTCTTTGTATGAAAATATTGCTTTGCTGCATTGTCTACTGTTTCTTCCTCTTCACTGCTGCATTTCTGTGCTGCTGTCGGCTCCCAGTGGGGCTTTGCTGTAGCTCCGCCCCTTTCTCTGATACGCTGTCACGTGACCGCTGGTCCTGCTGGTGATGAGTGTTTCACAGCAACTCAGATCTCTTCAGGTCCCAACTCCAGGCTGCTCATACTCACGTTAGACACAGAATCCTCGACCCCTTGTAGCTGCGGGTAAGTGTCCTCAGTATTTCCCTGTCTAGGTCCTCAATAGCCGGGGTAGTGGTTACCAGAGGTCCACACCTTACACTGCGGGTGTCATGTCACATTTCGAGAGCCCCTGATATGCCTAAACTGTGGAAACTCACCACAAGCGACCCCATTTTGGAAACTAGAGCCCCGAGAAATTATCTAGATGTGTGGTGAGCACTTTGAACCCCCAAGTGCTTGACAGATATTTATAACGTAGAGCCAAAAAAATAAAAAAATTGTATTCTTTTCCACAAAAATGATATTTTTGCCCCCAATTTTTTATTTTTCCAAGGGTAACACGAGAAATTGGACCCCAAAAGTTGTTGTGAAATTTGTCTTGAGTGCGCTGATACCCCATAGGTAAACCTCTGTTTGGGCGCATGACAGAGCTTGGAAGGGAACAAGCACTGTTTGACTTTTTCAATGTAGAATTGGCTGGAATTGAGATCAGATGCCATGTTGCGTTTGGAGAGCCCCTGATGTGCCTAAACAGTGGAATCCCCCCAATTCTAACTCCAACCCTAACCCCAACACACCCCTAATCCTAATCTCAGCCCTAACCCTAGTCCTAACCCTAACCCTAGCCTTACCCTACCCCTAACCCTAATGGGAAAATGGAAATAAATACTTTTTTTAATTTTATTATTTTTCCCTAACTAAGGGGGTGATAACCCCCCCAAATAGTAAATCAAACCCCCTGTTATGTTTGGCAGCTGTCACACACTAAAAGACGCTTTTTATTGTAAAAATAGTTTTTGCATCACCACATTTTGAGAGCTATAATTTTTCCATATTTTGACCCACAGAGTCATGTGAGGTCTTATTTTTTGCGGGACGCGTTGACGTTTTTATTGGTACCATTTTCTGGCACGTAACATTTTTTGATTGCTTGTTATTCCGATTTTTTGGACGCAGAATGAACAAAAAACAGCATTTCGTGAATTTCTTGGTGGTAAAATTGATAAAGCGGTTTTATTCTTCGGGTCAGTATGATTACAGCAATACCTTATTTATATCATTTTTTTTATGTTTTGGCGCTTTTATACAATAAAAACAATTTTATATAAAAAATTATTATTTTTGCATCGCTTTATTCCGTGTGTCGTTACGGACGTGGCGATATTAAATGTGTATTTTTATTGTTTTTTTTTATTTACAAAAAAAAGAATTTGTGGATTTTTTTTATTTAGGATTTTTTTAAAAAGTTATATTTACATATGATTTTTTTTTTTAGTTTACTATATTGTCTTACACTGGAACAATATAATAAAGTGCCAGATCGCTGATCTGACACTTTGCACATCAGTGTGTCAGATCAGCCATCTGCAGGCACTGCTGGAGGCTTTCTCAGCAGGCACTGAGGAAGCCACCTCCCTGCAGGACCCCGAAGGTGCCCGTGGCCATATTGGATCCGTGGGACTGCAGGGAAGGAGGCCCTCGGAACAGCGCGATCACATCGCGCAGTTCTGAGGGTCCAGGGAAGCACGCAGGGAGACACCTCCCTGAGTGATTCTTCCCTGTGCCCCCTGTACACTGCGATCATGTGCTGGGTGTCAGCTGTGATAATCAGCTGATACCCGGCCGTGATCAGCGGCACTTACTATCCTGTCCATGGGAATTAAGTCCCAGGTCACATGGACGGGATAGTAAGTCAGATGGCAGAAAGTGGTTAAATTAGCAAAAACACATTCCAATACAAAGCATGAAAACACACAAGCCTCCCACTAAAAATGGACAGGCACAAGAATGTATAGTTTAAAATATATATTTTATTTATATCCCAAGAATCATAGTGTTAAAAAAATTCATTAATGATGATGCCTCTTGTCAAAACAGATCAAGATTGGTCCCTAATAATATACATTACCATACAAATAATAATAAAGCTAGGCAATGCCACTCAAAGATTTTATAAATCATAAAAAGGAATTTTTGTAAGCATAATAACTCATAAGATGACCACGCTCCAGTGGTGTTGGACCTTAAATCCACTCAGCTGTTTACCAGGGAGTGCCACTGGTGGTTGAATGAGTTCCTAATTAAGGTCCCAACTATTCGAAAGACTTTATTGAACCATCTCACCAACTTCTTCCATTTGAATGAGGGCTCGGTTGCTTCCCCTTCAGTTCTGTGGGAGGTACATAAAGCCGTCATGAGAGGGTACTGTATCAAAGAAGGTTCCAGATTTTAAAATAATGCTAAGTTTGAATTTAATAAATAATCTTCTCAATTATCTAGGGAGGAAAGTAGATTGGCAGCCTCAACCTCTGTAAGGGATCTAAATAAAGTTGTGGCAATTAGGAATAAACTCAAGGACCTCTCAATGCGTAAAGTGGAAAAACTCCTTCTTTATACAAAACAAAAATATTATGACAAGGGTAATAAAACTCACACACTCTTGGCTAGACTATTGAGAGATAAAACCCTGAGCGCCCATTCCCATGTTCTGAGAGGAGCCGATGGCATGATCCACTATAACCCAGCGGTAATTTCGGAAATATTTTATAATTTCTATGGAAAATTGTATAATTTACAAGATTCTTACCCTATAACTAAGGCTGACAGGAATGGGATAATGAAACTTCTTATCAAAATTGAAACACTTAGTTCTTTCTTCTAAGGCTTTGCCGTTCCTTAATCAACAGGTGACACAGGAGGAGGTGGTGGACATTTTATAGGACCTTCCGTTAGGTAAATCCCCAGGTCCTGACAAGTTGAAGTATTTATATTATAAATCCTATGCAGAGGAGCGTTCTTCCCATGTGGTCAAACTATTTAACTCATTCCTAGAGGGTGTCCCATACCAGATACGCTAAGTCATTCTTACCTAACTCCATTATATTGCTCAAAATACCATACAATTGTGTTATTAAATTCTGATTTACAAATATTCACTCGTATATGGGCTAATAGATTAAATTGTTGGCTCCCTCAACTTATCAATAAGGACCAAGTGGGATGTGTTCCTAATCGTCGGGGGGGATAACACTAAGGTCTTAGACTTAATAGAGGTTGCTAATAGAAATAAATTGCAGTCTATCATGCTGAGCTTGGACGCAGAAAAGGTGTTTGACCGTCTTAATTTGTCTTTCCTATTTCAGACACTGAAGGTTTTTGGCTTCTCGGGCCCCTTGCTAACAGCTATAGGAGCTCTGTATATTTCCCCTACAGCCTCTATTAAACTTCCCTTTATTACTTCTCCCTCATTTAAAATATCAAATGGTACCCACCAGGGCTGGCCTTTATCCCCCCTATTATATGTCTTATGTATTGAATCTCTAACGGAAATGATAAGACAAAATCCATACAGTTCGGCAATTGAGGTACGGAATAAAGTGTTTAAGATCTCCCTATTCGCAGACGATGTGCTTTTAACCCTAATCAACCTTCATATTACTCTGCCTAAGGCCTCTTTCACACATCAGGTTTTCGGCGTCAGGCGCGATCCGGCGCTTTTGACTAAAACCGGATCCGGCGAAATGCAATGCCGGATCCGGTTTCCCCCCCATTGACTTGCATTAGAGCCGGATCGAGCCGGATGGCCATGCGTTTCATCCGATTTTCGCTGGATCCGGCAATGTGACGCAATCCGGCGTCTGGAAAAAACGGCTACTGTAACGTTTTTTGTCTCCGGCGAAAAAGCCGGACACGCCGGATCCGGCGTGTCCAGCTTTTTCATACAATGAAAGCCTATGAGCGCCGCAATGCGCCTGATCCGGCGAAAGCCGGATCTGGCGGCCGGATCCGGTTTCTTTGGTCTGAGCATGCTCAGTAGCTCTGCCCACAGGACATATATAAAAGCAAGACAATGGGACCCTCAGCCACACCCAACATGCCACCCAAGCCAAGAACCAGGAGCAGGAGAAGGCAGCAGACATCTGCAGCAGCAGCACCATCAGCACCACCCCAAATGGAGCAGCATGCTGAACAACGGGAGGGGAGTCCAGCAGCAGATGAGAGACGGTAATTATCAAATCCCCCATTCCTCCAAACTAGGGCTATGGAATATCAAGATATTCATTGGCCCTTTGTTTCTCTTTATTCAACAGCCGCCCAATAGATGCAGCAGCAGCAGCAGCAATGGCAGCAGCAGAAACACCACCCACAGCCATGGAGTCTGGCCATGAGGAAGACAGCACATCTTCTGGGAGCCCTCCCTCGCATCGTCAGCATTTGACGGTAAGTTTTTATTTCCAAAATCCATCATCTCTGTAATATATGTGTATTCATTGCCTTTTATTTCAAAACAGGAATCACAAGATGAAGAGGAGCTCCCAGAAGAAGAAGGAAGGGGTGGACAGACACTTGGAGTGGGCTCACAATTGGTAAGTTTTTTGCATCAAACGCAGAAACAAAACATCACACTACACACAACACATAGAAAACAATGTTCTGCAGACCACACACAGCAAACAAATGCCTACATCCAAAGACATAACATTTTTTGTTTTCTTCTCTAGTCTTCCCAATCTGGTGCTCGGCCAAGAGGTCCTCGCAGTGCCTCCCAGGGTCGTCGGCGACAGCAACGCGGCGGTCACCAGCGTGTAAGTATAAATATTTTTGCTTTGTTTTTTTTGCACTTTTTATTTCATTTCTTTTGTAGAGGCTAATTATGTTATTTTTGTCTTTTTCTTTAACAGCCTTCACAGCGTGCTCCCGACTCTGACGGTGAGGATGGAGGGATTGATGTGGACCGCCTCATCGATCTCATCAGAGAAAGGGAGCCGCTCTGGAATATGGCTGACCGCCGCCACGCTGACCTGATCGTTACCGGACGACTCTGGGAGGAAATCTGTTCGCTCCTTGTGGACCGCTGGGAGGACCTCGAAGCTCGGGCCCAGATTAAAGAGCGTAAGTATATACAGTACCGGTTGCTTGATTTAAACCAGTGTTTCCCGAACTCCAATCCTCGTGGTCCCCACGGATCATGTGTTCAGGATTTCTATTTACTTTGGAAATCCTGAAAACATGACCCCTGGGGACCATGAGGACTGGAGTTTGGGAAACACTGATGTTGTATACTAACCACTTTGTCCTTTCTCGTTTCAGGGGAGAGAATTGTGAAGCGGTGGCGGTCTGTGAGGGATCGTTTCAAGAAGGAGTTCAATAAAGAGATGCGGGCCCCGAGTGGATCTGGAGGACGCAGGAGCAAGTACAAGTACGCACGAGCCCTGTCGTTCCTCCGGGAGACAATGCTCACCAGAAGGTAAATATTACACACCACATGTGACAAAAAAATGTTTAGATGTAACTTTTTTTTTTCAGCCAGGGCCATACCATGTCACTATTTTAATTGTTTTTTTCTCTTTATTCCACAGCACGGTGAGCAGCACTCGGGAGCCTGCACGATTGGACCCTTCTGAGGCGATCCCTGAGGAGACCGGCACCGAGGGACACTTCGACCGCCCCGGTACATCTGCACCTTCCCAGCCTTCCCACACATTCGACCCATCTGTCCCATCCACCAGCACAGGAGCATCGTGGCCGCCTACATTACATGAAGCTGCTGGTGAGGAGATCGCTTTCCCTTTACCCCACCCTTCTGCCCCTGCCACCTCTAGTACACCTGCGGGTACTGGGCGGCAGCGGCAGAGGGGTCAGGAAAAGAGTTATGCGCCAGAGTTCTTGCATCTGAATGCATCTTTCCAGAACTGTCTAAAAGTCTTGTCAGAGCAAATCTCCGCAGGCTTTCAGCAGATCAACTCCAGCATTCTGGAGGTGAAGACACTTCTGCAAACCATGCATTCAGAAGCAAGTTCTTCGCCAAACCACACCTTTTTCAGGTCTGTTGTGGAGCGCATGGCAACACTATCTCCTACCCAGCAGATGCATGTAATGCATTCGTGCCACGGTGCTTTACAGCAGGTTACCTCCCAACCTCCACCTCCCACCACTGTAGTTCCTCCACCTGCACCCCCTCCAGCCACTTTCCATCCTCCCCCTCCTATTACATCTGCACCCCCTCCAGCCACTTTCCATCCTCCCCCTCCTATTACATCTGCACCCCCTCCAGCCACTTTCCATCCTCCCCCTCCTATTACATACCAGCAACCTCCCCAGTACCAGCAACCTCCCCAGTACCAGTCATCTCCCCACTTCCAGCAACATGCCCCGTATCAAACTCCTTACCCGTACCAAACTCCTTCCCCGTACCAAACTCCTTCCCCATACAACTTTCCATCAACATCATCTGCTCCTACAGTCCCTGCCCAACCCTCCACTCCACCGCCCACCACCTCTTCTGCCTCCCACATGTCCACCCATTCTGTAGCTTTTTCCACACCATCACCTCTAACTGTTCCTTCCCCACCACGATCCCAATCCTCTCTCCACACTCCCAGTGTCGAAGTGTCCCGCAGCCCCTCCAGCAGTATTTCCACCCCACACTACACAGATTTATGATGTGTTTTGTAATAAAAATGCCCATGTTTTTTTCAAACCTTTATTAAAAAAGTTTTTTTAACTTTAATAACAGTTTACAAACAAAAAAATATTTTAAATAAAAAGTTAAATTATTGTTTACACTGGTTGTCTGTCATTTCTTTCTGCGGCGAAATATGTTTAAAAAAAAGGTTAAATAAAGGGTATTTAAAAGGTAAAAAGGTATTCAAAACCAGGTATATAACTGTGGGTAAATTTTAGCTTTTTGCCACAGTTGTGTTCCTGGTTGTGTTTGAAGCAAAGTATTTCACCTAAAAAGTTGTGTTTATTGTTGGTGATTTCATAACAATGTACACAACTTTTGTTAAAAGGTGAAATACTTTGCATAAAACACAACCAGGTACACACCTGTGGCCTAAAGCTAAAAATAGAGACCATGACAAGATAGCCAACTTTGGTTGGTACAGAAGGTACACAAGTTTGGTTAGGGCACAAATCTTTCACACTCTGTCATCCTGCCAGTGTACTCTGCCTTGAGGTGACATAAAGTATAGTGCAAAATTGTCCCTCATTACTGAAACCGTCACAGAACTTCTAGTGGTAATGTCATGGTAATCTTGCAAGGTGGTTTCTTCAGAGGTGTCCTCAATGGAAATGGGTTCCTTGCAGATAACAAAATTGTGGAGTACCACGCAAGCTTTGATCACCTCGTCAACAGTTTCTGTCTTGAGGTTGATCGCAGTCAATAGGACCCGCCATTTGGCTGTCAGAATACCAAAGGTACATTCAACCATTCTTCTTGCTCTTGTGAGGCGGTAATTAAAAATGCGTTTTGGTCTTGTCAATCCTCTGCTAGAGTATGGTTTCAAAAGGTGTTCTGACAGCTGGAAGGCTTCATCCCCTACACAGACAAATGGCATAGGTGGACCAGATGTTTGCGGCAGCGGTCTAGGGGGTGGGAACTGGAAGGTGTTTCCATACAGTTTACGCCCCATGGCAGACAGTTTGAAAACTTGAGAGTCATTGGAGCGGCCATAGGCCCCAATATCCACAGCAATAAATTTGTATTCCGCATCAGCGATGGCCATGAGGACAATTGAAAAATATTTCTTGTAATTGAAATATTCCGATCCCGATCCGGCTGGCTTTACAATGCGGATATGTTTCCCGTCCACAGCGCCCAAGCAGTTGGGAAACTGACATATCTGTTGAAACTTGTCAGCAATTTCAATCCACCTCTCTGTTGTGGGCTCTGGTAAAAACTCTTCAGCTAAGGAGTCCCACAGTGCACGGCATGTGTACTTCACTATTCCTGATATGGTGGAAATCCCGAGTCTGTACTGGAAATGCAGTGACGAAAGGGATTCTCCAGTTGCAAGAAATCTGTGGGGAATTAAAAAACAATCAATTAGTTTAAAATCACAGCATTACATACCAAAACTCAGCTATAACACTTGGAGATACAAACTACCACCAACAAGATTGCAGTGAAAGTGTGCTCTGATGCGAGCATATCCAATAAATGTGGCTTACCTTATAGTCACCATCAGACGCTCTGCGGGTGAAACAGAGAAGCGGCAATAGGTGTCTGCTTTTCTTATGAGGTGTGCAATGCGCTCCACCAAGTAATCAAAATTCTCCATTTTCATCCGAACATATCCAAAAAATGTATCCGGGTTTCGTCGAAGGTCCATGCAGAGTGT
Organism: Dendrobates tinctorius; assembly: GCF_039654945.1. Lineage (NCBI taxonomy): Eukaryota > Metazoa > Chordata > Amphibia > Anura > Dendrobatidae > Dendrobates > Dendrobates tinctorius. The sequence continues at coordinate 18,013,518 of NW_027361827.1, forward strand.
AGAATAGACCCCACGCGTCATTCTCTTGGCTGTGATGGGGTGGATCCACAAACGTCGTCTACGATGCCTGATGCGCTGCTGTCTCGCTCTCTCCTTCTCCAGAACAATCACCCTCAAACGATTCGCCTCCGCTATAAAATCCGCCAAATTCTTCAAAATATTTCCAATGACAACATCCATCTTCGCCAGTAACTTGCTCTTCTCTCCAACCTGCACTTTCTCCTCGACAGCCTGTCAAAGAAGGGCTGTAGGAACACTCTATATATAGTTTTCCAGTAGCCAATCCCGTTCGGAAGGCCACAAGGGTCAATTTTAAAAACCGGATCCGGCGTAATCCGTCGAAAAACGGATAGAAAAACGGATGAACCGGATGAGACGGATCCGGTTTTGTCTGTCAAGAAAAAGACGGATCCGGCAGAAAACCGGATCCGTCACATCCGGTTTTACTAAACATTTGCCGGATCCGGCGTTCCGGCACGACGCCGGATCGCGCCTGACGCCGAAAACCTGATGTGTGAAAGTAGCCTTACCTGATGGAAGATATAAAAAAGTATGGGGAAATATCGGGATATAAACTAAATACTCCAAAAACAGAAGCCCTCCAATTAAATATTCCTCCTGATGCACTAGATCATTTAAAACTAAATTTTAAATTCAGATGGCAGTTGAAGGCAATTAAATATCTAGGTGTTAACCTGTCTTCTTCTTATGGTAACCTATATACCACTAATTTTCCACCACTTTTGAGTGACTTAAAGAAAGTGATGGATAGATGGAAACCACTCTTGCTCTCACAAATTGGTCATAGTACTTCAATTAAGATGTCCCTCCATCCTAAGTTACTTTATTTTTTTGAGACCTTACTAGTCAGAGTCCCCATGTGAGTGAACTTAAATCCCTTCAGGCAGCTATGCTGAGGTACATTTGGAATGACATGCATCAACGGATATCTAAGCATATCCTTGTCTCTCAAAATACAGGGGGGGGTCTATCAGTTCCTGATATTATTAAATAACTATTGGGCCGCTCACCTATGTAGAATTCCCTCGTGGGCTTCGTTATAGGCATACAACAAATGGACAGAAATTGAAAAATTATGGTTAGCTCCAACTCACCCAAACTCACTATTATGGTTAAATAAGTCCATTAGAACCCCAGAGGGTCTATTGGGTACTATACGGCTCACGAGGAAGATTTGGCTTTCTTGTATGAGGAGGTTTACTTTGGCCTTCCCTAACTCGCGATTGATTTAATTAATATTTCAACCCCTGTTGCCAAACAGTTTGGAACATGCGGTGGCTCACCCCTGGTCTTCTGCAGGTTTTTTTAAGTTTGTGGACCTTATAGATGGGGACACGCTGGAGCTCCTGACATTTGATGAAGACAAGTCCAAGTTTGCTATTACTAATAAAGAATTTTACCAGTGCTTACAGATCAAACACTTCGCCTCTTCATTTTATGGACCTTCTGGGGTCTCTCTACAGACAGAATTTGAGAGTATCTGCAGGAAAGGGTCATCGACTAAAGGATTGATATCAGACATAAATAAAATATTGAGTTCTTCTCAAGGAGGGCAATAATTGAAACATTCCTACATGTTCAAGTGGGAATCTATTCTGGGAAGGGGACTATCGACTGAAAGCTGGAATATTATTTGGGATAAAGCAGCCAAGTCTATTTGCACTTTACAAGGAAAATCAGTATAAAATTCTAATGTTTTGGTATCATACTCCTGACCTCCACAGATTGAACATCTCAATTTCAAATATGTGTTGGCATTGTGGCTCTGATGTAGGCACACAAGTGTCATATTTTTTGGTCTTGTCCTGGGATCATGGGTTTCTGGGAACAAGTGAGAGTGTTAATTTCCAAGGTTCTATATGTAAAGGTGGGACTGGAGCCGACTATACAGCTCTAGCAAAAATTAAGAGACCACTTTCAAATGTTCAGTTTGTCTGATTTTTATATGTATATTTTTAAGTAAAATGTAAATTGTTCTTTTAGTCTATAAACTTCTGACAACATGTCTCCCAATTTCCAAGCAATAAATTTTGTATTTTTTTTCTGACAAACAGAAATGGTCAAAATTAAGAAAAAAAACCCAGTGCTTTCAGACCTCAAATAATGCTAAGAAAACAAGTTCATAATCATTTAGAAACAACAATACTAATGTTTTAACTCAGGAAGAGTTCTAAATCAATATTTTGTGGAATAACCATGATTTTAAATCACAGCTTTCATGCGTCTTGGCATGCTTGTCACCCACCAGCCTTTCACACTGCTTCTGGCGCAAAAATTTAAGCAGTTTTTTGTTTGATGGTTTGTGACTATCCATCATCCTCTTGATTATATTCCAGAGGTTTTCAATGGGGTTTAGGTCTGGAGAATGGACTGCCCATGACAGGGTTTTGATATGGTCATCTCTTAATTTTTGCCGGAGCTGTATATTTGTTAAATATTACTCCTAAGGGGATGCGGAAAAATTTAGCCAAGACGTTATTACATATTCTCACAGTGGCTAGGTGCCTGATTGCTCTTAACTGGAAACAAATCTCCCGCACCTCATATCAGCACTTATTATATAGAACTAATGACATCAGAAGAATGAATATATGACGGCTCTTTTGAATGCAAGCATGGATTGTTTTGATTCTGTTTGGGCTCCTTGGGATTAATTCTGGGCTCAGAGAAATGATTAGATTATCTTCTAAATGCTAGGTCCATTCTCTTCTAGGATTATTTATTGCCCTCTTTTTCTCTTTCCTTGATGTGTGTGTCTTGTCTCTTTGTCCGTCATAAGAGGTTGTATTCATGATACTACTGTTGGGGGAATATTGGGGATTTATAATACCTAGCTTTGCTCGGTATATTGAATACCCATTGGCTCAGCTTATAGTTTGCATCTGAACATTCTATAATTTTAGGGAGTTCCTCCCTATATTGCTTTCCGCATTGCCCTGTCATTGTTATTTAATTTATTTCTTATGCGTCTGGATGTAAATGTATGTCCGGATTTAATTCCATTTGTTAAAATTTGTAAAATCTTAATACAAATTTACAGTTTAAAAAAACAAACATAAATTCAGCACAAACAAGGTACGAATATCACAAATTCGGATTCGGCAATCATTTTCAAAACATATTCGCTCATCTCTAGTGTTCAGTTAAATAAAATTATTCATTAAATGTGTTTACAAAAAGAAGTAATATAAATTACTAATACGCTTCAATTATCACATTCCCTGGCCTTCAGATATTCCATCCAGTCCTAGTTCTGCAGTTTCAGCACCACATCAGTACTGTGTGTGTAGTCGGCTGGCTGACTGCTCATTTAACCCCTTAACAATTGCAAATACACATTAAAATGGTAGCTGTTAAGGGTCTTTATTCTCTCATTGCTATTTTAAAATGATGATCAGGAATAAGCGATAAGCAAAAATTGCCCCCCAGAGTCTGAAAATCTCCAAGGACTCAGCTACCTGGTGTAGCTAAGACCCTGGAGAACACGATCATGTGATCACCGTTATGAACGGCAATTACGTATAAAAAAGTATGCCCGCTATTAAAATTATTTCTCTCTCTTCTGACGTGATATACATGTCAAAGGAAAGAGAAATTATGTCCCCAAGCCTCCCCCCCCCGATACCTCTACTTCCTGCTCAGTCACCTGGCCCTCTGCCTCCTCTTCATGAGAGAAAAAATGGAGGTCGCATGCGAGATCTTCTGCCCATCACCCAGCAGCAGCAGATTATTTTTTCCTATTGGCTCCTTTTGATCACCGTGATAGAGTCTATCACATTGATCAAAAGCCAATACTTAGTATGTCATCCCTCCCTTAGTCAGATTATATTTTTATTTTATAATTTTGATTTATTTCATTCTTTGCCATTAAGGATAGGTTTGGGGTTGGGTTTATTGGGTTAGGGTTTTTCAAAAGTTAAAAAAAAAATGATAACGATATAACATCTAGTGTTGAGTAGAAGTGCTCGTGCTTGCATTCGGCGCTCAGGTATGCTCAGTTATTGCAGGAGATCGAGTGTCATGCTCTAGTTTCAGCCCCGCATGTTTCGCGACCATTAAGCCACCCAAAAAATAATATGCAGTGATTTATTGCCATACACGAGCAATGTTTTTTTTGGTGTCACTTGCGCACCCACAATACTAGGTGCATACCAGAGCTCCCGATGCAAATTTGAGTAGTGACCACTTGCGCTCAAAACTATTCATACGACAACATATTCAATATTTGCCACTAACATAAAGTACAATATGTCATGAAAAAAACAGTCTCACAATCACTGGGATCCACTGAAGCATTCCAGAATTATTATAGCATACACTGATATTGGTCAGATTTAAAAAATGTGGCCTGGTCATTATAGTCAAAATTAGCTTCATCACTAATGGGTTAAATATCTAAGCCAGCCTCCCTCTTATTCTATACTTTAGTCATGGCAAAGTAGGAGGGTGAGCTTTGTGACAGAGGATGACTGTAGTTGGATAAGTTTTCATTAAAATTGTTATCATGGATTCTTGTACACCTAAGATCTCCATTTTTTTTTAGGCAAAGTGTTTGTTGTGCTACAGCTGGCGATAGAACTTGTGGCAGTGAGCTCTTCTGCAGGATTCAACAAGCTCTATCAAGCCACGCTAGATTGGTACAGTGGATTCTGTTTTATTGTGTTTGGTACCTTGGTATTCATCAGCATTATTCCCATTGGGTATGTACGTGACATATGGTATTTAATTCTGTATATAGCCATTGTGTCTATACACATCTGATTATTAAAAACATTATTTTTAAATATGTATATGTTTGTGAAAAATGTAGAAACAGACATACAGTTATGTGCAAAATAACTGCAGTCTAACATAACTAATGTGTTTAATTACTGTTTTTGGCTGAAAAGATCATACAACATGAGGAAAAAAATCATGACTAGGTGTAAGCGAGTAATGAGCAACCAACAGAATCAACAGTCATGACATACACGCTGCTAAGGTGTTATTGACTCATTTAATAAAAGGGGGTGTTCTAATTAATAGCAGTATGGCGTTCAATTGGTGAGGTCATTCATTCTGCGAAGAAACAACCTGTTATTTCTTTTTCTTCATTTTCAATTTTAAAAAAATGTGTATTTTGTTCATGATTCCATTTGGATTTGAATGTGCAATGCTCCCAGAGCCTTTGTGTATGTCTTGTCTCATGTCTGTGTTAGTGGAACCATTGTACCGTGGCCTGAGGAGAGCCTGGAGGGGCATAACTAGGTGAACACCTGACTCTGCTACAGCCCCTGATCGTGGAGTTAGACTTGGCTCCCGACGGACGCCATGTGCTACTCCAGGACGGACCTCAAGCACACGGCAGCTGACCCCAAAAGGGAAGACAGCTGTAACGGCAGGTGCAGGCAGGGATGGCTGGTATGCAGGCAGGCATAGTAAGCGAGACAGCTACGGCTGGCATACAGGCAGGCATAAAATCTCAGAGCGCGACTGCTAATATGAACCAGTCCAACTGTAATATGACACAGGTGTGCACTAGGCACTAAACATGAGAGTCCAGCAGTATATATGAGAGGAAGCACACGGCCCTGAAAGAGGAAGTCCAGCGATATTATGGATGAGCACGCACACCGCACTAATGTGTAGAAATCCAGCAATCATATAGGTGAAAATGCATATGGCACCTAGACGTAGAAGTCCAGCAATTCACAGGAATAGCATTAACAGAGGAAGGTCACCACATGTACCTTTTGGGCTGAAAGTCCCGCACAAGTCCAGTAACGCAGCCCACACAAACACAGACCAAGAGGAGATGGTGACGTCAGGATTCCTTACTGGCCTCAGCAGTTCCAGAGGCGAACAGCTACTCACTAGAAGTCCAGATAGCCGTTATCGGGAAGATGCACATGGGACTGTAGGCAGCAGTGCATGGAGAGGCAGAGCTCCAAGTAACAAACAGCAACAGCAGGGAGTCCACCACTAGACAGGCAGGAGCTCAAGAGCCAACAGCAAGAAAATACTCAGGCAAAGAGGAACAAACGACCCAAACTTAAATCACAAAACAGACAGGACGTTCCATGATAGGGCGAGATGCAAGACTCCATCTTGAATATGGGCTAACAGGCACAAAGGAAAGTCCGGAATTCTTACAGGTACATCTTGAATACAGGAACACACTGCAGGTACGTAAAGACAGACAGAAGCAGGAAAAAGCAGGTACTGGCAGGTAAAGGGGACCTGAGAACTAGCAAGCGTGGAAACAAAGCAGTGTGAACATGTTGCTTAGGCCTCTCTCAAGTGGTGGAGGTGCCTTAAATAATAAGTGTTTCCCAGCCAATGGTGAGAGATACTTTTGGATGGCGAGTGCTATCTCTTTAAGAGAGCAGTAGCACGAGACACAATCGCAGTGCCCAGTGATTTGACAGGCGTGTACAAACCCCAGGAAGCAGCAGGAGGAGGAGGTGGGGTGGGGGAGGGCCAGGCCGGTGAGTGAGTCGGCGTCCCTGGAGAAGGGATAATGAGAAGAGTGCAGGGATGCTTACACTCCAGTACCCCCTTTATGCCAATTCTTTTTCAAGCCCGCAAGAAATCTCTCCTGGAGGAGTGAGGCATAGATGTTCAGCTTGGGCTCCCATGACCTCTCCTTAGGACCAAAACCCTTCCAATCCACAAGAAGAAAGGTTTTGCCTCTTACCCCTTTTGTGACCAGAATATTCTCAACCTTGAAAACATCTTCAAAGCTGACTGGAGCAGGAATGGTACCCAGGTCCTTGAAGAAGGAGCTGAAAATTATATGCTTGATGAGAGACACATGGAAAGAACTGAGGATTCATAAAGTGGTCAGGGGTTTAAGCTACTACATTAATCTGTTTGAGAATGGACTGAAGAAACAAGGACCCAATTTGGACGATGGTAGCTTGAGACGGACATACTTCGAAGAAAGTCAAACCTTATCCCCAGGACAAAACAGAGGTGGGTCCAGTTGTCCCTTGTCTGTATATCTCTTTATCTGTTCAGAAGATTTCATTAGTATAGTCTAGGTGTCCTCCTAGATTTTAGAGAAGCCCTTGAAGATAGCTTCAACCACAGGAATGTCAGTGGCATTAGCCACAAAAAACAAAATATTGGAGTGTTGACCATACACAACGAAAAACGGAGATTTAGCTGAGGATTCACTCACATGGTTGTTATATGAGATTTTGACCCAATGCAGGAGACTGACCTAGTCATTGTGGTGGGTATTGACAAAATGCTACAGGAAGTTGGCTAGGATCTGATTGACCCTCTCTACCTGGCTTGTGGATGGTAGGCTGAAGAGAAGTCCAAGGTGACATTTAGTAGTTTGCAGGTAGCCCTCCAGAAGTAAGATGTAAACTGTATACCTCTATCAGAGACTATACAGAGAGGTAACAGAGGCGGATGATATGTTGGATGAACTTCTTGGCAAGCACAGGAGCAGGTGGGAGACTGGAGAGGGGAGTACAATGGGCCATCTTAGAGGAGCGAATAACATCTACCCAAATAACGGTACATCTGGCCCATACAGTGAGATCGGTAATTAATTCCATTGCAATATGCTGTCAAGGTGTCAAGGAGCTGATGGTACAGGGAGAGGAAGTAACCTATGGGTAGGAAGTTGTTTTGGAGTCTTATCCTGGGCACAGGAGGGACAGGCTGAGATGAAATCTGCAAAATCCTTGCACATCGAAGGCCACCAATAATGCTGTGAAATGAGAAGAGCCGTTTTCTTCTGTCCAGCATGACCAGCCAATTTAGATGAGTGACCCCATTGAAGGACCCGCTTCCTGTCTGGTTCAGCGACAAAGGTCTTTCCGAATAGAACCCAGGACAAATCCACCTGAGATAGTGACCATTTTGGAGGAGTCAATGATGTGTTGAGGCTCTTCCTCCTGGTCAAAAGACAGAATGGACCTGGAAAGTGCATCCACCTTGATGTTCTTGTCCGCCGGCCAGAAGAATAAACTTAAAACGGGTAAAGAACTGAGACCACTTGGCTTGATGATGATTTAGCCGCTGTGCGGACTGCAGATAGGCTATATTCTTGTGGTCAGTGTAAATAATTACTGGATGCATCACTACTTCAAGCAAAAAGTGCCACTCCTTGAGAGGCAGTTTAATTGCTAACAGTTCTCGATCGCCTATTGAGTAGTTGCGTTTCGGAGCCGAGAAGATTGGAGCAGAGAACGCCTGTTTTAAGGAGATCCCCTCTCTACTATAGGGGACTGAGTCACGCCAGAGCTTTCCCCAGTAAGATGGGACATGATGAATGCAACTTTGGATTGATCTGAAACAAACTGATGTGCCAAGAGTTCAAAGTGCAGTGTGTATTGATTGATGAACCCAGAGCATATTGTAGGATCACCGTCATAATGTGGTGAACCCAACAGATGTGGTCCGTAACCAGGAAGATAGCTGGTAGGTTCGTGAGCCATGGCTCAACTTGGACAGGAGCAGATGAGATCGCAGATGTCAGCGTGTCCAAGCTGTTGTTTACTATCAACAGATAAGATAAGATTTTGTCCTGCTGGTTTTTCTGGCGGGAGACTTCCTGGTATAAGTCAGAGATAGAGGTAGATTGAGAGCCAGTGGATTCCATGGCCTGAGCAAACTGTCATTCATGGTAGTGGAACCACTGTGAAGTGGACAAAGGAGAGCCTGGAAATGTGTAACCAGGCAAACACCTGACTCTCTGCTGGAGCCCCTGATGGTGGGGTTAAACTTCGCTCCTGACGGACGCCAAGTGCTACTCCAGGACGGACCTTGGACACATGTTAGCTGACCCCCAAAGAGGCAGAGAGCTGGAACGGGAGGGGCTGGCATGGATGGCTGGGGACAATTTTGGATGGTTTTGGAGGAGGTGGGATGAGACAAGGGCCAGTGCGGTAAATGAGTCGGTAACCCTGCCGGGACCGGGGAGGGGAGAATGAGAAGCATGCAGAGATTCTGACGCTACAGTGTATAGGGAAATAAATGCTATTGGAGAATTGCGCTTTTTCTCAGTTATTTTAAACACACTGCTATTATTTTGCACATAACTGTATAAGATATAGGTTAATGTAATATCTATTAGCCAGCTTTCAAACAGACCTTTTACATTTCAGACATATATATTAAAAGGGTTGTCCAGCCTTGGAGTACAAGTCGGCAGTCACTTTGTATAACTGCAGTCTTGTGAATCCTCACATTGCGTGCACTGTGAGGATTCCCCGAAACCAGGTGCAGGCGGTCATGTGACCACAAGTATGCGATTTGACAGATTTTTATCAATTTGATATAAACAATGACTTTTCCTAGAAAACATAAAACAGATTTTTTTTAAATAATCAAGAATAGTTATAGAATTATAGTATTTCTTGTTTTTTTTTTTCCAGTATTGCAGCCTACCATAATTGGTCCAGAAGAGATCAACAGAACAATGTAGTGGTTACGGATCCACAATGAGGTTCCTGATCAATGTGGAAACATCTCCCATCGCCATTGGAACCAGCAGTGTAAACACTATGCACAACTACAGGCAGACTGTTCCCAACTATAAATTGGTCATTAAATCACACACCTAGTGTGCCATCACCATGCAAGCAGTGAGAAACACAGTCATTGAAATTCTAACTTGATCACAGATGTCTCTTGGGTGTAGACTTCATTGTCTGTGATGCCTCTGTAATGTATTCTGTTGGGACGGAGTAAGGCGCAGAATACAGAACAGTATGGAGATAATATTGTGCAATGGCTTCTTTCTGAACACATAGAATATGATTCATATCAATTACAATATCAATCAATTACAAAACAATGCAACAAGGAGGTGCCTCTCAGTGCCAAATATGACACACAATACAGTTCTATATTTTACACTGAATTTCAAATGTTAATGAGGGTTTTAGCCCCTCTCAAAAAGGCAGCAAATAACCTCATCATGCCTCCGTATGTCTAGGATTTCATTGGTACAACAAGGCACTCTGTGACTGCAAACTTGTGACTCCTCACATTGCACTCACTTTGAACTGTGCGGATTCTCCGATGCCAGGATCAGTGGTCATATGACCACATGTATGCAAACTCCTGGCCACATTCCGACTAGGTGGGCGGGCACAGCATTGCACAACACATGTGTATTGAATGAGGCCGGAAACAGTCTAGTTGGAATGTGGCCAGGATTAAGCATAACACATACTCGCAGTCACATGACTGCCGACTCCTGGAATCAGCAGTCAGCACCAGTCCAGATGATTGCCGGATCTTTCATAGCCAGAGACCTGTCAATCACCTGCAGTGCCGCTGGGAAAAGCTGATCGGGGTGGGTCTTTAAAGTATATATTCTATGTAACACTGGAACATTACATAAAAAATATGCTTGGCTACAATCATCCAGCCAGACCGATTCAAGCTGCCCGAGATTTGAGCAACATGAATCAGGTGACAAGTTCCCTTTAAAGGGAAGGTGCCATGAAAAAAAAAATTTTCAGCAATTGAAAAAATGTAAAGAATTAATGTTAAAATTTTCTTATCATTATCATTTCTGTATAATTTAGTAAAATATGAAAAATAATTTTAAAAAGTTTGGTATTTCCACTTTTAAGCACTAGGGGGAGCAGCTACTGAAATTTGACACAAAAACCTAATGTACAACTAGCTCACATTACTGCACTGCAGTAAATATGGGCCGAATTTGCTCACATGTGTGTGATGTCACTCCTCTCCTCCCATTGTGGGTGTTTGCTAAGGGATAACAGAGGATGACATTCAGGAACACAGTGTGGAGCCATTTTGTTCATGATAAGTTACAGTGCCTTACGAAAGTATTCGGCCCCCTGGAACTTTTCAACCTTTTCCCACATATCATGCTTCAAACATAAAGATACCAAATGTAAATTTTTGGGGAAGAATCAACAACAAGTGGAACACAATTGTGAAGTTGAATGAAATTTATTGATTATTTTAATTTTTTGTGGAAAATCAAAACTGAAAAATGGGGTGTGCAATATTATTCGGCCCCTTTACTTTCAGTAGCAAACTCACTCCAGAAGTTCATTGTGGATCTCTCAATGATCCAATGTTGTCCTCCTAAATGAGTAATGATGATAAATATAATCCACCTGTGTTTAATCAAGTGTTAGGAGTGGCGGAAGACACTAAATAAAAAATAAATAAAGTGCCTTCGCCACTCGGGGTCCACCGTGCGGTGGATGGAAAAAACGCTGCTAAAAGAGGCAGAGCACTAAGGCGGTAATGTGCACAAGGGTTTGACGGCACCCAGTGCACTAAAGCAAGCTCTGTTATACTCACAGAGCTGCAGGCATACAGCATAAACTAAACGCGGAGTCTGTTCAGGGTCACAGACTCTCAGCGATAGAGACACGGTATTAAAGGTCACAGGAGTAGCCTTAAACAACAGGACTACTCCTTCTAGACCTACCGTAAAGTAAGGCGCGTGGCGACGAAACTGCGAACGCCCGGCAGAACTGCAACCGCAGCGCGGCGTGAACTGAGCCGCAGAGAAGGCACCACTATGTCGCAAGCGCGATGCAGGACGCTAGCTGCTGAAGTAAATGGAGCTTAAGCGCGCTGGCGCTAGCACTGCTACTGGCCGATACCCAAACACTCACACAGACGTATTATCAGAGAGAAGGGGTTTCTCAATAAGTCAGTCACCAGTCCAAGCATCCATCACCATACACACAGCAGCAAGTATGAAATACTAGCGCATGGCGGAACAGCCATGCGCACTTTTTATAGTGAACGGGACCTTCCGGAAATTTCCAGAGCCCTGGGATGAACCAATGGAATCAGGAGCAGGACCTGAGCACCTGACTCCTGAAGTCCAATAGGGGCTTATCCCATGAGCATGCTTAGAAGAAGGGACGAAGGACTTAGCCTCTGGGGAGAGCTGCTGTAAAGCAATCTCCTCTGCAATCTCCTTTGCATTAAACACACAGCAGGAGACTGCAGCATGTGAGGATCTAGATTCCTGCCCAGCAATGGCCGAAATCAGACTCCTAACATCAAGTCTTCGTATAAATGCACCTGCTCTGTGATATTCTCAGGGTTCTGTTTGATGCACAGAGAGCATCATGAAGACCAAGGAACACAACAAGCAGGTCTGTGATACTGTTGTGGAGAAGTTTAAAGCCAGATTTGGATACAAAATGGCACAGAGAGCATCATGAAGACCAAGGAACACAACAAGCAGGTCCGTGATACTGTTGTGGAGAAGTTTAAAGCTGGATTTGGATACAAAATGATTTCCAAAACTTTAAACATCCCAAGGAGCACTGTGCAAGCGATCATATTGAAATGGAAGGAGTATCATACCACTGCAAATCTACCAAGACCCGGCCGTCCCTCTAAACTTTCATCTCAAACAAGGAGAAGATTGATCAGAGATGCAGCCAAGAGGCCCATGATCACTCTGAATGAACTGCAGAGATCTACAGCTGAGGTGTAATTTCCACAAAAATTTAAAATAACCAATAAATTTCATTCAACTTCACAATTGTGTCCCACTTGTTGTTGATTCTTCCCCAAAAATTTACATTTGGTATCTTTATGTTTGAAGCATTATATGTGGGAAAAAGTTGAAAAGTTCCAGGGGGCCGAATACTTTCGTAAGTCACCATAACTTATCGTGAACAAAATGGCTCTGCACTGTGTTCCTGAATGTCATCCTCTCTTATCCCTTAGCAAACACCCAGAATGGGAGGAGAGGAGTGACATCACACACATGTGAGCAAATTCACCGAGGAGGAGAGCAAGCCCAAGCTAAGCCACAGAAAACCAGAGAGGTTGGTAACTAAGCGGATTGCAGACCCCTGATCTTATCCACACAGCTAGCAGTAGCCGTGGAGTGTGCCTACGATGATCCTAGATGCCTCGGCACAGCCGGAGAGCTAACTAAGCCTAAAGCAATAAAGAGGAAATCTAAACTGCCCCAGAGCAGACCCCAAAGGAATAGATAGCCCCCAAACATATATTGTCGGTGAGACAAGATGAAAACACAAACGCAGGTAGGAAAATACACTGAGCAAACGATGGGGCCCACACTGACTAGACAGGACAGGAAAGGAAAGACACTGTCTGCAATCATGCAAAAAACCCTGCCAAAAAAGTCCAACACATCTGATGCAAAAATACTGAAGTCGCACGACTTCGCCCACTATATCAGCACTCTGCTCTGGTATATTCTGAAAGCAGAGCAAAAAGTGGCCAATCTTATAAAGGACAAAAACAAACTGGTCCAAGCAGTAACATATAAATGGTGATTCAGCATAGCACCAGCCGGAGCTGGCTGACCCACACAAAACTGAAATAGACAAAACTAGATCAAATGTAAACAGAATAGCAAATGAACACTTAGCTGAACATGCAGGGACTGAGCTGGAAACTTAGACCTCAGGAGGCAGGAAGAAAATCACCAGCAGGGATAGAGGGAGTCGGCTGTCTTAAATCCAGTCTGAAACCCCAGATCTCCAATCGTCGTCCTCATTATCAGGTGGCAAGCCTCTGTTAATCAGATTAGCTCCATTACCTCCAGTAACCACCAGAGGAAGCCCAGAAGCAGAACTCGCAACCCCTCTGTCAATTTGACCAGCTCCACCACCTTCAGTAGTAACCTGAGGTAGGCCAGAAAGCAAATTCACAACAGATGGGCTGGATGCTTTACCAGAGGCAACCAAACCTGGTGACTGATGATTTTGAGTCTGGGGTGAAACAGGCAGAAGGAATTGTCATCATGGTGAGGTCAGGCCAGGAAGGAACTGGTAAGCAGTCTAGGATGGTCCGGTCCAGACGTGTACTGCATAGAAGCGACAGCCAGAAAGGGAAAGATGAGGAAACAAGTAAAGGTCACAATCTGCCAACTATGGATGTAACGTGTGGAGTACTCCGTAAAAAAAGTGTTAAAGTTGACTTAGACTGTATCTCCATTGCTGGAGGTCGCCTGATAAAGGGACCGTCGTTGCCTGGGAAGTGCCCAGAGGAAGCCGAATCTGGAGATGCAGGTATGCCAGAAAGAAGAGTACATTTTTCTGTAGGAGAAGGACTGGGCCTAGATATTGCGGTTATTCAGGTCACGACTATAGTCCTGTCCCTCCCATATGCTCGCTATATCATGTTCATGTGCTGACGCTCACACGTTGACGCTGACACTCACACGCTGAAGCTCACACTCACGCTCACACGCTGACGCTCACACTCACGCTCACACGCTGACGCTCACACTCATGCTGATGCTCACACTCACGCTGACGCTCACACTCACCCTTACACTCACATTCAAGCTCACATTCACGCTCATGCTCACGCTCACACACTGATGCTCACGCTCACACTCACACACTGATGCTCACACGCTGATGCTCATGCTATCAGAATTATGGATTATAGATATGTACCATAACGATTTTTCAATGTGTCCATAAAAAATTTTTGCCTGTCCGATTTTTTAATTAGATGTCCAGAAAAAAAAAGTCATGTTGGCAACCTTACCAATGTCCCAATATGGGGGAGGCAACTCTAGTGGCGTCCCAATATATAGTGGAGGAAGCAACCTTAGCGGCATCCCAATATATAGGGGAGGAGGCAACCCTACCAGCAACCCCATATATATAATGAAGGAGGCAACCTTACTGATGTCCCAATATATAATGGAGGTGGCACCCCTAGCGGCATCCCAATATATAGTAGAGGAGGTAACCCTACCAACGACCTAATATATGGTGCAAGAGACAAAGCTACCAGAGACCCAATATATGGCGGAAGAGGCAACCCTACCTGTGTGAATCTATTGGAGGAGAAGGCAGCCGCTGGCTCCCCCCACTATTCAGCACAAGCGATTGACAGTGGTCGTGATGATGTCACTACATTGCGTCTGCTGTGCAAAATGTACGTGCACACAGGAAAGACAAGTGCAGAGCAGCAGAAGAATGGGAACAAGGTAAGTATTTTTTGTGTGTGAGGTCTAATTGATATATGGGAGGCTGTGAGTGTATATATGTGGCTATGTGTGGAAAGATATACTATATAGGGGGCTGTGCTGACAATACTTTCTGGGGTGTTGTGGGGGAATATACTGTGTATAAGGGCCCATGAGAACTATTATACCATGTGTGAGGCTCTGTGAGGACAGTCATACCGTGTGCGACTGCCTGTGAGGACCATCTTGTGTGTTGTGAGGGCTGTGAGGACCATCATTACTGTCTGTGGGGTATATGGGTGCCATTACTCTGTGTGGTGGGCTGTAATGACCATCAAACCATGTGTCGGGGTGCTGTGAGATCCATCATACTGTGAGACCATCATACTGTCTGTGTGGGGCCATCAAATTATGCTGGGGATTTGTGAGGGCATTCTACTGTATGTGGCTGGGGCTGTGGGGGCATCATACGTTGTGGCGACATTGTACTGTGTGTGGTGACATTGTACTGTGTGTGGCTGTTTTATGATGACTGTTGGTTGTGCTCTCTTTTATGAGGACTGTCGGTTGTGCTCTTTTATGAGGACTGTCGGTTGCGCTCTTTTATGATGACTGTCAGTTGCGCTCTTTTATGATAACTGTCGGTTGCGCTCTTTTATGATGACTGTCGGTTGCGCTCTATTATGAGGACTGTCGCTTACAATCTTTTATGATGACTGTCGGTTGCGCTCTGTTATGATGACTGTCGGTTGCACTCTGTTATGATGATTGTCGGTTGCGCTCTTTTACGGCTCTCCCTGTGAAGCTCTGCCCACTTCTCAAAATGTCGCGGCTGCAGACAAGACCGGTCACAGACAGGAAATGTCACATTCTGGTGACACTGAACAATTAGCGCTGAGTGTAATTATATTGCAAAAAGTGACAATAAAAATGTAAGATTTATAAATCTGGGGAAAAAAAAGAATTTTGCCCAAATTCATAAAATAAAGGACAATGTAAAGAACCTTCCTGTCTGACCTGTGATGTCTGCGCCATTAAAACCTTCAGAAATTCCATTAAAAATGCATTAAAAAGCCAGAAGAGTGGACTAGAATGGAGTCTGTATGATGAGCTCAAGGAATCAACTCCGATCTAGACGCTTCAGTGCTGAACTGACTACATCGGAGCTGATTTTTTGAGGTCCTCGCTCCAGCAACTCCGATGTAGTCACTTCAGTACTGAACCGTCTAGATTGGAGTTGTTAAAATGAAGTCCTCAAAAAATCTGCTCAGATCTTGCTAGGGTTGGCGGTATGCACCAAATAAAGTATAATAATAAGGTGCGTTCACAATCCGGGGTCCACCGTGCAGAGATGGAACCTGCTGCTAAGTAATGGCGGAACAAGTTGGCGGTTGAGCACCGAAAACACGCGGGTTAATGTCACCCGATGTGAACAGCGTCGAACTCTGTTGCTCCACAGAGCCGCAGCTACAATGTAAAAGAGCGCTGTTCCCTGTTTAACATCACAGAGTACAGCAGATATGGCGTGAGTGAGGTCTCTAGGCTCAACCCCTAGAACGCTGAGCCTAGAGTCTGACCGGACCAACTATGCGCACAGCGTAGCACAAGCGATACCACTACTTGGCGCTGACGCTAGGCACTGACTCTGCCTCCTACCTGCACTATCAGCCTAGGCACTAGCTGGCAGGGCTGAACAACACATGCATACCAAGGGTAGGGGTTTGCATACAACAAACACACCACATTGTCTATACTAGCGCACGGCAGTGTGGCCATGAGATCCCTTTATAGCTCCCAGTCTTCTGGGACCTTGCTAGCAGACCAATCCGTACACGCTTGAGGACATGAACAGCTGACTGCTGACCACCAATGAGTGGTCATCTCATGGGCATGCTCAAAAGGGCAAATCCTGGACTTAGTCCCAGGAACGTCTGCTCGCCGCTGTTTGCAATTGATTGCTATAGCTGAACCTGGAGAGGCAGCAGCAATCAATCACACTGCACGGTTCTGAGCAAGATGCTGAGACCGACATCTTTGCTGTGCAGGCTCCACTGCGGCAGAGACTGGATGGGAGACTGCAGGAGCAGGCAAGGCTTGGGATCCATCCTGTGCAGAGGGAGAATCCTGACGCCTAACAGATCTAGTCAGTTCTGCACTGAAGTGTCTACATTGGAGTGGCTAAGGTGAGATCCTCAAAATATCAACTCCGATCTAGTCAATTCACTAGTGAGCCATCTAGAACAGAGCGGCCAAAATGAGGATCACAAAAAATCAACTCCGATCTAGACGCAACCATCCTGTTCAGGGCACAGCAGTGTGACTATCTCACTGCTGGGCTCTGAACAGGTTGGCAGTCAGTGGTGATCACAGCCTATCCTGTAATACTAATTACAGGCTGCGATCACCACTCTCTGCAGCAGACACTTACCCTGGACCCTCGCTTCCTGGCAGCTGCTGTCATCACATGCGCTGAGCAGTGTGTGCGATGATGGGGAAAACAAAGCCCACAGCATATGCTGCAGGCTACAACAAAATGGCCACAATCTCCTCCCACAGCTGTGACCTGGACAGCCCAGGGGGCGTGCCCAGGTCACAGCTAATAGGCAGGAGGAACGGCCTCAATGTAAGAGATGCGGTCGGTGTCCGACTGCAGTCCCTTATACCCATGGCTGCCATGAGAGAGGAGTGCAAGTGTCCTGCCCAGACACTTACGCTCACACTAATGCAAATGGCAGCCCACAGTGGCCAACATAAAAGTTAATAAGTAAAAAACTATTAAAGTAGTTCATTTAATTTTGTATTAAAAATAATTGATTATATAATTAATAATTATTAATACAAAAATTAAAATCACCGCACCTTCCCTTTAAGATGTTCGAATTGTATGTACAGTACATTCAGGAAGTATAAAAGTTTTCTACACTTTGTTATATTGCAGCCTAATTTATCAATCTACACATCCCACCTAATGACAAAATTAAATCATGTTTATGTAAAATATGAAGTTTAAAAACAAAGTGAAGTTCACCAGTGCATGTGAAAGAAAAAAAAAATTAAAAAGCGGGAGGTCAAAATAATTGCCTGTAGACATACATTCTGAGGTGATGGATGTGTTGTGCCAGACATAGGAAAGAACTTTGCATAGCATGGAAAGTCTTAAAGAACATCGTAGCCAGAATCAATTTTTAATTAAAGAAGTTCAGAACCATTAGGAAATCTCCAATCGGAATACAATGGTGTTTGCCACACTGGGTTCACAATCAAGACCAAGTTCCACAATGAAGAAAAACCCTTCTCAGAAACATCAACACTGCAGCATTTCAGCAATTAGACTAGAGGTGGGGAACTTTTTTTCTGCCAAGGGCCATTTTGAAATTTCTAACATCATTTGGGGACAACACAAAATTATCAATTTAAAAAATACTCTACTATATTTGGTCAAACAATTAACTCACTGCTAATGTGGTGGCTGGAGCTGCTTCTCTTTGGTGCGGCTTTGATGTTAAGTGATATTGAGCATGTTGCTTCTCACAACTGCTTTTAAAGGTTTGCGTCAATCTGAAGCGTAGTCAGCAACTCTTTGTGACAAGTTTTATAAAGCATATACATCGCATAGGAGACACTGGGACTGCTGTATATACATCACAGTAGGCGCTGGGGGCACATATACTTCTCAAAAGAAATAAAGGGAACACGAACAGCCTGTTGCAAATGGAATAGTGTGCCCTTTATTTTTTTGAGCAGTATACATCACAGGAGACACTGGGGTGGGCTGGGGTTTAGACATCACTGGGGAGCCTAGACATCACTGGCGAGAGCTGGGGGGCATAGACATGACTGGCGATGGCTGTGGATATAGACATCACTTGGGAGGGCTGGGAGGCAAAGACATAATTGTAGAGGGCTTAGGAGTCATAGACATCACTGGGGAGAGCTGAGGGGCATATACATCACTGAGTAGCATATACATCTCTGGGGAGGGCTGGGGGAGCATAAATATCAATGGGGATGGTGGGGCTGCCACTGCTCTCTTCATCTACGAGGATGTAATCCTTCAATGCATGCGCACGCAGTGTTCAGTGGTGAACTCTGCGTGCGCGTGCTCGCAGTGCAAGTGGGGGCTCATTTTTAGCTCTAGGAACTGGAAAAGCAGTCAAGATGAGGGATTGAGCATTTTATGAAAATTTGCTCTCAATGCTCTGGAACTCACACTGGTACAAGATTCTCCTTCCAACAGAAGGACCCAATGCAAATAACCAAGACAACGCAAGGGCTCTTTTGGGAGTCCAACTGCCCTTAAATGGCTCAGATAAAGTCTGGATCTAAACTTGATCTCCTGAAAGACTGAGAAGGCATGTGCATAGGCAAAAGAATGGAATAAAATCCTTTAATACAGTCAAATACAAGCTCACATCATAATACCAAGTACAGTCAAGGCTGTAATCACTGAAAAGGCTGCCAAGCTAAAAGCCACTGATTACTATGTAAATGTTACAATTTCCTCTTTCTAGTCTTAATAAATATGGAAAAATGTATTTTGCTTCATCATACTGTGTATATAATTACTAGAAACAAAAATTAGAATAAAGCTGTTATGAGAGAAATGGTGTCTGGATACTTTGTGTATATGGTATAGATACTTGAATGGCAGACTTCACACATTCAGAACTCACAATAAGGAATTTTAAGTTTCTCCACTTCAGTGTCAAGTTGAGTGATGAATCATTAAAATGTTTCTCTTCACTTACTTCATTTAAAAGACAAACATTACCACATAATCCTGTATGCGAATTCAGGCCCAAAAAGTCTACCATGTTCTAGATTACTAATAACGCCAGAGTAACAGTGACCGAGGTTTCCTCAGTAATAAGAGATAAATATACAGTCGCTTTATTTTTATTATATAAATCAATAATACACATGAAAATAAGCCACTGTATAATATATATTATCAGGGAAATGTGAGAACATTGTGTGGCACCTGGAACAATATGCTTGGACCCTTAGGAGCAGGGGAGTCTGCATGAGAGCTGACACCCTGCAGCAATGCACATGATATACAGTGCCTTGCGAAAGTATTCGGCCCCCTGGAACTTTTCAACCTTTTCCCACATATCATGCTTCAAACATAAAGATACCGAATGTAAATTTTTGGTGAAGAATCAACAACAAGTCGGACACAATTGTGAAGTTGAACGAAATTTATTGGTTATTTTAAATTTTTGTGGAAAGTCAAAAACTGAAAAGTGGGAGAAGCAGGGGCTGCAGAGACGCACCAGGAGGGGGTGAGTATGACGGGGAGGACAAGAGGAGCATATGCTATAGTCACCTGTCCCCTTTCCACCACCGCACGCTGCTCTGTCCTCCGCGTCCTCTGGCTGCGATGTTCAGGTCAGAAGGCACGATGGCGTAGTTAGTGTGCGCTCTCTGCCTGAACAGTCACTGACAGAGGACCCAGAAGACAGAGCGGCGCGGGGCGGTGGAATGGGGACAGGTGCCGGGGCCCTGAGCCAGTGGTGACACCGGCACCTGGCCCCCATAGTACGCCAGTGTCCCCGCCTGCTCAGGACATCGGCACCTGGCACCCAGCGATGAGAGGTGAGTATATCTTTTTTTTTATTTGCAGCAGCATATGGGGCCATAACCTTTATGAAGCAGCATATGGGGCATAATCTATGGAACATCTTATGGGGCAGCATATGGGGCATAATCTATGGAGCATCTTATGTGGCTATAACTAGAGTTGAGCGACTTTGGTCAGACCGGGTTTCGTGAAACCCGACTGAAACAAAATTTGAGTCGGATGAAACTGGTCTGACTAGGGCAAAAAAAGTCGTAGTTTCGTCCGAAACCCAACCCCAATGTAAGTCAATGGGGAATAAAAGTCGGCATTGAGTGGATGAATGTCATCCGCTCAATGCCGACTTTTAATCCCCATTTTAATCCCCATTGACTTACATTGGAATGGCAGCAGTGCCACTTTGTGGCGCCCCCAGGGGTATGGTCGCCACAATGGCATGCCTTCCTCCTGGGAGGGTGATGTCAGGCTTGGAAGCAAGGAAGGGTCTCTCCAGCAGTTTATCTATACATGCAACACAGTTCCCATTCGAGGCCAACAGAGGGAGCTCTGAACCAGGATTGAGGGAGGAGTTCTCTCTCTCAGGGCCAGGAAGGGAACAGTTAGTTAGTGTGAGGAGGGTGAAGTGTGCAGACGTGGAGAAGGAGCTGGGAGATCGAGCAGAGAGGAAAGGCTCATCTCCAGCGACAGTGCACGAACTGGAGCCTGGTCTCCATGGTTGTATGGACACTAATGGTCCTGCAGCAGACCCCAGAGGAGTAGAAAGTTGTAAATACTCGACTCCCACCTAAGACTCTGAGGCACAACAGCACGGTGTGAGCCAAGAGAGAAATAGCGGCTACAGCTGTCTGCCATACGAGGTATTCAGAGAAAATATAATAAGGAGGAACGTCAGTGTAACTCAGTACTGGATGTCCCTCAAGTGAGCGCTAGGAAGGAGACTACACAACCCATCTGCTGAGAGAGAGATCCCTGAAATTGCTTCCAGGCTAGCCTGCCCTTGTGCCATTTGTAATCAGGACCCTGGACTGCATTTGCCAAGTAAAGGTAACGAAACTGCACCCTGTTGTGTCCTTGCCTCCTTCCTGCTACCTTTCCGGCACCGCTACACCCCTGTGCCTACCACTGCACCCTTCCCGCAATATTCATCTACGCTGCCCTGGGACTACAGCTCCACCTGTGGGGAGCTATAACATCTTTGTTGCGCCATACCATCAGTCCCAGAGGATCTGCATGCAGCGTCGGCTTAACACCTCCCTTGCCGAACACCACAGGTGGCGTCACGAACTATTCATTTAATCAACTACATTCCACCATTCAATCTCCCTTTTACTTGGGCGCCCAGGGCCACGGACCGGGTAACCGCTGCTGTGACATTCCCATCTGAGAGACCGGCCCGGTACCGAGTACCCCACAGCCCTGGGAGGGCGACCCAACTTGGCGTCATGAACAGGATTACAGAGCCCGGTACCCCCGGGTCCTGTGTGCCAGAGACTGTATTGTGCACTGTGAACTGTTGGCACCATTGCCGCCATTATCCCGCTGCTTGGCGCACGGGAAAACAAAAGAGGCGGGCCTTCTTGGGTGGAGCCTGCCGGAGAGCACGAAGCAGTGAAGTCCCGCGCGGGAAGAGGAAAAGCGGGAGGAGCTGAGGCCTACGGCCCGAGCATCGAGCCTGTGAAGCGGCCGCCGGTAAGCTCACTCAACCCCCGGCCCTGGCTAACGTTAATTGGGGAGGAAGAGGATGTCTGCGCCACGCAGCAATGCAGCGGCGGACGCCGCTGCCAACCGCTCAGCGCCGCAAGATGATGGATCCAATGTGGCTGCGGCTCTGATAGTGCCCACCGCAGCGGTCCCCATAATGCCGCTGTCTATGCCCTACATTCCGGGAGCAGCATGGCTACCGCAGTATTCGGGGGAGTCACATACCCTGAGTGAATTCAAAGAGAGACTGAGCAGTTTGTTTGAAGTATACCCTCTGTCTGAAAGCCAGAAAGTGAACATCCTGATTGGGCAGCTAACGAGTGCAGAGCATAGGGAAGTAAAAGCCTGGCAGGACACTGACAAAGAGACTGTTAAAAAGATTCTGGCCAAGCTGAGAAGCACCTTTGACACCCGCACTGCAGCTGAAATCAAGATGAGATTCTTTGGATGCAAACAGAAAGTGCAGGACAGTATACTGGACTATGCTCTTATCCTGCAGGAGGCGCTGCGAGCAGTTAAGCAAATTGATCCTGACAGTGTGAAGGAGGAAGACAAACTGTTAAAGGAGCAGTTCATTGAAGGACTTATATCCAGTACCCATAGAGTGCAGCTGCGCATCATAACCCTACAAAACCCTGACCTGGACTTTGCTGATTTCAAGGACAGGGCTATTCAGGTACTGCAGGAACCAACTGTCAGCCGTCCAGCGCTCCCTAGGCGCCCAGCGATCACCTCCCACCAAGAAGCAACATCTTTTCCTTCCATCGCTGTGGAGGCTGATGCACAGACTCTGGATAAAGACCCAGCTGCAGATCTACGTCTTCAGGTCCAGGAGTTGACCAAAGGAATAGCTGCACTTACTAAAACTGTGCAGTCCCTGCAGGTGTCCTCCAAGGAGAAGGTCCAGCTGGCTTCCAGTCCAGAGGATGTCCCGTGGCTCCGGAAGAAGAGGATTCTGCCACTCCGAGGAAGGAACCACGACCGCTATGACCAGGACGGAAGTCCCATCTGTCGTAACTGCCACCGGACAGGCCACATCGCCAGGTTCTGTCATTTAAATGAGCAACCCCTGGGGCAGAGGGCCAACCCCCAGGAATAGGATACCCAGGCCCAAAGAACTGGAGAGCCAAGTATGTTGGAGGGAGACCAATCCTTCCAGTGGTGATTGACGGCATTCCCCTGAACGCTTTGCTGGACACTGGCTCCCAGGTGACCACCATGCCGTACATTCTTTAGAAGAGGTACTGGGCTGACTCTGAACTTACCCATGGCCCAACTGAGAACTGACAGTAGTTGCCAGTAATGGCCAGTCTTTACCCCAAGTAGAATGTAAAGAAATTACTGTTAAAGTGGGTAGAGTAGAGATAAAATCTCAAGGTCTGATAGTTGTGGATATTGATCGACGTGAATGTAATCCCATGATGACTCTTGGTACCAATGTAATTGAAAACTGTCTTTCCGAGGTTATTGTCTTGTTGCAACAGGTGGCTGAGACTGCTGGTTCCGGTGAACAACGAGTCCTGCAGAAGGAGATCAGAGCCCTGATGCAAAGACAACAGGTAGAACTCTCTGGCAGAGAAATTGGTAGTGTCAGAGTGAGTGATGCTTTCCCCATTGCAATACACCCCAGATGTGAAATGTTGATTTGGTGTCGGGCAGCTATAGGTCTCAGAGGAAAGGATTACCAGGCATTGGTAGAACCAGTGTACTCTGATAGCCGGCCCACTGTCCTGACAGCCAGAGGGGTAGTTAATGTACGTAAAGGGAGAGTACCTGTACGCCTTTTGAATTGTGGGGAGGAGGCCACAATACCTCGGTACGCCACAGTTGCTAAGCTGTTCACTGTTAGTAACAACGCATTGCAGGCAGCAGAGCCCTTGGTCTCATCCGATCAGGTGGAGGACAATGGCTCTGTGAAGAAGCTGGAGGAGTGGTGCCAGCAACTGCAGGTGGGGACTGACTCTACACCTACATACCAGAAAAATGGGGTTTACAGAGTGACCCAGGAGTATGAGCGGGTATTCAGTAAACATCCCCTAGATTTTGGGCAGGCAAAAGGGGTTCAACATCATATCCCCACTGGAGATCATCCACCGATTAAAGAAAGGTACCGGCCTATACCCCCAACACAATACCAATGTGCTAAAGGTATGTTGAGAGAGATGAAGGAAGCTGGAGTTATCAGAGACAGTTGTAGCCCATGGGCAGCTCCCATAGTTTTTGCAAAGAAAAAGGATGGTACCATGAGAATGTGTGTTGATTACAGGAAAATTAACAGCATTACACATAAAGATGCCTACCCATTACCTAGAATTGAGAAATCATTAGCTGCACTTAAAACTGCTAACTACTTTTCCACCTTGGATCTCACTAGTGGGTATTGGCAGGTTCCCGTGGCAGAGGCAGACAAGGAGAAAACAGCATTTACCACTCCAACGGGTCTCTGTGAGTTCAACTATATGCCATTCGGGCTCTGCACCACCCCAGGAACATTTCAACGGCTGATGGAGTGCTGCCTGGGACACATGAACTTTGAGACAGTCCTGTTGTACCTTGATGATGTCATTGTTTTCTCCAAGACATATGAGGACCATCTGGAGCATCTGGCTGAGGTGTTTGAGGCTTTGTCCAATTTTGGCCTGAAGGTGAAGCCTTTCAAATGCCACCTCCTGAAGCCCAAGGTACAGTACCCCGGTCATGTGGTGCGTGCAGAAGGTGTGGCACCAGATCCTGACAAAGTCACAGTCATCCGGGACTGGCCGAAGCCCAGCAACCTCCATGAAGTACGCCAGTTCCTTGGACTGGTAGGCTACTACCGAAGATTCATCAAAGGCTTTACTGAAATAGCCACCCCTATGCAAAATCATCTGGTGGGGCAGTCAAAGAAGACCAAACAGAAAAGTTCCACCTTTGTATGGACTGAGGAGTTGGAGAGATCCTTCACTCGACTGAAGATGGCTCTCACAGGTGACGAAGTTCTGGCCTACCCAGATTATGACAAACCCTTTGTGTTGTACACTGATGACAGCAACGTGGGACTTGGAGGAGTACTGTCACAGGTACAGAATGGCAAAGAAAGAGTGATCTCTTACACCAGCAGGAAGCTTCGTCCTACTGAAAGGAACCCTGACAACTACAGTTCCTTCAAGCTGGAGTTCCTTGCCATAGTCTGGGCTGTCACTGAAAGATTCAAGCATTACCTAGCTTCAGCCAAGTTTACCATCTTCATGGACAACAACCCGTTGACTCACCTGGAAACTGCAAGACTGGGTGCACTGGAGCAGCGATGGATGGCTCGGCTATCTAACTATGAATTCACCATCAAGTACTGGCAGGGCACAAGAATGCCAATGCTGATGCGCTGTCCAGGATGCCAAATCTGCCAGATGCAGGAGAAAACCCTGAGGCTCTTGAAGAAATAGAGCTACCTCCCTTCCATCGGCCAATTGCAGCCCAACGTGCTCAAGGAGTGAGAAACAGACGGTCTGGCTTGAAAGAGGTCACCCTAAATCCATTGCCTCATCATGACTGGGCAGAAACACAGGATAGCGACCCTGCAGTCCGCCTGGTGAAGGAGCTACTGTCACAAGCTGACTCACGCCCAGAGTCGGATGCTCCTGAAGAAACCCAGCAGTTGTGGAAGGAAAGAGGCCGGCTGTTCATCTATGAAGGAAAGCTGTGTCGGAGGAGTATCAATGCCCGCACTCATTACCTGGTCTGGCAGGTGGTAGTCCCAAAGAGAGAGGTATCAATGGTCTTGGAAGCATACCACAATGGAGCTGGACACTTCGGATGGAAGAAGTTGGAAGCCTTGCTCCGGGAGAGATTCTACTGGGCTGGTATGAGGAAAGCCATTGAAAAGTGGTGCCGGGAGTGTGGACAATGTAACCTGCGCAAAAAGGATCGAAACAGCCAGAGAGCTCCTCTGCAGCCAATAGTAACCAAACAGCCACTCGAGTTGGTCGCCCTGGACCATGTGAAGCTGGTCCCAAGCCGGTCAGGCTACATCTATGCTCTTACCATCGTGGACCACTACTCAAGATTCCTGGTAGTTGTGCCTGTCAAAGATCAAACAGCCAGGACAGCAGCCAGAGCATTCCAACAGCACTTCTGTAGACCACATGGATATCCCGAAAGAGTACTTACAGACCAAGGTCCAGCTTTTGAGGCAGAAGTGTTCCAGGAATTCTGTAACTTGTATGGTTGCAAGAAGATCCGGACAACACCCTACCATCCACAGACCAACGGCATGTGTGAGAAGATGAACCAGGTAGTGATTGACCTACTGAAGACATTGCCTTTGGAGGAGAGAAATCTGTGGCCAGAAAAGTTACCAGATCTGGTAGACCTTTACAACCATATTCCGGTGAATTCCACCAACTGTACGCCAGCCTACCTAATGAGAGCCAAACCTGGTTAGCTGCCTATTGATTTGGACATGGGAGTCCTGACACCTGAAGTTATGTCACCAGATGCTGACTGGGATACAGAAAGACAACAGCAGTATCGTAGAGTACAAGAGTGTGTGGAGAAGAGTCTAGCTCAAGCAAGACAAAAACAAGAAAGGTACTACAACCAACATGCACCTGCAGTTCCCTTGTCACCAGGAGAACAAGTCTTAAAAAGGAAAAGAAGATTGCATAAATTGGATGACCAATGGGAAGCTGAACCTTACACAGTCTTACCATCAAGCTTTGACAACATCAAAGTATGCCTTATTAGTAAAGATGGAGGAGAAACCTCAGCAGCAGTTAAAAGAAAGAATGAAAGAACAAAATAACATCCAACCCATAGAAGAAGAAGCAAAGGTCAGCACTATACTTGGAGAATTCCCTGCCAATTGGACTAAAGTAAATGATGCTGTCATGATACCAGTGCTGGGTGACCGGCACTGCTGGGGTTAATGTTCTGACCTCAGTGCAGACCTGGGACCTATTATGGTGGCCTCTCATTGGTTCTGGGGAGGCTTCTTATAGCCTCAAGAAGCTCCCATCCCCCGTCAGTTATACTTTCGCCCTTGGCATTGTGTGGTGACCCCTGAGTGTGTTTGTGTTGTGTTCTGATTGCTTGATTCTCTGTGTACGACTGGGTCTGTTCTCTGGATTCTGCTTTGGATTCTGCCTGGTACCTTATACATCTGTTTGGTTTTGATCTCTGCTTGGCTCTGACTATCCATTCTGTCTCATCCCTCGTACTTTACTGAGATCTTGTGTATGACCTTTGGCTTTGCCTGACCTCCTGTCTGTTTATCCCTCCTGTACCACGCTTGCCTGTACTGTACATGACCCCCGCTTTGCCCGACTTTGAGTTTTCTACCTTCTTTGAAAGCAGGACGCTAAGCCCTGCCCCCTTGTAGTCACATGACCGTAGGTCCTGTGCCTGCTTTCTAAACTTCTACATTCAGGTCCCGTGCATCTTTATTTTCCGGCAGTTCTTGTCCCCAGGAGTCCCTACGGTGCGGGTGAGTCCCTGCTTAGCGGAGGCTGTACGCCGGCGCTGTCAAGACCCTGACAGATGCTATGGTGGTGCCAGTGTTGACATTTCCCCAACTGGTAGTACCAGAAGAAGTGATTCCAGTGAACTCAACTCTGAAAATCAGGAAGTTCACGCAGCAGATAACGCACCAGCAGTGGAGCCAGAGAACCCTTGCCCTGCCAGTGGTGAATCTGTTATGCCCACAGTGACTCTAAGAGCTAGCATACGCTTACTACCTAGTTTACATTCAACACCAGTAGTTAGACCCAGACAAACAGTTCAGTCCATAACAACACCAGTATTACGCAGATCTACCCGTACCACACAAGGTGTACCACCCATCAGATTCCGTATCTAAAATAAGTTAAAGTAATGTAACTGTTAACATGTAAATACATAACTGTTCAAGTTTTGTGCCTACAGATAGTCTGTAAGAACTTTCCTTTTTGAACTTTTACCTTGTTTTCATGGACACTGAACCACAGGACTGTGTGTGGTCATCAATCTTGTAAATAGTTCACCATTTGCCCAGGAATGCACCATGGACGTTGATGCATGAACATATCATCACAGGCCTATTTTTGGAGCTTTTGGTTTTTGTAAATTTTTCCCTTTTTAAATCTTGTAACCTTTATAATTGTTCATATTGTTTACATGTTTTATATGTTTTTCATCAGCCAAGGTGTGCTAACTTGCACTAGGGTGGAATGTGGCGCCCCCAGAGGTATGGTCGCCACAATGGCATTGCCTTCCTCCTGGGAGGGTGATGTCAGGCTTGGAAGCAAGGAAGGGTCTCTCCAGCAGTTTATCTTTACATGCAACACAGTTCCCATTCCAGGCCAACAGAGGGAGCTCTGAACCAGGATTGGGGGAGGAGTGCTCTCTCTCAGGGCCAGGAAGGGAACAGTTAGTTAGTGTGAGGAGGGTGAAGTGTGCAGACGTGGAGAAGGAGCTGGGAGATCAAGCAGAGA
Organism: Dendrobates tinctorius; assembly: GCF_039654945.1. Classification (NCBI taxonomy): domain Eukaryota; kingdom Metazoa; phylum Chordata; class Amphibia; order Anura; family Dendrobatidae; genus Dendrobates; species Dendrobates tinctorius. The sequence goes on from NW_027361827.1 coordinate 18,042,181, forward strand.
GGAAAGGCTCATCTCCAGCAACAGCGCACGAACTGGAGCCTGGTCTCCATGGTTGTATGGACACTAATGGTCCTGTAGCAGACCACAGAGGAGTAGGAAGTTGTAAATACTCGACTCCCACCTAAGACTCGGAGGCACAACAGCACGGTGTGAGCCAAGAGAGAAATAGCGGCTACAGCTGTCTGTCATACGAGGTATTCAGAGAAAGGATAATAAGGAGGAACGTCAGTGTAACTCAGTACTGGATGTCCCTCAAGTGAGTGCTAGGAAGGAGACTACACAACCCATCTGCTGAGAGAGAGATCCCTGAAATTGCTTCCAGGCTAGCCTGCCCTTGTACCATCTGTAATCAGGACCCTGGACTGCATTTGCCAAGTAAAGGTAATGAAACTGCACCCTGTTGTGTTCTTGCCTCCTTCCTGCTACCTTTCCAGCACCGCTACATCCCTTTGCCTACCACTGCACCCTTCCCGCAATATTCATCTACACTGCCCTGGGACTACAGCTCCACCTGTGGGGAGCTATAACATCTTTGCTGCGCCATACCATCAGTCCCAGAGGATCTGCATGCAGTGTCGGCTTAACACCTCCCTTGCCGAACACCACAGGTGGCATCACAAACTATTCATTTAATCAACTACATTCCACCATTCAATCTCCCTTTTACTTGGGTGCCCAGGGCCACGGACCGGGTCACCGCTGCTGTGACATTCCCATCTGAGAGACCGGCCCGGTACTGAGTACCCCACAGCCCTGGGAGGGCGACCCATATGATTTCCAGTCCAGAACCATGAATGGCCCACAACTTTCTGCCCGAAGCTCTGAATGGAATGGCAGCAGTGCCACTGGACTTGGCTGGATTTTATCTGTGCATAAAGTCCAAATATGCCTCCCGTATGTAATTCTGGCTGGCTAAGTATAGCGCAGAGTGCTACAATTGGCTGCCAGGCACAGGTGTATGGGGAAAGTAACGCCGATTCCGATGATGTGCTCGGCTAGGCTCAGAGATATCGCATTCTGCTATTATAGGTCATTTTCCAGATTCAATACCTCATAGCCTTGCTGTGATTTGTTGTACGATGAGGTATATCCATGTGTTTCAAGTCGGACAAAAGATATCACTTTGCCTTTAGCTTGCAGGGGATTTCACACCTTTGTGTTATGAGCTTCAAAGAATTTGCACTTGGGTTTTAATTAAAAATAAACACTGCATGGCTTTTTTATGGCCTTGGGGGATGCAAGGGTGGGGGCACATTTCAGGTGTGGAGAAAATTGTACTTTGTCCTTCACACTAAAGGGGGTTTTGCACATAGCGATATCGCTAACAATATCGCTAAAGCATCATCGATTTGGTGACGCAGCAGCGATATCGCTATGAGTGATACTTACCTCCGACCGGCTCCCCCGCTGTTCATCGCTGATCGCACGAGATCGCGCAGCTCTATTTCTCGTCGGGCGCTTCCTGCTGGGCTTCTTGCTGGCGCCGACGAGCGATGCGTGGACACGAATGGGAGGACGTCAGGATCGCCGCATCTGAAAGGTAAGTAACGACCGCTAGATCGCTGCTGCATCGCTGTGAGATCTGCCTGTGTGGTAGCTCACTAGCGATCATTTAGCGATGCACCAGCGATCCTGATCGGGTCGTATCGTTGTCGGGATCGCTGGTGCATCGCTAAATGTAAAGGGGCCATAAGTTTTGACAAAAAATACCTGGTGCAAGATACCCTTATCGGTGATTGGACTAACGAACCTGGTAAAGATGATACTGTTGCCCCAACTGCTCTATGTTATCCACAACACCCCAGTATGGCTTCCTCTGGAACACTTTAACAAATTTCAGGCTATGTGGGTACTATTTTGGAGAAAAGAATGCCCTGATTAAATATAACACGTTACAAATGAATTAAGAAGAGTGGGGTCTTTCTTAGCGACGCAGCTTCAACAGCTCAAACTACTGCATGGTAATATTGTGACTGTGCTGCAAGACCATGCAGAGTGTATCCGAATTATCCCTGTTTTGGAGGTGGGATGCCAGGGAAGGCAGTAAAAAGAAGCTTAAAACGGTGCTCCTTATGATAAAGACGTAATAAAGCTAAACAATTGTTAGACATAGATGGGTATACACCATTTACACCTATGTGGGCAAAACACTAGACTTCAAGAGATGTTTAGATTAGAGGGTTTTAGCCCCTGGAGAAAAGCTGATCTGGCTACTATTACCAACTTCAGATAGGTGCGGTGTTTGAAAGTTTCCAACAGCTAAAAGATTAATTTCTTCTCACAAATAAGTATATATTCCAATATCTTCAATTATGACATGTTTGGCTTGAACAATACAAAATCAAAAATCTAATCTACAGAATACTATTAGAACACTTTATTTCAAAACATCCGCTAAGCATTAAAGAAAAATGGGACAAAGATATTGGTATAATTGATCCTGATCATTGGGACATAACAATGTCCTTAATCCCACAACTGTCCACTAGCGAAGCCCCAAGATCGTCAGTTATACCTATTGCACTGGGTATTTAGAACTCATGAATTTCTCCATAATAAAGGAGTGAGAGCAGATGATGTATGCCCAAGATGTGGGATGAGTCTAGCTGACATTTTACACATGTTTAGGGTGTGTGGCTCTCTTGAAAATTTTTGGAAATGCACTGTTGGTTACTAGTTAAATGGTGTCTTTGGTGTAACGATCCCAATGCAACCTCGTACAGTTTATGCAATGTTGTAGGTAGATGGAAAAATTGAAGACGAAAATGAAAGATTGGCTATTAAAAGGGTACTTTACGAAATAAGAAAAGTTATAGCACCGCACTGGTTAAGTAACTCTCCTCCAAAATGTAGAAAATTTATTGAGAAGATGCATTTATTAGTTCGGTTAGAGCAGGGGTGGGGAACCTCCTGCCCGCGGGCTGCATGTGGCCTGCGGTGACTTTTCTTGCGGCCCACGAGCAGGTCCCCGGAGTCCGCAATCCTCAGGTGGAAGCCGTATCCTGTCAGCTGCCGGCCCTTTAACTCCCAAGTGCACGGTACACAGCGTTCATTACAGAACGCTGCCTGTACATGAATGATGACATCATTAGATTGGGCGGTGTTAGAGTCTGGGCGGGTGGGATTAGCGCCCAATGCGCTCCCGTCCTCCTGTCCCAGAAGAGGAGATGCTGCCATACTAGAATCCAGAGCGATCTCTGTGCGTGCCGGCAGCTCTGTGCCTGTCTGTCTGCTGGTGATTTCTGTGCCCGCAGCTCTGTGCCTTTCTGCTGGTGATCTGCGCCCCTCAGCTATGTGTCCCCCTGTGATCTCTGTGACCCCCCAACTATATGCCCCCTGTGATCTCTATGCTTCCCAGCTATGTGCTCCCATGTGATCTCTGCCCCCTGTGATCTCTGTGGCCCCAGCTATGTGTCCCCTGTGATCTCTGTGGCCCCAGCTATGTGCCCCCCTGTGATCTCTGTTCCCCCTGTGATCTCTGTGGCCCCAGCTAAGTGCCTCCCGTGATCTCTGTGACCACAGCTATGTGCCCCCCTGTGATCTCTGTGCATCAACTATATGCCCCCTGTGATCTCTGTGCCCCCCAGCTATGTGCCCCCCTGTGATCTCTGTGCTCCAACTATATGCCTGCTGTGATCTCTGCGCCCCCCAGCTATGTGCTCTGCTGTGATCTCTGTGCCCCCCTGTGATCTCTGTGTCCCCAGCTATATGCCCCCTGTGATCTCTGTGCTCCTCCACTATATGCCTCCCTGTGATCTCTGTGCCTCCAAGCTATGAGCCCCATGTGATCTCTGTGCCCCCCTGTGATCTCTGTAGCCCCAGCTATGTGATCCCTGTGCCCCCCAGCTATATTCCCCTTGTGATCTCTATGGCTTCCAATTTTGTGCCCTCCTTGTGATCTATGTGCCCCCTGAGATCCCTGTGCCCCCTGCTATTTACCTCCCTGTGATATTTGTTCTCCCATGTGATCTCTGTGCTCCCTGTGATCTGTCTCCTCCAGCTATGTGCCCCCAGCTATGTGCCCTAATGTGATTTGTGCCCCCTGTGATCTTTGTGCTGCCTTTCTGTGATCTTTGTGCCCCTCTGTGATCTTTGTGCCCCCCGTGATCTTTGTGCCCCACTGTGACCTTTGTGCGCTCCTGTGATCAATGTTTCTTATGTTATGCATATACAGCAGTCTCTGTGTCTCCTATGTGATGTATATTCAGCAGTCCCAGTGTCTCCTGGATCATGTATATACAGCAGTCTCTGTGTCTCCTATGTGATGTATATTCAGCAGTCCCAGGGTCTCCTGTGTGATGTATAGACAGCAGTCAGTGTGTCCTATGTGATGCTTATATAGCAGTCCCATCGTCTCCTAAGTGCTGGGAGCTGTGTCAGCATCTCCTGTGTGATGTATATACAGCTGTCCCTGTATTTCCTATGTGATGTATATACAGCAGTCCCTGTGTCCCCAATGTGATGTATATTCAGCAGTCCCAGCATCTCCTATGTGATGTATAGACCACAGTCTCCGTGTCTCCTATGTGATGCTTATATATCAGTCCCATCGTCTCCTATGTGGTGTATATACAGCTGTCTCAGCGTCTCCTATGTGATGTATATAATTTAGAAAACTTATAACAAAATGTTGACTGCTCTCCTGGCCAACACAAACCTGGATACTGAGAAGAAACAGGATCAGTATCACCTAACATCACAGCTGCATCAAAGAGAAGCAGCTCCAGCCATCACATTAACTGTGAGTTACCGTAATTAATTGTTTGACTAAATATGCTGGGGTAATTTTCAATGTGATCATTTTTGTGTGGCCCCCCCCCAATGAAGGTAGAAATTTCCAAATGGCCCCCAGCTGGAAAAAGCTTCCCCACCACAGGGTTAGAGGAAGGGTTATACAAAACAAGGAAAGCGTTGCACAAATATTACATGTTACACACAAGTAATATGGATCAAAGGGAAATAGATGTAAGCACATCACGGAATGATAGCGTACAACAATTTGCTCCCACGTTTCTATGTACATGTTCATTGTGTTTGTATTAATAATGTGATAACTAATATATGTGTAATTATCTTTGGAAAATATTGAAGCCTTTGCAACTTTTGCAACAATTATTATTACAATGTAACGGCAAAGTCTAAAATGAACAAAGGGTGGAATTTGTATGGAATTTTGTGTTGTTTGTTTGTTGTATTCGGAAAAATTCACTAAAAATCTTATCTGATTAAAAAAAACTCATCCCACCTTCCCCTCACCTGTGGATGATGACCTGAGCCACAGATGTGGGTATAAGGCCGGCGTCACACTAGAGAGAAATACGGACGAGTGAGAGGCGTAAAAACCACGCATTGCACACGGACCAATGATTCTCTATGGGGTAGCTCCCATCAGCCGTATATTTCTCGCACATATTTTACGGTCCGTGCCAATCGCAGCATGCTGCGATTGTCAGCGTACTACGGCCGAAATACGTCAATGCAAGTCTATGGGTGCGCAAAAAACCCCATTACACAAGGACCAGATGTGTGACTTGCAAGAAAAACGCACCCGGCGTCCTTTAGAAAAGCTGGCAATTCAGTGCGCGATACAGTAAAATCAGACTGACAGGTTTAATAAAGAAATAAAAGAATAGATATATACACATAGAATACATATATATATATATACATGTCATTGAGACACATATATATACTGTATATATATTTATTGTGGTGCAGTAACCTCTGTTAAAGCTAGGGGGCAATGCATATGCGACACAGAATATGCATGTGGGCATTTCCTTGATGGTGAAACAGTGATGGTTGTAAATGTCCAGTACGTGTACACTGGAGTTCCTCCTGACAGATGTTCTCAAGAACCTTACTTGCACGGCAGACAGCTGTAGCCTATCTCGGGGACTCCTCTCTCCTGAGTCCCGGCTCACTATCCAAGCTGCTGTTGTGCCCTCAAGTCTTAGATGGGAGTAGGGCATTTACAGCCTCCTACTTCTCTGGTGTCTGTTGCAGGACAGTTAGTATCCGTACAACCGTGGAGACCAGGCTCCAGTTCATGCGCTCTCACTGGAGATGAGCCTTTCCTCTCTGCTCAATCTCCACGCTTCTCCACATGTCTGCACATGTGTCCCTTCTCACACTAACTGACCACTCCTTTCTCTTGGCCCTCAGAGAGCACTCCTCCCTTCAATTCCGGTTCAGAGTCCCCCCTGCTGGCCTGGAGTGGAACTGTGTTGTATGCATAGGTAAACTGCTGGAGAGACCCTTCACTGCTTCCAAGCCTGGCATTACCCTCCCTGGAGAAAGGAAAAGCCACTGTGGCGGCCATACTCCTGGGGGTGCCACATTCCCCCCTAGTGCAAGTCAGCACTCCTGGGCTGAACAAAACATGAAAAACATATACACAATTAGACAATATGAACAATTATAATTGTACAAGATTTGTAAAAAGGGAAAAATTTACAAAAAGCAAGAGCTCTAAAAATAGTCCTATGATGACAAGTCCAAGCATCAATGTCCATGGTCCATTCCTGGGCAAATGGTGAGCTATATACAAGTTGGTGACCACACAAGTCCTGTGGCACAATGTCCATAAAACAAAATGGGAAAATTCAAAGGAAACTCTTACAGTTTACCTGCAGGCACAAAACTTGAAAACAGTTACATATATACAGGTACAGGTTAACATTACTATATGCGATATCTGATGGGCGGTATACCTTGTGTGGTACGGGTAGACCTGCGTAATGCTGGTATAGTGTGTAATGTGCTGGATACACTACTGGTGGTTCTGCATGGTACAGGGATACTAGATTGTCTGCGAACTCTTAGACTCACCATGGGCATAACAGGTTCACCACTGGCAGGGCGAGGGTTCTCTTGCTCCACTGCTGGTGTGGAATCTGCTACCTGATTTTCCTGATCTTCAGGATTTTTTTGAGTCACTTCTTCCTGCGTTACTAGTTGGGGAAATGTCAACACTGGCACCACTATTGCATGATTTACTTCAGTCCAATTTGCAGGGAATTCTCCAAGTATGGTGCTGACCTTTTCTTCCTCTATGGGTTGGACGTTATCTTGTTCTTCCATTCTTTCTTTTAACTGATCAGGGCATAATTTCAAATGATCTCTTGATATTGCTGTTGAGGTTTCTCCTCCATCTTTACTAATAAGGCACACCTTGGTATTGTCAAAGTTTGAGGGTAGAATGGTGTAGGGTTCAGCTTCCCATTGATCATCCAGCTTATGCAATCTTCTTTTCCTCTTGAGGACTTGTTCTCCTGGTGACAAGGGAACTGCAGGTGCATGCTGATTGTAGTTCCTCTCTTGCTTTTGTCTTGCCTGAGCCAGACTCTTTTCTACACATTCTTGTACTCTTTTGTATTGTTGCTGCCTCTCTGTATCCCAGTCAGCATCTGGTGATGTTACTTCAGGTGTCAGGACTCCCATGTCCAAATCAATAGGCAGTTTCCCAGGCCTTGCTCTCATTAGGTAGGCTGGAGTACAGTTGGTGAAATTCACAGGAATGTGGTTGTAGAGGTCTACCAGATCTGGCAACTTTTCTGGCCACAGATTCCTCTCCTCCAAAGGCAATGTCTTCAGTAGGTCAATCACTACCTGGTTCATCTTCTCACACATGCCATTGGTCTGTGGGTGATATGGTGTTGTCCGGATCTTCTTACAACCATACAAGTTACAGAATTCCTGGAACACTTCTACCTCAAAGGCGGGACCTTGATCTGTAGGCACTTGCTCTGCTCAGGATATCCATGTGGTCTACAGAAGTGCTGTTGGAATGCTCTGGCTGTTGTCCTGGCTGTTTGATCTTTGACAGGCATAACTACCAGGAATCTTGAGTAGTGGTCCACAATGGTAAGAGCATAGATGTAGCCTGACCGGCTTGGAACCAGCTTCACATGGTCCAGGGCTACCAACTCAAGTGGCTGTTTGGTGATGATTGGCTGTAGAGGAGCTCTCTGGCTGTTTCGATCCTTTCTGCACTGGTTACATTGTCCACACTCCCGGCACCACCTCTCAATGACTTTCCTCATACCAGCCCAGTAGAACCACTCCCAGAGCAATGCTTCCAACTTCTTCCATCCGAAGTGTCCAGCTCCATTGTGGTATGCTTCCAGAACCATTGATGCCTCTCTCTTTGGTACTATCACCTGCCAAACCAGCTCATGAGTGCAGGCATTGATGCTCCTCCAACACAGCTTTCCTTCATAAATGAACAGCCAACCTCTTTCCTTCCACAACTGCTGGGTTTCCTCAGGAGCATTCGACTCTGGGCGTGAGTCAGCTTGTGACAGCAGCTCCTTTACCAGGCGGACTGCAGGGTCATTATCCTGAGTTTCTGCCCAGTCATGATGGGGCAATGGATTTAGGGTGACCTCTTTCAAGCCAGACCGTCTGTTTCTCTCTCCTTGGGCACACTGGGCCGCAAGTGGCCGGTGGAAGGGAGGTAACTCTATTTCTTCAAGAGCCTCAGGGTCTTCTCCTGCATCTGGCAGATTAGGCATCCTGGACAGCGCATCAGCATTGGCATTCTTGTGCCCTGCCTGGTACTTGATGGTAAACTCAGTTTTGCAGTGTCCAAGTGAGTCAATGGGTTGTTGTCCGTGAAGATGGTAAACTTGGCTGAAGCTAGGTAATGCTTGAATCTCTCAGTCACAGCCCAGACTATGGCGAGGAACTCCAGCTTGAAGGAACTGTTCTTGTCTGGGTTCCGTTCAGTGGGACGAAGCTTCCTGCTGGCGTAGGAGATCACTTTTTCTTTGCCATTCTGTACCTGCGACAGTACTGCTCCCAGTCCCACGTTGCTGGCATCAGTGTACAACACAAAGGATTTGTCATAATCTGGGTAGGCCAGAACTTCATCTCCTGTGAAAGCCATCTTCAATCTGGTGAAGGATCTCTCCAACTCCTCAGTCCATTCAAATGTGGAACTCTTCTGTTTGGCTTTCTTGGACTGCCCCACCAGAAGATTTTGCATAGGAGTGGCTATTTCAGTGAAGCCTTTGATGAACCGTCGGTAGTAGCCTACCAACCAGAGGAATTGGCGTACTTCATGGAGGTTGCTGGGCTTTGGCCTGTCCCGGATGACTGTGACCTTGTCAGGATCTGGTGCCACACCTTCTGCACTCACCACATGACCGAGGTACTGTACCTTGGGCTTCAGGAGGTGGCATTTGGAAGGCTTCACCTTCAGGCCAAAGTTGGACAAAGCTTCAAACACCTCAGCCAGGTGCTCCAGATTGTCCTCATACGTCTTGGAGAAAACAATGACATCCTCAAGGTACAACAGGACTGTCTCAAAGTTCATGTGTGGCGCCCCCAGGAGTATGGCCGCCACAGTGGCTTTGCCTTCCTCCAGGGAGGGTGAGGTCATGCTTGGAAGCAGTGAAGGGTCTCTCTCGCAGTTAACCTATACATGCAACACAGTTCCACTCCAGGCCAGCAGGGAGGACTCTGAACTGGAATTGAAGGGAGGACTGCTCTCTGAGGGCCAAGAGGAAGGAGTGGTCAGTTAGTGTGAGGAGGTCCACATGTGCAGACGTGTGGAGAGAAGCTGGAGGTTGAGCTGAGGAAAGAGAGCTCCCTCACAGTGAGAGCGCATGAACTGAAGCCTGGTCTCCACGGTTGTACGGATACCAATGGTCCTGCAACAGATACCAGAGGAGTAGGAGGCTGTAAATGCCCTACTCCCATATAAGACTTGGAGGCACAACAGCATGGAGTGAGCCAAGAGAGGAATAGCGGCTACAGCTGTCTGCCATACGAGGAGTGCTAGTAGAAGAAAATTAGGAGGAACTTCAGTGTAACTCAGTACTAGGAGTACTTCACCCTTAAAGGCGCTAAGAAGGAGACTGCACAGCCCATCTGCTGAGAGAGAATCCCTGAGCTGCTTCCAGGCTAGCCTGCTCCAGTATCATCTGTAATCAGGACCCTGGACTGCATTTATTAAGTAAAGGTACAGAAATTGCACCCCGCTGTGTCTTTGTCTGCTTCCTACCCTTCCGGCACTGCTACATCCCCGTGCCAACCACATCTACACTGCCCTGGGACTACAGCTTCACCTGTGGGGAGCTTTCACATCTTGGCTGCACCATACCATCAGTCCCAGTGGATCTGCATGCAGCGTCGGCTTAACATCTCACTTGCCGAACACCACGGGTGGCGTCACGAACTATTCCATTAACTACGTTCTACCATTTCAATTCCCCCATTACTTGGGTGCCCAGGGCCACGGACCGGGTCACCGCTTCTGTGACACATCCCGCTGACACTGGCCCTGTGCCGAGTACCCCACAACCCTGGGAGGGTGACCCAACTTGGCATCACGAACAGGATTACGGAGCCCGGTACCCCCCGGGTCCTGTGTGCCATAGACTGTGTTTGTGAAAAAGACTGTGTGTGTGAAATTGGCGCCAATTGCCGCCATTGCCGCACTGCTTGGTGTGCGCGGGAAGAAGAAGGGGCTGGCCTTCGTGGGCAGAGCCTGCCACAGAGCGCGAAGAAGTGAAGTGCCACGCGGGAAGAGAGGACAGCACGTGAGAAGGGGAGGAGCTGAGGCCTACAGCCCGGAGCGTCGGGCCTGCGAAGCGGCTGCCGGTGAGCTCACACAACCCCCCGGCCCTGGCTAACTAGGGGGGCAGAGAATGTCTGTGCCAAGCAGCAATGCAGCGGCGGACGCCGTCGCCAACCCCTCAGCGCCGCAGGGAGTAGCGCCCGCCGCAGCGGTCCCCATAATGCTGCTGTCTATGCCCTATATACCGGGAGCGACCTGGCTTCCGCAGTACTCGGGTGAGTCACATACCCTGAGTGAATTTAAAGAGAGACTGTACAGTTTGTTTAAAGTATACCCTGTTATGATTGAGTCACCGTAGGAGGCAAAAATAGAAATGCTAGCTAAGTCCAGAAAACCAGAGAAGTTGGCAGCTATCGGATTGCAGACCCCTGAACCTATCAACACAACTAGCAGTAGCCGTGGGGGGCTCCTACGATGCCCTAGGCCCCTCGATCACAGCCGGAGGACTACATAGCCTAAAGACAGAAAGGGAAATCTAAACTGCCCCAGAGCAGACCCCAAAGTAAAAGGCAGCCCCCCACATATAATGACGGTGAAGCAAGAAGAAAGAACAAAACACAGACAGAAAGATAGACTGAGCAAAGATGGGGCCCACGCAAGCTTAGATAGGAAAGGACAGGAAGGCTGCTGTCTGCAATCCGTGAAAAACCCTATGAAAATAAGAGCCAACAAACTGACAGTAAAAAAAGGCCCTGAAGACGCTAGGCTTCAAAAAAGCTATGTCAGTACTCAGGAATATTCTGAAGACAGAGCAACAGGCAAAAGGAGATTCAGCTAACCCCAGCAGGGAATGGCAGAATCCAGAAAAGCAAGGAAAACAAAACACTAATGCAAAAAGGCAAAGCAGAAATCTTAGCTTTAGATGAGCAGGAATCAGACTGGTTTCCTAGAAGTCCACAGAGAAATCACCCGCAGGCCAGAAGGGCGTCGGCAGCCTTATATCCAGTCATTAACTCCACTCAGCCAGTCATCATCATCAGCCCCAGGTGTTTGACAATCAGGCTCACTACCTTTCTTCACCAGAAGAGGGAGTTCCTCGGGCCTCAGTAGTGAAGGGGAAAATGAACTCACAACAATACCCTCTGTCTGAAAGCCAGAAAGTGAACATCCTTATTGGACAGCTAATGGGTGCAGCACAGAGAGAGGTGAAAGCCTGGCAGGACACTGACAAAGAGACTGTTTAAAAGATTCTAGCCAAGCTGAGAAGCACCTTTGACACTCGCACTGCAGCTGAAATCAAGATGCAATTCTTTGGATATAAGCAGAGAACGCAGGACAGCATAAGGGACTATGCTCTTAACCTGCAGAAGGCGCTGAGAGCAGTTAAGCAAGTTGATCCTGACAGTGTGAAGGAGGAAGATAAACTGTTAAAGGAGCAGTTCATTGAAGGACTCCTATCCAGCACCCACAGGGGGCAGTTGAGGGTCTCCCTGTCGCTGGCTTCACCCAGGGCTGTGGGGTACTCGGTACCGGGCCGGTGTCAGGTGGATGATGTGTCACAGCAGCGGTAACCCGGTTCGTGGCCCTGGTCCCCAATATCAATGGCGGTGGTGTTTGGTTGTAATATAAAGTTTGTGACGCCACCCGTGGTATTTGGCAAGTAAGATGGTAATCCATCGCTGCTTGCAGATCCACTGGGACTGATGGTGTGATGCAGCTAAGATGGTGTAGCTCCCCACAGGTGGAGCTGTAGTCCCAGGGCAGTGTATAACTCGTAGGTGCGATGGAGGAGTAGGGGCTCAGAATGGTGTAGATGTTAATACCCCCAATGTAGCGGTGCTGATGCGGGAATGAATGGAGGACACCAGGGCTTGCAGTTTCAAAGCTTTACTCACAGTTCGTAGTGCACACCGGTGCCCGCTTCAGTACTGTGTCCTCCAGGACCGAGGTCCAGCCAACCTCCAGGCAAGATCGGCCTCTCCCCGCCAGCACCCCTCCAACATGTGCCTTTGCTGAACGACTCCTCTATAGCGCCTATTGGTGTGAAGAGCTCCAGCACTGTGGTTCTCTGAAGTTCCTCCTGTCAGATGTTCCTAACAACTCTCTCACTTGTATGACAGACAGCTGTAGCCTGCTTCGGGGACTCCCTTGTCCTGAATCCCGGCTCTCTATCCGTTTCGCTGTTGTGTCCCAAGTCTTGGATGGGAGTAGTGCATTTACAGCCAACTACTCCACCGGTGTCTGCTGCAGAACCATAAGTGTCCATACAACCTCGGGGACCGGGCCCCGGCCATGCGCTGAGAACCTATAGGCAGGGTTCCTATCCAACCCACTCCTCCTCTCTGTTCTCCTTCCACTTCGTTCCGTACTTGTCTTTTTCTCTCTTATGGAAATGCAGGTTACAGTTCTACGTCTCTCTCTCTCTCTTTCTCTTGCCAGCTGGCTCAGGTCACTGAGGCAGCTGCAGCACTCTTTCTTCTCTTTCTTCCAGGGACCTTCACTCCTGTCTGAGTGGCTTCCGTCCCGACTGACCTTCTCTCCGCCTGTCCCCCTCAGGGACTGACCTGTCCTCCCCTCTGGGAGACTGACCTATAATTCTATCTTTCCCATTCTTTTTATACTAACTCCACCCACCTCCCAGCACATCTCGTGTTACGAAGCAGGGTTCCACGAAGGGTGCTCTGCTACCCCCAGCCTGAAGCTGCTAGGTGTCCCTGCTGAACTATCCCGTGTGTGGGATGCAGGTGCTGGAGTGTGGCAGGGAGTTCCCACCTTACCTGGATGGTGGGGCACTACACCTTAGGAGAAGGTGCAGTACCTCTGTGGCGACTGAGCCTCAGGGGTGCCACACTCCCCCCCGTTAAACACAGCACGTCCGCGGGCTGCAAGAAAACAAAGCATACAGCAGAGAAACATACAAAAATTTTATATTGCATAAATAACTTTTCTTACTCTAATGGGCATGTCACACAAAGAGATATCGCTAGCAATATTGCTATAACTTGTGACGTTATAGCGATATTGCTAGCGATATCGCTGTGTGTGATACTTACCTACAACCCGCTCCCCCGCTGGTTATCGCTGATCGCGCGAGAACAGGCTGGACTGTTTCTCGTCGTCAGCTTCCTGCGGCGCTTCCTGCAGTGACGACGAGCGACGCGTGGAGCCGGGCGGGAGGACGCAGGATCGCCTGGTGTGACAGGTAAGTAGCGACCCCCGTCCTCAGCGATGTCGCTAGTGAGATCTGCCCATGTGGCAGCTCACTAGCGACCACTTAGCGATGCACCAGCGATCCTGACCACGTCATATCGTTGGTCGGGATCGCTGGTGCATCGCTAAGTGTAACAGTACCTTAAGCTTCCTAATATAGTCCGAAACCGGCTGCATCCCGGGGACCAAGTTGACCAGCACGGGCCCTCTTTTTCTGGTTTAAATCACAGCCCAGCACCGACATCTTCCGCTGCTCCCTCTCCCTGTATTCCGCTGCCAACTGCCGCAGGGTAGCCCGACAGTGGGCCTCGGTCTTCTCTTTCTCCTCCCGGGACCTGCTCTCACCCACTGAGGCTCACAGTACCATCGTAAGGGGTTCAGGTGTCTCCTCCTTCGGGCTAGCATCCCGGTCCCAGATGAGGTCCAACACGACCTGTCCCCCCGCCACTACGGGCGCACACCCCAGGGCCTCCCCATGCGCAGGGCCTGCAGTCCTACCTGGGACCTCCTGGCGGTGCTCTGGTTCCATTTAAGGCCCGAAGCGGTGGGGCTTCTGGAATAGTGGGTCCGGGTGCTGACGTTGGTGGAGTAGGTGGCGGCTCCGGGTCCGCGGGGGCTTCAGTCGGGACCTGCGCGGCCACGACAGGTCCGGGCGGGAGCACAGTCTTAACTCCCGGGTCCTCTGATATTCTCTTCTGGCCAGCGGCACTCAGCTGCATGGACAGCGTGGATGTGAATATTAATGCTGCCGGAGGACAGTCCAGTGCAGTGGTAGCCGGTACCTGTTTGACGGGTGCCGCTGGTGTAGGCCCAGTCGGGGCGCGCTGCGCCTCAGCTCTGCCAGGGCCTTCTGCCTCAGCTGCAGACGGGAGGTCAGTTCGGCGATCTCCGCTTCTAATTGTTGGCATTCCATACTACAATCAGGGTTGGAGCCGTCAGCCATGGGGCCGGGGTTATGCACTTCCCCACACTCCGCAGGCCTCCTTCCCTTGCTCTCTAAGATAACGCTCTCACGTTTCTCTTCCTGCCTCGGCCCCTCTCCCGCCACTGGCTTCTTCTGCCCCTCCTTCCGGGGGCGGCGTCTTCTTCCAGTGCCTCCATACCAAGCCAGTATGCAAACCCCTCGGGGGGTGGGCCATGTATCTGTCACATAGTAATTCAGACAGGGCAGGCCCAATACTCTTCGCAGTCTTTTCTTAGGACCTCCTTTCTCTTCGCGCCCTTCTTCTCCGCACCAGCGGCCATTTCTAATGTCCATTTCACAGTCTATCAAATCAGGTCTTCTACACATTTTCAAAAAGTCAAAGTTCAATAAACTTCAGGCACACAGGACTCGATACTAAAAAAGATAAATTTCAGCTCACCTCTTGTAAGTTCGTAAGAACTATTGAAAAGCTCTGAGCGCGAACACGTCTCTGCCAGGACGTATAATGACTCCAAGAAAAGGAAGAAATGTCCAGCTCCAGAAATTTAAAATCCAGGATTTTTATTGTATCATGTTTAAAATACATTCATGGCTGCTTGTGATCAAGTAACGGCAACAAAGTTCACCGCATGGGGATATTCTCCAGGTCTCTGTACGCATTTCTTAGACTCTGAGTCTAAGAGCATTTGTGCTCAAAACGCGTACAGAGACCTGGAGAATATCCCCATGCGGTGAACTTTGTTGCCGTTACTTGATCACAAGCAGCCATGAATGTATTTTAAACATGATACAATAAAAATCCTGGATTTTAAATTTCTGGAGCTGGACCTTTCTTCCGATTCTTGGACACAGGACTCGATGGTGTCGGGTCTCGTCATCCTGTTCGTGACGCCAAAATTGGGTCGCCCCGTCGCTGGCTTCACCCAGGGCTGTGGGGTAGTCGGTACCGGGCCGGTGTCAGGGGGATGATGTGTCACAGCAGCGGTGACCCAGTCCGTGGCCCTGGGCCCCAATATCAATGGCGGTGGTGTTTGGTTGTAATATAAAGTTTGTGACGCCACCCGTGGTATTTGGCAAGTAAGATGGTAAGCCAATGCTGCTTGCAGATCCACTGGGACTGATGGTGGGATGCAGCTAAGATGGTGTAGCTCCCCACAGGTGGAGCTGTAGTCCCAGGGCAGTGAATAGGTGCGATGGAGGAGTAGGGGCACAGAATGGTGTAGATGTTGATACCCCCAATGTAGCGGTGCTGATGCGGGAATGAATGGAGGATACCAGTGCTTGCAGTTTCAAAGCTTTACTCACAGTTCGTAGTGCACACCGGTGCCCGCTTCGGTACCGTGTCCTCCGGGACCGAGGCCCAGCCAACCTCCAGGCAAGGTCGGGCTCTCCCCGCCAGCACCCATCCAACATGTGCCTTTGCTGAACGACTCCTCTATAGCACCTATTGGTGTGAAGAGCTCCAGCACTGTGGTTCTCTGAAGTTCCTCCTGTCAGATGTTCCTAACAACTCTCTCACTTGTATGACAGACAGCTGTAGCCTGCTTCGGGGACTCCCTTGTCCTGAATCCCGGCTCTCTATCCGTTTCGCTGTTGTGCCCCAAGTCTTGGATGGGAGTAGTGCATTTACAGCCAACTACTCCACCGGTGTCTGCTGCAGAACCATAAGTGTCCATACAACCTCGGGGACCGGGCCCCGGCCGTGCGGTGAGAACCTATAGGCAGGGTTCCTATCCAACCCACTCCTCCTCTCTGTTCTCCTTCCTGTTATGAATGAGTCACCGTAGGAAGCAAAAACAGAAATACTAACAACAACAACTAGCAGTAGCCGTGGGGGGTTCCTACGGTGCCCTAGACCCCTCGATCACAGCCGGAGAACTACATAGCCTAAAGACAGAAAGGGAAATCTAAACTGCCCCAGAGCAGACCCCAAAGCAATAGGCAGCCCCCAACATATAATGACGGTGAAGCAAGATGAAAAAACACTCACACAGATAGAAAGATAGGCTGAGCAAATGATGGGGCCCAAGCTAACTAAATAGGACAGAATAGAAAAGCTGCTGTCTGCAATCCGCCAAAACCCTCTCAAAAACAAGAGCCAACAGACTGATAGGGAAAAAAGCCCTGAAGACGCTAGGCTTCAAAAAGTCTATATTAGTACTCAGGTATTATCTGAAGACAGAGCAAAAAGGAATTCAGCTCACCCAGCAGGGAAAGGCATAAATCCCGAAAAACAAGGCAAAACAAAACCAAAACACAAATGCAAAAAGTAGAGCAGAAAACTTAGCTTTTGAGGAGCAGGAATCAGACAGGTCTCCAAGAATCCCTCAGAGTAATCACCCGCAAGTCAGAAGGGCGTCGGCTGCCTTATATCCAGTCAGCAATCCCAGTCACCCAGTCATCATCATTCTGCTCAGGTGCTTTGTAATCAGCCTCACTACCTTCCTTCACCAGAAGAGGGAGTTCATCAGACCTCAATGGTGAAGGGGAAAATGAACTCACAACACCTTCCACTTCGTTCCGTACTTGTCTTTCTCTCTCTTATGGAAATGCAAGTTACAGTTCTACGTCTCTCTCTCTCTCTCTCTTTCTCTTTCCCGTGCCAGCTGGCTCAGGTCACTGAGGCAGCTGCAGTACTCTTTCTTCTCTTTCTTTCTTCCAGGCACCCTCACTCCTGTCTGAGTGGCTTCCGTCCCGACTGACCTTCTCTCCGCCTGTCCCCCTCAGGGACTGACCTGTCCTCCCCTCTGGGAGACTGACCTATAATTCTATCTTTCCCATTCTTTTTATACTAACTCCACCCACCTCTCAGCACATCTCGTGCTACGAAGCAGGGTTCCACGAAGGGTGCTCTGCTACCCCCAGCCTGAAGTTGCTAGGTGTCCCTGCTGAACTATCCTGTGTGTGGGATGCAGGTGTTGGAGTGTGGCAGGGAGTTCCCACCTTACCTGGATGGTGGGGCACTACACCTTAGGATAAGGTGCAGTACCTCTGTGGCAACTGAGCCTCAGGGGCGCCACAGATGTGCATCATAAACCTGCAAAACCCTGATCTGGACTTTGCTGATTTTGAGGACAGGTCTATTCGGGTCCTGCAGGAATCAACTGACAGCCTTCCAGCGCCCCCTAGGCGCCCAGCGATCACCTACCATCAGGAAGCAACATCTTTTCCTTCTATCCCTATGGAGGCTGATGCACAGACTCTGGATAAAGATCCAACAGAAGAGCTGCGCCTTCAGGTCCAGGAGTTGACCAAAGGGATGGCTGCACTTACCAAAACCGTGCAGTCCCTGCAGGTGTCCTCCAAAGCAAAGATCCAGCTTGCTTCCAGTCCAGAGGATGTCCCGTGGCTCAGGAGGAGGAGAACCCCGCCACTCCGAGGAAGGAACAATGATCGCTATGACCAGGACAGACGTCCCATCTGTCGTCGCTGCTACAAGGCAGGTCATCTTGCAAGATTTTGTCCTGTAAACGATCAACCCCTGGGGCAGAGGGCCAACCCCCAGGAGTAGGACCACAAGGCCCAAGGAACTGGCGAGCTAAGTATGTGGGAGGGAGACCGATCCTTCCTGTGGTGATTGACGGCATCCCCATGAACGCTTCGCTGGACACTGGCTCCCAAGTGACCACTATGCCCTATATCCTCTACAAGCGGTATTGGGCTGATTCCGAACTCACCTGTGGCCCCACTGATGAACTAACAGTAGTTGCCAGTAATGGCCAGTCTTTGCCGCAGATAGGATGTAAAGAAATTACTGTTAAAGTGGGGAGGGTGGAGTTAAAATCTCAAGGTCTGATAGTTGTGGATATTGATTGACGAGAATGTAATCCCATGATGACTCTTGGTATCAATGTAATTGAAAATTGTCTTTCCGAGGTTATTGTCTTGTTGCAACAGGTGGCTGAGACTGCTGGTTCCAGTGAACAACGAGTCCTGCAGAAGGAGATCAAGGCCCTGATGCAAAGACTACAGGTAGAACTCTCTGGCGGAGAAATTGGTAGTGTCAGAGTGAGAGATGCTTTCCCCACTGCAATACCCCCCAGGTGTGAAATGTTGATTTGGTGTTGGGCAGCCATAGGCCTCAGAGGGAAAGATTGCCAGGCATTGGTAGAGCCAGTATACTCTGATAGCAGGCCCACAGCCAGAGGGGTGGTTGATGTACGTAAAGGGAGAGTACCTGTACGCCTTTTGAATTGTGGGGAGGAGGAGGCCACAATACCTCGGTACGCCACAGTTGCTAAGCTGCTCACTGTTAATAACAACTCCTTGCAGGCAGCAGAGCCCTTGGTCTCATCCGACCAGGTGGAGGACAATGGCTCTGGAAAGCAACTAGGGGAGTGGTGCCAGCAACTGCAGGTGGGGACTGACTCTACACCTTCATACCAGAAAAATGGGGTTTACAGAGTGACACAAGAATATGAGCGGGTATTCAGTAAACACCCACTAGATTTTGGGCAGGCAAAAGGGGTTCAACATCATATCCCCACTGGAGATCATCCACCCATTAAAGAAAGGTACCGGCCTATACCCCCAACACAATACCAATGTGCAAAAGGGATGTTGAGAGAGATGAAGGAAGCAGGGGTTATCAGAGACAGTTGTAACCCCTGGGCAGCTCCAATAGTTTTTGTAAAGAAAAAGGATGGTACCATGAGAATGTGTGTTGATTACAGGAAAATTAACAGCATTACACATAAAGATGCCTACCCATTACCCAGAATTGAAGAGTCATTAGCTGCACTTAAAACTGCTAACAACTTTTCAACCTTGGCTCTCACCAGTGGGTATTGGCAGGTTCCCGTGGCAGAGGCAGACAAGGAGAAAACAGCATTTACCACTCCAATGGGTCTCTGTGAGTTCAATTATATGCCATTTAAGCTCTGCACTGCCCCAGGAACATTTGAACGGCTGATGGAGTGCTGCCTGGGACACATGAACTTTGAGACAGTCCTGTTGTACCTTGATGATGTCATTGTTTTCTCCAAGACTTATGAAGACCATCTGGAGCACCTGGCTGAGGTGTTTGAAGCCTTGTCCAATTTTGGCCTAAAGGTGAAGCCTTCCAAATGCGACCTCCTGAAGCCCAAGGTACAGTACCTCGGTCATGTATTGAGTGCA
Source organism: Dendrobates tinctorius (assembly GCF_039654945.1). Lineage (NCBI taxonomy): Eukaryota > Metazoa > Chordata > Amphibia > Anura > Dendrobatidae > Dendrobates > Dendrobates tinctorius. The sequence goes on from NW_027361827.1 coordinate 18,061,959, forward strand.
GAAGGTGTGGCACCAGATCCTGACAAGGTCACAGTCATCCGGCACTGGCCGAAACCCAGTAACCTCCATGAAGTACGCCAATTCCTCGGGTTGGTAGGCTACTACCGAAGGTTCATCAAAGGCTTCACTGAAATAGCCACTCCTATGCAAAATGGCAGTCCAAGAAAGCCAAACAGAAGAATTCCACATTTGAATGGACTGAGGAGTTGGAGAGGTCCTTCACCAGACTGAAGATGGCTCTCACAGAAGATGAAGTTCTGGCCTACCCAGATTATGACAAGCCCTTTGTGTTGTACACTGATGCCAGCAACGTGGGACGTGGAGCAGTGCTGTTGCAGGTACAGAACGGCAAAGAAAGAGTGATCTCCTATGCCAGCAGGAAGCTTCGTCCCACTGAAAGGAACCCAGGCAAGTACAGTTCCTTCAAGCTGGAGTTCCTCGCCATAGTCTGGGCTGTGACTGAAAGATTCAAGCATTACCTAGCTTCAGCCAAGTTTACCATCTTTATGGACAACAACCCGTTGACTCACTTGGACACTGCAAAACTAGGTGCACTGGAACAGCGATGGATGGCTTGGCTGTCTATCTATGAGTTTACCATCAAGTACCGAGCAGGACACAAGAATGCCAATGCTGATGCGCTGTCCAGGATGCCTAATCTGCCAGATGCAGGAGAAGACCCTGAGGCTCTTGAAGAAATAGAGTTACCCCCCTTCCACCGGCCACTTGCGGCCCAGTGTGCTCAAGGAGTGAGAAACAGACGGTCTGGCTTGAAAGAGGACATCCTAAATCCATTGCCCCATCATGACTGGGCAGAAAGTCAGGATAGTGACCCTGCAGTCCGCCTGGTGAAGGAGCTACTGTCACAAGCTGACTCACGCCCAGAGTCGAATGCTCCTGAAGAAACCCAGCAGTTGTGGAAGGAAAGAGGTCGGCTGTTCATTTATGAAGGAAAGCTGTGTCGGAGGAGTATCAATGCCTGCACTCATGAGCTGGTTTGGCAGGTGATAGTCCCAAAGAGAGAGGCATCAATGGTCCTGGAAGCATACCACAATGGAACTGGACACTTCGGATGGAAGAAGTTGGAAGCATTGCTCCAGGAGAGGTTCTACTGGGCTGGTATGAGGAAAGCCATTGAGAGGTGATGCCGGGAGTGTGGACAATGTAACCTGCGCATAAAGGATCGAGACAGCCAGAGAGCTCCTCTGCAGCCAATAGTGACCAAGCAGCCACTCGAGTTGGTTGCCCTGGACCATGTGAAGCTGGTTCCAAGGCGGTCAGGCTACATCTATGCTCTTACCATTGTGGACCACTACTCAAGATTCCTGGTAGTTGTGCCTGTCAAAGATCAAACAGCCAGGACAGCAACCAGAGCCTTTCAACAGCACTTCTGTAGACCACATGGATATCCTGAGTGAGTGCTTACAGATCAAGGTCCCGCTTTTGAGGCAGAAGTGCTCTAGGAATTCTGTAACTTGTATGGTTGTAAGAAGATCAGGACAACCCCGTACCACCCACAGACCAATGGCATGTGTGAGAAGATGAACAAGGTGGTGATCGACCTGCTGAAGACCTTGCCTTTGGAGGAGAGAAATCTGTGGCCAGAAAAGTTGCCAGATATGGTAGACCTCTACAACCACATTCCTGTGAATTCCACCAACTGCACTCCAGCCTACCTAATGAGAGCAAGGCCTCGTAAACTGCCTATTGATTTGGACATGGGAGTCCTTACACCTGAAGTGACGTCACCAGATACTGACTGGGACACAGAGAGGCAGCAACAATACAGAAGAGTACAAGAATGTGTGGACAAGAGTCTAGCTCAGGCAAGACAAAAGCAAGAAAGGCACTACAATCAGCATGCACCTGCAGTTCCCTTGTCACCAGGAGAACAAGTCCTCAAGAGGAAAAGAAGACTGCATAAGCTGGATGATCAATGGGAAGCTGAACCTTATACCATTCTGCCCTCAAATTTTGACAATACCAAGGTGTGTCTTATTAGCAAAGATGGAGGAGAAACCTCAGCAGCAATATCAAGGGATCATTTGAAATTATGTCCTGACCAGTTAAAAGAAAGAGTGGAAGAACAAGATAACATCCAACCCATAGAGGAAGAAAAGGTCAGCACCATACTTGGAGAATTCCCTGCTAATTGGACTAAAGTAAATGATGATATAGTGGTGCCAGTGTTGACCTTTCCCCAATTGGTAGCACAGGAAGAAGTGACTCAAGAAAATTCTGAAGATCAGGAAAATCAGGCAGCAGATACCACACCAGCAGTGGAGCCAGAGAACCCTCGCCCTGCCAGTGGTGAACCTGTTGTGCCCCTGCTGAGTCTAAGAGTTCACAGACAATCTATTATCACTGTGCCATGCAGAATCACCAGTAGTGTATCCAGTATGTTACACACCACACCAGTATTATGCAGGTCTACCCGTACTACACAAGGTATATGACCCATCAGATATTGTATCTAGCTAAGTTTATGCAAATGTTGAAATTGTGTATATATGTAACTGTTTTCAAGTTTTGTGCCTACAGGTAACCTGTAAGAGTTTCCTTTGAATTTTCCAGTTTGTTTTATGGACATTGTACCACAGGACTTGTGTGGTGACCAATTTGTAATTAGTTCACCATTTGCCCAGGAATGGACCATGGACATTGATGCTTGGACTTGTCATCATAGGACTGTTTTTGGAGCTTGTGGTTTTTGTAAATTTTTCCCTTTTTTTGCAAATCTTGTACAATTATATTTGTTATATGTTATTCATGTTTTCTTTTATCAGCCCAGGAGTGCTGACTTGCACTAGGGGGAATGTGGCGCCCCCAGGAGTATGGCCGCCACAGTGGCTTTGCCTTCCTCCAGGGAGGGTGAGGTCATGCTTGGAAGCAGTGAAGGGTCTCTCTCGCAGTTAACCTATACATGCAACACAGTTCCACTCCAGGCCAGCAGGGGGGACTCTGAACCGGAATTGAAGGGAGGACTGCTCTCTGAGGGCCAAGAGGAAGGAGTGGTCAGTTAGTGTGAGGAGGTCCACATGTGCAGACGTGTGGAGAGAAGTTGGAGGTTGAGCTGAGGAAAGAGAGCTCCCTCACAGTGAGAGCGCATGAACTGGAGCCTGGTCTCCACGGTTGTACGGATACCAACAGTCCTGCAACAGATACCAGAGGAGTAGGAGGCTGTAAATGCCCTACTCCCATCCTTCATTGGAGACTGCCCTTCCCGTGGTTGTTCCTTCCCGGGCAAAGACCTGGCTGGTCATTGCTTGCGTTGAGAAACACGTGATGGTGTCTCCGCGGCTTCTGTTTTGCATGTTTTACATATTTCCCATAAGGGATGGGGGCAGTGCTCTAGAATCACTGCGTTGAGAAACACGTGATGGTGTCTCCGCAGTGTCGGATGTTGATCTCCATGAGTTCATTCATCCTCCTCTTCATAGTCTTTTTACTAGGCATTGCTCCTACCAGCCAGTTTCCTACTCCACACTGATGAGGGGCAATACCCCGAAACAGCTGTATGTGGATGGATACCATGTTTTGGCATAGGTGGTTTCCTTCATTGGAGACTGCCCTTCCCGTGGTTGTTCCTTCCCGGGCAAAGACCTGGCTGGTCATTGCTTGCGTTGAGAAACACGTGATGGTGTCTCCGCGACTTCTGTTTTGCATGTTTTAAATATTTCCCATAAGGGATGGGGGCAGTGCTCTAGAATCACTGCGTTGAGAAACACGTGATGGTGTCTCCGCAGTGTCGGATGTTGATCTCCATGAGTTCATTCGTCCTCCTCTTCATCTACTCCCATCTAAGACTTGGAGGCCCAACAGCACGGAGTGAGCCAAGAGAGGAATAGCGGCTACAGCTGTCTGCCATACGAGGAGTGCTAGTAGAATCGAATTAGGAGGAACTTCAGTGTAACTCAGTACTAGGAGTACTTCACCCTTAAAGGCACTAAGAAGGAGACTGCACAGTCCATCTGCTGAGAGAGAATCCCTGAGCTGCTTCCAGGCTAGCCTGCTCCAGTATCATCTGTAATCAGGACCCTGGACTGCATTTATTAAGTAAAGGTACAGAAATTGCACCCTGCTGTGTCTTTGTCTGCTTCCTACCCTTCCGGCACTGCTACATCCCAGTGCCAACCACATCTACACTGCCCTGGGACTACCGCTTCACCTGTGGGGAGCTTTCATATCTTGGCTGCACCATACCATCAGTCCCAGTGGATCTGCATGCAGCGCCGGCTTAACATCTCACTTGCCGAACACCACGGGTGGCGTCACAAACTATTCCATTAGCTACATTCTACCATTTCAATTCCCCCATTACTTGGGCGCCCAGGGCCACAGACCGGGTCACTGCTACTGTGACACATCCCGCTGACACCGGCCCGGTACCGAGTACCCCACAGCCCTGGGAGGGCGACCCAATTTGGCGTGACGAACAGGATTACGGGGCCCGGTACCGCCCGGGTCCTGTGTGCCATAGACTGTGTTTGTGTAAAAGACTGTATGTGAAATTGGCGCCAATTGCCGCCTGGCATGGGAAAGGAAGGAAGGAAGAAGGACACTGATCTGTAACCTAAGCATCCATAAGAAAGAGAGAATAGTACGGAACGAAGGAGAATAGATCAGAGAGGATGTGGGTTGGAAGGAAGCACCCTGCCTATAGGTTCTAAGCGCAAGGCCGGGGCCCGATCCCCGCGGTTGTATGGACACTTATGGTTCTGCAGCAGACACCGGTGGAGTAGTTGGCTGTAAATGCACAACTCCCATCTAAGACTTGGGGCACAACAGCATTTAGATAGAGAGCCGGGGCTCAGGAGAAGGGAGTCCCCGAAGCAGGCTACAGCTGTCTGCCGTACAAGGAGAGTTCTTGGGAACATCTGATGAGAGGAACTCCAGTGTAACTCAGTACTAGGAGATCTTCATACTTTAAGGCGCTATAGAGGAGACGTTCAGAAAGGTACATGTTGGTGGAGTGTTGGAGGGGAGCCTAGCATCTTGCCTGGAGGTTGACTGAGTCTCTGACCCAAAGGACACGGCCCAGAGGCAGGCACCTGTGTGCACGACAGACTGTGAGTAAAGCTTTGGAACTACAAGCCCCCGTGTCCTCCATTCATTATCGCGCCTACATCCTCAGCACCACTACATCTAGGTACCAGCTCCTACACTGCCTGCGCTTCTCCTCATCCATTACACCTACACTGCCCTGGGGCTACAGCTCCACCTGTGGGGAACTTCACCTCTTGGCTGCCACACACCACCAGCCCCAGAGGATCTGCAACCAGCATCGGCTTAACACCTCCCTTGCCGAACACCACAGGTGGCGTCACGAACTATTCATTCAAACTAACTACAATACAAATTTCCCCCATTACTTGGGCGCCCAGGGCCACGGACCGGGTCACCGCCGCTGTGACACATCCCGCTGACACCGGCCCAGTACTGAGTACCCCACAGCCCTGGGAGGGCGACCCAACTTGGCATCATGAACAGGATGACGAGACCCGATGCCATCGAACAGGATGACGAGACCCGATGCCATCGGGTTCTGTGTGCCTGAGATTTGTTGGACTTAGAACTATTGAAAATGTGCAGAAGACCCAATTTAATAGACTGTGACATGAACATTGAAAATGGCCGCTGGTGTGGAGAAGAAGGGCGTGAAGAGATGGGAGGTCCTAGGAAAAAACCGTGAAGAGTCTTGGGCCTCCCCTGCCTGAATTACTATGCAACAGCGACATGGCCCACCCCCCCGAGGGGTTTGCATACTGGCTTGGTATGGAGGCGCTGGAAGAAGACGCCGCCCCCGGAAGGAGCGGCAGAAGAAGCCAGTGGCAGGAAAGGGGCCGAGGCAGGAAGAAGAACGCCAGAACGCCATTTTGGAGAGAGAAGGAAGGAGGCCTGGAGAGCACGCGGAGGTTGAGTCGGATCTCCCCGGTGCCATGGCTGAAGGCTCCAACCACATCTCCAAGATGAACCGCCAGCAGCTGGAGGACGAGATCGCCCAGCTAACGCGCCGCCTGCAAATGAGGCAGGAAGCGCTAAGGACATTGAATCTGCAGCGCGCCCAGGAGTGGCCTACACCTGCGGTACCCACGACACCGGTACCCGCCACTGCTGCATCGGACCTCTTCCAGGCAGACCCTGTGGAACCTGCAACTGCTGCCATGCCACCGGCAGCGTACCTTGTTCCCTCGCTGCCGCTACTACCCGAGGAGTTATGCACAGCACAGGGAGCTGAAGCAGAGGAGGAGAAGCCCCCGTCCAGACCTGACGCGGCCGCGCTGGTCCCTACAGAGACCCCCGCGGATCCGGAGCCGCCATTAGCTCCACCGCCATCCCCGGTATTGCACCAACCAGCATCCCCTGCCACTACACCTGCACCAGAGCAGAGACCGCACCGCCAGGAGGCACCAGGTATATACCCCGGCCCTCCTAATGGGTTACCCTCTGAATTTACATTGTCGGAGGCGGGTTTGCGGCAACTCGAGATGAGGCAGTTGGAAGAGTCAGCTGGGGCCACTACTCTGTCGGAAATGGAAAGGTGGAGGAGGTCCCTACTGAGAAGGGTACGGCTGGAACAGGCGCGCACGATTCGGCATCTTCGAGTATTGGAAGAATCTAGGTCGCTTTGGGATAGTGATCTCGGGATCCCTTGGCTGCCGAGTCACCATGTGGTCGCCTACCAGCGCCGACAAGCCGCGGCATCCCCCGGTGCTAGGCCTCGTACTAGAACAGCGGAACCACCTATTGAGGAGGAACAGTTGACGGGCATTGAGATGCATCATGGGTTCCCTTTGCCACAGCTTCAGTACCCTACAGCAAGCAACCAGCAACAAGATGAAGACACCCAGAGTATTTCACCTGGTAGCGGTTCACCAGCTTCCAGAACCCCAGGAGGGAACAACAACTAAATAACTCTCGTTACCCAGGAGGGTATTTTGCACCGTTGTGCCTTTTTGTTGTTTTTTTGCATCATGGTTTAGTTGTTTATTTTTCCAGCGTTGCCCAGTTTAATTGGCAGCGTTTCTACATTTGAACTGAGGAGATCATGGACGCTGTATGATCCAGAACTGCAATTGTAAATAGTTGCACCTCTTTAGGTGCCCTCTCTTGGTTTTACATAAAGACACTTTGTGAAGATAAGGTGTTTTACATAGGACACTTTTCAAAGAATAGAAGTCTACCTCAAAGGACACCTTATCTTCACAAAGTGTCTTTATGTAAAACCAAGAGAGGGCATGAGATCCCGGCTGGGAGCGGTGTCCAGTGTTTACAAGAATTATTGATATTTTGATGTAAAGTATTTAATGATGTGTTTTATGATGGTAAATAGCTTTTATACAGGATTAAGAAATGTTTTGATAGAGAAATAAGAAATTGGAATAAAGAAAAGAGAATTGAAAATGTAGATGATGAATGTCACTTTGAGCTGATGACAGAAAAGTAGACAATGTGAAAAAGGAAAGATAATGCGGAAAATCTGTTGACAGAGAATACTGAAGTGATAGAAAGTAAGAGATTATAGAGAAAAAGAAATTTTGCACTTTTTGAACTTAGAATTTTAGATAGATAACTAAGAATTGTTTGCAACGTTTAAGAAACAGTGCCTCTCATATTGGGAAGTTTAGTATAAGAAATGGTTATTCAGCATTACAAAAATTTTGTATGTTCCTGTGTTTTGCTCTTTGTTTACCTTGCAGCCCGTGGACGTGCTGTGTTTAACAGGGGGGTATGTGGCACCCCTGAGGCTCAGTCACCACAGAGGTACTGCACCTTCTCGTAAGGTGTAGTGCCCCACCATCCAGGTAAGGTGGGATCTCCTTTCCACGCTCCACCACTTGCACCCTACACACCAGGGTAGTTCTGCACAACCACATTGCGGCTCAGTGCTTAGAGAGTAGCAGAGCAGCTTTGTTGGTTCCCTGCTTGGAACACTGGACATGCTGGGAGGTGGGTGGAGTTAGAATACATAAAAGACTGGGAAGGTTTAGAATTAGAGGTCAGTCAGCGGGGGCAGTCTGCGAGAGCAGTCCCCTAGGAAAAAGGAGAAGGAAGCCACTCGGAGAGGAGTGGGGATCCCTGGAAGAAGGGATGGAGGAAGGAGTGCTGCAGCTGCCTGTCACGCGGGGCTTAGGACAACTAAGGCAGAAATACCCGGGGCCCCTGTGGTGTCCCTTTCACTAGGGGAAACCCTGTCTGACCCTCAACCCAGGGTTTTTGCTGAAGGTGCAAATGCCTGAGCCTCCACCCTTTCCTTATCTCCTGCTCAGCCCTGCACTTAACCCTCCACCCTCCACCCAGTGAGGAGACACACCACCAAAGCTCCCACACAAATAAGACAGACAGGGAGAACTTAAACTGCACTGCGCCGCACACACACAGGAATATACAGTAATGTGAACAGGGCACAACTAAACACAAATATGGGAAGGAGAAAGGATAACAACGGATCATACGCCACCAGATACGAATCTCTCTCTGCAACACCTCCACTCCAGACCGGAACCACTTGGTATGAAAACACAAGCTATAATCGGCGATGCCCATATGCCAGTATGACTATTTAAAGACCGTGGGCGTGACTAACCTTCCAACCTGGTCTCCAGCAGGATTAACCCCCGAGAGCCTGAAGATCAAGCCGGCGCCACTGAGGCTATAGTGGCTGGAGGTGGAACTACCTCTGCCTGCCGGACGCTGTGGTGTGAACAGCGTCCGACATGACAGTACCCCGTCTTCTACGAGGGACCCCAGGGCCCTCAAGACTCATAGGACCCGGCTTGTCCGGATGACGACGGTGAAAAGAACTGACCAGCCGATCCGCATGTATGTCTGAGGCTGGAACCCAAGACCTCTCCTCCGGACCATACCCCCGCCAGTGCACCATATACTGAAGAGTACGGCGTACTACTCGAGAGTCCACTACCTTGGCGACCTCGAACTCTAAATCGCCATCCACCATGACTGGAGGTGGCATCGGCGTCGTGTCCACCAAGCCTACCACCTTTTTCAATAAAGCCCTGTGAAAAACGTTATGTATTTTGTACACCGCAGGAAGTTCCAACCGATAAGCCACTGGGTTAATGATGGCAGAAATCCTAAAAGGCCCAATAAACCTTGGACCCAGTTTTAAAGATGGAATTTTGAGTTTTATGTTCTTTGTAGCTAACCACACCCATTCACCCACACACAGGTCCGGACCTGGCACGCGTCTACTGTCAGCCACCCATTTGTACCTGGCACTCATGCTCAACAAACGCTGTTTCACCCGCCTCCAGACTGATGACAATTGGGCTCCTAGCTGATCCTCCTCCGGGACACCCCCGGAGTCACCCTGACGTAAGGTACAAAACTGAGGATGTTGACCATACACACAAAAGAATGGAGACTCTCCTGATGACTCTTGGCGGTGATTATTTAACGCGAATTCGGCCAGAGGAAGGAAAGTAGACCACTCCTCCTGGTTGTCGGACACAAAACATCGTAAATACTGTTCTAGATTTTGGTTCATGCGCTCAGTTTGTCCATTAGACTGTGGATGAAACGCCGATGAATGTGACAACTTGATCCCCAACCTTGAGCAAAAAGCTTTCCAAAACCTCGCCACAAATTGCGTACCCCTATCAGATACTATGTCAGATGGTACTCCGTGGAGTCTGACCACCTCCTTCACAAATACCTGAGCCAACGTCTTAGCATTGGGCAAAGAAGACAACGCCACAAAATGCGCCATCTTTGAAAAACGGTCAACCACCACCAGGATGACCGTGTTCCCTGCCGAGGCTGGCAAGTCAGTGATAAAATCCATGGAGATTTCTGTCCATGGCCTATTGGGTACCCCCAGAGGCTGTAGCGTGCCAGCAGGACGGGTTCGGGGTGACTTAGCCCTAGCGCACGTGATGCAAGCTGCCACGTACGAGACCACGTCCTGCCGGATTTTGGGCCACCAGAAACGACGCGATACCAGCTCTAAGGTGCCCTTCACCCCTGGATGACCAGCCAGTACCGAATCGTGGTGTTCCTTCAACACCTTAAGCCGAAGATGCAGGGGTACAAATGATTTGTTGGCGGGAAGTCCTGGTGGTACCTCCTCTTGGGCCTCGGCAATCTCCGCCTCTACCTCCGTCGTGAGAGCCGAGACCACTACCCCTTTCTGGAGGATGGGTACCGGCTCTTCCCGAGGTTCTCCCCCCGGAAAACACCTAGACAAAGCATCCGCCTTGGTGTTTTTAGCCCCAGTACGGTACGTCACAAGAAAATTGAAACGAGTAAAAAACAATGCCCAGCGAGCCTGCCTAGGAGACAGACGCTTGGCCGACTCCAGATAGAGCAGATTCTTATGGTCGGTGATAACTGTGACCTGGTGAGCCGCCCCCTCCAAGAAGTGTCGCCATTCCTCAAAAGCCAGTTTGATGGCCAACAACTCCCTGTTGCCGATATCATAATTCCGTTCGGCCGGCGACAGCTTCTTGGAGAAGTAGGCGCATGGATGCATCTCGCTCAAGGACTAGCCTTGAGACAGTACTGCCCCCACTCCCACCTCCGACGCATCAACCTCTACCACAAAAGGTTTAGACACGTCTGGTTGCACCAGAATGGGGGCTGAAGCAAAACTATTCTTCAGACGCTCAAATGCACGTATAGCCACCTCAGGCCAGTTCGCTAGATCGGCACCCTTTTTTGTCATGTCCGTGAGCGGTTTGGCGACAGTCGAAAAGTGTTTTATAAATTTCCTATAATAATTCGCAAACCCAAGGAACCGCTGGAGTGCTTTCAGACTCTCCGGCCTCTCCCATTGCAGCACCGCTTGCACCTTAGCGGTGTCCATTTTAAAACCGGCTGCGGACACAATATATCCCAAAAAGGGCAACTCCTGGACAAAAAATAAACATTTTTCCAGCTTAGCATAGAGCTGGTTCTCCCGGAGCAACTGTAACACCTGCCTAACATGCTCCAAATGAGTGTCCCGATCGCTAGAATAAATGAGGATATCATCCAGGTATACAATCACAAATCTCCCCAGGACATGAGCAAATACATCATTAATAAAATGTTGGAAAACGGCAGGCGCGGAGGTCAACCCAAACGGCATAACCAGACTCTCAAAATGACCCTCAGGAGTGTTAAACGCCGTCTTCCACTCATCCCCCTGACGGACCCTTATGAGGTTATACGCCCCCCTGAGGTCCAGCTTGGAAAACCATTTCGCCCCCGCTACCTGGTTGAACAAATCCGGGATCAACGGCATTGGGTAGGGATCACGGATAGTAATCTGGTTTAACTCTCGGAAATCCAGACACGGGCGTAACCCCCCATCTTTCTTCTTAATGAAGAAAAACCCCGCGGCTACAGGCGAGGACGAAGGCCGGATGTGTCCTTTGCTCAGACTCTCCGCGATGTAGTCTTTCAGAGCTTGCCTCTCAGGACCAGAAATATTAAACATCCTGGCCTTAGGTAATTTGGCCCCGGGTTTTAACCTAATTGCACAGTCATAGGCTCTATGTGGAGGCAGTTCTGAGCAACCCTTCTCAGAGAAAACATCCGCAAAATCCTGCAAAGCCTCCGGCAGGCTGGGCGTCACGGCGGACACACATGTGGCCAAGCAATTGTCTTGGCAGAAACCACTCCATTGCACTATGTCCTGAGTTTTCCAATCAATTACCGGGTTGTGCCTGGACAGCCATGGAAAACCCAGGACCATTTGAGCTGGGAGATTACGGAGGACCCTACATGTAACCAACTCAGAATGTAGGACCCCAATGTGGAGTTTCACCTCTGCCACAAACTCAGTAATCTCCCCTTGAGGGAGGGGAACAGCATTAATGGTCACCACCTGTATGGGGTGAGGAAGTTTTTCGATCTTAAACCCGGCGGTGTGTGCAAACTCCTCATCTATGAGATTGGTAGCGGAACCGCTATCCACAAACACTGATATAGGTAGCTCTCTGCCGGCGATAATAACCTTGGCAGGGAGCATACATTGAGATACCATCATGGAGGATATGCATACGCTCAGTTGGGTCTCCTCCATACCCTCTGAGCTTAACAGTTTTCTGCCGATGTGACCCTCTTAGGTAGTACCGGGCAAACGTTAACATAATGACCTCTTTTACCACAGTAGAAACATGCTCCGGGCTTCCGGAATCCCGGAGCGCGAGGCTGAACCTGTGCCACGCCAGCAATCTACATAGGTTCAGGGGACTCATCTACTTCAACCACACCTGCACCTCTGCTTTCCCCCAGAGGTAGCGTCTCCTGTGCCCCCTGATGAAAACGGCGATCAATACGTATCACCAAACTCATGGCAGACTCCAATAATGCAGAGTCTCATACATCAGGAGGGCTTGTTTCACCCTCCCTGATACCCCATGAATAAACTGGCTCCGCAGTGCTGGGTCATTCCACTGTGTGTCTACAGCCCAGCGGCGAAATTCCGAACAATAGTCCTCTGCCAAGCGCTCCCCCTGGCGGAGGGCGCGGATTTTAGATTCCGCTAGAGCCAGTCGGTCATGGTCATCGTAAATGAGCCCGAGGGCAGAAAAAACATTATCGACCGAATGAAATGTAGCAGAGTCAGCTGGTAAGGAAAATGCCCATGCTTGGGGGTCACCACTCAGTAATGACAACACCAGCCCTACTCGCTGGGCCTCATTACCTGAGGAGATTGGCCGCATGCGGAAGTATAATTTGCAGGCCTCCCGAAATATGACAAATTTGCTGCGATCACCTGAAAATCGTTCAGGCAGCGGAAACTTCGGCTCTGCACCGATACCTGCAGATGCCGTTTGCACCTTTGCTACTACCAGGCCCTGCTGCTGAACTGCCCCTTTCAACTCGGAGACCTGTAAGGACAGCGCCGCCAACTGGCGGGTTATGGAATCCATGGGATCCATGGACTCCTGAAAAAATGTGGGCCGATTATAATGTCACGCGGGGCTTAGGACAACTAAGGCAGAAATACCCGGGGCCCCTGTGGTGTCCCTTTCACTAGGGGAAACCCTGTCTGACCCTCAACCCAGGGTTTTTGCTGAAGGTGCAAATGCCTGAGCCTCCACCCTTTCCTTATCTCCTGCTCAGCCCTGCACTTAACCCTCCACCCTCCACCCAGTGAGGAGACACACCACCAAAGCTCCCACACAAATAAGACAGACAGGGAGAACTTAAACTGCACTGCGCCGCACACACACAGGAATATACAGTAATGTGAACAGGGCACAACTAAACACAAATATGGGAAGGAGAAAGGATAACAACGGATCATACGCCACCAGATACGAATCTCTCTCTCTGCAACACCTCCACTCCAGACCGGAACCACTTGGTATGAAAACACAAGCTATAATCGGTGACGCCCATATGCCAGTATGACTATTTAAAGACCATGGGCGTGACTAACCTTCCAACCTGGTCTCCAGCAGGATTAACCCCCGAGAGCCTGAAGATCAAGCCGGTGCCACTGAGGCAATAGTGGCTGGAGGTGGAACTACCTTCTGCCTGCCGGACGCTGTGGTGTGAACAGCGTCCGACATGACACTGCCTCAGTGACCTGAGCCAGCTGGCACGGGAAAGGAAGGAAGGAAGAGAGAATAGTACGGAACGAAGGAGAATAGAACAGAGAGGACGTGGGTTGGAAGGAAGCACCCTGCCTATAGGTTCTAAGCGCAAGGCCGGGGCCCAGTCCCCGAGGTTGTATGGACACTTATGGCTCTGCAGCAGACACCGGTGGAGTAGTTGGCTGTACATGCACTACTCCCATCTAAGACTTGGGGCACAACAGCATTTGGATAGAGAGCCGGGACTCAGGAGAAGGGAGTCCCCAAAGCAGGCTACAGTTGTCTGCCGTACAAGGAGAGTTCTTGGGAACATCTGATGAGAGGAACTCCAGTGTAACTCAGTACTAGGAGATCTTCATACCTTAAGGCGCTATAGAGGAGACGTTCAGAAAGGTACATGTTGGCGGAGTGTTGGAGGGGAGCCTACCAGGTAGTACTTCCTGGCGCCGCTGGAGTGGCAGCCTGTTACAGTAGCTCCTTCTTTGCTCTCCTTTTTTCTCTATTTTTTCTATTTTTCCTTTCTCTTTTTTATTGTTACTCCAAAGGAGTACAATGCACTACTGGATAACCATAAGAGGACCTGGACCTTTGATGGACTTTTTACCTTGTTTTTACTTGGATCTATTGTGTTGGGAAATCCAGGAACTGAAAAAGACCCTATTGTCTACTCCAGAGAAGCTATACTGCTGCTTAGGGACACAGCAAGGCAGCATGCTGCTAATAGACCAGAGGACATTCCACCAGAAATAAGGAACACTAAGAGAAGAGGTTGCAGAGCTGCAGCCCTCAGGAAAGCTAGAAGAAGGCGCTATAGACCTGCTCTTCCCTCCGTCATTATGGGCAATGTGAGATCACTCAGGAATAAGATGGACGAACTGTCGGCGCTGACCAGACATCATCGGGAATTAAGGGAGAGCAGCATGTTGCTGTTTACAGAGACCTGGCTCACCGAAGGTACTCCGGACACTGTTGTCTCGTTGGATGGCTTTAAACTCATTCGCGCGGACAGGACAAGGGAGAGCAGTAAGAGGAAAGGCGGAGGGCTGGCGATATTTGTGAATGATAGATGGTGTGACTCTAGGCATATCGTGGTCAAGGAGCAAACATGCTCTAAGGACATTGAGCTATTAGCTGTGGGCTTGAGACCTTTTTATTTACCGAGGGAACTATCGCATGTAATCATGATAGCTGCATATGTCTCCCCTTCTGCGAAATGTGATGCCGCCACTGAGGTCCTACAATCCACAGTGAGCATGATGCAGTCCCTTCACCCCCAAGCACTCCTTCTGGTTTCGGGAGACTTCAATCATGTGTCTCCAGCATCCATACTACCCAGTTGCACACAGTATGTTACCTGCCTCACTAGAGACAACAAAACATTGGATTTGTTCTTTGCCAATGTGAGAGGGGCATATGCCTCGTCAGCCCTACCGCCCCTTGGAAGATCGGATCACAACCTAGTGCACCTCCAACCCGTGTACAAGCCACTTGTACAGAGAGAACCTGCTGTCACTCGCATAGTGAGGATATGGACTGAGGAGAGTGATGATGCTCTGAGAGACTGCTTTGAAACAACCACTTGGGAAGTGCTGCAAGATTCTTATGGTGATGACATGGATGGTCTCACACACTGTATAACGGACTACATTAATTTCTGTGTAGACAACACGGTACCCACAAAAGTAGTGAGGTGCTTCTCTAACAACAAACCATGGATCAGCCCCGGAATAAAGGCTCTTCACAAAGAGAAGAAGTTGGCCTTCAGATCAGGTGACAAGGGCAGGCTGAGGGAAGTGCAGAAAGATCTGAAGAATCTAATCAGGCAGGGAAAGGCTAATTATAAGAGAAAAATTGAACTGAAACTGTCACAGAAAAGGATCCATGAAGTCTGGGAGGGTCTAAAGTCTATATCTGGGCATAGACAGACTGTCTCCAGGATGGTTGTAGATAAAGAGGGGCTTAATGAACTTAATCTATTCTTTAACAGATTTAATCACACACTGGCTGCTCCTGCCCCTGCATACCATTCACACCTCTCTGCTACAATAACCTCACCCCCTGCTGCAACTTGTCAACTGAGCCAGGGTCTGTTCTTCACAAGTACCCAGGTTGCAAAAGAACTGAATAAGATCAAAGTTTTGAAGGCTGCAGGTCCTGATGGCATCAGTGCAAGACTAATCAAAACCTGCGGGCAACAGCTGAGTGAGATCATTGCATATCTGTTCAATATGAGCCTGAGAATAGGTATAGTAGCACAACTGTGGAAATTATCGTGTGTGGTACCGGTTCCGAAGAAACCTTATCCGAAAGACCTTAATGACTATAGACCTGTAGCATTGACATCACACCTGATGAAGGTATTAGAGAGATTGGTTCTCACACGTCTCCGTCCTCTAGTGAGCTCGGATATGGACCCTCTCCAGTTTGCCTACAGGCCGGGCATTGGTGTGGATGATGCCATTATCCACCTTCTAGATAGGACTCTCTCTCACCTGGAGAAACCTGGGAACACTGTGAGAATAATGTTCTTCGATTTCTTTAGTGCTTTTAACACCATACAGCCAGGTCTACTGAGAGACAAGCTGGGCCTTGTTGGTGTGGACCGCCAACTCTCCACCTGGATCCTTAATTACCTCACGAACCGACCTCAGTTTGTAAAGGTTCGGGAGAGTGTGTCAGACACGGTGATGTGCAATACAGGGGCACCTCAAGGTACAGTTCTTGCCCCTTTTCTCTTCACACTGTACACTGCAGATTTTAGGTGCAACTCATCTAGCTGCTACTTGCAGAAGTATTCTGATGACTCTGCAATAGTAGGCCTCATCACAGGAGGAGATGAAAGAGAGTACAGAGACACTAACCAAGCTTTTGTGGAGTGGTGTCAGAGGAACCACCTTAGGATTAATTCCGGGAAGACCAAGGAATTGGTGGTGGACTTTCGCAAGGGCAAAAATCCACCAGTAGTGGTGAACATTCAGGGAAATGACATTGAGATAGTCGACACCTATAAGTACCTTGGTGTGATCCTCAATAATAAGCTTGACTGGGCCCATCACTTGGATGCAGTGTACAGGAAGAGCCAAAGCAGGCTTTATCTGCTCAGAAGGCTGAGAGCCTTCAGAGTTAGAGGGGCACTCCTTGCATCCTTCTTCAACTCTGTTGTGGCATCAGTCATATTCTTTGGTGTGGCATGCTGGGGTAGTGGCATATCAACCAGGGATAGGAATAGGCTGGACAAACTGATTAGAAGGGCCAGCTCTGTCCTGGGATGCCCCCTTGATCCAGTTCAGGAAGTAGGCGACAGGAGGATACTGGCCAAGGTGAGCTACATGGTGCAGAATGATTCCCATCCCATGCATGAGACCGTGACAAAGATGTGCAGTACTGTCAGTGACCGGCTACTTCATCCTAAATGTGAGAGGGAGCGCTATCGAAAGTCCTTCCTTCCTGCTGCAGTTAGGCTGTATAACCAGCAATGTCCAAAACGGAGAACGACCCAAACAGTGAACTGATAGATCCAAAGTTGTGACAGTCCGGTTACATTTTTTTTTTTTCCCCCGTATATGTACCTACCTACTGTCAATGTAATGCCTTTATGCATCTGTATCTGTACTTGTTCCTGCCTTGCTACTGTAATGCTCTGAATTTCCCCATGGTGGGACGATTAAAGGATTATCTTATCTTATCTTATCATCTTGCCTGGAGGTTGACTGAGTCTCTGACCCGGAGGACATGGCCCGGAGGCAGACACCTGTGTGCACTACAGACTGTGAGTAAAGCTTTGGAACTACAAGCCCCGGTGTCCTCCATTCATTATCGCGCCTACATCCTCAGCACCACTACATCTAGGTACCAGCTCCTACACTGCCTGCGCTTCTCCTCATCCATTACACCTACACTGCCCTGGGGCTACAGCTCCACCTGTGGGGAGCTTCACCATCTTGGCTGCCACACACCACCAGCCCCAGAGGATCTGCAAGCAGCATCGGCTTAACACCTCACTTGTCGAACACCACAGGTGGCGTCACGAACTATTCATTCAAACTAACTACAATACAAATTTCCCCCATTACTTGGGTGCCCAGGGCCACGGACCGGGTCACCGCCGCTGTGACACATCCCGCTGACACCGGCCCGGTACCGAGTACCCCACAGCCCTGGGAGGGCGACCCAGATGTAGCAGTGCCGGAAAAGTAGGAAGCAGACAGAGACACAGCGGGATGCAATTTCTGTACCTTTACTTGATAAATGCAGTCCAGGGTCCTGATTACAGATGGTACCGGAGCAGACTAGCCTGGAAGCAGTTCGGGGATGCTCTCTCAGCAGATGGGCTGTGCAGTCTCCTTCCTAGCGCTTATTCGAATGAAGTACTCCCAGTACTAAGTTACACTGGAGTTCCTCCTGACAGATGTTCTCAAGAACCTTACTTGCACGGCAGCCAGCTGTAGCCTATCTCGGGGACTCCTCTCTCCTGAGTCCCTGCTCACTATCCAAGCTGCTGTTGTGCCCTCAAGTCTTAGATGGGAGTAGGGCATTTACAGCCTCCTACTCCTCTGGTGTCTGTTGCAGGACAGTTAGTATCCGTACAACCGTGGAGACCAGGCTCCAGTTCATGCGCTCTCACTGGAGATGAGCCTTTCCTCTCTGCTCAATCTCAACGCTTCTCCACATGTCTGCACACGTGTCCCTCCTCACACTAACTGGCCACTCCTTTCTCTTGGCCCTCAGAGAGCACTCCTCCCTTCAATTCCGGTTCAAAGTCCCCCCTGCTGGCCTGGAGTGGAACTGTGTTGTATGTATAGGTAAACTGCTGGAGAGACCCTTCACTGCTTCCAAGCCTGGCATTACTCTCCCTGGAGGAAGGCAAAGCCACTGTGGCGGCCATACTCCTGGGGGTGCCACACTGCCCTCTCTCTGCCCCACAGAGCTGTGCTCTCTCTGCGCCCCCACAGCTGCCCTCTCTCTGCGCCCCCACAGCTGCCCTCTCTCTGCGCCCCCACAGCTGCCCTCTCTCTGCGCCCCCACAGCTGCCCTTTCTCTGCCCCACAGAGCTGCCCTCTCTCTGCGCCCCCACAGCTTCCCTCTCTCTGCCCCCCCACAGCTGCCCTTTCTCTGCCCCCCTACAGCTGCGCTGTATCTGCCCCACACAGCTTCCCTCTCTCTGCGCCCCTACAGCTGCCCTTTCTCTGCGCCTCTACAGCTGCCCTCTCTCTGCCCCACACAGCTGCCCTCTCTCTCTGCCCCACACAGCTGCGCTCTCTCTGTCCCCACAGCTGCCCTCTGTCTGCCCTCCTACAGCTGCCCTCTCTCTGCCCCCACAGCTGCACTCTCTGCCCCACAGCTGCACTCTCTCTGCGCCCCTACAGCTGCACTCTCTCTGCCCCCCACAGCTAACCTCTCTCTGCCCCCACAGCTGTACTCTCTCTGCGCCCCTACAGCTGCACTCTCTCTGCCCTCTCTTCTCTTTCTGCCTTCTAGTTGATGATATCACAATGTCTTCCCTCATTATTGCGTTGTGATGGTGACAGGAGCTCCCCATGTTCTTCATGGCATTTGTTGCTAAGAGATCCATTTATCTTATTTCTGTGTATATACACAAATCACATATATGCACTATATAAATTATATACACACTATACTGATTTATAGACCAGGGTCACACTTGCGTGTGTAATGAGAGAAACTCACCTCAATACCCAACACTGCCGCCGGCACTCGGGCCCCCCATACTGGAAGTGAGTTGTGGCAAGGAGAATAAAACTTAAATTTCTCCCTGTAGCTAACGCTTTTCCATTAAGCCAGTTAACCAGGCTTTAAACCCCATTTACCTGCAGATTAACCCCATATCTGCAGATAAATACAGTTTCTCAAGGTGACAAGTTACCCTTAATGGGACTCTGTCAGTACAGAAGAAGTCCTTCCTGTTTACTCAATCTCCACCTCTCCCCTTTAATTTGATTGACAGCTCTGGCTTCATAGATCCAGATGCAGGACAGGAAAAAAAAGTGGTCAGACAATCCACGCTGAGAATCACTATGAACAATTATTATTACAGTGGTCTTTATTCGACGCGTTTCCAAGTTTCACAGAACTCCTTCCTCAGGAAAAAACCCTTCATAGATCCAGAGAAAGATGAAGATAGATGGAAGGCACAGATCTTCTTCAGATGTTTCAGGGCTGTCGATGGGCAAAATGAAATTTCAGCTCCCTCCAAAGAATTTCTATTGGGTTCAACTCTGGAGACTGGCTAGGCCACTCCAGGACCTAGAAATGCTTCTTACGGAGACACTCCTTAGTTTCCCTGGCTGTGTGTTTTGGGTCATTGTCATGCTGGAAGATCTAGGTACTACCCATCTTTATTGTACTTACTAAGGGAATAAGGTTATTGGCCAAAATATTGCGTTATATGACCCCATCCATCCTCCCTTCAATACGATGCAGTCGTCCTGTCCCCTTTGCAGAAAAACACCCCCAAAGTATGATAATTCCCCCACCATGCATCACAGTTGGGATGGTGCTCTTGGGGTTGTACTCATCCTTTTTCTTCTTCAAAATGCAGCAATGGGAATTTATACCAAAAGATTCTGCTTTGGTCTCATCTGTCCACCTTGACTTCTCCCATGCCTCCTCATCATATTGATGGTCACTGGTGAACTTCAAATGGGCCTGGACATGTGCTGGTGTGAGCAGGGGGAACTTGCATGCCCTGCAGGATTTTAATCCATGACGGTGTAGTGTGTTACTAACGGTGATTTTTGAGACTGTGGTCCCAGCTCTCTTCAGGTCCTTGCATGGAGCCACAGTCAAGGAAGATTGACAGTTATTTGCGTTTCTTCCATTTAAAAAAAAAAAAAAAAAAAAACTTTGATATTGTGCAGTGCACATTGCAGTTCTTTTGCACACTGTATAGATTGCTAAAAGGCACACATGAGAGATGCCGACAAATGTACAAGAAATAATATCATTTATGGTAGCCATAGGGTGGGCCCCTAGAGTCAATTACCCTGGTGGGCCCTAGGTACCCCAGTCCGACCCTGGAGAAGTCTAATGTGTCTTTTTAATCTCTGTAGATCCCCAAGGCCTGGATAGAACTGGAAGCAGTTGCCAGAGTCTGAGAGGAGAAGATCGTGGTGTCTTGTCCTGTGCACATGTTAAACAGGAAGAAACATATTTTCTCACATCCTTCCTAGAATTAGGCTACCAAGAAGAATGAAGCAGTAGTTCTTGTGTTTTCATGACTCTACAAGTTTAGAATCATGGACAAGTTTGAGGACTTCAAGTCAAGCAGATTCAGGGACATATATTTGGTGGTTCTACATCCAAAACCCCTTCTTAAAAGAAAGATTAACATCTTTAGAAGGATGGTTAAGAAAAAAGTCAGTTTTGTATCGATTTTTAATCTTCATTAAAATTTCTTTGGTGTCCAGTATTCCCCCAGAAAATATGGGACGTAGAATGATACAATCAGT
Organism: Dendrobates tinctorius; assembly: GCF_039654945.1. Classification (NCBI taxonomy): domain Eukaryota; kingdom Metazoa; phylum Chordata; class Amphibia; order Anura; family Dendrobatidae; genus Dendrobates; species Dendrobates tinctorius. The sequence continues at coordinate 18,082,978 of NW_027361827.1, forward strand.
GTTAGACCTTTCCTGAGATTCAGTAACAGATCATCAGCCTTGCGGTTTATTGAACCAGGCTGATAAGGAATTATACAATTAAGCATGGAGAAAAATAAGGCCCAACCTGCTTGTCTTGCAGAAAACCTTTTAGCTGGTGAATACTAAATTTTTGTGGTCAGTAAGGACAGTCACCGGATGATTGGCCCCTTCCAAAAGATGTCTCCATTCAGAGAAGGCAACTTTAATGGCTAAAAGTTCTTTATTCACAATGTCATAATTCTTTTCTTCAGTTGACATGGTATGCGAAAGGAATGTACATGGATGAAACTGCATTTTGTCTCCAACTTGCTGTGACAAAAAGGCTCTCACAGCAGAGTCTGAGGCATCTACTTCGACAACAAATGGCAGCAGTTCAGGATTTGAATGGACTAGTAATGGTGCAGAAGTAAAAAGAGTTTAGTTTTTCATAAGCCACTTGTGCCTCTGGAGACCAGGAAGACACTTTGGCTTTCTTGTGAGTGAAGTAATTTGTAAAATGACTATTGAAAAGTCTTTATTGAATCTCCTGTAGAAATTTGCAAATCCTAAAAAGTGCTGAACGTCTTTTAAACTTCATGGGGTAGGCCAGACAACTACCGCTCTGATTTTACTAGGATTCATGCTCAGACCTTCTGGGGAGATGATACATCCAAGAAATTGAGTCCTGGTTTGCTCAAATTCACATTTTTCGAGGTTGATATAGAGGTGAGCCTGCGATGCTCCCCCATGGTAGCTGAAAAAAGAAGAATGTCATTGAGATAAACAACAACAAATTGATCCAAGAAATCTAGAAAAATATCATTAATGAAGTGATGAAAGGTGGCAAGGTGGCTGGGGCATTGCTAAGGTCAAAAGGCATAACCAGGTATTCAAAATGTCCATATCTAGTTCTAAAGGCAATTTTCCACTCAACTCCTGGGCAAGTTTGTATGAGATTATAAGCCCTTAAAGTTTGGTAAAAATCTTGGCAGTCTCTCTAGCACCTCAGGAATTGCGGGGAGTGGGTAACGATTTTTAATAGTAATCTTATTTATTTCTCTGTGATCAATAACATGGCTACAGGGTTCAGTCCTTCTTTTATACAAAAAAAAGTTTGCTTCATCAGGTGATGAAGGTTGAATGAAGCCTTTCAATCAAATTTTCATCTGCACACATGGTCAAAATTGTTGGTACCCCTCAACTAATGACAGAAAAACCCACAATGGTGACAGAAATAACTTGAATCTGACAAAAGTAATAATGAATAAAAAATCTATGAAAATGAACAAATGAAAGTCAGACATTGCTTTTCATCCATGCTTCCACAGAATTGTTTTAAAAATAAAACTCATGAAATAGGCCTGGACAGAAATGATGGTTCCCTTAACTTAATATTTTGTTGCACAACCTTTTGAGGCAATCGCTGCAATCAAACGATTCTTGTAACTGTCAATGAGACTTCTGCACCTCTTGACAGGTATTTTGGCCCACTCCTCAAGAGCAAACTGCTCCAGTTGTCTCGTGTTTGAGGATGCTTTTTCCAGATGGCATGTTTCAGCTCTTTCAAAGATGCTCAATAGGATTTAGGTCAGGGCTCATAGAAGGCCACTTCAGAATAGTCCAATGTTTTCCTCTTAGCCATTCTTGGATGTTTTTAGCGGTGTGTTTTGGGTCATTATCCTGTTGCAAGACCCATGACCTGCGACTGAGACCAAACTTTCTGACACTGGGCAGTATATTTCTCTCTAGAATCCCTTGATAATCTTGAGATTTCATTGTACCCTGCACAGATTCTAGACACCCTGTGCCAGATGCAGAAAAGCAGCCCCAGAAAATAACAGAGCCTCCTCCATGTTTCACAGTAGGGACAATGTTCTATTCTTGATATGCTTCATTTTTCCATCTGTGAACATAGAGCTGATGTGCCTTGGCAAAAATTTCCATTTTTGTCTCATCTGTCCATAGAACACTCTCCCAGAAGCTTTTGGCTTGTCAACATGTAGTTTGGCAAATTCCAGTCAGGCTTTTTTATGATTTTTTTTCAACAATGATGTCCTCCTTGGTTATCTCCCATGAAGTCCAATTTGGCTCATACAACGACGGATGGTGCGATCTGACACTGATGTTTCTTGAGCTTGAAGTTCACCTTTAATCTGTTTAGAAGTTTTTCTGGACTCTGTTGTTACCATTCGTATTATCCATCTTCTTGATTTGTCATGAATTTTCCACCTGCAGCCACATCCAGGGTGGTGGGTTACAGTCCCTTGGAGCTTAAATTTCTGAATAATATGCTCAACTGTAGTCACAAGAACATCAAGCAGCTTGGAGATGGTCTTATAACTTTTACCTTTAACATGTTTGTCTATAATTTTCTTTCTAAACTACTGAGACGCTTTCCTTCGCTTCCTCTGGTCCATGTTGAGTGTGATACATACCATGTCACCAAACAGCACAGTGAGTGTCTGTAGCCATCTATACAGGACCACTCACTGATTCCAAGATTGTAGACACCTGTGATGCTAATAAGTGGACACACCGCAATTTAACATGTCCCTTTTGCCACATTATTTTCAGGGGTGCCATCATTTCTGTCCAGGCTTATTTCATGAGTTTCATTTTTTTTTAATTCTGTGGAAGCATGGATGAAAAACAATATCTGACTTTCATTTGTTTTTTTTCCAGAGATTTTTTATTTATTATTATTTCTGTCAGATTCAAGCTATTTATGTGACCATAGTGGGTTTTTCAATCATTAAACAAGGGGTACCAACATTTTTGACCACATGTGGAGGTATTCCTTTAGTCCTTTCAATTCTGGTTTAGAAAGATTGTAAATTCGCCCAAACGGAATGGACACTCCAGGAAGCAATTCAATGGGACAGTCATAACAATGATGAGGAGGCAGTTATTGAGGTGATGAGATGAGAAGGCAGCCCGCACTGTTAACCTTCTGGATTTTATCCTTAGGGCTCGTGGGACTTGACATTCATTGGCATAATGTCTTTCTACACCACACCTTAGGCAATAGAGAACAGAAAGCACTCGTATTTGATGTCCAGTAAGCCTCACAAGCAGGATATCTTCTGTTTTTGAACTCACAACAAGGTTTGAACGGTTTGGACAACGGCCTGGTGTGAATCAACTTCTTCACCTCTGTCAATTCAGCTTGAAGTTCTCCAATTACTTCCTACCAGTCAGTGCTAGATGTTTTCTCTTTTGCAGGCGATTTGGAGTTCACTCTCGGTAATGATGCTGGAGAGGACAGTCCCCTGACTGACAGTTAGGGGTCCCCATCTTCAGGCGGATTCATTTTGGTTGTTTTTGTAGTAAAGCCTTTCCTTAACTTCTGTTCACTCTCTGACTCCAAATTGGTTGCCTCATTCATCTTTTCAATTAAGACTTCATCCAGAATGCCAAGATCTTCTAGGTATTGTTTCATCTGCAAATTGATATATTTGCTGATTAACCCTGTTCCTAAAGACTTCAAAAACGTCTTCTGAACTAGACTGGCATCAAACTTCTCCGCCTTTACATCATACAGTTGTGGCCAAAAGTATTGACACCCCTGCAATTTTGTCAGATAATATTCAGTTTCTTCCTGAAAATGATTGCAAACACAAATTCTTTGTTATTATTATCTTCATTTAATTTGCCTTAAATGAAAAAACACAAAAAGAATTGTCCTAAAGCCAAATTGGATATAATTCCACACCAAACATAAAAAAGAGGGTGGACAAAAGTATTGGCACTGTTCGAAAAATCATGTGATGCTTCTCTAATTTGTGTAATTAACAGCACCTGTAACTTACCTGTGGCACCTAACAGGTGTTGGCAATAACTAAATCACACTTGCAGCCAGTTGACATGGATTAAAGTTGACTCAACCTCTGTCCTGTGTCCTTGTGTGTACCACATTGAGCATGGAGAAAAGAAAGAAGACCAAAGAACTGTCTGAGGACTTGAGAAACCAAATTGTGAGGAAGCATGAGCAATCTCAAGGCTACAAGTCCATCTCCAAAGACCTGAATGTTCCTGTGTCTACTGTGCGCAGTGTCATAAAGAAGTTAAAAAGCCCATGGCACTGTGGCTAACCTCCCTAGATGTGGACAGAAAAGAAAAATTGACAAGAGATTTAAACGCAAGATTGTGCGGATGTTGGATAAAGAACCTCGACTAACATCCAAACAAGTTCAAGCTGCCCTGCAGTCCGAGGGTACAACAGTGTCAACCCGTACTATCCGTTGGCGTCTGAATGAAAAGGGACTGTATGGTATGAGACCCAGGAAGACCCCACTTCTTACCCCGAGACATAAAAAAGCCAGGCTGGAGTTTGCCAAAACTTACGGACTGCGTTACACCGCGTTATACCACGGTCTAACGCAGTCCATTAAGCGGACTGCCATAACGCAGTGTGACCCCAGCCTAAGACAGTTTCTATCTATCTGCACTCCCCAATCTGTCCGAGGATGTTGAAATAGAGAGGTCTGCATTCCTGCTTTGTCTAACCCGAGCAGGCTAAAGGTTCTGTCAGTATCTGCCACTAGTTCAGGAGTTTTGGTAGATTCCTGCACAGCTGCCCTCAAAGCTATGAATTGCTCTTTCAATTATTGTCACTCTGTCTCCGAAAGGAGTTTCCCACTCTTGATGATTGGCACTGCCCCTACATCCTTTACTGTCAACCCGGTAACAAACTATTAATTCCTGAAGGAATGTCCCCTTGACATCCTAATCTTCTCTTTCTCCCAGCTCATCCATCTGTTTCTTAAAGGTTGTTAAAAGATGTCTGCGGCTGCCTGATTTAGAGATCTGTTCTCCTGACATCTTTACATGTCCTCAATTCTTCCTGTATTAACTAAAGAAGCAACTCATTGACTCTGTTAAACTGTGTTTCTATGTCCATAGCTTCCTGGTTCTGCTATTGTGTTTTGTTTCAATACTGGTCCCCTTTAACTGCACACTACAGAATTATTCCCTCTCAGGATTGCCCGTACGGACCACCAATGTTGTATGTCCGTCACTCAGTTTATGGAGAACATGAGTTCTTTGGAATTTTGAAGGGATTTTACTTAAGATGACCATTAAGGCCTGTTTCACACATCAGTTTTTTAGGTCAGTCAAAATCCGCTAAAATGGCGGATAGCGGATCCGTTCCTGTACTGACCACAACGTCTGGCACCGGACCGTTATTTTAACGGATCCGTCAAAGGAAGAATTTTAAAGGAACCACTGTCTGGGGAAGGAGAGAGAGAGAGAGAGAGAAAATTTTTCAGCCGCCAGAACAGAGTTTAGGGTTAAATTTGCGGCTGAGTGAAGTCTTTCAGGCATGCGCAGTGAGAAATGCGGATCCGGCCGCCCGAAAAAACGTTGCATGGTCCGTTCGGGCATGTCGGCGGATGTCAAAATTTTGGCGGATCCGCAAAAAACGGATCCAACGGATGGCCATCCGTCAAGATCCGCCGGTAATGCAACTCAATGGGAAAAAAAACGGATCCGCCAAGAAAAATGGCAGATCCGTTTTTTTTGCAAAACAGCGGATTTTGACTGATGGACACAAATGGATGTGTGAAACAGGCCTAAGCAGAATCTTTCACAGTTATGTGAGGTAACAGCCTTCAGGCATGCAGTTATATAACACTGTTCCATACCGGGGTTGATTATAAGCTTCAAGCTTCTTTCCATCACACAGAACCACTTCTCTTTATGCAATGATTCCAGCAAACAAATATGAAAGTTTCTTCACAGACAACTTCTCTTCGCACACACAGTGTCTTTACACAGAGTAGCACTATACCTTCATCATGCGGTTTGGTGGAGGGGAGGACGAGGGATGAGTCTGCTCCCTCACACTTATCTTGAAGCAACAATGTTTTCTCCTGGCTGTCCTAAATGCCCCTATGCTTCCAGCAATCACTTCCCTGAAATAACTGGTCTTGTAGCTTATCTTAGCTGAGTCTGACAGGAGACTCTATGACATTGCTTCTTACTGCAGGTGACCAACATAACAGCAACTTTCCCAGAATCCCCTGAGGTTGTGCAAAAGATTCCCTGTCTCCTGTAACCACTTTAACTTCTCTAATTGCTGGTTGATTCTAAGGGAACCGTCACACTTGGCAACGTACCAGCGATTCCGACAACGATGCGACCTGGTAGGGATCGCTGGTGCGTCGCTACGAGGTCGCTGGTGAGATGTCAAACAGTCAGATCTCAACAGCAACGCAGCAACGATACAGAACAATACGACGGTCGTTGGGACCCTGTCTCTCAGACCTTAGCATTGAGGTCGTTCGTCGTTGTCCCTGTCAAACACAGCGATGCATGCTGGCCAGCGGGACACCAGCGATCAAAAAATGGTCCAGGACATTCGAGCACGATCAGCAACATCACAGCAGGGGCCCGATGGCAGCTATGTGTCACATGTAGCGAGATCGCAGGTGAGATCGCTGTTGCATCACAAAATCATTAACGCAACAGCGATCTCGCTAGTGATCCCTGTTGTGAATTCTCTCTCTGGCTTCCCTCTGGTGATTACTGAAGATAGTGGAGCTGGTCAGATTGAGAGTTCTCTTTCTGGGCTCCCTCTGGTGGTTACTGGAGGTAGTGGAGCTGATCTGATTGACAGAGGCTCGCCACCTGATAATGAGGAAGACGATTGGAGATCTGGGGTTTCTGATTGGGATTTAAGACTACTGACTCCCTCTATCCCTGCTGGTGATTTTCTTCCTGTGCCTCCTGAGGTCTGATGTCTCCTGCTCTTTCCCTGCATGTTCAGCTAAGTGGTTCATTTGCCATTCTGTTTGCATTTGATCTGATTTTGGGGCTGATTTTGGGGCTGTGCTGAATCACCACCCATATGTTACTGCATGTGCCAGTTTGTTTTGTCCCCTTTTATATTGGTCTCTTTTTGCTTTGCTTTCAGAATATACCAAAGTGCTGATATAGTGGGGGAGAAGTCGTGCGATTTCAGTGTTTTTGTGCATCAGACGTGTTAGACTTTTTGCAGGGTTTTTTGCGTGATTGCAGACAGTGTCTTTCCTTTCCTGTCCTGTCTAGTCAGTGTGGGCCCCATCGTTTGCTCAGTCTATTTTTCTGCCTGCATTTGTATTTTCATCTTGTCTCACCGACAATATATGTTTGGAGGCTATCTATTCCTTTGGGGTCTGCTCCGGGGCAGTTTAGATTTCCCCTTTCTTGCTTTAGGCTTAGTTAGCTCTCCGGCTGTGCCGAGGCATCTAGGATCATCGTAGGCACGCTCCACGGCTACTGCTAGTTGTGTGGACAGGATCAGGGGTCTGCATCCGCTTAGTTACCAACCTCTCTGGTTTTCTGTGGCTTAGCCTGGGCCTGCTATCCTCCTCGGTGACCCAATCATATCAGAATCACCAGCCTAACTGTAGACTCTAGAGTACTCTAAAGATGTAAAGAATTTTTTTTTAAAAAGTGTCCGAATTTTTTTTTTCTTTTATATTTTTTCCTCTTTTTTTTCTGGGGCTGTAGGAGGATATTTTTTGCCTAAATGGAGACTAAGAAATTGTCTGATCGTTTTGAGCAGCTTGCTGCTGAAGTGCGGGGAATTTCTGCCTATCTCGCTCAATCATCTGATGCTGAACCAAAAATTCCTACTTCTGATGTGTTTTCTGGGGATTGGTCTAAATTTTTGAATTTTAAGAATAATTGTAAATTATTTTGTGCTTTGAAACCTAACTCATCGGGGAGCTCTGTGCAGCAGGTTAAAATTGTCATCTCCCTGCTACGCGGCGATCCCCAGGATTGGGCCTTTTCTTTGACATCCGGACATCCTATTCTGGCTAATGTGAACGCGTTTTTTCAAGCCTTGGGGTTGTTGTATGATGAACCTAATGCTATTGATCAAGCTGAGAAAACTTTATTGGCATTGAACCAGGGTCAGGATTCTGCAGAGTTATATTGTCAAAAATTCCGAAAGTGGGCAGTCCTTACTAAATGGAATGACGATGCCCTAGCAGCTCTCTTTCGGAAGGGTTTGGCAGAAACCGTAAAAGATGTTACGGTGGGATTTCCTGTTCCCTCTGGTCTTGACGACTCTATGTCATTGGCCATTCAAATTGATCGGCATTTACGTGAACGTAAAACTACACGAGAGGCATTGCTGCCTTTCGAACGAACTTCTGAACACATGCAATGTGATAGGGTTTTGTCTAAGGCGCAACGTCATGAGTTTAGAAGGCGTAATAAGTTGTGTTTTTTCTGCAGGGTCGCCTCTCATACTATTTCTGTCTGCTCTAAACGAGAAAAGCTTTTTGCTCACACATTGGCGGTGGGCAGTGTACAGCCTAAGTTCCTTTTGGCGATTACCCTGATCTGCTCCTTGTCTACATTTTCCGCTAAGGCTTTTGTTGATTCAGGAGCAGCTTTGAATTTGATGGATTTGGACTTTGCTAAACATTGTGGTTTTCCCATGATACCCCTGCGGACTCCTATCCGTCTGAGGGGTATTGATGCTACTCCCTTGGTGGAGAATAAACCCCAGTTTTGGACCCAGGTGATAATGTGGGTAGCCCCGGACCACCAAGAAAATTGTAAATTTTTGGCTTTGCACAATTTGCATGATACTATTGTTCTGGGTTTCCCTTGGTTGTTTTAGATTGGAAATCTGTGTCTGTGGTGAGTTGGGGTTGTCAATGTGTTCTTGGAGACACTCCTGTTTTCTCCACCTCTCCCCAGTCTCATGATATTCCTGACTATTTGGCTGATTTTTCTGATGTATTCAGTGAGAGTAAGTCTGCCTCTTTGCCTCCTCATAGGAGTTATGACTGTGCAATTGAGTTAATGCCCAGGTGTAAATTTCCCAAGGGTCGGCTTTTCAACTTATCGGTACCTGAACATGATGCTATGCGATCTTATATCAAGGAGTCGTTGGAGAAGGGTCATATTAGACCATCCTCTTCACCTTTAGGTGCTGTTTTTTTTTGTGGCCAAGAAAGATGGTTCATTAAGGCCATGTATTGACTATCGTTCCCTTAATAAAATCACTGTTAAATATCAGTACCCGTTACCCCTGATTTCTGATTTATTTCGCAGAGTTAAAAGTGCCTGTTGGTTTACCAAGCTTGACTTCAGGGGGGCGTATAATCTTATTCGCATCAAGCACGGAGATGAATGGAAGACGGCGTTTAATACTCCGGAGTGACATTTTGAGTACCTGGTGATGCCTTTTGGGATCACTAATGCCCCTTCTGTCTTCCTTTCTTTTATGAACGATATTTTCCGGGACTTTGTGGATGAGTTTTTGATCATTTATCTGGATGATATTTTGTTCTTTTCCAGTGATTGGGATTCTCATGTGGAACATGTCCGGACTGTGTTCTGGATTTTGAGGGAAAATTCTCTGTATGTTAAGGGATCGAAGTGCCTCTTTGGTGTACAGAGGATTTCATTTTTGGGATTCATTCTGTCCCCGTCGGCTATTGAAATGGACCCGGCCAAGATACAGGCCATTTATGATTGGGTTCAGCCCACTTCTTTGAAGGCTCTCCAGAAGTTTTTGGGTTTTGCTAATTTCTACCGTAAATTTATAAGTAATTTTTCTGGTATTGTTAAACCACTGACTGATTTGACCAATAAGGGCGCTGATGTGGTGAATTGGTCTCCAGAGGCAGTTTCGGCACTTCTGGAGCTTAAGCAGAGATTCACTTCTGCTCCGGTTCTATGGCAACCTGATTCCTCAGTCCCATTTCAGGTGGAGGTAGATGCTTCTGAGATTGGTGCGGGAGCCGTTTTGTCCCAAAGAGATCCGATGACTTCTAAGATGAATCCCTGTGCCTTTTTTTCTCGAAAATTCTCCCCATCTGAATGTAACTATGACGTTGGGAATCGGGAATTGTTGGCCATGAAATGGGCATTTGAAGAGTGGAGACATTGTTTGGAGGGAGCTAGACATCAAGTTGTGGTCCTCACCGACCACAAGAATTTGATTTATCTTGAATCAGCCAAACGCTTGAATCCTAGACAGGCTAGGTGAGCCTTGTTTTTCACTCGTTTTAATTTTGCGGTCTCTTTTCTTCCGGGCACTAAGAATGTTAAGGCGGACGCCCTTTCTAGGAGTTTCTTTGAGGATTCTCTTGATGTGATCGAGCCTACTACCATTCTAAATGAGGGTGTAGTTCTTTCTGCCATCTCACCCGATTTGAGATGTGCCCTGGAGGAATTTCAGGAGGAGAAACCTGAACGTTGCCCTATGGGAAAATTGTATGTCCCTGACCAGTGGAGGAAAAGTGTAATGTCTGAAATTCATTGCTCCACATTGGCTGGTCATCCAGGTATTTTTGGTACCAGAGATTTGGTGAGTCGGTCTATTTGCTGGCCTGCCTTATCTCGTGATGTCATGAATTTTGTGCAGTCCTGTGGGACTTGTTCTCGGTCCAAGCCCTGTTCTCGTTCTAGTGGGTTGTTGATTCCCCTGCCGGTGCCCAGGAGGCCATGGACTCATATCTCAATGGATTTTATTTCTGATCTTCCTGTCTCTCAGAGAATGACTGTTATCTGAGTGATCTGTGATACATTTTCTAAGATAGTCCATCTTGTACCACTCCCAAAGTTGCCATCTTCTTCTGAGTTGGTGCCCTTGTTTTTACAACAGGTGGTTCGGTTGCATGGGATTCCTGAGAACATTGTGTCGGACAAAGGAGTCCAGTTTGTTTCCAGATTTTGGAGAGCTTTTTGTTCCAAACTGGGAATTCAGTTATCTTTCTCCTCTGCATTTCATCCTCAGACCAATGGGCAGAGAGAGAGAACAAACTAGACTTTGAAATCCTATTTGAGATGTTTCATATCGGCTCATCAGGATGACTGGGTCTCATTTTTGCCCTTGGCCGAATTTGCGCTAAACAATAGGGCTAGTTCTGCCACTTTGATGTCGCCCTTTTTCTGTAACTTTGTGTTTCATCCTCCATTTTCTTCAGGGCAGGTGGAATCTTCAGCCTGCCCAAGTGTGGATTTTGTGGTAGAGAAAATGCAGCAGATTTGGGATCAAGTGGTGGATAAGTTGTCCCACTCTCAGGAAAAAGCCCAACGGTTTTCCAACCGGCATAGGACCATTGGTCCCCGGTTAAAAGTGGGTGATATGGTTTGGTTGTCTTCAAAGAATATTCCTATGAAGGTTGCATCTATAAAATTCAAGCCAAGATTCATTGGACCTTATAAGATTTTGGAAATCCTTAATCCCGTTTCTTTCCGTTTGGCTCTTCCAGTTACGTTTAAGATGCATAACGTGTTCCATAAATCCTTGTTGAAGAGGTTTGTAGAGCCAGTAGTTCCCATGGCGGCGCCTCCTGACCCTGTATTGGTTAAAGGTAATTTGGAGTATGAGGTAGAGAAAATATTGGATTCTCGTTTGGCTAGACGGCGACTCCAGTACCTGGTCAAATGGAAGGGTTATGGCCAGGAGGATAATTCTTGGGTCTCTGCTTCTGACGTTCATGCCGAAAGACTGGTTCATGCTTTTCACCGGGCCCATCCTGGCCAGCCCGGTGGCATGGATGAGGGTTTGGTGACTCCTCCTCAAGGGGGGTACTGTTGTGAATTCTCTCTCTGGCTTCCCTCTGGTGATTACTGAAGATAGTGGAGCTGGTCAGATTGAGAGTTCTCTTTCTGGGCTCCCTCTGGTGGTTACTGGAGGTAGTAGAGCTGATCTGATTGACAGAGGCTCGCCACCTGATAATGAGGAAGACGATTGGAGATCAGGGGTTTCTGATTGGGATTTAAGACTACTGACTCCCTCTATCCCTGCTGGTGATTTTCTTCCTGTGCCTCCTGAGATCTGATATCTCCTGCTCTTTCTCTGCATGTTCAGCTAAGTAGTTCACTTGCTATTTTGTTTGCATTTGATCTGGTTTTGTTTATCTCTGTTTTGTGCGGGTCAGCTAGCTACGGCTGGGGCTTAGCTGAATCACCATCCATGTGTTACTGCATGTGCCAGATTGTTTTGTCCCCTTTTATATTGGTCTCTTTTTGCTTTGCTTTCAGAATATACCAGATTGCTGATATAGTGGGGGCGAAGTCGTGCGACTTCAGTGTTTTTGTGCATCAGACGTGTTGGACTTTTTGCAGGGTTTTTTGCGTGATTGCAGACAGTGTCTTTCCTTTCCTGTCCTGTCTAGTCAGTGTGGGGCCCATCATTTGCTCAGTCTATTTTTCTGCCTGCATTTGTATTTTCATCTTGTCTCACCGACAATAAATGTTTGGGGACTATCTATTCCTTTTGGGTCTGCTCCGGGGCAGTTTAGATTTCCCCTTTCTTGCTTTAGGCTTAGTTAGCTCTCCGGCTGTGCCGAAGCATCTAGGATCATCGTAGGCATGCTCCACGGCTACTGCTAGTTGTGTGGACAGGATCAGGGGTCTGCATCTGCTTAGTTACCAACCTCTCTGGTTTTCTGTGGCTTAGCCTGGGCCTGCTATCCTCCTCGGTGACCCAATCATATCAGAATCACCAGCCTAACTGTAGACTCTAGGGTACTCTAAAGATGGAAAGAATTTAAAAAAAAAGTGTCTGAATTTTTTTTTCATATATTTTTTCCTCTTTTTTTCTGGGGCTGTAGGAGGATATTTTTGCCTAAATGAGTTTTGAGCAGCTTGCTGCTGAAGTGCGGGGAATTTCTGTCTATCTCGCTCAATCATCTGCTGTTAAACCAAAAATCCCTACTCCTGATGTGTTTTCTGGGGATCGGTCTAAATTTTTGAATTTTAAGAATAATTGTAAATAATTTTTTGCTTTGAAACCTAACTCATCGGGGAGCTCTGTGCAGCAGGTTAAAATTGTCATCTCACTGTTACGCGGCGATCCCCAGGATTGGGTCTTTTCTTTGATATCCAGAGATCCTATTCTGGCTAATGTAGATGCGTTTTTTCAAGCCTTGGGGTTGATGTATGATGAACCTAATGCTATTGATCAAGCTGAGAAAACTTTGTTGGCATTGAACCAGGGTCAGGATTCTGCAGAGTTATATTGTCAAAATTCCGAAAGTGGGCGGTCCTTACTAAATGGAATGACGATGCCCTAGCAGCTGTCTTTCGGAAGGGTTTGACAGAAACCGTAAAAGATGTTGTGGTGGGATTTCCTGTTCCCTCTGGTCTTGGCGACTCTATGTCATTGGCCATTCAAATTGATCTACGTTTACGTGAGCGTAAAACTACACGAGAGGCGTTGCTGCCTTTCGAACGAACTTCTGAACCCATGCAACGTGATAGGGTTTTGTCTAAGGCGCACCGTCATGAGTTTAGAAGGCGTAAAAGTTGTGCTTTTTCTGCAGGGACGCCTCTCATACTATTGCTGTCTGCCCTAAACGAGAAAAGCATTTTGCTCACACATTTGTGGTGGGCAGTCTACAGCCTAAGTTCCTTTTGACGATTACCCTGATCTGCTCCTTGTCTACATTTTCCGCTAAGGCTTTTGTTGATTCAGGAGCAGCTTTGAATCTGATGGATTTGGACTTTGCTAAACATTGTGGTTTTCCCATGATACCCCTGTGGACTCCTATCCCTTTGGGGGTATTGATGCTACTCCCTTGGCGGAGAATAAACCACAGTTTTGGACCCAGGTGATAATGCGGGTAGCCCCGGACCACCAAGAAAATTTTAAATTTTTGGTGTTGCACAATTTGCATGATACTATTGTTCTGGGTTTCCCTTGGTTGTTTTAGATTGGAAATCTGTGTCTGTGGTGAGTTGGGGTTGTCAATGTGTTCTTGGTGACACTCCTGTTTTCTCCACCTCTCCCCAGTCGCATGATATTCCTGACTATTTGGCTGATTTTTCTGATGTATTCAGTGAGAGTAAGTCTGCATCTTTGCCTCCTCATAGGAGTTATGACTGTGCAATTGAGTTAATGCCCGGGTGTAAATTTCCCAAGGATCGGCTTTTCAACTTATCGGTACTCGAACATGATGCTATGCGATCTTATATCAAGGAGTCGTTAGAGAAGGGTCATATTAGACCATCCTCTTCACTTTTAGGTGCTGTTTTTTTTGTGGCCAATAAAGATGGTTCATTACGGCCATGTATTGACTATCGTTCCCTTAACAAAATCACTGTTAAATATCAGTACCCGTTACCCCTGATTTCTGATTTATTTTCCAGAGTTAAAAGTGCCTGTTGGTTTACCAAGCTTGACTTCAGGGGGGCGTATAATCTTATTCGCATCAAGCACGGCGATGAATGGAAGACGGCGTTTAATACTCCGAAGGGACATTTTGAGTACCTGGTGATGCCTTTTGGGATCACTAATGCCCCTTCTGTCTTCCAGTCTTTTATGAACGATATTTTCCGGGACTTTGTGGATGAGTTTTTGATCATTTATCTGAATGATATTTTGTTCTTTTCCAGTGATTGGGATTCTCATGTGGAACATGTCCAGACTGTGTTCCGGATTTTGAAGGAAAATTCTCTGTATGTTAAGGGATCGAAGTGCCTCTTTGGTGTACAGAGGATTTCATTTTTGGGATTCATTTTGTCCCCGTTGGCTATTGAAATGGAACCGGCCAAGATACAGGCCATTTATGATTGGGTTCAGCCCACTTCTTTGAAGGCTCTCCAGAAGTTTTTAGGTTTGCTCATTTCTACCCTAAATTTATAAGTAATTTTTCTGGTATTGTTAAACCACTGACTGATTTGACCAAAATGGGTGCTGATGTGGTGAATTGGTCTCCAGAGGCAGTTTCGGCATTTCAGGAGCTTAAGCGGAGATTCACTTCTGCTCCGGTTCTACGGCAACCTGATTCCTCACTCCCATTTCAGATGAAGGTAGATGCTTCTGAGATTGGTGCAGGAGCCGTTTTGTCCCAAAAAGATCCGGTGACTTCTAAGATGAATCCCTGTGCCTTCTTTTCTCGAAAATTCTCCCCATCTGAACGTAACTATGACGTGGGGAATCGGGAATTGTTGGCTATGAAATGGGCATTTGAAGAGTGGAGACATTGGTTGGAGGGAGCTAGACATCAAGTTGTGGTCCTCACCGACCACAAGAATTTGATTTATCTTGAATCAGCCAAACGCTTGAATCCTAGACAGGCTAGGTGAGCCTTGTTTTTCACTCGTTTTAATTTTGTGGTCTCTTTTCTTCCGGGCACTAAGAATGTTAAGGCGGATGCACTTTCTAGGAGTTTCTTTGCGGATTCTCTTGATGTGATCGAGCCTGCTACCATTCTAAATGAGGGTGTAGTTCTTTCCGCCATCTCACCCGATTTGAGACATGCCCTGGAGGAATTTCAGGAGGAGAAACCTGAACGTTGCCCTATGGGAAAATTGTATGTCCCTGACCAGTGGAGGAAAAGAGTAATGTCTGAAATTCATTGCTCCACGTTGGCTGGTCATCCAGGTATTTTTGGTACCAGAGATTTGGTGAGTCGGTCTTTTTGCTGGCCTGCCTTATCTCATGATGTCATGAATTTTGTGCAGTCCTGTGGGACTTGTTCTCGGACCAAGCCCTGTTCTCATTCAAGTGGGTTGTTGATGCCCCTGCCGGTGCCCAGGAGGCCATGGACACATATCTCAATGGATTATATTTCTGATCTTCCTGTCTCTCAGAGAATGACTGTTATCTGAATGATCTGTGATACATTTTCTAAGATAGTCCATCTTGTACCACTCCCAAAGTTGCCATCTTCTTCTGAGTTGGTGCCCTTGTTTTTACAACAGGTGGTTCGGTTGCACGGGATTCCTGAGAACATTGTTTCGGACAAAGAAGTCCAGTTTGTTTCCAGATTTTGGAGAGCTTTTTGTTCCAAACTGGGAATTCAGTTATCTTTCTCCTCTGCATTTCATCCTCAGACCAATGGGCAGACAGAGAGAACAAACCAGACTTTGGAATCCTATTTGAGATGTTTCATATCTGCTCATCAGGATGACTGGGTCTCATTTTTGCCCTTGGCCGAATTTGCGCTAAACAATAGGGCTAGTTCTGCCACTTTGATGTCGCCCTTTTTCTGTAACTTTGTGTTTCATCCTCCATTTTCTTCAGGGCAGGTGGAATCTTCGGCCTGCCCAAGTGTGGATTTTGTGGTAGAGAGAATGCAGCAGATTTGGGATCAAGTGGTGGATAAGTTGTCCCACTCTCAGGAAAAAGCCCAACGGTTTTCCAACCGGCATAGGACCATTGGTCCCCGGTTTAAAGTGGGTGATATGGTTTGGTTGTCTTCAAAGAATATTCCTATGAAGGTTGCGTCTATAAAATTCAAGCCAAGATTCATTGGACCTTATAAGATTTTGGAAATCCTTAATCCCGTTTCTTTCCGTTTGGCTCTTCCAGTTACGTTTAAGATGCATAACGTGTTCCATAAATCCTTGTTGAAGAGGTTTGTAGAGCCAGTAGTTCCCATGGCGGCGCCTCGTGACCCTGTATTGGTTAAAGGTAATTTGGAGTAAGAGGTAGAGAAAATATTGGATTCTCGCTTGGCTAGACGACGACTCCAGTACCTGGTCAAATGGAAGGGTTATGGCCAGGAGGATAATTCTTGGTTTTCTGCTTGTGACATTCATGCCGAAAGACTGGTTTCACTGGACCCATCCTGGCCGGCCTGGTGGCATGGATGAGGGTTTGGTGACTCCTCCTCAAGGGGGGGTACTGTTGTGAATTCTCTCTATGGCTTCCCTCTGGTGATTACTGAAGATAGTGGAGCTGGTCAGATTGAGAGTTCTCTTTCTGGGCTCCCTCTGGTGGTTACTGGAGGTAGTAGAGCTGATCTGATTGACAGAGGCTCGCCACCTGATAATGAGGAAGACGATTGGAGATCTGGGGTTTCTGATTGGGATTTAAGACTACTGACTCCCTCTATCCCTGCTGGTGATTTTCTTCCTGTGCCTCCTGAGATCTGATGTCTCCTGCTCATTCCCTGCATGTTCAGCTAAGTGGTTCAGTTGCTATTTTGTTTGCATTTGATCTGATTTTGTTTAGCTCTGTTTTGTGCGGGTCAGCTAGCTACGGCTGGGGCTGTGCTGAATCACCGCCCATATGTTACTGCATGTGCCAGTTTGTTTTGTCCCCTTTTATATTGGTCTCTTTTTGCTTTGCTTTCAGAATATACCAGAGTGCTGTTATAGTGGGGGCGAAGTCGTGCGACTTCAGTGTTTTTGTGCATCAGACGTGTTGGACTTTTTGCAGGGTTTTTCGCGTGATTGCAGACAGTGTCTTTCCTTTCCTGTCCTGTCTAGTCAGTGTGGGCCCCATCATTTGCTCAGTCTATTTTTCTGCTTGCGTTTGCATTTTCATCTTGTCTCACCGACAATATATGTTTGGAGGCTATCTATTCCTTTGGGGTCTGCTCCGGGGCAGGCAGTTTAGATTTCCCCTTTCTTGCTTTAGGCTTAGTTAGCTCCCCGGCTGTGCCAAGGCATCTAGGATCATCATAAGCACGCTCCACAGCTACTGCTAGTTGTGTGGACAGGATCAGGGGTCTGCATCCGCTTAGTTACCAACCTCTCTGGTTTTCTGTCGCTTAGCCTGGGCCTGCTATCCTCCTCGGTGACCCAATCATAACAGATGTGAGACGGGGGCTATAAATATCAGTGCAGCTTCTACTTATCAAAGATGGAATACTCTATAGCTCATAGACAGAGAATACACTTTTTTTGTTCTCACGTTACCAAAATATAAGCCAGTGTACTAATAATTAAAAATTAGAGTAACCAGCAAATGAACTCTGAAAAAGGTATCAGATACAAATTTTTACCCTTCACTGATTATTAATAGTGATGAGCGAGTTTACTCGTTGCTTGGGTTTTCCCGAGCATGCTTGGGTGATCTCCAAGTATTTTGGCGTGCTCGGAGATTTAGTGTTTGTCGACCCAGCTGCATGTTTTGCGGCTGCTAGACAGCCTGAAAACATGTGTGGAACTCCTAACAAACAGGCAATCCCCACATGTATTCAGCCTGTCTAGGAGCTGCAAATCATGCAGCTGCGTCGACAAACACTAAATCTCCAAGCATGCCGAAATACTCGGAGGTCACCCGAGCATGCTACGGAAAACCCGAGCAATGAGTATACTCCCTCATCACTAATTATTAACATTTGGCTGTACAATATACAGTATAACCAAATCATATACAACACCAAAACAAAATAGAAAGTTTTCAAATATACTTTATTATTATTTTAAAAAGGCATAAACATTTTTTTTTCTTTTTTGCACAGACTTCAAAAACATTAACAAAAAGTGCTTATCAGTTGTTCCCTTTGATGTGCTTGTAAGGGGATGGACCGAAACGTGGATACCTGCATGCCGGGTCCGGAACTGAAGAGGCTGCATCCTCTGTTCCCAGGGGACAGTCTTGAGGAGGCGGACCTTCCCCTGCAGTCTGGAGGAAGCCCGGGTGGAAGACACATTCCTGTTGACCGAGGGAGTTGGGAGGAGACTGAGGAAAAGGGCGCGCAGCAGCAGGTAAATAAGAGTGCAATGCGCATGAAACAGAGGAGTTTGGCCTCCCATCTTCTAGCGATGACGTCCTCTTCTTTCCTTCCTGTTGTGGCTCCGGCTCCGGCGCACTGCTCTGCCCTGTTGAGAGCAGAGCAGAATACTGCAGTGCGCAAGTATTCTAGACAGACTCATCAGAAGTCAGTTTTAGAGCGGTCTTTTCTTAGGAGTAACACAGGGAGGCGTACCCCGTAGTAGGAAGTTATCTGCATGTGAAAAGTATTATTTCATAGTAGAAAAGGAATGCTTGGCCATAAATCCCATGTCTAGTAGCAGAAGATGCCCAGCCTCATTCAGAGGGTGGAGGTAGGTACACCTCGTACACATGCGGCTCTGTTCCGTACACATCTCCGCTACGTACATCTCATACACCCACGGCTCCACTCCGTACACCTCGTACACACGCGGCTCCGCTCCATACACCTCGTACACACGCGGCTCCGCTCCGTACACCTCGTACACACGCGGTTCCGCTCCGTACACCTCGTACACACGCGGCTCCGCTCCGTACACCTCGTACACACGTGGCTCCGCTCCGTACACCTGGTACACACGCGGCTCCGCTCCGTACACCTCGTACACACGCGGCTCCGCTCCGTACACCTGGTACACACGCGACTCCGCTCCGTACACCTGGTACACATGCGGCTCCGCTCTGTACACCCCGTACACACGTGGCTCCGCTCTGTACACCTCGCACACATGCGGCTCCGCTCCGTACACCAAGTACACACGCGGCTCCGCTCCGTACACCTCGTACACACACGGCTCCGCTCCGTACACCTGGTACACATGCGGCTTCGCTCTGTACACCCCGTACACACGTGGCTCCGCTCCGTACACCTCGTACACACGCGGCTCCGCTCCGTACACCTGGTACACACGCGACTCCGCTCCGTACACCTGGTACACATGCGGCTCCGCTCTGTACACCCCGTACACACGTGGCTCCGCTCTGTACACCTCGCACACATGCGGCTCCGCTCCGTACACCAAGTACACACGCGGCTCCGCTCCGTACACCTCGTACACACACGGCTCCGCTCCGTACACCAACTACACACGCGGCTCCGCTCCGTACACCTCGTACACACGCGGCTCCGCTCTGTACACCTGGTACACATGCGGCTCTGCTCTGTACACCTGGTACACATGCGGCTCCCCTCCGTACACCTCGTACACACGCGGCTCTGCTCCGTACACCAAGTACACATGCGGCTCCGCTCCATACACCTCGTACACACGAGGTTCTGTACACCTTGTACACACACATCTCCGCTGTGTACACATCTCTGCTCTGTACACATCTCTGCTCTGTACACCTTTTACACACACAGCTCTGCTACATCCACCCTGTAAACCCCTCCTGACCCCACACATAAACTTCCCCTCATTCAGCACCATGACAACCAGCAGAGAGTGACAGCAGCGTCCTGCATACACTGAGGCCCCTGATCATGTGACCCCTTATTCCTTCCATCCTGTGACCTCATCACAGGTCCTGTGCGCACTGAAGAAATGAACATAGCAGCAGCGGGCGGCAGAGCAGAGAGATTGATTCTCCCTGTTCTGCTGCAGAATGTAACAGTTAAGCGTAGCTTGGGTGGGCACCCTCTGAGCGCAGGGCCTGGGGTCACTGCCCCCTCTGCCCCCCCCCCGGGTAGCTATGCTACTGGGTGCGTCTTAGGGTACCGTTACACCTAGCGATGCACCAGCGATCCCGACAACGATATGACCCGGTCAGGATCGCTGGTATATCGCTAAGTGGTCGCTAGTGAGCTGCCAAACAGGCAGATCTCACCAGCGACAAAGCAGCGGTCGGCGGTCGCTACTTACCTGTCAGACGAGGCGATGAAGACGTCCTCCCGCCCGCGTCCACGCGTCGCTCGTCGCCACAGCAGGAAGCCCAGCAGGAAGCAGATGATGAAAAATGGCCCAGGACGTTCTCGCGCGATCAGCGATAATCAGCGGGGGAGCCGGTCAGAGGTAAGTGTCACATGTAGCCATATCGCTAGCAATATCGCTGCTGCATCACAAAACCAGTGACGTTATAGCGATATTGCTTTATAGTCCTCAAAATAGGTACAGGGGGGGAAAAAGTATTTAGTCAGCCACCAATTGTGCAAGTTCTCCCACTTATTAGAGAGGACTGCTACTGACATCATAGGTAGACCACAGCTATGAGAGTCAAAATGAGAAAACAAATCCAGAAAATCACCTTGTCTGATTTCACAAGATTTATTTTGCAAATTATGGTGGAAAATAAGTATTTGGTCACCTAAAAACATGAAAGATTTCTAGCTCTCACAGACCTGTAACTTCTTCTTTAAGAGGCTCCTCTGTCCTCCACTCATTACCTGTAGTAATGACACCTGTTTGAACTTGTTATCAGTATAAAAGACTCCTGTCCACAACCTTAAACAGTCACACTCCAAACTCCACTATGGTGAAGACCAAAGAGCTGTCGAAGGATACCAGAAACAAAATTGTAGCCCTGCACCAGGCTGGGAAGACTGAATCTGCAATAGGCAAACAGCTTGGTGTGATGAAATCAACTATGGGAGCAATAATAAGAAAATGGAAGACATACAAGACCACTGATAATCTCCGTCGATCTGGGGCTCCACCCAAGATCTCACCCCGTGGGGTCAAAATGATCACATGAATGGTGAGCAAAAATCCAAGAACCACACGGGGGACCTAGTGAATGACTTGCATAGAGCTGGGACCACCGTAACAAAAGCTACCATCAGTAACACACTACCCTGCTAGGGACTCCTATATTGCAGTGCCAGATGTGTCCCTCTGCTTAAGCTAGTACATGTCCGAGTCCATCTGAAGTTTGCTAGAGAGCATTTGGATTATCCAGAAGAGTATTGGGAGACTGTCATATGGTCTGATGAAACCAAAGTAGAACTGTTTGGTAGAAACAAAACTCGTCCTGTTTGGAGGAGACAGAAGGCCGTGTTGCATCCAAAGAACACCATACCTACTGTGAAGCACGGGGGTGGAAAAATCATGCTTTGGGGCTGTTTCTCTGCAAAGGGACCAGGATGACTGATCCGTGTGCATGACAGAATGAATGGGGCCATGTATCGTGAGAGTGAAAACCTCCTTCCATCAGCAAGGGCATTGAAGATGAAACGTGGATGGGTCCTTCAACATGATAATGATCCCAAGCACACCGCCAAACCTGCTGCTGCCTGCAATCAGTGGAGGGAAAGTTTAAGATTAGAGGCATTTAGGCAGGGTTTAATATTGCTATTTCAGTACTAGTATACCACTGCTGCTGCTCCGTTAACACAACAGTCCTTTTTCAGGGTTAAATATACTGTAGTGTACATGTTTCCTGCAAGATGAAGAAATGATTTATTTATTTTTGCCTAGGAAGAGGTTTGACATGAATTTTATGCCTTTCTCTTTCCAAACCCTCAAATTCATTGGAGCAATTCATCATGAGATTCGGAATTTTATTTCATGCAAAATGTCATTCGTCGTTTATGTCATTTTTTGCCCTTGCTTTTTTTTTATATAGGAAAAACCATCCGTCCTTTGTACATCCGATTCAGAGAGCCTCTCCACTCCACTGGAAAAGGAGTTCCCCGTTTAATTGATCACATCAAAGAAGTGCATGGAGGTAATGCAGAATCTATGCTGTTTGCAGGAAGAGAGAGTTTTTTTTAACCACAGCAAGGGGGGAACCACCGCAAACTTCTCTTACAAAGAGAAGCCAGATGGATTCTACGTACTAATGCCACGGGACCACTAGGTCTAAATGAAAAGATCGATATGTCTGTTTTCTTGTGATTAGCATAACTTTTTTTGTAAAAAGTACGTTATTGATAGTGTTTTGGTGTTTTTTTGTATTCAGAAATTGTATTTTAATTGTTTCACTTGTCTGTTATATTTTTTTAGTTCACTCTATTGCGTGAGAGTGAGTGTCAGCAACTGGGAGGTGTGTTCACACCTGTGAGTGTATTTAGTTCAACCTCCCTGTTACCTGACTCCAGGACCCGTTGAAGCGCAGTTGGTGTGAAACGGCCGTTGTCCACAGTTCAGACATCTCTCCTGAGCCTATGCTTTTTATCCTACAATAAATTCACTACTTCAGAACGGTGAGTGCCATCCCTTTTGTTCTTCTTTATACAATGAAGATTTATATAAGGGATAGCTACTGTATTTCAAGGCTATCTATTGGAATGTTGGTCATGATACTAAATGAGGTTGATTTTAAGGACAAATATAAGAATTTTCAGGCATAAATAGTAGCGTTCATGGATGGTAAATTCCGAGTAGGTAAATTGTTATCTATAAAAAGAGCCAAAATTGAAACATTTTTTCATTGAATATGACCCAATTATGGCTCTGTTTTATTAGCTTTGACAAATAATAACTTGATATATTCATGATACCCCATCCCCCATTAATTTACTTTTTCTGTATTGTTTTGTTAACAACCCTTAGTCTGCTATCTTTCCAAATGAAATTTTGCAGTTGGGTTTGACATTTGTTTAACCAATACTTATTTATTAAGAGGGAAACGTTTAGGAAGTGCAAACATTTTATACGCTAAAATTATCCAAATCCGTGATACTTCCTCACAAGACGGACAGATGTCCCTAAAGTTGAATTGACAATGGGTATGTAGAAAGCAGACATCTGAATGATGCTTCACACGTGAATTTTGCAGTGACAGATTTGCAAAAATTTGGCACACATTTTTGCCACTTGTGAACCCAGCTGTAATCTGCCTGAAAGTGATAAAAATTGTTTATTGACACGCAGAAACAAGAGCTGATGTCTCTTTTCTTTCAATATTCGATTAAATTCACTTTAATTTGTCACTTCTCTTTATATGGTTGGCTTCTGCTACATACCAGGAGGGGGAGGGACAGTCTGTAGCTCTTCTCTTTTTTTTTTTTTTTTTTTTTTTTTTTTCACTAAACCAGAAGTGGAAAAGTGAAAAACAGTGAAGTTCCCGTCTGTTCCAAACTTCAGAATATCAACTTTCAGCCACACAGAACAGCTTCTCTATTTGCAGTTGTAAGTATTTTCATTTGTTGCTCATAATGAAATGTACGATATATATTATCCATACATTCCTGATATAATACAGTAATATGGCATATTTCACTAACAAGTTGGAACTTGTTTACAGGAGCAGGAAACATTTTCCCTACAACCTTTGCAGACTTGCATGACACGGCCGCCTTCCTGTGTTACTTATGCCAGACATATACATTAGTAACTTCATTCATATATGCTTGGCCAGTCACTGCAATGTGTAAGACTACACAGAGATCTTACTGATGAGCACTGCGGTCCTTTCCAGTTGTTGTTCTCATATTGTTTGGAGACTTTACGATTACGACCAATTACGCCGTTGCGTAAAAATTTCATTTTTAGCTCAATAAATACAAGTAGGCATCGCTACAGTGATTGACTGCAGCGGGTATGAGCGCATGGTCACTGCATGATCACTGCCGGACAATTACAGACAGTGGGGAACCATGTCAATGATGGCGCCAAAGGTGCAGAGAAGGAATTTTATCACGTAACTATAAATAGGGTTGTTTTTTACTTATTTTTCTATATTCTCTATCTTGATTACATTTTTTTATATAGACAAACCCCTTAATTACGTCCTGGTTTTTGTACAACCTTCCAAGACCTTCATTCAAAAACATTTTTGTCCCAAAATATTTTTACATATTTTATGGCTTCAAGTGATTTTTTTTTTTTTTTTAATTTTTTATTTTAGAATATAGATACATAAACATCCAGCATCCTGAGAGTACACGATAATAATTTTTGCTTTATTCTAGATTTATTAACAGTTTTGGATTTTCAGTTTTTGTTTTTCGCTCCCCTTCTTCCCAGAGCCATAATTTTTTATTATTTTTCCATCAATATGGCCACGTGGATAGCTTGTTTTTTGCTGGATAAGTTGCTCTTTTGAACGACATCATTGGTTTTACCATACAGTTTACTGCAAAACAGGGAAAAAAATTTGTAGCGCAACGAAATTGAAAAAAAAGATGCAATAACTTTTTTTTTTTTTTTTTTTTTTTGCTAGGTTCACTAAATGTTAAAACTGACCTGCCGTTATGATTCTCCAGGTCATTAGGAGTTAGTAGGCGCCAAACATATGTAGGTTCTCTTTTATTTAACTGGTGAAAACAAAATCAAAAGTTTGTAAAAAAAAAAAAAGGCACCATTTTCTGAGACCTGTAGCGTCTCCGTTTTTCAGTTATTTTTTGTGCGTTGACCTGATGTTTTTATCTATACCACTTTGGGGTAGATACAATCTTTTGATCACCTGTTAAAGCATTTTATTGCAACTCGTTACTCCAATCGAATGCATTCCTTTTATATTTTTATAGATTGGGCATTTCTGAATGCATCGATACCAAGTATGTGTATGTATGCTTTTTTTTTTTTTTTTGCTTTAATTTGAATGGCCCAAATGGGGGGTGATTTGACCTTTTATATTTTTAAAATAAAATTAAAGTTTTGGGTTTTTTTTACACTTTTTTTCACACTTCAATAGCCTCCATAGGAGACTTGAAGCTGCGATCATCTGATCACTTGTGCTACACATAGCTGGACTTCAGTCCTGCTATGTGAAGAAGAAATAATAATCTGCTATAAATACTGGCCACAGGGTGACACTCATAGGAGATCTGGAATGACAAACACGGGGGTCTTGATTAAAGCATTGAATCACTTCACTGCTAAATACGGACCTAAAATTGTATGTGAGAATGATGGCAAACAGAGTTGCAGCCGTGCTGCCTCTATTAATCTCTTTAAATCAATCCAGATTCGTGAAAGGGAGAGAGGGAAAGGATAATACTTATAAGATCCTGCACATTATCCAATATGCAAAATTACGAAACACCCTGCTAGTGTTAATGAGTATAGATGCTGAAAAAGCACTCGACAGGGTGGACTGGTTGTTCTTGCAAGAAACATTAATAAAATTTGGCTTCCCTCCCTCATTAATAACGGCAATTATGGGAATGTACACAGTGCCCGCGGCAAGAATCAGACTTAATGGTTCCTCACAAACTCATTTCAAATCTACAATGGGACGCGGCAGGGATATCCATTATCCCCACTGCTCTTTGTGATGTCATTAGAGCCTCTCCTACAGGCTATCCAGCAGTGCACAGAGGTGGAAGGCTTGCGTGTCCAGGACATCCACTATAAAACAACAGCTTTCGCTGATGACCTATTACTAATATTATCTAAACCGTTGCAGGGAATTCCTGCTGTGGTGGAGATCCTGGATAAATATAGCAAGCTAACTAACTTTAAAATAAATTAAACTAAAGCCCCCGTCACACACAGCAATCTCGCTAGCGAGATCGCTGCTGAATCATAAGTTTTGTGACGCAACAGCGATCTCAACAGCGAGATCGCTGTGTGTGACATCTATCAGCGACCGGCCCCCCTGCCGGGTATCACTGATCGTTATTGAAAGCTCTGGACTTTTTTTGGGTCATTGGTCTCCCACTGGCCAGCACGCATCGCTGCGTGTGGCAGGCGGGAGAGCAACGACCAGCGATCTCCCAGTTCGTATCCAAGGTAAACAGCGGGTCTGTGTACCTTAGTTACCAGCGCGCTGGTGCAAGGAGCTGGTAACCAAGGTAAACAGCGGGTTTCTAAGTGCTGCGCGGCGCTTAGAAACCCGATGTTTACCTTGGTTACCAGGTCCCTGCACCAGAGCGCTGGTATCTAAAGTACACAGCGACGCGCCCGCTCGTCGTCGCTAGTGCTGATCTCTGGTGAAGCTGCCTGTTTGGCAGCTCACCAGCGATCATGTAGCAACACATCAGCGATCCTGACAAGTTCATATCGTTGTCGGGATCGCTAGTGAGTCGTTATGTGTGACGGGGCCCTTAGTCTGAAATGCTAAACCTGGGGCTGCCCAATCGTGTTGTATGCAAACTCAAATCTAGCTTTCCTTTTGCCTGGCAATCTAAGAGTCTAACGTACTTGGGCATCAAATTAAGCGTTTCGGACAAAGATCTCTTCAAACTCAATTTTAAACATTTATTGGACTCGACGATCACATGCCTAGGTTCATGGAAAGATACAGTTTTATCATGGATGGGAAGAAAAAACATCTTAAAAAGTCTAATTCTTCCAAAATGTATTTACATTTTTAATATGCCTCCTATTCAAATACCCATGTCTTATCTAGCTAAAGTACATTCTTATTCTTCAAGTATATCTGGCAAAAATGTAAACCCTGTATAAATACTAAATCACTTACACTGCCAAAAGATATGGGTGGAATGGGAGCACCGGACGTTGCTAAATACTATCAGGCTGCACACCTGACCAGAACAGTGGACTGGATTAGAGGCTCAAAGGACAAACAATGGCTTAAGATAAAAGAATCAATGTCCTCGCTCCCCCTATGATCCATCTTACTGGGACACTCCGATGACCCAACCCCAGTTGAATGTAAAAATATCCACACCCTGGCCACAATTAAAATATGGAATAAGGCTTGTGGTGCTCTAGCCCCCCCTCTCTCACCATTGACCAAAATCACTGATCTAATGGGAACCCTGCCTCATCAGGCAGCGCACCTTCTGATTGAGCAGCTGTTTAAAGATGGGACCCTTCTCCCCCTACAAGAGTTATGTAAATTACCAGGGTTACCAGGCCTCACTTTTTTACAGCATGGAAAACTTTCCCACCTACTTCGCCTACGAAACTACTCGATCGATCTTGACAGACCCTTAACCCCTTAAGCCCCAAGGGTGGTTTGCACGTTAACTCCCGGGCCATTTTTTACAATTCTGACCACAGTCCCTTTATGAGGTAATAACTCTGAAACGCTTCCATGGATCCCGGTGATTCTGACATTGTTTTCTCATGACATATTGTACTTCATGTTAGTGGTAAAATTTCATTCAAATAACTTGCGTTTGTTTGTGAAAAAAATGGAAATTTGGCGAAAATTTTGAAAATTTCGCCATTTTCCAACTTTGAATTTTTATGCCCTTAAATCACAGAGATATGGCACACAAAAAAATTGAGAAGTAACATTTCCCATATATTTACTTTACATCAGCACAATTTTGGAACCAAAATTTTTTTTTGTTAGGAAGTTATAAGGGTTAAAAATTGACCAGCAATTTCTCATTTTTGCAACACCATTTTATTTTTACGGACCACATCACATTTGAAGCCACTTTGAGGGGTCTATATGATAGAAAATACCCAAAAGTGACACCATTCTAAAAACTGCACCCCTTAAGGTGCTCAAAATCACATTCAAAAAGTTTATTAACCCTTTAGGTGCGTCACAGGAATTTTTTGAATATTTAAAAAAAATGAACATTTAACTTTTTTCACAAAAAAAATACTTCAGGTTCAATTTTTTTATTTTACCAAGGGTAACAGGAGAAATTGGACTGCAAAATTTATTGTGCAATTTGTCCTGAGTACGCTGATACCTGATATGTGGGGGGAACCACTGTTTCGGCGCATGGCTGAGCTCACAAGGGAAGGAGCGCCGTTTGACTTTTTCAATGCAAAATTGGCTGGAATTCTGATCGGACGCCATGTCACGTTTGGAGAGCCCCTGATGTACCTAAACAGTGGAAACCCCCCACAAATGACACCATTTTGGAAACTAGACCCCCCCAAGGAACTTATCTAGATGTGTGGTGAGAACTTTGAACCCACAAAGGCTTCACAGAAGTTTATAACGTACAGCGGTACAATTAAAAAATCATATATTTTTCCATAAAAATGATCTTTTCACCCCCAATTTTTATTTTCCCAAGGGTAACAGGACCCTAAAAGTTATTATGCAATTTGTCCTGAGTACGCTGATACCCCACATGTGGGGGTAAACCACTATTTGGGCGCATGGCAGAGCTCGGAAGGGAAGCAGCGCAATTTGACGTTTTTGGCTGGAATTGAGATCTGACACCATGTCGCATTTGGAGAGCCCCTGATGTACCAAAACAGTGGAAACCCCCCACAAATGACACCATTTTGGAAACTAGACCCCCCAAGGAACTTATCTAGATGTGTGGGGAGCACTTTGACCCCTCCAGTTCTTCACAGAAGATTATAACGCCCGGGCGTGAAAATAAAAAAAATCGTATTTTTTCCACAAGCATGATCTATTAGTCCCCATTTTTTTTATTTTCCCAAGGGTAACAGGAGAAATTGGACCCCAAAAGTTGTTGTCCAATTTGTCCTGAGTACGCTGACACCCCATATGTGGGAGAAAACTACTGTATGGGCACACGTCGGGGGGTCAAAAGGGAAGTAGTGACGTCTTGGAATGCAGACTTTGATGGAATGGTCTGCGGGTGTCATGTTGCCTTTGGAGAGCCTCTAATGTACCTAAACAGTGGAAACCACCCACAAATGACCCCATTTTGGAAACTACACCCCTAAGGAACTTATCTAGATGTGTGGTGAGCACTTTGAACCCCCAAGGGCTTCACAGAAGTTTATAATGCCCGGCCATGAAAATAAAAAGATCATTTTTTTCCACAAAAATGATATTTTTGCCCCAAATTTTTATTTTCCTAAGGGTAACAGGAGAAATTGGACCCCAAAAGATGTTTTGCAATTTGTCCTGAGTAGGCTGATACCCCATATGTGGGGGTAAAACACTGTTTGGGCGCATGGCAGAGCTTGGAAGGGAAGGACCACCATTAGACTTTTTCAACGCAGAATTGGCTGGAATTGAGATTAGACGCCATGTTGCATTTGGAGAGCCCCTGATGTGTCCAAACAGTGGAAACCCCCAATTCTAACTCAAACCCTAACCCCAACACACCCCTAACCATAATCTCAGCCCTAACCCTAGCCCTAATGGGGAAATGGAAATAAATACATTTTCTTTTAATTTTATTATTTTTCCCTAACTAAGGGGGTGATAACGGGGGGTTTGATTTACTATTTATGGCGGTATTTATTTTTGGCGGCTGTCGCACGCTAAAAGACGCTTTTATTGTAAAAATACTTTTTGCATCACCACATATTGAAAGCTATAATTTTTCCGTATTTTGACCCATCGAGTCATGTGAGGTCTTATTTTTTGCGGGACGAGTTGACGTTTTTATTGGTACCATTTTCGGGCACGTGACATATTTTGATCGCTTTTTATTCCGATTTTTGAGACGCAGAATGAACAAAAACCAGCGTTTCATGAATTTCTTTTGGGGGTGCGTTTACACCGTTCCGCGTGCGGTAAAATTGATAAAGCGGTTTTATTCTTCGGGTCAGTACGGTTACAGCGATACCTCATTTAGGTTTTTTTTATGTTTTGACGGTTTTATGCAATGAAAACTATTTTATATAAAAAATAATTATTTTTGCATCGCTTTATTCTGCGAGCTATAACTTTTTTATTTTTTTGCTGATGATGCTGTAAGGCACCTCGTTTTTTGCGGGACAAGATGACGTTTTCAGCGGTACCAATGGATATTTATATGCGTCTTTTTGATCACGCGTTATTGCACTTTTTGTTCGGCGGTATGATAATAAATCATTATTTTTTGCTTCGTTTTTTATTTTTTAAGTGGTTCGCTAAAGGAGTTAACTAATGGGACAGTTTTATAGGGCAGGTCGTTACGGACGTGGCGATACTGAATATGTGTACTTTTATTGTTTTTTGATTTTTTTTTTTTATTTCCAAAAAATGAATTTATTGGGGGAATATATTTTTTTTTTTTTCTAATTTATTTGGCTTTTTTTTTTTTTTTTTACTTTATTACATTGTCCCAGGTGGGACATCACTGTCCTGTGACAGATCGCTGATCTGTCACATCACAGATCACTGTGACAGATCAGCGATCTGTCACAGACAGTGCAGCAGGCTTCCTCGTGCCTGCGCTTTGCAGGCACTGAGGAAGCCGGCTCCCTGCAGGCCCCCGAAGGTCCCTGTTGCCATCTTGGATTCGGGGGGCCTGCAGGGAAGGAGCCCCCCACAGCAGCGCTGCACATTGCGCTGCCGTGGGGGGCTCACGGAAGCACGGAGGGAGCCCCCTCCCTGCCGATGCTTCCTTTTAACCCCCGGTACACCGCGATCGTGTTTGATCGCGGTGTGCAAGGGGTTAACGTGTCGGGGGTGGTCCGTGACCGCCCCTGACACATTGTGCCGGGTGTCAGCTGTGATAATCAGCTGACGCCCGGCCGCGATCAGCGGCGCTCACCACATGGGTGATCGCTATGATGTACTATCCCGTCCCTGGGAATTAAGTCCCAGGGCACATGGACGGGATAGTACGTCTCATGGCAGAAAGGGGTTAACTCCTTACAAAATCTTATGTGCCACAACAAGAACACCAGTCAGACTTCTCTCTACGATTTATCAATCTCTATTTAAGATGGATGTACCTCTAAAACGGGCATACATGGCACACTGGGAGAGGCACTTGGGTACCTCCTTTTCTATCTCACAAAATAATCATATTTATAGGAACTCCCATGGCCCTTCACAGTGTGTACGAATTCAGGAAAACTCATTTAAAATTATTACTAAATGGTATATTACACCCAATCAAATTTGAAGATGGCAACATACTGCAGAGACAAATTGCTGGAGATGTGGAGAGAACGAAAGCAGCTATATACACTTGTGGTGGTCTTGTTCGGCGTTTCAACCCTTTTGGAAAGAAGTATCCACATTTTCCTTTAGAATTTTCTGTCAAAATTTATATTTTCATAAGTGATGGCAAGTTGTTCTGGTGCAGATACTGCAAAATAGGCCCCATCCTTGATACTACCACTATTGTGTTTCACATATATATGAGTGTTTTTTTGTTTGTTTTTTTTGCCAAAAAACATAATTTTGGGCTCGTCTGTCCAGAAAATGTTATTCCATTAGCCTTTTGGCTTGTCCATATGATTTTTACTGAACTGCAGACGTGGCAACATTCTTTTTGGAAAGGAGTATCTTTCTCCTTGCCTTCCTGCCATGCACACCAATGTTGTTCAGTGTCCTCCAGATGGTGGATTCATTAACATAACCTAATGTGACAGGGGCCTTTAGTTGCTTAAAGGTCACCTTCAGTTGTTTTCTGACCAACCAGACTATTTTATGCCTTGCTCCTGGAATGATCTTTGTTTGTTGACCTTACCTGGTCAGGGTAATAATGGAGGATTTCCTCCATTTGTACACATTCTATCTGACCGTGGGTTAGTGGAGTCCAAACTTTTTAAAGATAGTTTTGTAACCTTTTCCATCTTGTTGAGTATCAAATACTCTTCTTCTGAGGTCCAAAGAAATCTCCTTTGTTCATGCCATGATACAATTCCATAAACACGTGTAGTAAAAATCATACTTTGACAGATCCCTGTTCTTTTCACATAAACGGTCTCCCACTCAAGCCTGATTGTCATCCCTTTAATTGAAAACAAAATTGAAAACTCTAATTGGACCTTCAAATTATCTGCTAATCCTAGAGGTTCACATACTTTTGTCAGTAACATACATGATCTTGTGAATTTATTATTGAGGAAAATGATTCAAAGTCTATTTTTTATTCATTTCTTTGATAAGGTTCTTTTATCTACAGTTGTGGCCCAAAGTATTGACACCCCTGCAATTCTGTCAGATAATACTCAGTTTCTTCCTGAAAATGATTGCAAACACAAATTCTTTGGTATTATTATCTTCATTTAATTTGTCTTAAATGAAAAAACACAAAAGAGAATGAAGCAAAAAGCAAAACATTGATCATTTCACACAAAACTCCAAAAATGGGCCAGAGAAAAGTATTGGCACCCTCAGCCTAATACTTGGTTGCACAACCTTTAGCCAAAATAACTGCGACCAACCGCTTCCAGTAACCATCAATGAGTTTCTTACAATGCTCTGCTGGAATTTTAGACCATTCTTCTTTGGCAAACTACTCCAGGTCCCTGATATTTGAAGGGTGCCTTCTCCAAACTGCCATTTTTAGATCTCTCCACAGGTGTTCTATGGGATTCAGGTCTGGACTCATTTTGGCCACCTTAGAAGTCTCCAGTGCTTTCTCTCAAACCATTTTCTAGTGCTTTTTGAAGTGTGTTTTGGGTCATTGTTCTGCTGGAAGACCCATGACCTCTGAGGGGAGACCCAGCTTTCTCACAGTGGGCCCTACATTATGCTGCAAAATTTGTTGGTAGTCTTCAGACTTCATAATGCCATGCACACGGTCAACCAGTCCAGTGCCAGAGGCAGCAAAGCAACCCCAAAACATCAGGGAACCTCCGCCATGTTTGACTGTAGGGACCGTGTTCTTTTCTTTGAATGCCTCTTTTTTTTTCACCTGTAAACTCTATGTTGATGCCTTTGCCCAAAAACCTCTACTTTTGTCTCATCAGACCAGAGAACATTCTTCCAAAACGTTTTAGGCTTTTTCAGG
This sequence comes from Dendrobates tinctorius, assembly GCF_039654945.1. NCBI lineage: Eukaryota > Metazoa > Chordata > Amphibia > Anura > Dendrobatidae > Dendrobates > Dendrobates tinctorius. The sequence goes on from NW_027361827.1 coordinate 18,115,812, forward strand.
TAAGTTTTGGCAAACTCCAGCCTGGCTTTTTTATGTCTCGGGGTAAGAAGTGGGGTCTTCCTGGGTCTCCTACCATACAGTCCCTTTTCATTCAGACGCCGATGGATAGTACGGGTTGACACTGTTGTACCCTCGGACAGCAGGGCAGCTTGAACTTGTTTGGATGTTAGTCGAGGTTCTTTATCCGACATTCGCACAATCTTGCGTTTAAATCTCTTGTCAATTTATCTTTTCCATCCACATCTAGGGAGGTTAGCCACAGTGCCATGGGCTTTAAACTTCTTGATGACACTGCGCACATTAGACACAGGAACATTCAGGTCCTTGGAGATGGACTTGTAGCCTTGAGATTGCTCATGCTTCCTCACAATTTGGTTTCTCAAGTCCTCAGACAGTTCTTTGGTCTTCTTTCTTTTCTCCATGCTCAATGTGGTACACACAAGGACACAGGACAGAGGATTAGTCAGCTTTAATCCATGTCAACTGGCTGCAAGTGTGATTTAGTTATTGCCAACATCTGATAGGTGCCACAGGTAAGTTACAGGTGCTGTTAATTACACAAATTAGAGAAGCATCACATGATTTTTCGAACAATGCCAATACTTTTGTCCACCCTCTTTTTTGTTTGGTGTGGAATTATATCCAATTTGGCTTTAGGACAATTCTTCTTTTTGTGTTTTTTCATTTAAGGCAAATTAAATGAAGATAATAATACCAAAGAATGTGTTTGCAATCATTTTCAGGAAGAAACTGAGTATTATCTGACAGAATTGCAGAGGTGTCAATACTTTTGGCCACAACTGTATGCACGTATAGCCAGAGTACCACTATCTAAACATGTAGGAAGGAAAAAATGCAGCTACAATGCAATATAACAGACCTACTGAATCAACATAAAACTGGGTATATAAATTAATTATGCTTAATATTTATACAAGGTGCCAGTGCTAAAAAAACAGCACTTAAAGTACTAAGAAATTACAAGAATACCAATAATACATAATTAAAAATAATAAATATATTTATATAATTATAAGGTGCCAGTGCACAAAAAAGCGCTTAATCGATATACAAATAAATAAGCCTAATATGTATAGGCTGAACCCAGCTACACCCTATTTACTCTAATATTTCATCCAGTAAAGTGACAGTGCAAAAATAATAAATAGATTCAAGATGTTAAGTCTAGGACCATGTCCACATCCCTAATCTGACTGATACTACAATGTGAAGTATAAGTAATGGAACATAAAGATCTTACATGTGGGAAACACTCTGACCTTCGCCTGCCGCCTCAACGCGTGTTTCACCTTTCTTCATCAGGAGGCGTGGCCCGGGTGTAAATTTCCCAAGTGTCGACTTTTCAATTTATCTGTACCTGAACATGATGCTATGTGATCTTCTATCAAGGAGTCGTAGGAGAAGGGTCATATTAGACCATCTTCTTCACCTTTAGGTGCTGGGGGGTTTTTTGTGACCAAGAAAGATGGTTCATTAAGGCCATGTATTGACTAATCGTTCCCTTAACAAAATCACTGTTAAATATCAGTACCCGTTACCCCTGATTTCTGATTTATTTTCCAGAGTTAAAAGTGCCTGTTGGTTTACCAAGCTTGACCTCAGGGGGGTGTATATTCGTATTCGCATCAAGCACGGGGATGAATGGAAGACGGCGTTTAATACTCCGGAGGGACATTTTGAGCACCTGGTGATGCCTTTTGGGCTCACTAATGCCCCTTCTGTCTTCCAATCTTTTATGAACGATATTTTCCAGGACTTTGTGGATACGTTTTTGATCATTTATCTGGATGATATTTTGATCTTTTCCAGTGATTGGGATTCTCATGTGGAACATGTCTGGACTGTGTTCCGGATTTTGAGGGAAAATTCTCTGTATGTTAAGGGATCGAAGTGCCTCTTTGGTGTTCAGAGGATTTCATTTTTGGGATTCATTTTGTCCCTGTCTGCAATTGCAATGGACCCGGCCAAGATGCAGGCCATATATGATTGGGTTCAGCCCATTTCTTTGAAGGCTCTCCAGAAGTTTTTGGGTTTTGCTAATTTCTACCGTAAACTTATAAGTAATTTTTCTGGTATTGTCAAACCACTGACTGATTTGACCAAAAAGGGCGCTGATGTGGTGAATTGGTCTCCAGAGGCAGTTTCAGCACTTCAGGAGCTTAAGCGGAGATTCACTTCTGCTCCGGTTCTACGGCAACCTGATGTCTCACTCCCATTTCAGGTGGAGGTAGATGCTTTTGAGATTGGTACAGGAGCCGTTTTGTCCCAAAGAGATCCGGTGACTTCTAAGATGAATCCCTGTGCCTTCTTTTCTCGAAAATTCTCCCCATCTGAACGTAACTATGACGTGGGGAATCAGGAATTGTTGGCCATGAAATGGGCATTTGAAGAGTGGAGACATTGGTTGGAGGGAGCTAGACATCAAGTTGTAGTCCTCACCGACCACAAGAATTTGATTTATCTTGAATCAGCCAAACGCTTGAATCCTAGACAGGCTAGGTGGGCCTTGTTTTTCACGTGTTTTAATTTTGTGGTCTCTTTTCTTCCGGGCACGAAGAATGTTAAGGCGGACGCCCTTTCTAGGAGTTTCTTTGCTGATTCTCTTGATGTGACCCAGCCTACTACCATTCTAGGTGAGGGTGTAGTTCTTTCCGCCATCTCACCCTATTTAAGACGTGCCCTGGAGGAATTTCAGGAGGAGAAACCTGAACGTTGCCCTATGGGAAAATTGTATGTCCCTGACCAGTGGAGGGAAGGAGTAATGTATGAAATTAATTGCTCGCATTGGTTGGTCCTCCAGGTATTTTTGGTACCAGAGATTTGGTGACTCAGTCTTTTTGGTGGCCTGCCTTATCTCGTGATGTCAGGAATTTTGTGCAGTCCCGTGGGACTTGTTCTCGGTCCAAGCCCTGTTCTCGTTCTAGTGGGTTGTTGATGCCCCTGCCGGTGCCCAAGAGGCCAGGGACCCATATTTCAAAGGATTTTATTTTTCTGATCTTCCTGTCTCTCAGAGAATGACTTATCTGGGTGATCTGTGATAGATTTTCTAAGATGGTCCCTCTTGTACCACTCCCAAAGTTGCCATCTTCTTCTGAGTTGGTGCCATTGTTTTTACAACAGGTGGTTCGGTTGCACGGGATTCCTGAGAACATTGTGTCGGACAGAGGAGTCCAGTTTGTTTCCAGATTTTGTAGAGCTTTTTGTTCCAAATTGGGAATTCAGTTACAGTATCTTTCTCCTCTGCATTTCATCCTCAGACTAATGGGCAGACTGAGAGAACAAACCAGACTTTGGAGTCCTATTTGAGATGTTTCATATCTGCTGTTCAGGATGACTGGGTCTCATTTTTGCCCTTGGCCAAATTCGCGCTAAACAATAGGGCTAGTTCTGCCACTTTGATGTCGCCCTTTTTCTGTAACTTTGCGTTTCATCCTTGATTTTCTTCAGGGCAGGTGGAATCTTTGGCCTGCCCAAGTGTGGATTCTGTGGTAGAGAGAATGCAGCAGATTTGGGACCAAGTGGTTGATAAGTTGTCCCAATCTCAGGAAAAAGCCCAACGGTTTTCCAACCGGCATAGGACCATTGGTCCCCGGTTTAAAGTGTGTGATTTGGTTTGGTTGTCTTCAAAGAATATTCCTATGAAGGTTGCCTCTCCAAAATTCAAGACAAGATTCATTGGACCTTATAAGATTTTGGAAATCCAATCCCGTTTCTTTCCGTTTGGCTCTTCCAGTTACGTTTAAGATTCATAACGTGTTTCATAAATCTCTGTTGAAGAGGTTTGTAGTTCCCATGTCGGCGCCTCCTGACCCTGTATTGGTTAAAGGCAATGTGGAATATGAGGTAGAGAAAATATTGGATTCTCGTTTGGCTAGACGGAGACTCCAGTACTTGGTCAAATGGAAGGGTTATGGCCAGGAGGATAATTCTTGGGTCACTGCTTCTGACATTCATGCCGAAAGATTGGTTCGTGCCTTTCACTGGGCCCATCCTGACCGGCCTTGTGGCGTGAATGAGGGTTCAGTAACCCCTCCTCAAGGGGGGGTAATGTGGTGAATTCTCTTTCTGGCCTCCCTCTGGTTATTACTGAAGGTAGTGGAGCTGGTCAGAATGACAGAGGGGTTGCGATTTCTCTTTCTGGGCTCCCTCTGGTAGTTACTGGAGGTAGTGGAGCTGATCTGATTGACAGAGGCTGGCCACCTGATAATGAGGATGACAATTGGAGATCTGGGGTTTCAGATTGGGATTTAAGACAGCTGACTCCCTCTATCCCTGCTGGTGATTTTCTTCCTGTTCCTTCTGAGGTCTGTCTCCTGCTCTGTCCGTGCATGGTTCAGCTAAGTGGTTCATTTTCTATTCTATTTGCATTTGATCTGGTTTTGTTTATCTCTGCTTTGTGCTGGTCAGCCAGCTCCAGCTGGGGCTGTGCTGAATCACCTCCCATATGTTACTGCTTGTGCCAGTTTGTTTTGTCCCCTGTTATATTGGTCTCTTTTTCCTTTGCTTTCAGAATATACCAGAGTACTGATATAGTGGGGGCAAAGTCGTGTGACTTCAGTGTTTTTTGTGCATCAGACGTGTTTGACTTTTTGTAGGGATTTTTGCGTGATTGCAGACAGTGTCTTTCCTTTCCTGTCCTGTCTAGTCAGTGTGGGCCCCATCATTTGCTCAGTCTATTTTCCTGCCTGCGTTTGTGTTTTCATCTTGTCTCACCGACAATATATGTTTGGGGGCTATCTATTCATTTGGGGTCTGCTCCGGGGCAGTTTAGATTTCCCCTTTCTTGCTTTAGGTTTAGTTAGCTCTCCGGCTGTGCCGACGCGTCTAGGATCATCGTAGGTACGCTCTATGGCTACTGCTAGTTGTGTGGATAGGATCAGGGGTCTGCAATCCGCTTAGTTACCAACCTCTCTGGTTTTCTGTGGCTTAGCCTGGGCCTGCTATCCTCCTCGGTGACCCTTTCATAACAGGAGGCACTTAGTCACTACCCTCCTGTCTTTCCTTGGTCCACAGCACCGTGGCCCCACAATCCACGCTTGCGCTAAACAATCCGAGCACATGCGTAAAAACCTCTAAGCCAAAGTGCACACACAATTTTTTTTGCAGGAGGGTCCTCCCCATAACCCTCCTTAAAAAAAGAAGGTAAATGAACACTAAAAAGAATGAACATATTCACTGCAATGTAAAAACAACTTGCTGTGTATATGTTCAGTCTTTTGAGATTCTTTTAATGGCTTCAGGCTTGGAAAGTTGCAAATCAATTCAAAGAAGTGACCATCTTTCAGGGGGCTTCTAATAAGCTGTATGCCGCTATGGTGCACAATACATATGTTTGTGAATGGCACCTCAAACAAGCCTTATCCATGTCCATTTATAATATAAGCACACCCCACATGGATAATAGGTATATGGTTGCCAATCAGTATTTTGTACCCATGCTGCCTCCACCTTTTATCATGAAGATCTGCTGCTCCCTGCAATGTATTGGTATTGTGAGCATGTGTCAGTAAGTATGGCTACTTTTTCTGTGATGATTTTTGGATTTGATGAAGTCACTAGCTTTGTGATTGGTTTTAGACAAATTTCTGAGAAAAATAGGTTCACTGATTGTGACATTATATTCAATAGATCTGTGACTTGATAGAATGACAACGTTGGTAAATTTATCTGTTACTAAAAGTCCTCCTAAATTTAAGCACAAAGCTCCATTTACCTTTCAGTTGCTTTATAGAATCACAGTTGAGTTCCAGTGGAGGAAAACTCAATGTAAGCAGAATCCCAGGTACTTTCAGCTGCATCACATGTAATGTGGTGCACTTAATTATATGTACCAAATGTCCAACTGAGGGTCTGTATGTGAGGGAGACGGGGCAAAAACTTAGAAGAAGGATGAATCCTCATAGCCATACAATAAAAGAAAAAATAATAGATCTACCATATTTTTGGGACTATAAGATGCACCAACATTTTAGAGGAGGAAATTAGAAAAAAAAATTGAAGCAAAAAATGTAGTCAACTCTGTACTTATATCCTTTAACCTCGTGTATATGGTCCCCTCATCCCCATCCTGGTATTCATGGCCAATGCATCCCCAACCGTGTATGCATGACTTCCTCATGCCTAGCCTGGTATGCATGGCTCCCTCATCCCTAGCCTGGTGGGCATGGCCCCCTCATCTTTATCCTGGTATGATTGGCCCCCATGCTCCTATGCATGGCCCCCTCATCTCTATCCTGATATGCAGGGACCCCATCTCCGTTCTGGTATGCATGGCCCTATCCTTATCCTGGTATGAGTGGCCCCCATCCCTATCCTGTTATGCATGGTCCCCTTATCCCTATCCTGGTACACAGGGCCCCCATCTACATCTTGGTATGCATAGCCCCATCCTCATTCTGGTATGATTGACCCCCCCATCCCCATCCTGATATGCATGGCCCCCATCAGAAAAACATTTAAAAAAAAAAAAAACGAAACCATTACACTTACCTTCCTGCGGTCCCTCGCAGCGTCCTGTTCCATTACCAGCAGTTGCTTTATGCTTGTAAGCAGCGCATTGCAGGGACGTCATGCGCTGCTTACAAGCAGAGGACAGCTGCTGGAATAGAAATATGTGCATGGAGCGCAGTGAATATTCATTACTCTTTAGTAGTAAGCACAGTGTTAAGGGCCTTTTACTCATAGCGAGATCGTTAGCGATATCGCTAAAGCGTCACCAATTTTGTGACGCAACAGCGATATCACTAGTGATCTCGCTTTGTGTGACACATACCTGCGACCCCCCCCGCTGGATATCGCTGATCGCGCTTGAATGTCCTGGGCCATTTTTTCCTCGTTGGCATCCCGCTGGTGCCGACTAGCGACGCATGGACGCAGGCGGAAGTCGTCATCAACGCTGCGGTGTGACAGGTAAGGGCGACTGCCGATGGACCGCTTATCGCTGCTGTGACGCTGGTGAGATCTGCAAGTTTGGCAGCTCACTAGCGACCATTTAGCGATCCTGACCAGGTCATACCGATTCTAAGACCCCCTCCATTTTCCTCCACATTTTTGGTGGAAAAAGTGCATCTTATAGTCTGAAAAATATGGCACCTGTGGCCAAAGATTTTTGTATCCCTGAACACAGCATCATGAACATGAAATTACTAGTATTAAAAGGTACGGTAACTTGAAATCTCATAGAGACAGAAGAGTCGGAATACAAACTTATGACAACCTTTGACACACTCAGTGCAGGAATGAAGGTGTCACATTTATTTATGTCTTTATATCTTTCTTTATCAACTAAGGAATGTGCTCCTCAGACCTTTTGGGGGCATCACAATCATGGACAAGACCTCAATCACAGGAGAATAAAACTTTCACACTCTTTATCTATGAACTATTCTAATATTTACTGCCACGACTGTTAATTCCCCTCCCATACTGATAATTCTGCTTCACTTCGCTTGTCTCATCTATTGCATTCCTGTGCCCTGTTTTGCATAAATATGTGACTCTTCAGATTTTGTATCATTCTATGCCTTATGAAGAGACCTGACTAGTCTCAATAGCTTGCAATTTGTTACCATCTTTTTAGTTAGTCATTAAAAGGTATCAACCACTGAGGACTCTCAAATCTTAATATTTTTCTATTTACTGGCTAATGGGTATACAACGATATATATCTTTTCTATATCAAAATTCCACAAATTAAAGTAAAAAAAAACTCCATCCTTGTCATACTGAGGGAATTCCTCAGTTCTGTTAATGATATGTATTTGGAATATTTCTTATAATTTATGTTGCCATTCTTTTGTTTCTCTCTTGTGATAGGTCCTCTTTAGACTAATTATCTGCAATAGATGTCTCGGATGTGGATTGAGCCAGTAGTTGCAGGGGCTCAGGTTGCGAGCTCCTTCTATGATACGGCACTGCTTATGGTGGTAAGAAATCATTACAACACATCCATCAACAGCCAAGAGGTTCCATCCAACTGTAGTAGAGATGACATGTTACAGAAAGCCATCTCGAACTTCTACATAATTTATAATGTCATCATGGGATTAACGCCTCTTCTGTCTGCCTATCTCTTAGCAAAAATTGCAGACAGGACGAGCAGGAAAGTCACTATATGTGTTCCATTGCTCGGATACCTCCTATCAAGAATGTTTTTGTTGTTTGTCATCATCTGGGAATGGCCAGTGGAAGTGATATTTGGATCTGCAGCACTGAATGGTTTAACAGGCTGGTTCACAACCTATTGGTCCGGTGTTATGGCTTGGGCTTCTTCATGTTCTTCTGAAAGAAGACGATCTCTTAAACTTATTATTATTGAAATGGTGTATGGATTAGCAGGATTTGTAGGTAGCTTGGTATCAGGACATTTATTTGAGTTATTACATATAACGAGCCATCAAGGAACTATTCTTATGTTCTGTAGCATTGGTGGCTACGCATTTTGTGTCCTATACAGCATTTTTGTTCTGAGGACACCAGAAGAAGATGATAATTCAGAGACCACCAGACTTTTAAAAGACTCTAGAAATACTACTGTACAAGAGACCGAAAATTCTGTTCTTAATGCACCATCGAAACTCATTCTTATTACATTGTTTGTCAGTGCAATACTTTTTAATGTTGCGTTTACGGCAACTGATGATGTAATCAATGTGTTTGTACTAAAGAAGCCTCTAAATTGGGGTCCCGTAGAAGTTGGTTATGGCAATGCCGCTGCTTACATGACCTACATCACCAGCTTTCTAGGAGTTTTTATTTTTTCTCGATTTACAGGCGATTTGGGATTAATTACTATTGGAATTATTTCATTTGGTTCTGGACTTATAATCATGGCCTTTGTGCAGGCAACATATATGTATTATATTGGTAAGTATTTATCATTGAACAAGTAGTGCAACAATTTGCATACAGGAGAATTTAGATATAAACTAGAGTAATAAGAAGACCTGCATATTATTTTTGGAAATTGTGCATATGAAATTTTAGGCTATGTTCACATGTTTCATTTTTTTAAGCGTTTTTTTCCAGCTGTCAAAAACGACTCTCTTGGTTATAAAAACATTCAAAACACCTGTTTTTTTATGTTTTCACAGCATTTTTGCAACTTTTTTTGCTGCGTCTTCTTGGTGTGGATTGTTTATGTGATTTGTCTGCAGTACTTATTTGATAATGGTTTAATTCACCAAAAACGCTGCAAAAAAAGCTTAGTTGCATTTTTGCATTACTTTCTATAGGTGAAAAAAAAGCTGAAAGAATTGAAATGCTGCATATTTCTAAAAAGCTGTAATTTTCCAATTGAGGCAAGGAAAAAAAAACAAGCAAAAAAATCTCATTTTGCTGGTACTGTAAAAAGCAGCTCTTCATTTGCATAACACACTGCAAGAAAATTACAGTATTTTCCAGGGTATAAGACAACTGGGCGTATAAAACAACCCACAACTCTTCCAGTTAAAATATAGAGTATAAGACTAACCTTCTTCCAACGCACATGCGGTAAAAAAACAAAAAAAATTCACTTGAATAGGGGGCCCAAACATCCAGTATTTTCTGCGCTGTCATGTGCATGACAGCACGGCAAACACGGCTTCTGATTGGTGGTGAAATCCTCACCGCCGGTCAGAAAGCCGCGGTTCCCACGCTGTCAAAAGACAGAGTGAGCGCTCAGCTTTGATTGGAGGTATTAAGTTCACCTCCGGTCACTGGTGTTAGCTGATGGGACAACAAGTCCTATCATCCGACACCTGCTGCCGCTAATTACAGTGAGAGCAGGAGCAGCGGATAGGAGTATTCATCAGCCGACCCTGCGCTGTAAATAAAGAATTAAAAAAAAAAAAAACGGTGTGGGTTTCCCTGTATTTTTGCTAACCAGCCATACAGGGACTTGTCAGGGATGTCCGCTACCCCCTTTACTCTTTTTCTTGGCGATAGAACCTCTTGCGAGATTTCTATGTGGAAAGGATGGTTTTTCGAGTATTTAAGAAGGTCGTCGAGTGATTAGAGCGAGTCTATTCGCAGACGACGTGGCTCTTTACATGAATGACCCGGTGCGAGAGCTCCCAGGGTTGTTGGGGAAATTGGAACATTTTGGGAAATTCTCAGGGTTTAAAATCAACAGATCAAAATGCGAGGTTATGTTCCTTAAGAACCAGGCGGGCACTAAAGCTAGCCATTCAGGTTTGTCAGAGACTCTGGGAACTTCATTGGCAAAAGAATCCATAAGGTATCTGGGAATACAATTTACGAGATCAACGGGATTAATATATAAATTATGAACCCCTCATTAGCAAAATCGAACATTAATTAAAAAGGTGGGTAGGGCTCTCGTTGTCGGTGTTGGGGAGGTGCCACCTGGTCAAAATGATGAGCTTTCCGAAATTGCTGTATCCTCTCCAGACTGTCCCTCTATTGCTGAAACAGGTTGATTTGGGAAGACTTAATAGAGCCTTCACTAGGTTTGTTTGGCAGGGGAAACGGCCAAGGATTAATCTGGGGATGGTTAATGTTACCTAAGGATCGGGGTAGGATAGGCTTCCCTGATGTAAGAGGTTACAATTTGGCCTGTTTATCATGTCATATTCTGGACTGGATTAAAGGCACAAGCAGATACTCAGACTTCGATTTAGAATCGGAGTTAATTAGATGGTGGAGATTAGTTTCAGTGCTGCATACTTCTAGAACCCAGACCCCTTCACTACTCAAGTCTGCGGTAGTTTTTAGAGACATAATAGCAGCTTGGAAGGTGGTTCAAAAGAAGTTATGTCTCCCCTGGAAAGTTTCTAAATATCTGGACCCATGGGCATATCCAGGTTTTCCCTTGGGGAGGGAAAATAGAATGTTTGCAGCTTGGAGGGATTCATTCATTGAGGGGTTTATTCCATGCATCAAAGTCTCGATGGCTAAATGGGAAGGAGATCATAGACAAGTTGCAGTTATCAAAAGTACAATTCCTGCAATATAAGCAGTTGAAACATGACGTCTTGGACGCCCTTATTAAAGTAGAAGCGCAGTATGTGGATAATACTTGGGATGAAGTGATGTCGTTAGATTTAAAGGAGGCTAATATATCCTCCATTTATGTGATGCTGGGGGGGCACCTGTTACCCTCGGGTACAAAAAAAAGTTGGGAGCACCAACTGGGAATTCAGACATAGGGGACAAAATTTGAGGGGCTTTGAAAGCAGTACTTGAAAATATAATTAATGAAAGATAGAGAGATTCGTACTTAAGGATTATTCATAGGGCTATTATGGTGTTCAATATTCCATCTAGAGGTACCTTGGTCGATAGAATCCAATTTTACCCCAAATGCAAGATGCAGGACACAGATATGCTGCATGGACTATGGGATTGTAGGGAAATACAGGGCATTTGGAAAGAGGTCCAAAGGATAATGAAAGATCTGATAGGAGTCTGGATGGCATTAGATCCAAAGATCTGGATTTTGCACTGTTTGGGATGACATAGATTGGGAAAATCAGATATGCAGATGTACCACGACTGCAATAGTGACGAAAAGAATCATACTCAGGGGATGGCTGAACTCAACGGTCCCCACAATGAAAGCTGTGGTTGACGAGGCTCGCAGGGCCCTGATTTCTGAAAGGATCGAAGCAGAAAGAGATGTGTGGATAAAGAGGTGCAGAAATTCTTCACTAAATGGAGGAGGTTTCTAACGAATTTACTTTCTAGGTCAGATATCCGGTCGATTGTCCTTCCCTTCCGAGGATCAAGTTGGTACCTCTTGGGTGAATTGCAGGAGACCTTGGGAAAATTAAAGTTGGACTTTTAAATTCCTTGGGAAATTGTTGGAGAGCTGCTATGTAGGAAACTGACTTTCATTTGATGATTAATCAAAACCCTTTTTACTCTTGCAACACGGACCTTGGGGGGTGTTTTATTATAGCACCTGATGTTAATCTGCTGTTTTTCCCGCTGTATTATTAAGCTATAATTTGAGGACTCGTTTTTGTACACTTGTTAAAATACCAATAAATAAATTTAACCCCTTTACTCCCAAGGGTGGGTTGCATATTAATTCCCGGGCCAATTTTTACAATTCTGACCACTGTCCCTTTAGGAGGTAATAACTCTGAGAATCGCCGAGATCCGTTGAAGCATTCCAGATCATTTTCTCTTGACATATTTTACTTCCCTTTAGCGGTAAAATTTCTTTGCTATAACTTGCGTTTATTTATGAAAAAAAACGGAAATCTGGCGAAAATTTTGAAAATTTTGCAATTTTCAAACTTTGAATTTTTATGCCCTTAAACCAGAGTTATGTGACACAAAATAGTTAATAAATAACATTTCCCACATGTCTACTTTACATAAGCACAATTTTGGAAACAAAATTTTTTTTTGTTAGGAAGTTATAAGGGTTAAAAATTGACCAGCGATTTCTCATGTTTACAACAAAATTTACAAAACTTTTTTTTTTTTTTTAGGGACCACCTCGCATTTAAAGTCACTTTGAGGGGTCTATATGGCAGAAAATACCCAAAAGTGACACCATTCTGAAAACTGCACCCCTCAATCTACTCAAAACTACATTCAAGAAGATTATTAACCCTTCAGGCGCTTCTCAGGAGCAGAAGCAACATGGAAGGAAAAAATTAACATTTAATTTTTAGTCACAAAAATGATCTGTTAGCAACAATTTTTTTATTTTCCCAAGGGTAACAGGAGAAATTGGACCCCAAAAGTTGTTGCCCAATTTGTCCTGAGTACGCGGATACCCTATATGTGGGGGGGACCACTGTTTGGGCGCACGGCAGGGCTTGGAAGGGAAGCAGTGCCGTTTGACTTTTTCAACCTAAAATTGGCTGGAATTGAGATTGGATGCCATGTTGCGTTTGCCGAGCCTCCAATGTGCCCAAACAGTGGAAACCCCCCACAAGTGACCCCATTTTGGAAACTAGACCCCCCTAAGGAACTTATCTAGATATGTGGTGAGAACTTTGAACCCCCAAGTGTTTCACTAAAGTTTATACTGCCCAGGTGTGAAAATAAAAATCCTATTTTGTGCCCACAAAAATGATCGTTTAGTCCCCAATTTTTAATTTTCCCAAGGGTAACAGGAGAAATTGGACCCCAAAAGTTGTTGTCCAATTTGTCCTTAGTACGCTGGTCCCCATATGTGGGAAAAAACTGTGACGTTTTGGAATGCAGACTTAGATGGAATGGTCTGCGGGCGTCATTTTCCATTTGCAGAGCCCCGAGTGTGCCTAAACAGTAAAAAAAAACACAACTGACATTGTTTTGGAAACTTGACCCCCAAGGAACTTATCTAGATGTGCCCCAACTAATCTAATGTTTCCGGTAAAGTAATTTAGTAGTGCATTGAGGTGTGGTACAATTTGAAGCAATCCTTCATACACAGGCCAGGTTTTTCGGAGCAGGTGTCGCATTGATAAATGGTCTCCTTGCGTATTCCATTTTTGTAACACACTCTGCACCTTTTTTGCGATTTACCTCTTTTTGCAGTTTGCGGGACCTCCCCCGGGAAATGCTGACCTGGTACAATACGCGCACCTTCAGTTCCGGAAGTTCTGGAGCCCACTCCTTCCAGAGTGCCAAACATCAGGGCCTTAACCACTACCTCCTGGAACTCAAGGTACAACGTATCGGTGTGGCGTGCACATTGTGACAGCAGGAATGTGTTGAGCATTGCCAATTGGACGATGTGCACGGCCAGATTTTTGTACCACAACTTGGCCTTTCTCAAAGCATTGTACGATTGGAGGAGTTGATCGGAGCGATCAACGCCCCCCATGTTTTTATTGTTCCCCAGCACACATTCAGGTTTGCTGACCTGTGCAGAGGTACCCCTTACAGTGCTGAGGGCGCTGCCATCACCGTGTATGGTAGTCAAGAGAAGGACAGCCCTCTTGTCCTTGTACTTGACCACCAGCAGGTGGTCGCTACATTGGGCCCTGCTCTCACCTTTTCAGAGCATCTGCCCAAGTAGCGTCTTCGGGAGGCCTCTCTGATTTTTGCGGAGAGTACCGCAAGCTGCGGTACCTCGCGCAGAGAGGGATTTGTAGAGTGGGACGCTGGTATAAAAGTTATCAGTGTAGAGGTGATAACCTTTATCCAGCAGTGGGTGCACCAAATCCCACACAATTTTCCCACTCACTCCCAGGACAGGACACTCAGGGGTTTCAATCCTGGTGTCCTTCCCTTCATACTCTCTAAACCTGTGGGTGTACCCTGAGGTACTCTCACACAGCTTAGAGTTTGATTCCGCACCTGGCCCTCTTACTGGGCAGGTATTGACGGAATCCGAGCCTGCCCTTAAAATGGACCAAGGACTCATCCACGCAGCTGTCCCTTTGGGTCACGTACACTTCAGCAAACTTTTTGTTGAAGTGTTTGATGACCCTTCGAACTTTGAACAGACGGTCAAAGTTGGGGTCATCTCGTGCGGGACACAAAAAGGGGTGAAAGGCACAAGCTCTGATAAGTGATGCGCGTCACTTATCAAAGTTTTGCGGCTGCGGGATGTGTAGGAGGAGGTGGCGCAAAGGGGGCTGAGTGAAAAAAAGCGAGCATGAGTGTTGATTGGTGAACTGCGTCACCAATCAAGGCTCGGTGGCTGCGAACGGAGGCTGCGCAAAAGGGGGGGATGGAGAGGGGTAAAAAGAGGGAGAAGGGGGGATTGGGGTGGATGAAGAGAGATTGGGCAGGGATCAACAGTTAGGATTGTAGTTAGGTAGCACAAAGGGGTGAAAAAAATGAAAAATGGCAGGCACAAGCTCTGATGAGTGATGCGCGTCACTTATCAAAGTTTTGCAGCTGCGGGATGTATAGGAGGAGGTGGCGCAAAGGGGGCTGAGTTAAAAAAAAAAAGCGATCGAGTGTTGATCAGCGAACTGCGTCACCGATCAACGCTCGGCGGCTGCACATGGAGGCAGCACAAAAGGGGGGGTGAAGGGGGGTAAAAGGGGGTGATGAGGGGGATGAAGATAGATTGGGGGGGTGCAGGGATTGTGATGCTACAAGCTGTGGCATCACAATACCCAACTACCCAACACAGGAGCTCTTGCTGCGTTTGACCTCTCTGCAGGAATCCTCCGCTAAGATTGAGGACCCCTGCAGAGATGTCACAGGTCAGAGGCAGGTCAGGGACAGGTCACAGAGCGGTCACATCGCTGCTGTGACCTGTCATTGGTGGGATCGAATGATTACATCGATCCCACCAATCCCTGCTCTGCCTGGTGACCATGGCATCTGCCTAGGATCAGAGCTCACAGCTCCGATTCCTAGGCAGGTCATGGCCAGGTCACCAGCAGAGCACAGAGCGGTCACAGCGTGACCGCAGCTGTGCCCTGTGGTTGGCGTGATCGCCGATCTAATCGATCGCACCAACCACTTCCTGCTGGGCCTGTCCTAGGCTCTGGCCTAGGATCGGTGCTATTACTGCACCGATCCAGGGCGGTACCGGCAGGGCACAGCGATCATATTCCGCCGCTGTGCGCTGCGATTGGCACTATCAATTAGATCGTCGATCGCGCCAATCTGGGGCCTAGGACCTCGTTGTTTCAGCCAATCTGGCTGAAACAATGAAGTGCTGTGATTGGCTGTTCTGAATTGAACAGCCAATCACAGCTCACAGAGGGGCGGGCCAGGGCGGAGACAGCCCAGGATGCCGATGCCATCCTGAGGTAAGATGCATCGGCATTTTAATGAGATCACCGCGACTTAAGTCGCGATGTCGCATTAAAGGGCATGATGTACTATTCCGTCCATGGGACTTAGGTCCCAGGTTACATGGACGGAATAGTACGTCTAATGTAGGAAAGGGGTTAAAAAAATTTACAGGGGAGCCCACGTCGCTTTTTTAAAAAAATTATTTATTTTCAGCGCAGCAGCTGATAAATACTCCCATCCACTGCTCCTGCTCTCACTGTAATTAGCGGTAGCAGGTGTCGAATGGTGGGATCAGTAGTCCCATCAGCTGACAACAGTGACCGGAGATAAGCTTTATACCTGCGATCACAGCTGAGCGCTCACGCTGTCTTCTGACAGCATGGGAACCGCAGCTTTCTGACCTGCGGTGATGATTTCACCACCGATCAGAAGCGGTGTTCAGGCAGCCAAACCCGAGCAGTACAGAACTTTACTGTTTGGGTTCGCCCATCTCTACTCCAGAGGACTGCAGTGAAGCGACGCAGATGTGCATGTGCGAGATCTGAGAGGCAGACAAGATGGTAATAGTATACAAGGGCGGACCAGATTGGTGACAGAGGCATGTTTTTCTGGGCACAGCGCCGCTCTCTGTCTTTTTTCCATAACAGGGGCGTCAAAGACGCCTGCACTTGCTTCACTTACACCTTTCCGGTGAGGCGCCCCCTCACTTCATCATCAGGACCGCTCCCCCCACCATAGGCGGCGACTGCAGATTGCTCCGCACCCGCCCTATAAGACTACACCAGGCGCATAAGACGACTCCCAACTTTTGAGAAGATTTTCAGGGGTTAAAAAGTAGACTTATACGCCGGAAAATATGGTAAGCAAAAATGTAAAAGGGTGAACATAGCCTTATCTGCACTTTTGCATTTTTTTCTAGATAGCAAGAGGTTACTACTTACTTTGCATGCACAACCCTTGACTTTATATCCCAAATTATTTATGGACAATTGTTTACTGTACTTTCCTTTAATTGAACATTTAAGAATAATTTGAATTACATTTTTGCTCAGCTGAAAATTATGAAATTATATGCTGCACTATTTTTTTTAAAATATTTTTTTATTAATTTTTTTTATATACTTCTCAGCTCAAATAGTGATGATGTTTTCATTAATCCCTACACCAACCATCAGATCAATGATATCAAAGCAAATTGAAGGCTCCTCATATGGTAAGATTTCACAGTGAATAAAAATCATTGTTAGTCAACCATATATTTGCAGGCAGGACACATACAGCAATTTGCAATGTGTTTTGTTTTTTTTGTGTTTTTTTCTTGTGGGCATTCATTATTTTCATTTAGCACCTAGACTTTTATTATGCAGAGTTGTTCATAGAGTGTCTTAGAAAATATTAAAATCTCTGAAGCCACTAATGAGGGGGCATCCACCCCCCTCCCACCTCCTCCTCTCACACAGAATTGCAGTAGCAAAAATAGCTGGCTGAGTCTCCTAGAATTAGACTGGTACCATGGGCATAAAGGAACAGGTAATGAGAGCTGGTTTTGACAATTTTACACTTGCAAGCAGTGCCAACAAGGATGTATATTGTGCATATACAAATGTATATAAATAGGACAGGTAATTAAGGCAGGGAAGTTCTTCAGAGGGTTGGATAACAAAGGTACATGTGATTACACATAGACAAAGAAATGGAAGAAGCTATTGTTCCCCCCCAGACTTGGGGTCTCCGAAATAAATTATGACTATTGGGGCTTGTATAGAGCTGGCTTTTCAGCTTCAGGACAAATAGGGGAAGAAGATGCATTTTTTTTCATAACTGTAGCCCTTGCCTTTAAGACACAAATAGTTTTGGATTAAGCATACAATTTAATAGTTCTGTTCTTTTAGTTTTGCAACCTACACCCTGAAGTCATATGATACCCGAAGCAGAACCAGACTTACAGTCCGCCTATATAAATGACTGGTGGTGGCAGCGATTAAGTCTGGGGTTATTGTGGAGTTCACAGTGACTGTATTGGCGGTATATACACATATCCCATGCATTGGAATCGTAGATGTATATACCATATGCTCATTTCTAGTTTCCTGATAACTGGCCTACTAATGGAAATAGCCTGCGGCCTCTGGATTAAGAAATCATTCTGAATACTGAAAACTTGCACTGGCACATATGAGCACGATCAGCGACATCGCAGCAGAGGCCTGGTCGCCGCTACGTGTCACACGCAGCGAGATCGCTGGCGAGGTCACTGTTGCGTCACAAAATCAGTTACGCTTCAGCGATCTCGCTAACTATCTCGCTTTGTGAGACGGGGCCTTTAGAGCCCTGATATAACCAGCAGTTTAAAGATACTCTTATTGCCGTCTGTACAATGAGGCATATTGACTCCACAGACCAAAACCAGGTTAGTGTGGACTCCCTCCTGCAGATGGCTTTGCAGCAACTCAACACAGACGATCGTGAGGGATGTCTGAACCTGATTCACTAGTAACAACAGGCTCAGGACAAGCAGGAAGAAGAGTACCAGCTGGCGTTACCACAATTCCAGATGCAGAGATCTACCCCATCGAGAAGTGAGTCCAGCAATGCCAACCACTTTAAATCATGCCCTAAGCATTTTCCTGTAATGGACAAGGATGGGGACATATTTCTGTGAGGGTTTGAAAAGGCCTGCAGATGGTACCAGCTGCCCGAGCACCCATGGGCCCGATATTTATCCCCAAGGCTCGGAGACAAAACTCTAGAGGTGTTAGTCTCCATCTTGGTCTTGAGGGAGAGAGGCTATGAGGCCATCAAACAGACCCTGGTAAAGAAGTACCAGCTGACACCAGAGGAGTACAGTAAAAAGTTGTGGGCCTTCCAGTGTGGACTACATGACAGCTAGGGGATGGACTCAGAACCAACTTTGAGCAGTAGGTCCAAGGACTGTCAGTTACCACCTTTTGAGGACCTGATGGTGAAGGACCAGTTTCTTTAACTTTGCCCTGTGGAGGTATGACAGTTCATGCTGGACCAGGAGGTCACCAGATCTCAGACACCTATGAGGCCAATCATACACTGGAGGTGCAGAAGTCAGCAGTCTCCAGCTGGAAAAGGGGGGTAAGCCGACAATCACCCCCACTGCTCCTGCCAGGCGGCCCTCAGGGGGTCATGCTCCATTTTCGAGCACCCGGCTTGCATCTGATTCCCAGCGGTGCTATACCTTGACCAAACTGATCACATCAGCCTCACCTGCCTGGAGATGCAGATGAATCCCACACCTGAGGCGCAGGGTCCTAGTATAGTTATTCTTTTTGTGGGTTGGTTGGGAGGGCCCGGGAGAATTTGCAACCGGTTACTATGGGCAACACCATTACTGTTGGGCTTAAGGACACTGGCGCAGACCGTACCCTCATCCACCCTGAGTTTGTGAACCGGAGAAACTCCCAGTGGGAAGACCCCCGACTGTCACAGGGTTTGGGGGTGTTCGCCGTCCCTTACCAATGGCTCAGCTTTTCCTGGATTGGGGTGCGGGGAGGGGGATAAGGGATGTTGGAATGTCCAAGAATCTCCTGTGAGGCAGTGACCCCTGTTACAGCTAGGGAGCGCTGTATGTTCTCCCCAGGATACGCATGGAGGTTGTATTGAGGCTAAGGGAATGCTGTCATGATCCCAGTGCAGGTTTTTGACCTGCACATCAGGGGCTAATGTCTTGAGCTCAGTGCAGGCTTTGACCTGCACGCCTGGGG
Source organism: Dendrobates tinctorius (assembly GCF_039654945.1). Taxonomy (NCBI): domain Eukaryota; kingdom Metazoa; phylum Chordata; class Amphibia; order Anura; family Dendrobatidae; genus Dendrobates; species Dendrobates tinctorius. The sequence goes on from NW_027361827.1 coordinate 18,135,215, forward strand.
TTAATTATTGTGGCCTCTACTTGGTTCAGGGAGAGCTTTTTATAGCCCTGAGAAACTCCAATCCCTGTCAGTTATACTTTTGCCTTTGGCCGAGTGTGGTGACCCCTGTGTGCCTGTTCGTTGTCTTATAGCTTGCTTATATGGTTCTGATCTGGTTCTGTCCCCCGTTGTGAGTTTGCCTGTTGATTCTGTACTGTATATCTGCTTCTCTGGTTTCTGACTTCTTGGCTACATCTTGACTATCCGTTCTGTCTAACCCTTTGGTAATTGTCATGCTATCTCATGCTTTGACCCTGGCCTGATCTGGTTTATGTCCCTGTTTATGCCAATTAGTAACTTTGTTCCGTAGTTACCATTCTAGGAGTTTTCCTGCAGCTCCTAGCTCTCTGGAGTTTAGGCCATGCCCCCAGCAGTCACGAGCTTCAGGTCCTGCGGGTCTGAAGCACGCATCTTCTCTGCTGCTGCCCATTCCACAGGTATCTCTGAGCACAGTTTGTCTTACTAAGAACACGCGCACTGGCTCAGTGAGCAAGTGCAGTGCAGTGTTCCTGACAAATGCAATGCGGTCACAGGCATAGCTGGGATTGCAATGGTGAAGCAGTGACCGATGTCACAGGTAGGGGTCACTGTGTAGTCTCCCCAGGATATGCATGGAGGTGTATTAAGGCCATAGGTGTGCATGGAAGTCACGGGCGTAGCTGTGACTGCAATGCAGACTGATTAAAAAAAGTAAGTGTTAGTCTTGGACATGTTAGTGTCCAAGGCAGAGGTACGGGAAACCTGCTCTGGATGTTGTGTCTAAAACAGATTTCAGTATGATTGTGTTGCAGTCTGTTCCATTCCGGACCCAGGTTTTCCATGTGGCTGAAAGCCACAGGTTTCTGTGATAAAAGCCCTGCAGGAAAGGGTTAGTGAGGTCTGAGTGAGTCTGAGGAGTCTCAGGTGTGTCAAGGCCAGAGTGAGGCCTGGCAACCCACAGTGCACACAATGGTGCTGCTGTCCACGGTGACTGGTATCGGATATGGATGTCTTGTGCCCGGAGGTGAACTGGAGGTAGACAGTTCCTGTGCCTGAAGAAAGACTGGTGTGAGTAACGGCTCAAACCAGATGGATATGGTGACCGGCTGCAAACCGGAGGATATCAAGTACTGTGTACGGCTGTGTGCGTGAGTAAAGACCCTAAAGGAGGCTGTAAGTGAGAGACATTGGCATGGCATGTAGTCACCCATGGAAATTGGACAAGGTGTAGTCCGGCATGTTTAGGGACTGTGATACAAAACCGTGCACTATGTAGTGCTATGAACTGGTGTGAACTGAACACTGATAATATGCACTGAAGTTATGTACAATTGTGTGGATTGGAACCTTTCTATGTGAAGATAGCACATTAAAGAGACTTATGTTTGAACTGCCTCATCACTGCGTACGGTGCTACCGCTGCCTTACATTCCCAACAAATGTGTTGTTGGGACCTGATGTGGAACAGTTGGTTGCCCGATACCTTCCTGATAACCCTCCCAGATTTGACAATTCATGCATTGCAAAAGTTTATACTGTGAATGTCAATATTCTGAATAATGATACTGTGTTCTGTGGTGAGGGAGAACTCAGCCATTTCACGCTGTGGGGTGATTTTGCTGAGGATCCCCTAAAAGGAGCTAGCATAAGTGCTACGGGTGATTAGGACAGGCAAGGAGATCACGATCAGATGGTCACATGCAGCTGACCAGTGTCACAACGGACGGTGACATGGCCGGTGGTAGCTGAGAAGTTGGGAATTTCATAAAATCCTCAGGACCTGAGGACATCCCACAACCCAGCCCACTTGATGTCATCCTGAGGGGTGTGTTACTCAGGTGCTGATAAAAGGTCAAGACAAATTCTGATGTGTTCCTTTAGAGATACACATCGGTGTATGCATGAATCCAATCTCGTCTCCAATCGAAGTGCTCTCCTTCTCTAAACTGAATCATCTCTGTGATCGGTGTAGTAAGTTCTTCTGTTAATCCAGTTTTATTTTCTATAATTGTATATGCTGTGTTGTTTTGCCCTCTTTGTAAAATCTTTTGCATATTTTTTTTATGAACACTGCCTATTAATTAGGAATATAATTATATTTCTATAGCACTGACAAATTCCGCAGCACTTTACATTTTAGAGGTGACTTGTACAGACAATAGACATTACAGCATAACAATAGACACATACATCAAAACAGATACCAAGAGGAATGAAGGCCCTGCTTGCAAGCTTAAGGCCCCGTCACACTAAGCGACGCACCGGCGATCACGACACGTCCTGGCAAAAATAGTTTGTGCGTTGCTACATGGTCGCTAGTTAGCTGCCAAACAGGCAGATCTCCTAAACGACGAAGCAGCGATCAGCGATCTGTATAACGACCTCGGCGGTCGTTGGGACCTTGTCACACAGCATGTAATGTTAACGATTCAACCTAGTCTCGCCTGCGCCGCAGATATATGTGTCGCCAACGAGGTCGCTCGTCGTTTATAAAGGGTGTCAATCTCAGCGATTCAGGCGCACCAGTGGGACGCCAACGATCAAAAAACGGCCCAGGACGTTCGAGCACGATCAGGGACATCGCAGCGGGGGGCCACATTGCCGCTGCATGTCACACATAGCGACATCGCTGACGATGTCGCTGTTGCGTCATCAAATCGGTGACGCGATCTCACTAAGTGTGACGGGGCCTTTACAATCTATGAATATAAAATTTTATAGTTCTGTTCCTTTTGTTCTGTAACCCGCACCCCAAACCAATGCGCTACCAGAACCAGGCCTCCAGTCCACCAAAAAGACTGGTGGCAGCGAAAAAGTCTGGGGTTATCGTGGAGTTCACAGTGACTGTATCGGTGGTATATACACATATTCCATGCATTGGAATCGGAGGTGTATATACCATATGCTCACTGTTTGTTTCCACTAATAGGCCGGTTATCTGGAAACTGACTGTGGCCTCCACCGTTAATAGTCAGTCAAACGCGTACTTGTCTGGATGATAGGTGGCAGCAGAGAGCTGTTCGTTACAATGATAACAGCGGGTGATAGATAATTAAAGATTACCCCTGGCTGTGATCATTGGCTAGAGTATAGATGTTGGGCTTTAATCTAGAAAGCTGTTAGTAGACATAGGCAATATGTTATTTCACAAATACTTATTACTCTTGTCTAGTCTTAGGTGTCTGTGTAAAGATAATTAAAGGGAGTGTTGAGTTAAATAAAATTATACATTAAATGTGTTTCCAAAAAGAAGTAATATAAATTTCTAATATGCTTCAATTATCACATCCCCTGTTCTTCAGATGTTCCCTCCAGTCTTGGTTCCGTAGTTTCAACACCACATCAGACTGAGTGTGAAGTGGGCTGGTTTACTATTCAAATAAATATCTAAGCCAGCCTCTTTCTCATTCTATGCTTTAGTCATGGCAGAGTAGGAGGGTGAGGTTCTTGACAGTGGCTGGCTGTAGCTGGATACATTTTCTTTAAAATTGTTAATTGCGCAAAATTGTCTCTTCAGAGAGGAAGAGGACTAGAACTCTAGTGCCACCAATTGGAAGTAGCAATCCTAGAAGTCAGTGTTGACCCTTTAACGAGCCTTGTTACATGACTTGGGCTAAAAGCCAAGCCAGAATCTCAATTTGCAGACACTGTGTTTCGGGGTACTGCCCCTCGTCTGTGCAAAGTGTGAGATCTGGTTTGGCTGTATGAGAGGTGTCTGACCGATATCCAAGAAGTATCATTTCTCCTTGCGGAGAATGACATGCTAAGCACGTCGAGGTGAGGACACAGTGTCTCCAAATTGAGATTCTGGCTTGGCTTTTATCCTAAGTCATGTAGCAAGGCTCGTTAAAGGGTCAACATTGACTTCTAGGATTGCTACTTCCAATAGGTGGCACTAGAGTTCTAGTCCTCTTCCTCTCTGAAGAGACAACTTGCATAATTAGCATATTTCCCAGAGGAGCATTGCGGCTTTAAGTCTCCTCACCTCGACATGCTTAGCATGTCATTCTCCGCAAGGAGAAATGGTACTTCTTGGATATCGGTCAGACGCCTCTCACACAGCCAAACCAGATCTCACACTTTGCACTGATGAGGGGCAGTACCCTGAAACAGTGTCTGCAAATTGAGATTCTGCCTTGGCTTTTATCCTAAGTCATGTAACAAGGCTCATTAAAGGGTCAACATTGACTTCTAGGATTGCTACTTCCAATAGGTGGCACTAGAGTTCTAGCCCTCTTCCTCTCTGAAGAGACAATTTACATATTTCCCAGGGGAGCATTGGGGCTTTAAGTCTACTCATCTCGGCATGCTTAGCATGTCATTCTCCACAAGGAGAAACAATGCTTCTTGGTTATAAAACATTTTTGTGTTGCAAAAACATAACACAAAAAAAATAAACGGATTAAAAAAATGTAGTGTGAATGATGCCTGATTTAGGTGGGGAATGTAAACCACTCTAAAATCAAAACATTTTGTGAACCTTTACCTGACCCAGCACCGACTTGCTTTTTTGCAAGTTTTGTTGCAGATGTAGCAATTTTCATGTCAGGTGTCCTGCAAGTTACATTAGACTAGCTTTTATTCCATCTTTACATCAGGATATAGCAGTGTCTAAAATCTCTACAAAGAGAGAGGTGCACTAGCACAAAAAATCAGTCAGCTTCCACAGCAATTCACTTTCTACAAGTATGAATTCCACATTGACTTCTAGGATTGCTACCTCCATTAGGTGGCACTAGAGTTCTAGTCCTCTTCCTCTCTGGAGACAATTTCCATAATTAGCATATTTCCTAGAGGAGCATTGCGGCTTTACGTCTCCTCACCTCGACATGCTTAGCATGTCATTCTGCGCACGGAGAAATGATGCCTCTTTAAAATTGTTATCATGGATTCCTGTACACCTAATATCTCAAAACTTTTTTTTTTAGGCAAAGTGTTTGTTGCGCTACAGCTGGCGATAGAACTTGTGGCAGTGAGCTCTTCTGCAGGATTCAACAAGCTCTATCAAGCCACGCTAGATTGGTACAGTGGATTCTGTTTTATTGTGTTTGGTGCCTTGGTATTCACCAGCGTTATTCCCATTGGGTATGTACGTGGTATATATAATTCTGTAATAGCCATTATCTCTATACAGGTGTTTATTAAAAACATTTTTAAATATGTACAGGTAACATTTGTGAAAAGTATAGAAACAGGCATACAATTATGTGCAAAATAATAGCCGACTAATATTACTAGTGTGTTTAGTTACGGTTTTTGGTGGTAAAGATCATACAACATGGGGAAAAAAATCATAACTTGGTGTAAGTAATGGGCAACCAACAGTCAGGACATGCAAGCTGCCAATTGGGCGTTATTGACTCATTTAATGAAAGGGGGGTGCTCTAATTATTCCTCATTCATTCTGTGAAGAAAGAGGTGTCAATTCTGGCCCTTATTTAAAGAAGGGTAAAAGCAAATGTACCTGCTGGCTTTAGCGCTTGAAAAATGAACTTTGATCGAGAAGTTGGTTGAAAAGGGGAAAACATATAAAGAAAATAATTGGCTGCTCAGTTAAAAAGATTTCCAATACTTTAAATTGACAAACAAAACCTGAAAAAAGTGGTAGGAAGAGAATACCACCATCATTGTAGCATCACGAGAATGGCAAAGAAGTGGTCCTTGAGCAGCTCCAATGATCAGATTTTTATCACTTTGATTTAAACAATTCCATTAAAGCAGAGATTTTTCGTTTTTAAATCATCAAGAATAGTTATAGAATTATAGTATTTCTTGTTTTTTTTTTTCCAGTATTGCAGCCTACCATAATTGGTCCAGAAGAGATCAACAGAACAATGGAGTGGTTACGGATCCACAATGAGGTTCCTGATCAATGTGGAAACATCGCCTTTGGAACCAGCAGTGTAAACACTATGCACAACTACAGGCAGACTGTTCCCAACTATAAATTGGTCATTAAATCACACACCAAGTGTGCCATCACCATGCAAGCAGTGAGAAACACAGTAATTGAAATTCTAACTTGATCACAGATGTCTCTTGGGTGTAGACTTCATTGTCTGTGATGCCTCTGTAATGTATTCTGTTGGGACGGAGTAAGGCGCAGAATACAGAACAGTATGGAGATATATTGTGCAATGGCTTCTTTCTGAACACATAGAATATGATTCATATCAATTACAATATCAATCAATTACAAAACAATGCAACAAGGAGGTGCCTCTCAGTGCCAAATATGACACACAATACAGTTCTATATTTTACACTGAATTTCAAATGTTAATGAGGGTTTTAGCCGCTCTCAAAAAGGCAGCAAATAACCTCATCATGCCTCCGTATGTCTTGGTTTTCATTGGTACAACAAGGCACTTTGTGACTGCAAACTTGTGACTCCTCACATTGCACTCACTTTGAACTGTGCGGATTCTCCGATGCCAGGATCAGTGGTCATATGACCACATGTATGCAAACTCCTGGCCACATTCCGACTAGGTGGGCGGGCACAGCATTGCACAACACATGTGTATTGAATGAGGCCGGAAACAGTCTAGTTGGAATGTGGCCAGGATTAAGCATAACACATACTCGCAGTCACATGACCGCCGACTCCTGGAATCAGCAGTTAGCACCAGTCCAGATGATTGCCGGATCTTTCATAGCCAGAGACCTGTCAATCACCTGCAGTGCCGCTGGGAAAAGCTGATCGGGGTGGGTCTTTAAAGTATATATTCTATGTAACACTGGAACATTACATAAAAAATATGCTTGGCTACAATCATCCAGCCAGACCGATTCAAGCTGCCCGAGATTTGAGCAACATGAATCAGGTGACAAGTTCCCTTTAAAGGGAAGGTGCCATGAAAAAAAAAATTTTCAGCAATTGAAAAAATGTAAAGAATTAATGTTAAAATTTCCTTATCATTATCATTTCTGTATAATTTAGTAAAATATGAAAAATAATTTTAAAAAGTTTGGTATTTCCACTTTTAAGCACTAGGGGGAGCAGCTACTGAAATTTGACACAAAAACCTAATTTACAACTAGCTCACATTACTGCACTGCAGTAAATATGGGCTGAATTTGCTCACATGTGTGTGATGTCACTCCTCTCGTCCCATTGTGGGTGTTTGCTAAGGGATAAGAGAGGATGACATTCAGGAACACAGTGTGGAGCCATTTTGTTCATGATAAGTTACAGTGCCTTACGAAAGTATTCGGCCCCCTGGAACTTTTCAACCTTTTCCCACATATCATGCTTCAAACATAAAGATACCAAATGTAAATTTTTGGGGAAGAATCAACAACAAGTGGAACACAATTGTGAAGTTGACCGTGGCCGTAGACTTCATTGTCTGTGATGCCTCTGTAATGTATTCTGTTGGGACGGAGTAAGGTGCAGAATACAGAACAGTAAGGAAATACATACATTTCGCAACATCTTGCATATTTTATAGAATATGATTCATACTATCAAATACAAAACAATGCAACTAATTCTCCAAGGATGTGCCCATAGTACCTCTGGGAGGTAATGCAGCATTTTATGCAGGACCAATAGAGAACAGGACTGACTGAAATATTTCACACTGAATTGCAATTGTTAATGAGGGTATTAGCAGCTCTCAAAAAGGCATCAAATAATCTCATCATGCCTCCGCATGTCTTGAATTTCACTGGTACAGCAAGGCCCATAGCCTGCTATAGGTGCCCTATAAAATGGGTTGCCCACTTAAAAACTACATGTCTGCAACTTGTGAATTCTCACGTTGATCTCTTCGCACCGTGCAGATTCTCCAATGCCAGGAGAGACGGTCACGTGACCACAAGTATAAAACATGCATACGCCTCCTGGCCACATTCCAACTAGATGGGAGCGCTCCGCATAATGCAGGTGTACTAAGTGAAGCTGGAATCCGTTTAGTAGGAATGTGACCAGGAGTATGCATATCACACACTTGCAATCACATAACCACCCACTACTGGAATTGGAGAATCCTCACAGCGTGTATTATGTATGATGTGAGTATTCACAAATCCTCAGTCAGAGAGTTCCTGCAGACTTGTAGGTTAAGACCGGATAAACCCCTTTAAGGCTTTAGACTGGATATATGGATGAGGCATTTGTAAAAAGCAATCTGCTTCTTCTTCTTAAAAGGCAACGGTCACATGAATCCAGCTGTCCTAATCACAGACAGCATGAGGAAGAAAAATGGAGTTCCGGCACTTGCTTTATGCCACATCCCAGCAAAACGTTTCAGCTCATCCAGAGCCTTTGTCAATTGTGGATGAGCTGAAACGTTTTGCTGGGATGTAGCATAAAGCAAATTAAATGAACACATGTGAGTGCAGGGATTTCCTTTTTTTTCTTGGATGAATCATTCCTTCCACGTGCACCACGATAACGACTGGAGTACCGACTACTTTTCATTATCACATAACATGAGGAAGAGACTGGCTCCTTTATTACAAATATTTATCGAAAACAGGACCAAGAACAAGGTGACTAGTCTCAAAAGGTATGTCCCCATCACCAACTTCCACCCACTTGGCTAGAATGACAGGCTTTGTATATATATATATATATATATATATATACATACAGCTCTGGCAAAAGTTAAGAGACCACTGCAAAATTTTCAGTTTGTCTGATTTTTCTCTTTATAGGTATATTTTTGAGTAAAATGTAAATTGCTCTTTTATTCTATAAACTACTGACAACACGCCTCCGAATTTCCAAGCACTAAATTTTGTTTTTACTTTCCTAAAATAAATGGTCAAAAGAACAAAAACTTGTAGTGCTTGTAGACCTCAAATAATGCTAAGAAAACAAGTTCATAATTATTTAGAAACAACAATACTAATATTTTAGCTCAAGAAGAGTTCAGAATATTTTGTGAAATAACCATGATTTTTAATCATAGCTTTCATGCGTCTTGTGATGCTTTCCATCCGTGTGTTACACTGCTTTTGGGCGACCTTATGCCACTCCTGGTACAAAAAAACAGTCCTCAGAGTTGGAGAACATTGCCTGATCAGAAGAAATCAAACTGTTTTTCCAGTTGATTCCTTCTTGATTCATGCGGCTTGATTCATGCTTCCTTCGCAAAGCTTAACCTGCCTAATTCCAGCCTTGCTGAAGCATCCCCATATCATCAACGATCCTCCACCAAATTTCACAGTGGGTGCAAGACACTGTTGCTTGTACGCTTCTCCAGGAATCCGTCTAACCATTAGATGACCAGGTGTTGGGCAAAGCTGAAAATTAGACTGAGATTACTTAACTCCAGTCCTCTATGGTCCAATCCTTATGGTCCTTGGCAAACTTCAGCCTGGATCTCCTTTACTTCACATTGATGAAAGGCTTTTTTTCTACCTTTACATGACTTGGGCCTTGCCTCTAGGAGCCTGTTACGAACTTTTCTTGCCGTGTACTTCACCCCAGCTGCAATTTGCCATTCCTTTTGTCTCTTGATGTCATCCTTCGGTTGCTGAGTGACATTCGAATAAGATGACGGCCATCCCGGTCAGTGGAGTCGTTTTCGCCAACTGCCAGTATGTAACTTTGTTGTCCCCAAGGTCTGCCGCTTGAACTAGTTGTAATGGACTGTCGTATTAGAAATTTAAGGATGGAGGCAACATGATGTTCACAGTATCCCTCTGCTGGTAAAGCCAGAATTGAGCCCGTTTCCTCACTCAACACTTTTCTTTTCAACTCCTTTGGCATGGTTAAAAGTTATTTTTTTCATTCCTATTACTTTTGGGATCTTACTAGCACTTGTTTTGCCATCCAACTTGTCCTATTGCAAGAGGATTGTGAACACCACAGCAGGGTTTTTTTATACTTTCCTTCATTAAATAAGATTGGGTTCAGGTGATCACCTAATCAGAAGCACATTAAGTAGAATGAGGTGTACTCTGGTTGGAATTCAACTGACACTGGAATGGAATGGCTATCAGACATGTAGAGAAGCTGATTTTTATAAAACTGTGCAGTGGTCTCTTAATTTTTGCCAGAGCACGAATAGACCCGTCAGTCTTGACGAAAGGGTGCATTGAAACTGGCAGAAAAATATATCAACAAGCTTCCTTTCCTACACAATTACTTTCTGAAAAACTCTCTGAATCTGTTGGCCCTCATGGAAACCTGGATTCAGGATTCTGACACTGTCTCGCCTGCTGCCATTTCCCATGGTGGCTTACAATTCTCCCATTCCCCGAGACCGACAAACAGACCTGGTGGTGGAGTCGGCATACTCCTGTCCCCACAATGCACTTTCCAGGTCATCCCCCAGTTCCATCACTCTCATTCCCTTCTTTTGAAGTCCACACCATCAGGCTCTTTCGTCCCCTCTCCCTCAGAGTAGCGGTCATATACCGGCCCCCAGGCTCACCCACCCACTTCCTGGACCATTTCTCTGCTTGGCTGCCGCACTTCATGTCCTCAGAACTACCAACCCTTATCCTGGGAGACTTCAACATCCCCATTAACAGCCCCACTTCCACATCTGCATCCCAGCTTCTATCACTAACCACTTCTCTAGGCCTCTCTCAGCTCTCAACCTCTGAAACACACAAAGACGGTAACACCCTGGACCTGGTTTTCGCCCGGCTCTGCTCAATCTCCTACCTAGATAACTCACCGCTTCCCCTCTCTGACCACAACATTCTCTCCTTTACACTCACAAATCCTCGCTCACCCCAGCACCCTCCTACCTTCCATTCAGTCAGAAATCTACAAGCCATTAACCCTCATACATTTTCAGACTCCCTACACTCATCACTGTCCCCAATCTCTTCTTTGTCCTGTCCTGATCTGGCTGTACATCACTTCAATGACACTCTTAGAAGCACCCTTGACCAAGTAGCTCCCCTCACCCTCAGAACCTCCAAACACAAAGTGAAACAGCCCTGGCTCACATCGCAAACCCGATTTCTCCAGCGATGCTCTAGGTGTGCTGAACGCTTATGGAGGAAAACACGCACACCAGAAGACTTCATACACTTCAAATTTATGTTAAGGACATATAACTCTTCCCTTCACCTCACCAAACAGACCTACTTCACCACCCTGATCTCCTCACTATCCAACAACCCCAAGAAACTTTTTGACACCTTTCACTCCCTCCTCAGGCCAAAAGCACAAGCCCCTATCACAGACATTTGCGCTGATGACCTGGCCTCCCACTTTATAGAGAAAATAGACAATATCCGTCAGGAAATCCGCTCCCAATCACCAAGTTCAGTGACTCCCATCCCTCCCTGCATTTCCCATGGCTCACTCTCCACATTTGTTCCCATCACAGAAGAAGAAGTCTCCAGACTCCTCTCCTCTTCTCGTCCGACTACATGCACAACCGACCCCATTCCCTCACATCTCCTCCAGTCTCTCTCCCCAGTCGTCACAACTCGCCTAACTACAATCTTTAATCTCTCCCTCTCCTCTGGCATTTTCCCCTCCTCCTTCAAACACTCTATCATTACTCCATTACTAAAGAAACCCACCCTCGACCCATCCTGCACAAACAACTACAGACCAGTCTCCAATCTCCCCTTCATCTCTAAACTCTTGGAGCGCCTGATATACTCACGCCTTACCCGTTACCTCTCCACTCACTCCCTCCTAGACCCTTCACAGTCCGGTTTCCGCCCCCTACATTCGACAGAAACTGCACTCATCAAAGTGACCAATGACCTTCTGACAGCAAAACGTAATGGTGACCACTCTCTGCTCATTCTTCTCTACCTTTCTGCAGCTTTCGACACTGTTGACCATCCTCTCCTACTCTCTAGGCTACAGTCACTAGGCATTAAGGACACTGCTCTTTCCTGGTTCTCCTCCTATCTTTCCGACCGCTCCTTCAGTGTTCTGTTTTCTGGCTCCACTTCATCTCCTCTTCCTCTCACTGTTGGGGTACCTCAGGGCTCAGTCCTTGGCCCCCTTCTCTCTCTATACGGCCCCAATTGGACAGACCATCAGCAGATTTGGCTTTCAGTACGATCTTTATGCTGATGACACACAACTGTACACATCATCCCCTGACCTTACCTCCGCTGTACTACAGAACGCCACTGACTGTCTGTCTGCAGTCTCCAACATCATGTCTGCTCTCTATCTGAAACTCAACCTCTCCAAAACTGAACTTCTTCTGCTCCCACCATCTACTAACCTCCCTAAATCTGACATTTCCCTCTCTGTGGGTGGCACCATAATAACACCCCGACAGCAGGCGCGCTGTCTGGGTGTTATGTTCGACTCCGATCTCTCCTTCACCTCCCATATACAATCTCTTGCCCGCTCATGCCGCTTACACCTAAAGAACATCTCTAGAATCCACCCTTTTCTCACCATGGAAACAACAAAAACTCTCACTGTCGCCCTGATCCACTCCAGCCTGGACTACTGTAATGCTCTATTAATTGGCCTCCCTCTCACTCGACTCTCCCCTCTCCAGTCTATCCTTAATGCAGCAGCCAGGGTTGTCCATCTGGCTAATCGTTACTCAGACGCGTCCGCTCTTCGCCAGTTGTTACACTGGCTGCCAATTCATTACAGGGTACAATTCAAAGTACTTGTTCTCACCCACAAAGCTCTCCACAGTGCGGCACCCCTTTACATCTCCTCCCTCATTTCTGTCTATGGGCCTAACCGACCGCTGCGCTCTGCAAATGACTTTCGACTAACCTCTGCCCTAATCCGTACCTCCCACTCCCGACTCCAAGACTTCTCCAGTGCTGCGCCAATCCTCTGGAGTGCTCTACCCCAAGATATTAGGACCATCCACAATTTGCATAGTTTTAGGCGCTCGCTCAAAACACATTTGTTCAGAGCGGCCTATCACATTCAGTAATCAAAGTCATGTTATGTTTTGTGTGTGTGTGTAGCCCATTCACTATCTCCATCTAACCCCCACCCCCTGAAGATGGCTGGACCGTCATTGTAAATACATCATTGTAAATACAAACTTATGCTTTGTATCTCCCCCACCTCATTGTAGATTGTAAGCTCCACAAGCAGGGTCGTCTTATTTCGCTTTAATTATTGTATTGTTAACGTTGTTACTTATGACTGTTGTGTTTGAAACTGTTACTTATGACTGTTGTGTTTGAAACTGTTCAACTGTAAAGCGCGGCGGAATATGTTGGCGCTATATAAATAAAGATTATTATTATTATTATTATCATCTTCAGATTATCCATGTTTTTAACTATATTTTTCTCACAAATGCCCAAGTACTTCAGAGTCAAACATAAGTTTATAATTAGGGAACCTGTCTCACAGTGTACATTGTTTGGGCAGCAGGAATCCTGTGACAGATTCCCTTAATGACCGTGGAAACACCTTTTAAAGGCGGCAGTTAAGGGTACTTATTCCACAGCGCCGCTTTTAAACGGTGCTGAGAAATGTATAGTGTCCCCCAGCATTGGAAAATCTCCGGGATCTTGGCTACTGGGGGTAGCTGAGTGAGACCCGAGAACATGATTCCGGGTCGGGGTTTACCGTCCCCAGTCATGTGATCACCGTTATTCACAAAAAAGTCTGACTTTTCCATTCACTTCTCAATTCTCTGATATGATCTAGTATGTCAGAGGAGAGAGAAATAGGGTTCCCCCGAGCCCCCCCCGGTACCTCTTCCGTCCTCGAACCCTCCTGCTCCACCCCCCCCCCCAGTGTCATCTTCCTGGAAGAAAATGGTGGGCACATGTGCAGAGCGCCAGCTGAGATCAGCCAGCCAGTACCCAGCAACAATAGAATTTTCCTATTGGTTCATTTTGCTCACTGTGATAGACCCTATCACAGTGATCAAAATAAAAAAAATAGTAAATCAAACCGTCCTTTGTCATCCCCTTAGTTAGAAAAAAAATAAAATATAATTTTTTTCCCATTCTTTGCGGTTTGGGTTAGAGCTGTGGTTAGGGTTGTGTTAGTGTTACAGTTGTGTTGGGGTTAGGGGTGGGTTATGGTTATGGCTGGGTTGGGATTAGGGCTGTGTTCAGGTTGGAGATAGAATTGGGGGGTTTCAACTGTTTAGGCACATCAGGGGATCTCCAAACGAGACATGGTGAAAGCCATCGATTCCAGCCAATTTTGCATTCAAAAAGTCAAATGGTGCTCCCTCCCTTCTGAGCCCTGCCATGTGCCCAAACAGTGGCTTTCCCCCACATATGGGGTATGGCATACTCAGGAGAAATTGCACAACAAATTTTGTGGTCCATTTTCTTCTGATACCCCTGTGAAATTAAAGTTTGGGTCTAAAGTAAATTTTTCGTGAGAAAGGTTAAATGTTAATTTTTTCCTTTCACATTGCTTTAGTTCTCATGAAGCACCTGAAGGGTTAGTAAACTTCTGGAATGTGGTTTTGCACACCTTGAGGGGTGTAGTTTTTAGAATAGTGTCACTTTTGGGTACTTTGTCATTGTTCCTAAAAAAAAAAAAAAAAAAAAAAAAAAAAAAAAATTTTATAAATTTTGATGGAAAAATGAGAACTCACTGGTCAACTTTTTTCATAAACTAGTTTATTAATTGTGAACAGCATATAGTTACATTTCTAAATATAACCAAAGAGGTAGTTTTCATTATAGTGGTACAGATCAGAGAGATACTGTCAAAAGTTTTCAAAAGTCAATATTTTAACATGAACTCACATCAGAATACCCTTTTTTTTTTTCTTTTTTTTTTTTTTTTTTTTTTTTTTAAAAGTATGATATTAACATAGTTTATTAACTTCTTGCAATCAAATTGGGTTTTGTCAAGCCTGACAAAGAAAAGAAAAGCACTTTTAGTAGAAAATTATAACAAAATAAAAAAATCAAGAAGAGATCCTAAGGGGAGAGGCAGAGATGAGCAAGGTTTATGAATCCACCCAGAGTCGGGTATGTACAAGTACAATATATGAGGTCTTCATCACAACAGAAGGATTGAGGAGTACTCTGGAGAATCTCTGAATAAAATCCATCCTTGCCAAGTACAGAAAAAGTTGTCTGAGCTAATTTTATTATGAGCAGAGAGTCTTTCCATTCTACACACAAAAATCCATTTCAAGAGACCATTCTTGGATAGATAGAGTGATTCTAGAACGCCAGTGTCTGGGAATGACTGTTCTAGTGGCGGATAAACAGTGTCTCAGAAATCCTCTTTTGAAAGATTTAAAGGGAACCTGTCACCAGTTTTTGAGCCTATGAACAAATGCCACCACCTTTAAATGCATTCCACAAGCATGTCTGTCAGCTCCTGACTCCCCCTGTAGGCCCCCAAAAATACCATTTGATATGCTCCCGCGCTGTATGTAAATAAGAGTGGTCCGGTCCGATGGGTGTCCTTGCTGCGGCGTATGTCCCTCCTCTCTGCTCCTAATTGCGTCCTCCTGCTTTGATTAATATGATGCTTCATCCACATAGCAAACCTAGAGCTCGCGCCTGCGCAGTAGCCTCACAGGACCGCACAGGTGCACTCTGCTCTGCCCTACTGTGAACAGAGCATATAATAGCAATATGCAAGCGCATAGTTGTGATTGATGTGAATGGCGAACAGAGATCTCGCGCCTGTGCAGCAGCCTCATTCAAATGACGTCACAATGCGCTTGAACAGCGCTGTTTAATGCTCTGCTCTCAGTAGGGCAGGGCAGAGTGCGCCTGCGCGGTCCTGTGAGGCTAATGCGCAAGCTCTCAGTTTGTTATGTGGCTGATGCATCACATCAATCAAAGCAGGAGGATGCAATTAGGAGCAGAAGGAGAGACGTACCTCACACTGGGACAAGATTCTCATTCCAACAGAAGGACCCAATGCAAATAACCAAGACAATGCAAGATTCCTTTGGGAGTCCAACTGCCCTTAAGTGGTTCAGATATAGTCTGGATCTATAACTGATCGAACATCTGCAAGAGAGAAAAAAAATGCATAGGCAAAAGAATGGGACAAAATCCTTAAATACATCTAGGCCAAGCTCACATCATAATACCAATTACAGTCAAGGCTGTAATCACTGAAACTGCTGCCAAGCTAAAAAGCACCGATTACTATGCAAATGTTACAATTTCCTCTTTCTAGTCTTAATAAACATGGAAAAATTTATTTTGCTTCATCATACTGTGTATAGAATTACTAGAAACAAATTAGAATAAAGCTGTTCTGAAAGAATACTTTGTGTATATGGTGTGGATTACTTCACATACTCAGAACTCACAATAAGGAATTTCAAGTTTCTCCACTTGTGTTTCAAGTTGAGTGAAGAATCCTTAAAATGTTTCTCTTCACTTTAACCCCTTAGGCCTGTTTCACATTTCAATTTTTTGGCGTCCGGCAAAGTGTGAAAAAACGGATCCGTTTCAGTTTTGCCACAAACGGATGCTACCGGATCCGTTTTTTGGACGGATCCGCTTTAGCCACTAATGCAAATCTATGGGAAAAAAAACTGATCCGCCAAAAAAATGGCGGTTCCATTTTTTTTTTTTGCAAAACGGCGGATTTTGACGGACGTCAAAAAAAATGGAAGTGTGATCCACCTCTTAACGACTAGAGGCATTTCAGTTTTTGTGTTTTGGATTTCTGCTCCCCTTCTTCCCAGAGCTATAACTTTTTTATTTTTCTGTCAAAATGGCCATGTGAGAGCTTGTTTTTTGCGGGACAAGTTGTACTTTTGAACTACACCATTGGTTTTAACATATTGTGCACTGGAAAACAGGAAAAAATTCCAAAGTGCGTTGAAACTGCAAAAAAAGTGCAATTCCACTTTTTTTTTTACCATGTTCACTAAATATTAAAACTGACCTGCCATTATTATTGTCCATGTTACTATGAGTTTATAGACAGCAAACATGTCTAGGTTCTTTAAGTGGTGAAAAAAAAATCCAAATTTGGTAAAAAAAAGGCACCATTTTCCAACACCTGTAGCGTCTTGATTTTTTTGTCATCTGGGGCTGCGTGAGGACTTATTTTTTGCGCGCCAAGCTGACATTTTTATTACTATTTTGGTATAGTTACAATCTTCTGATCGCCCGTTATTGCAATGTAGTAATGACAAAAAAAAAAAAAAAAAAAGAAAGGTAATTCTGATATTTTGAATTTTTTTCTCATTACGCCGTTTAGTGATCGGGTTAATTCTTTTTATATATTGATATATTCTGAACACGGTGATAGCAAACGTGTATATTTGATATTTTGTTTTATTTTGAATGGGGTGAAAGTGAGGTGATTTGAAAACTTACATTTTTTGAATATTTTTAAAAACTTTTTTTTCCACTTTTTACATGCTTCAATAGTCTTCATGGGAGGCTAGAAGCTGCAGTACTTTGATCTCCTCTGGTACAGGCAGGTGATGAGCAGATCCACATGCCCTGACCACAGGGTGGTGCTCATAGCAATCTGGCTATGACAACCATTGAGAACGGCTGCAGACCTCTTGGTTGCCATGCTGACCCGTGATCATGTGACGGGGTCACCAATGGGCGGGATAAGCAACACACTCCTGGTAAGCGCGAGTTAAATGCCGCTGTCAGCGATTGACTAGCAGAGATTGGGGGTGGATGATGCTGTAGTGTCTCTGCTACATACAATACATTCATTCTTGGACAATGAGGGAACTGCAGTGCGCGCCATGTTCTTGGACTTCTCTAGTGCCTTCAATACCTTACAGCCGCTCTTATTACGAAATAAGTTGACTGATATGGCAGTGGATGAGGGGATGGTGAACTGGATAAGCGACTATGGCAGTTTGTAAGGATGGGAGAGGTGGTATCTGGCAGTGCAAGGAGCAGTGTAGGAGCCCCTCAGGGTACACTGCTGTCGCCCTTCCTCTTCACATTGTATACAGCTGACTTTCAGTACAAATCTGATTTCTGTCACCTCCAAAAATTCTCAGATGACTTCGGTATTGTATGGGGCATTGTGGGGGACCGGGGGAGGAGGAATATAGAAGGGTGGTTTCTGACTTTGTGGATTGGTGCCAGACTAACTGTCTAGAACTAAATGTAAAGAAAACCAAGGAGATGGTGGTGAGTTATAGAAGGAAAAAGGAGGCGTACTTACCGATCACTATTGCTGGCCAGGAGGTGGAGATGGTTGAGAGCTAAATACTTTGGGGTTCACCTTGACAGCAAACTTGATTGGAAGTGTCATACAGAGAAGGTTCACAAGAAGGGAATGAGCAGACTGTACTTTCTGCGGAAGCTCAAGTCGTTCAATGTGTGCAGTAAAATGCTGAAAATGTTCTACCAGTCCGTTGTAGCAAGTGCCATCTTTTTTGTTCTCATTTGCTGGGGCAGTAGTGTGCGAGTAGCTGACGCTAATAAGCTCAACAAACTTATCAAGAACGCAAGTGCGGCTGTTGGCCTCCATCTTGACTCTTGAGGAGGTCGTGGAGGATAGGATTAAGAAGTGCAGGGCTATAATGAATAATACACACCCACTATATGAGCTGTTCATAAATCAGAAGAGCACATTCAGCAGCCGACTAATCCTACTAAGGTGCAAGGAGAAATTCAGGAAATCGTTTGTGCCTACTGCTATGGAGATGTATAACAATTCACTAAGGGTGAAAGATGGCTACAACCTAGGGCTGGTGCACTATGGGAAAAGATCATAGATTTGTATACCTTTGTTTGTTACGTATTGTGGTTAGTCATGTGCAAGACCTGTGTCTAGTAATTACTCTATGTAATGATGTTCTTAATGTTTTGGTTGTAATGCTGTTGTAACGCTGATGTGATACCATAATTTCCCTCGGGATCAATAAAGTGTATCGTATCGGCCGCGGGTGGATCGCGATTCCACCTGCGGCTGTTGCGGACACGTCGACTGTATAGATCAGCTGCCATGTGCCCAGAAAGGTGCAGGCTCAGCGCAGCAGCCCGCACCAAACAGGGGGAGTCCGGCATTGGCGTACTGTTACACCAAATGTTGAAAAGGTGTTAAAAAAAACCCACATAATTCTGTACATGAATTTAGGCCTTAAAGTCTACCATGTTCTAGATTATTGATAACGCCACTGTAACAAGGATCGAGCTTTTCCTCAGTAAAGAGAAATCGTAACAGTCGCATAAATCAATAGTACACATGTAAATGTGTAATATATATTATCAGAGAAGTCAGCTTCTTTCTCTCCCAGAACTTATCATTGATTCTCCATTCATGGGTACAATCCGAATCCAGTTAATACAGACTTCCCCATTACGGAGATAGGAGATGACAGCTGGTTCTCTTGAAAAGAGTTAATGTATTTTTCGCTTTATAAGACGCACCCAAAATTTGGTGAAGAGAATTTTTTTTATGTTAAATGGAGGTGTCTTATAATGCCAGTGTCAGTCTTTCAAATCATATATGTCCCTCATCCTGGTATCTATATAACCCCCATCCTGGCACATTGCCCCCCCCATCCCATCCTGGATATGGCCCCCCGGTCACTATATGTCCCCTGCTGGCATGCACAGAGGTCCCCCCCATCCCTATATTCCCCCTGATGGCATGCACACGGGCCCCCCCATCCCTATATTCCCCCCTGCTGGCAAGCACGATAAAATAGCAAACACTTAACTCACCTTCCAGCATTCCTGTGGCTCTTCCTGTGTCTGTGCCGACATCCTCCTCCTGCGAGGGCGCACGGCAGCAGCTGCTCATTCAGGTAGTTCATTGTAACTTCAGGACCTTCCGTCACATGACCAATAGGACCTGTGGGCACGTGACTCCCAGTGCAAACGTTTGGGGGAGAGTGAAGGCTCATGTAATATGCACCGCTCCCCGTCTACCAACTTGGCGCGGCTTCAGCACCGAGGTGATAGACAGTGGGTGCAGTGAATATTACATGAGCCTAATGAGTGGGAGCATGTGACCTCCCGCTGTCTCTGTAGCCCGCAGCCAGCCCACCCCAACCCCCTGACACCACGCCAGAGCAGCCCCCCCTACTCTGTAGCACAGCTGCAGACAGATTAGGATTATAAGATGTACCCCCCACTTCCCCCAAAATTTGGGGGAACAAAAGAGAGTCTTATAATCCGAAAAATACGGTACATTAAGAACTAAGTATTCTTTATTGTTTTATGAATCTTTGTAGTACTTTTTTTCTATCCATATGCCTCTTAAGGCTCCTCTCACTAAATTTGTGGGCGTATCAGCTTAGTGAATGGACACAAAGGGGCCAGGGAGAAGGTCAAGCCCACCCACCCAGTGCGAGTCCACAGTGATAATGTGCATGACTAGACTCTAGCAGTGTAAACAAGCATGTGAAGACAGGCTGAGTTCAGGTAGCGCTTACTTGTCCCTAAAATTCACCAAAAATGCAGCAAATAAAGTTTGCTAGATGTTGCTGCTCCAATACAAGTGAATGTGCTTACATTGCAATCTCGAGGTCACAGGGACAAGACAGACGAAAAAAATAAAATCAGATGCGTTTTGACCTCTTGCAACTCCGTTGTCATGGTGCCAGTGTCCTCAGTGTCGCAGTGACCATACATTTACTTTTATTGCACTGCGATGTCGCAGCAACACCTGTCGAACTTCCATTGCATAACCAGCATAGCGCCCATAACCGCTATCTAGCACTAGCCTAAGTGTTAGGCTGTGTGCACACGCTGCGGATTAGGTGCGGATTCATCCGCGCGGATTTTGTAAAATCCGCAGGTGAAACCGCAGGTCAAAATACCTGCGGTTTTACCTGCGGATTGCTCTGCGGTTTTGCCCTGCGGTTTTTCATCTCCTCAATGGAGGAGATGGTAAACCGCAGGAGAATCCGCAGAAAGAATTGACATGTCAATTCTTTCTCCGGATTGAAAACCGCAGATAATCCGCGCGGAAAATTCCGCACCGTCTGCATTGCGGTTTTTGATTCCCATAGGGAATCATGGTACTGTACACCGCAGCAAAAACTGCTGCGGGTCCGCAGCGGCCAAAACCGCTGCGGAACCGCAGCAAAATCCGCAGCGTGTGCACACAGCCTTAGAGTAACTAATGAACACTTTGGTTTTACAGAATAAATTGGGACATGTTTTTTTTCTTATCAACATACTCATCACGGTACACCCAGAGACACTAAAAAAAACACATTTTCTAAAATTTATTATTAACATTTGACTGTATAATATACAACCAAATCATATAAAACACTAATACAAAAAAGAAAGCTTTCAAATATATTTTATTATTTAAAAAAAGTCATAAACATTTTTTTTTGCACAGACTTCAAAAACATTAACAAAAAGTCCTAATCAGTTGTTCCCTTTGATGTACTTCAATTAAGGCCCCAGTGTAAACTTAATTTTCCCTCCGTATCCTGGCTCCATGTGCAGAGATACAACAATTAGCAGGTTTTACAGCTTCGATCTCTGGGGAAATAAAAATAACATTGAAGAGAAACTACTTCATGCCACCAATACAGCTCATGCGAACATTAGGATCTTCCTATGAGAAAGAAGAAAGGAAAAATAGGACTGTACAGAAAATCTTTAGTACTAACAGGTGAAGGCATGTAAAAAAAAAAAAACAAAAAAAAAAAAAAAAAAAAAACACAATTATAGAAACCATTTAATTATTAGGAAATAAACATTGAAAAAAAGTGGGAAGCAGAGTGTTGGAGTGAATTCATAAGTGGCAGATTTGTATGAAATTGTTGCCACTGTCCTATTCACCTGAAAAGGGCTCCTACAGAAATCCATGTGATTGCCACAAAACAATTTTATTCAGATTTCTATTCAGATTAATGGAACGGATTTTCAAAAGTAGAAATTTCAACAATAAATTTGCCATTTTGAGAATATCCCCATATGGTGACATTAACTTGCACACAAATGTTGATGTAGTTTTCACTTAGTGTTTAGAAAATGGAACGCTCCTTCAGGAGTGGAGGAAACACTTTTCAGAAGCTGGATCATGCCTCTTCTCGGCTCAGTCAAAACAGCTGTTGAAATATTCCACGAGAGATCTCTATGTACACTGTAGTCGTAGAAATAGTGGGAGGGCATGAAAGTGGATGTTTTTGCATTGTAACATAAGTTTAAGTCAGCTTCTTTAGCTCGTTAGTCACGTATCACAAAGTTTTGACCAATATGAGATTTAGTAGATTCAAGCTTAGTGCAAGACGGTCCTCGGCCTCCATCAGCTTCTTCACTTGGGTTCTGGTTTGTCTTGCAGCAGTGGTATAATGGACTCCCATGCTGTAAGGCACTTAGGAAAGAGAATTAATGAAAGTGTGTTAACAAAAGACAACAGCAGTGAAGACATTATCTCACAAACCAAATTGGTTCAGTTAAAGAGGACCTTTCACCAAATTTGTCATGTTGAACTGGACACACAATGCAATTGGAGCTGCAGAGCAGAATACTTTTTTTTTTACTTTACGTCTCTGTTGCAAAGTGTTATACAGTGTTTGTTTTTTTTAAGTCAAAGTGGACATTACCAAAGAGATTTCACTGAGGGCATGTAGTTACACCTTATTCCGACACTGACCAATCATAATCAGGCAGTAACACTGGGAAAAGAAGAACATGCCCCTTAAATATCTTAGGCTCAGTGTGAGACATGTACTGTTAAGCTTTCTGCTCTCCTTGCAAAGAGAGGGCATACAAGTGCTTCTCACTAAATTAAAATCAAAAAGTTAATTTCAGTTCTTCAACACAAAAAGTGAAATTCATTATATAGAGTCATTACAGACTGATCTAGTTCAAGTGTTTATTTCTGTCAACGTTGATGATTATAGCTTACAGCCAATGAAAACCCAAAATTCATTATCTCAGTAAATTAGAATAAAATAGAATAATGCAAAGGCTTCCTAAGCGTCCCTTAGTCTGTTTCAGTAGGCTCCACAATCATGGGGAAGACTGCTGACTTGACAGTTGTCCAGAAGGCAGTCATTGACACGCATCATAAGGAGGGTAAACCACAATAGGCCATTGCTAAAGAAGCTGCCTGATCACAGAGTGTTGAATCCAACCATATTAATTGAAAGATGAGTGGAAGGAAAAAGTGTGATAGAAAAAGGTGCACAAGCAACTGGGATAGCCGTAGCCTTTAAAGGATTGTTAAGAAAAGGCCATTCAAAAATTTACTGGAGATTCACAAGGAGTGGACTGTCGCTGGAGTCATTGCTTCAAGAGACACCACAAACAGATATATCCAGGACATGGACTACAAGTGTCGCATTCCTTGTGTCAAGCCACTCAACCAATAGACAACGCCAGAAGAGTCTTACCTGGGCCGAGAAAAAGAACTGGACTGTTGCTCAGTGGTCCAAGGTGTTGTTTTCAGATGAAAGTAAATTTTGCATTTCATTTAGAAATCAAGGTCCCAGAGTCTGGAGGAAGAGTGGAGAGGCACACAATCTAGTGTGAGGTCTAGTGTGAAGTATCCACAATCAATGATGGTTTCAGGAGCCATGCCATAGGCTGGT
This sequence comes from Dendrobates tinctorius, assembly GCF_039654945.1. Lineage (NCBI taxonomy): Eukaryota > Metazoa > Chordata > Amphibia > Anura > Dendrobatidae > Dendrobates > Dendrobates tinctorius. The sequence goes on from NW_027361827.1 coordinate 18,158,602, forward strand.
GTAGGTCTACTGTATTTTATCAAGACCAAAGTCAGTGCAGCCATCTACCAGGAAATTTTAGAGCACTTCATGCTTTCCTCTGCCGACAAGCTGTTTGGAGATGGAAATTTCATTCTCCAGCAGGACTTAGCATCTGTCCACACTGCCAAAAGTACCAATACCTGGTGTAAAAACAAAGTTATAACTGTGCCTGACTGACCAGCAAACGTGCCTGACCTTAACCCTATAGAGAATCTGTCAAGAGGAAGATGAGACACACCAGATCCAATAATGCAGAAGAGCTGAAGGCTGCCATCAAAAGCAGCCTGGGCTTCCATAACACCTCAGCAGTGCCACAGGCTGATCTCCTCCATGACACGCCACATTGATGCAAAAGGAGCCCCTACCAAGTACTGAGTGCATTCACTGAACATACATTTCAGTAGGCCAACATTTCTGATTTTAAAATCATTTTTTCAAGCTGCTGCTTTAAAGTATTCTAATTTACTGAGAGAATGACTTTTGGGTTTTCAGTGACTGTAAGCCATAATCATCAATATTAACAGAAATAAACACTTACAACAGATCACTCTGTTTGTAATGACTCAATATAATATATGCGTTTCATTTTTTGTATTGAAGAACTAAAATAAATTAGCTTTTTGATGATTCTAATTTAGTGAGACGCAGTTAAGTCTAATTTGCTCAAGTTCATTTGTGATCAACAGCTTTTAGCTCTTATCTCTGGCTATCAGTATGGGGGTGGAGTCTCCTTACAAACCCTTCCATTATCTCACTCAAATTCAAGACAGCTTTACTAGCAGAACCAAACACACATTAGTATTGCCAAAGATATTATAGTGCTGCCAACTCTACAGTACTACTTCTCCCCCAAACTTCTTGTTGGAGAGAAAAGCTGAAAGCCAGTAATCATGCTCAGGTCTGCTGTACTTCAACATATATAATCACTCAGGAGTGCGGAAAGCAGGCTGCTATGTCTAATGCAGAGCCTATTGTGGGTTATTGTGGGGGGAGGGGTACTTTTTTGCCCCTGTATGTGGATACCAGCCTATAAATCGCAGCGCTGGCAGCACTTTGAGAGGAGAAATAGCAGAAGTGTTTGTAGTAAGTCTCAAGTTCTGCAGTATTGCCCCACCACGTTTGCCAGAAATGAGAGATGAAAGCTGTCAGTCAATCACACTCAGATCTGCTGTACTCCAGTACATGTCATCAGTGAGGAAAATAGACTGTCAAATACATGTGTCACACTAAGCCTGATTTAAACTATTGTGAAGGGCTACAGCCAGTAATGAAGTGAGGCATGCAAGAGAGACCAAAAGCAGCAAAAAAGGATTTTTGGGGTATGACAAAAGCAAAAGAAAAGTCAAAGATGCCATCTGGAGTTTTACACGATGAAAAGGGTGAAGTGGTCAAAAATTATGTTGAGAAGGCCAAACTTTTAAATTCCTATTTTGTATCTGTTTTTTTAAGAAAGTAAATGCATCATCAACTGATCTTCATGGTGCCATCAAAGGAATAAAGGAATCTACTCTATCCATAAACAGAGAGATGATGAGGGAACACTTAGCTAATTTATATGAATTTAAATCTCCTGGTCCAGATGAATTACATACTAGGATACTGAAAGAATTAGCATAGGAAACTGCAGAACTACTAGCCAGAATCTTTGAAAAATCCTGGAAAACAGGAGAAGTCCCAGAAGATTGGAGAAGGGCAAATGTTGACCCAATCTTCAAAAAAGGAAAACAAGCCAGAGCCTGGAAATTACAGGCCAATGAGCCTTACTTCTATACCATGAGAGATATTTGAACAAATTATTAAACAGCATGTATGTAAGTACCGTACTTGGATAAGAATACAGTAATTAGCCAGAGGCAGAATAGGTTTGTGGCAAACAAGTCATGTCAGACTATTCTAATTTTCTTCTATGATGGAATCACTGACTGGGTGGATCAGTGGAATGCGGTAGATCTAGTGTATCCCGACTTCAGCAAAGCATATGATAAGTATCTCATACTATCCTTATTGAAGAAACGACCAAGTGTGTGATTGTGAAGGCTACGGTTAGGTGGATTCTTAACTGGCTCAGTGATTGTACTCAAAGAGTGATAAATGGTTGCACATCCAATTGGAAAAGTGTTTCAAGTGGGGTACCACAAGGTTCTATCCTGGCTCCAGTGTTGTTTAACATTTTTATAAATTTTTATAAATTTTAAAACTATATATCTAGATAAGGGAAACTGAAGGTAAACTAATCAAATTTGCAGATGATGCAAAGCTAGGCGGGAGAGCTAACACTAGAGAAGACCGAGAAAGGATTCAGAAGGATCTACGAGCTTGAACAATGGGCAGCAAGTAATACAGTGGTATTTAACTGGTAGAAATGCAAGAGTCTACATTTGGGCAAGAAAGACAAAATTACATCTATAGAATGGGAGGGATAGAACTAATCAACAGCACGTGTGAAAGACTTGGGTATACTAATAGATCACAGACCGCAGAGTGCGATGCAGCAGCAAAAAAGGAAAACAGTTCTAGGATGCATTAAGAGAAGCAGAGTCTAAATCACACAAAGTAATTATCTCCATTTATTCCTCCTTGGTCAGGCCTCTGGAATACTGTGTCCAGTTCAGGGCACCACATTTTAAAAAAGACATTGAAAAACTGGAGGAAGTTCAGAGAAGAGCTACCAGGAACAGTTACAGGATCTGGGTATAGTGAATCCTGCATTGAGCAGGTGGTTGGACACGATGACCTTGGAGGTCCCTTCCAACGCTAACATTCTATGGTTCTAGGACATGTTCCTCTATAGCCAGCGTGTTGCTGCTTGCTTATGAAAGAGGAAAAATTGTAATTGTTTTTGACCAGTTGTCAGAACCAATAGAAAATAAGTACACTAAAGCTGTAATTAAAATTGTAGAAGTACAAACATAAAATCAGTTGCTAGTAGGTCAAGATATCTCCAGTGCATTAATTCCCAACATTACTACCTTATGGGGAACACTAGGCAGGTGGACAACTAAACTCTAGTGATTATTTCCCACCAATAAGCCCACTTAATCATATGAGCCACAGTCACTTTGTGCACAATGCTACTGTAAATAACCAGGATGCCACCTTAATGTGAATATTCATATTTGCATAGCACTGCTGACCTATTGAAGGTGCAATTTCACATGTAATAAAAGGATAAACAATTTGAGTTAGATCTCTAGTTGTTCTACCTTTTCATAGAACTGAATGTTCTTGTCAGCCATTCCCATCAGCAGCTGGCGGAAATCTTGTCTCTTGTTATTTTGCCACCTTTCCATGTCTGCTTTCAAATCTGCATTAAAGCATTCTACCTTGTCCTGGCACTTTTCAACGTCAGTTGGCACCTGACATCATAAACGTAAAAATAAAAAACAATTAAAAAACTGATTAAGCAATTAAATGACAAAAATAAGTAGTTTCTGAAAAAAAATATTTACACAGGCTATGGGCAAACAAAAGCTTGTACACTACTGATAATCATTAGGGTAGATCTTAAAACTCTGATGTGCCTAAACAGTGGGAACCCCCCACAAGTGACCCCATTTTGGAAACTAGACCCCTCAGGGAAACTGATCTAGATGTGTGGTGAGCACATTGAACCCTCAGGTGCTTCACAGGAGTTTATAACGTTGAGCTGTGACAAAAAAAAAATCATTAAAAATTTTCCCCACAAATATGTTTTCAGCACAAAATATTGAATATTCATAAGGGTAACAGGAAAAATTGCACGATTCAAAATAAATTGTAAGTTCTCCTGAGAACGCAGATACCCCATATGAAGGAGAAAACCTCTGTTTGGGAGCACTGAAGAGCTCGAAAGGGAAGGAGCGCCATTTGACTTTTTGAATGCAAAATTTGCTGGGACAATTGCGGTATGCAATATCGCATTTGGAGAGTACCTGACGTGCCTAAACAGTGAAAATCCCCCACTAGTGACCCCATTTTGGAAAATAGACCCCTGAAGGAATGTACTGTATTTTGTGGATTATAAGACGCACCGGATTATAAGATGCACCCCAAATTTTGAGAAAGAGAGGAAAAAAAAAAAAAAACGAAAACCCTTTTTTAATAAAATGGTTGTGCCCCTTATAATCCATGCATCTTATTGCTTATCGGGGGTGGTGGCTGCGGTGAAGCGGGGTCCCAGGGTCGCTGCTGGAGGAGGCTAGATTGGCGCATTGCTGCAGAACGGTATGAGTGTTTCGATGTGCACTGCTGCGGGTGAAAATGGCTGCGGTGCTCTGTGGTGCAAAGGGCTCCACTGGCATTTTGTGAAAGCCCAGAGCCCCCGCATATCCATTACTCTGTTTCAGTGGCCTCTGGGAAAATGGCCGCCTGGTCGAAAGAATGCTCAGATTGAGATTTCAGCAACAAATACTCGGGTAACATTTTACCGGAGGCCACTGCATCGCAGTAATGGATGTGCGGGGGACTCCGGGAAAATGGCCACCGAGGGCCATTTTCCCGCAGGCCACATCGGAGTAATGGATATATGGGGGGCTCCGGGTTGTCACAAAATGCCGGCAGAGCCCCCCTGCACCACAGAGCACCACAGCCAAATTCACCCGCAGCGGTGCACATCGGAACACCCCCTCATCCCAGCCTGCGGCAACGCGCCACTCTTTCCTCCAGCGACACTGGGACCCTGCTCCTCCGCGGCTGGTAAGGTAAATCCGCATTATAAGACGCACCCCCATTTTCCCCAAAAAATTTTTTGGGAAAAAAGTGAGTCTTATAATCCAAAAGATACGGTATTTAGATGCATGGTAAGCACCTTGAACCCCCAAGGTGCTTCACAGAAGTTTATAATGTTGAGCCATGAAAATAATAAAAATCACATTTTCCTCACAAAAACGTTGTTTTAGCCCCAAGTTTTTAATTTTTCTACAGGTTAATAGGAAAAATGTTTTTACAACAAACTGAGGTCCATTTTTTTCCTGAGTGCACCAATACCCTACATGTAGTTGGGAAATATTTTTCAGGCACAGAGCAAAGCTCAGAAGGCAAGGAGACCCAGATTTTACTGTTATGATCTGCAGATACCATGACCGAATGCGAGAGCCAGAACAGCAGAACCCACCCATAAGTGACCCCATTTTACAAACTACATCTCTCATTGAATTCATCTAGGGGTGCAGCGATCATATTGACACCACAGGTGTATCACAGAATTTTAAACCATTGAGCAGTGAAGAAAAAAAAAACATTTTTACCATCAAAATTTAGTTTTAGCCCCAGATTTTACATTTTCACACAAGAAGTGAATAAAAATGGCACCAAAATTGTTCCCACAATTTCTACTGAATGTGGCAATACCCCATATGTGGCTGTACAGCACTACTTAGCCATAGAGACTCAGGAGGAACGGAGCGCTATTTGCCTCCTGGAGCACAGATTTTCCTAGAAGAGTGTGTGGACTCCATATACAGAGCCCCTAAGAGCTAGAAGAGCAGAATTCCCCCTCAAGTGACCCCCATTTTGGAAATTATACCCCTTTGGGAATTTATCTACAGGTGTAGTTGCGATTTTGACTTCATGGGTATTTTCCAGAAACAAGCAGCAATGAATGAATATCCATTCACTATAATGAGGGAGCAGTTACTCTGGACTCCGTCTGGCCTCTGATCAGCGGTGTCCAATTCAGAAGTGCACAAAACTGTGGCTGACGGCACTTTTATGCAATCCCAAAAAGACGGACACCGCCGGATCACAGGTCAGACGGCATCCACAATGCCTGAATGTGCCTCATTATAGGGAATCATCTGCCAGAGGTTCCGTCTGAATCATGTGTTTCAGAGATTTACACGGATACTCCGGTATAAGGGCTCAACGCAGAGCACAGTATAAATGTGCGCCGAGCCTTAGTGCGATCTTTGGGGGCAGAATTAAAAAATGAACAGTAGGTGAAGAACTGGTTTTATTTATTTTTTACGCCGTTCCTCGTGTGGTATTAATGATGAGGCTAATTTATTCTTCGAGTCAGTGCGATTACTGCAATACCAGATTTATATCAGGTTTTAATGTTTGGCTGCTGTCACACACTAAAAGACGCTTTTTATTGCGACAAATAGTTTTTGCATCACCATATTTTGAGAGCTATAATTTTTCCATATTTTGGCCAACAGAGTGAAGTTATGGCTTGTTTTTTTACGGGATGACTTGACATTTTAATTGGTACCATTTTCGGGCATATGACTTTTTATCACTTTCTATTCCGACTTTTGGGAGGCAGAGTGAAAAAAAGCAGCAATTCAGGAATTTCTATTTTGGAGGGGAGGAGGTTATGCCGTTCCACGTGTGGTGAAATTGATAAGGCAGTTTTATTCTTCAGGTCAGTACGATTACAGTGATACCTCATTTATATCGTTTTATGTTTTGGCGCTTTTAGGCTATGTGCCCACGTAGCGATTTTTAAGCGTTTTTGCCGAGATTTTCGGCGCGAAAATGCAGCGAAAACGTTTAAAAATCATGTACAAGACGCCCCCCATGCATTCCCATGGCATTCCGCACATGCTGTGCTAAAGCTGCGCTTTTTTCCGCGGCGGAATCGCATCGCGGAAAAAAATCGCAGCATGCTCATTCTTTTGTGCGGAATCGCAAAGAATTGCCGCGATTCCGCACCCATAGGAATGCATGAGAATCGCTGACTTCCCGCATGTGGCTATGCCCACCATGCGGGAAGTTAAGCGTCTCATGTGCGGTTGGTACCCACGGTGTGGAGGAGAGGAGACTGTCCTCCAGGCCCTGGGTACCATACCCCTGTAAAAAAAAGAATAAAAAAAAAATAAAAAAAAATCGGGGTATATTTACCTTCCGGCGTCCCGCGCTGCATTCCCGGCCTAGCGTTCCCAGTAATGCCTTGCGGCAAGGCCCTGTAATGACGTGGTCTCGCAAGATCGCTATAGTAACGCGAGACTACGTCATCACAGGTCTCGCAAGGCATTACTGGGAACGCTGAGGCCGGGAATGCAGCGCGGGACGCCGGAAGGTAAATATACCCTGATTTTTTTATTTTTTTTTAGCATTTTAACATTCTATCTTTTACTATTGATGCTGCATAGGCGGCCTCAATAGTAAAAACCTGGTCACACTTGTCAAACACTATGTTTGACGAGTGTGACCAACCTGTCAATCACATTCCAAGCAATGCTTCAAATCGCTTGGAAAGTGCTTGAATATCGCACGTGAAAATCGCGGCAAAATCGCGATCATAATCGCGGTAAAATCGCTGTGAAATCGTGCGGAAAAAAACGCGCGATTTCTGGGAAGGAGTGCGGTTTTTAGTGAGCGTTTTAAAACGCTACGTGGGCCCACAGCCTTACACAACTTTTTTTATGGAAAAAATTTTTGCATCCCTTTATTGTGAGAGCTATAACTATTTTTTTTTGCTGATGGAGCTGTATGGCAGCTTGTTTTTTGAGGGGCAAGAAGACGTTTTCAGCGGTACCATATTTATTTATAGCAGTATATGCAATTTGAAGAAAAGATGAGGCACTCACCAGCTTGAAAAAAATTCCAGTGTTTTTTATTTCACCATGTGTGGTATGGACAAAGTGTCGGACAGGTTAAAGAGGCATGCAGGGAGAACAGGATGACAGCCGTTCAGCATGTGATCGCGTCAACGGGACCAGGTGTGTTGAATATATTCCCCTGGTGCCGTTCATTTTCTCTTGTATGTTGGAAAATTCGAATTTAATATTTATATCCATCCTTTTGATTGCGTGTTATTCCACTTTTTGCTTGGCGGTATGATAAAGCATTGTTTTTTGCCTTGTTTTTTTCATGGTATTCACTAACGGGGTTACATAGTGGGACAGTTTTATAGGTCGGGTCGTTGCAGATGCGGCAATACCAAATATGTGTACTTTTATTGTTTATATTTTTTTTTCATTCAAATATTTGTAGATACAATAACTTGATTTTTTCCTATTTTTGATTTTTAAAAAATATTTTTTACAATTATAAAAAAAAAAAAAAAAAAATTTACTTTTTTTTTCCAAAACTTTTTTACTTTGTCCCACTATGGAACAATCATTTTTTGCAGGCTGATCGCTTCTGGAGCATGGAAATGCAGCAGCATCCCCATGTTAGAAATTGTCAGCTCTTCAGTGACAGAGAGACTTGCTGATCATGCACTGGGCATGATCAGCATGTTTCCTACCTCTGGTGACCCGGATGTTGTCATGACGACATCCGGTCACCATGGCAACGATCGGGACCCCGCGTCACGCAGTGGGGTGTCCGATCCAAAGGCAGAGGGGCTGTCAGTCCTCTGCCGGCACACGGAATGCTGTGATTATGTTCAGTCTGAGAATTTCAAGGGTTAAAGTGCCCTTAGTGCCGGATGTCAACTGTCAGAGTCAGCCGACACCCGGTGGCGATCACCCGCATAACCACCAGTGTGCAGGGGCGATCGTGTAGAAGTAATAATCCGTCCCCGGTCAGACAGACTCAGGTCACATGGACAAATTATTACGTCTAAAGTCAGAAAGGGGTTAAAGGGAATGGTCACTACATTTTTTGCTACTTCATCTGAGAGCAGCATAATGTAGAGGCAGAAACCCAGATTCCAACAATGAGTCACTTACTGGGCTGCTTGCTGAGATTTTTATAAAATCCCAGTTTTAATCGACTGCATATATAACAGTTATTTGAATGCTGAACTCTGTAAACCCTGCGTTACATCACTGATGGGCAGAAAGCTGCTAAGGTACAGTGTACACAGAAAGCAGCCAATCAGCAGCAGCGTTACATAGTGAACACATACCTGCTCCAATCGTGCAGCCAGTGTCAGATTCATGCTGCTTATGGTTCAGGCAGTATGGATCTGATGACTGGTTATCTTTAAAAATCTTGTCAAAACTGCTGTATAACTAAGATTTCAAAATTATTAGCTCAAGCTCAGGATTTAAAACTTTCAAAAAAGGATTATACAGTCATTCTGAAGAATGGAATATACAGATATTCTTACGAGGAGTTTAAAAAGTATAAAAATAAAAAAGTTTCAACAAGTCTAGGTCTATTTCATAAGGTGTGCAATCATGGTCAACAGATACACTTTAAACAAAAAAAAACTCACTGGCTGTTTTTAGCTACCTTAACATACGTAGAAATCATTTTCATGTCAAGGATTAAATGAGCTAGTAAAAGCTGAAATTAAAAAAAAAAAAACTCACTCCTGTTTTCTCTTCTCGTTTCAAAGCTGCAGCTTCTAGTTTGGCTTCATATTCTGCTTGTACTTGATCCCTTTTCTTCAGAACATTCTAGAAATACAAAGACATCTCATTTTTCACAGTGGTCATATCATATTGAGGTGTTGTATATTAAACAGTCAAAAAAAACAATCCTGGAAACTAGGAGATGGTGTTCTACGTTATAGACTGCTTTCACATCAGTTTTTTGCCATCAGTCACAATCTGTCGTTTTTTGAAAAAAAAAACGGATCCGGAGACTGATGCCGCTGGATCCGTTTTTTCTCATAGACTTGTATTAGCGACGGATTCCGACTGATGGCCTCACGTTTCATCAGTCGTTCGCCGCATCCGTCGAAATTTTTTTATCCGCTGGCCGGACACGACGCACAAAGCAACTTTTTTTTGTGTCCATCGAAAAATCGGACAGCGACCGATCCATCCATCGTTTGCTAGAATGAAAGCCTATGGGCACAGGTTCCGTCGTCATCCATCAAATACATATTTTTTATAGTTCATAGAGTTCTACATAGCATAATAGCCGCTAAATCAATTGCCGGCTTCAGTAAAATCATTCCCGAACCCGACATGATACGACACATGGTTTACATATAGTAAACCTTGTCATATCAAAACGATTTATGTATGTCAATGTTTAATCAATTTAGTAGTTTGTGTTAGGAAAAATTTGGAACGCTAAGGGTTAAATTTAAGGCTATAATCAAGGAAAAAATTGCGTGGGCTCCCGTGCAATTTTCTCCGCCACAGAGGGAAAGCCAGTGAGTGAGAGCAGTTTTAATAGCCTAGAGAGGGACCATGGTTATTTGCCGCCCCTGGCTAAAAAAATCTGCCCTCAGCCACCCCAGAAAAGGCGCATCTATAAAGATGCACCTTTTCTGGCACTTAGCCTTTCTATTCACATGGTCTTTAGCGGTGGCTCATGGGTTAATGTCACCTTGCTATTGAAAGGTGACATTAAGCCGGGTTAATAATGGAGAGGTGTCATATTAACCCTAGAATAATAAAGGGCATAAGTCGCAGATTCCGCAGGTAAAAAAGACCCGCGTTTTTACTGCGGATTTAGTGCAGATTTGGCCTGTGTTTTTACACCTGCGGATTCCTATATTGGAATAAATGTAAAAACGCTGCGGAATCCACACAAAGAATTGACATGCTGCGTAAAATAAGCCGCTGCGTTTCCGCACAGATTTTTCCGCAGTATGTGCACCGCGGTTTTTGTTTTCCATAGGATAAGATGGTACTGTATATCCTATGGAAAACTGCTGCAGATCCGCAGGCAACATGTGCACATACCCTTAGAGAGCCCCTGATGTGTCTAAAAAGTGGAAACCCCTCCCCAAGTGGCCCCATTATTGAAACTAGATCTCTCAAAGAACTTATCTAGATGTGTCATGAGCACCTTGAACGCTCTGGTGCTTCACAGAAGTTTATAATGTGAAAAAAAAAAACACCACATTTTTAACCACAAAAATGTACTTTTAGCCCCAATTTTTTATTTTCCCAAGGGTAACAGGCTAAAATGGTCCACACAACCTGTTAGGCAATTTCTCCTAAGTTTGAATACGTGCATGGACTTCATAACGCGATATTAAATATAAATGGTGAGACTATAACAGCGGGCCCATAATAACAGTAATTCATACAGTATTAAATAATTCCAATATTAACCATTCTTGTGCTGTAGAATATCTGAATGTTTCATATAAATGTCTGTATCTTATTATCTTAGGTATTGTTTGATTTTATTTGTATTTAAGGTTGATTTTAATCATTTGTTTTTTTCATGTTGGAGAAGTCCTTGGGGATGGAACCCTGCAAAGTGTTACTGCTGGCTATAGGGTTAACCTGGCTGAATTAAATCCACTTGGAATCTTCTACACACACACACACACACACACACACACACACACACACACGTAGTTTCCAGAAAGGGTGACACCCAGAAATTCAGTGATGTTTTCCCTGCTTTATAATATATATGCGGTTTTGATTCATTCTTCACTTGGACCTGGAGGAAGACACATGTAGTGTCGAAACATGTCGTCCACAAGGGATTGACTATATGCAAAATTGTTATTGAAGAAACCTGGAACATTTTTAATGGATAAAGGCTATATTTTACTCTACCATTGGACTGATCGCTGGAGAAACAATACTATTTCCTTTACATGTAAGGATTTATCCCAATCCGTTTTCTGTGCAAACTGCAACCATAGGCTGGAAGTATTCCTGGTTTTCTTCAAAGTGGTGAGCTGGCTACTCCAAAAAATACACACATGCATACTATAATATTATATATATATATATATATATATATATATATATATATATATATATATATATATATATATATATATATACATACACACACACACACACACACACACACACACACACACACACACCAGCTGAAGGGCCCGGTGTTGTCTGGGCATAGTAAACTGTGGTTAGTTATAACAAATTGTAATGATTATATTGCACATAAAAACTGTGCATTTAACCCCTCCACTACCAAGGGTGGTTTGCACGTTAACTCCCAGGCCAATTTTTACAATTCTGACCACTGTCCATTTATGAGGTAATAACTCTGGAACACTTCAACGGATCTAGGCGATTCTGACATTGTTTTCTCGTGACATATTGTACTTCACTTTAGTGATAAAATTTCTTTGCTATAACGTGCGTTTATTTATGAAAAAAACGGAAATATGGCGAAACTTTTGAAAATTTTGCGATTTTCAAATTTGAATTTTTATGCCCTTAAACCAGAGAGTTACGAAACACAAAATAGTTAATAAATAACATTTCCCACATGTCTACTTTACATCAGCACAATTTTGGAAACAAAGTTTTTTTTGTTAGGAAGTTATAAGGGTTAAAAGCAGGGCTGTGGAGTCGGAGTCGGAGTTAGTTTTGGTTGTAATGTAAATGTAAATGTAAATGTACCGACTCCAGCTTTAAAAAAAATGTATTAATATTTCATAATTGAACTTTCATATGAATTTTATAAATGTTACTCAAATATATATGTTCTATCAAACTATGAACAACAGTGATAAGCAGTTCTGCTGGAGATAGAGACATTTCTTACTTCTTGTGTGTTACTGTTCTCCACTGCCCTTATCTAATCTTATACTTGGTTAACCTCATGCTGCCCCAACCCCCCTACTTACAATGTATGAAACTGAAAGTGAAAATGTGTTGCAAATTCTTAGTAGTAAAGCTCCTCCTCTAGACTAGATCATACTAGGTGTGCGTCTTCCAAGCATCTCACAGCTGCCTGCTACTCAGAAGAGGAAGACTGTAAGAAGTATTATCCTTTCAACAAACTTTGCATCAGTTAACTGTGAGTACTTGAGGAATAATAACAGTATTACTGACCACTATATCAGTTGTACGACCTGGCAATAATTTTGTACAATTGTTTTTAGGAAAAACAATTGTCATTTGGATTGTGAATGCAGAATTAAAAACCTGAGAATGTCAAAGAAGCATCACATTAAATCAGCTGTATTTGAACATTTCACCATCACTCAAGATAGAAAACATTATGTCTGTCAGTGTATGACAAATGATCCAGACGAAAACAAATGCTGTGAAGCCAAGATGAGTGCATATTCAGGCAAAGATAAAAATGCTCCTACCAGAGCTTCTAATCTAAAGAAACATTTACAGCGCTTTCATCCAGAAGTACTGAAAGCAGTGGATGAGAAAGACTGCATCCAAACCAATGAACCAGTGCCCAGCTCTTCCAGCCAAACAAAGGAGCAGAGAACTTTGCAGCCATCAGTTGCAAGATATTTTGTCAGTGACAAAGTTACTGTGACAATGAGATACATTTAAAAAACAGATCATAGAGCTTGTTGTAAAGGATAGTGTGCCTATTTCATTATTTTCACGACCAGCTTTTATGTGTCTGAATGGGGAAATGGCCCGCAAGCTTGGTGTTTCTCTGGAGAGAGAGAGTATTAGAAAATTAGTAATCGAAGAAGCTTTTAAACAAAAGGAAGAACTTAAGAAAACTCTCAAGGGACGCTTTCTGTTTCTTAAAATGGATGCCTGCACACGTCACAGAGTGAACTATTTTGCCATCAATGTCCGATTTGTTTGTGACAAAAATGAAATAGTTACGAAGACATTGGCAGTAAAAGACACCAAAGCTCATCACACACCAGTGAGTTTCTCCAGGTCTTGGTGGAAAAGGTTCTGCAAGACTATGAACTTAAAAAAGAGCAAGTTCTTTCTGTCGTAACTGACAATGCTTCAAATATGATAAGTACTATTAAGCTAATGAATGAGAGTAATGATGGTGACCAGCAGCTAGAAGAACATTCTGGGTCCACAGACACAGAAATGTTTGAAATAGAGGAACACAGTATTGTAACTGAGGAGCAAACTGAAGTTGCTTCAGATGAACAGCAACATGATAGTTTATATGATCTTGTTGAAACTGTGTCAATATGTTTTCATTCATCACATGCGCTGTGTTGTGCATACGCTACAGCTGGCTATAACTGATTGGCAAGGTGAGAAAATTGGCTACTGTTGCCAGAACCCCTAAAGTTGACTCAATTTTGAAGAGACGTGCTGGAAAAGGGGCAATTATTGATCAAGCCACACGATGGGGCAGTACTTACTTAATGATTCAGCGCTTGGTTGAACTGAAAACCTTTCTTGTAGACATGGCTAACCCTCAACTGACGCTAAATGAAAGTCCGTGGAATCAGGTGACTGAGCTGGAAAAATTGCTAGAGCACCCATTTACAGTGACTAAAAAATTACAAGCAGAGGACTTAACTCCAGGTATTTTCTTAAAGGAGTGGAAGAACCTGATGTTTCTTTCGCCTGTCCCAAAGAGGAGGGTTAATTGCAAGTGGCATGGCTACATCAATGAAACGGAGAGAGGAGCTACTATTACAAAATAACATTCTTTTGGCAGCTGTTTATGTAGACCCAATGCATCGGATTCTTCTAGATGATCAACAGCTAAGTAAAGGAAAAGAAGCTCTGTTTGAAATAGCAGTAAGGATGAAAGGGTTGCTCAACAGTCAGGAGGAACAAGAAGAATTTGGTCGTCCTGCCACATCTTCACCCTCATCATCAACTGATGAAGAATTTAATTTTGAAAAATATCTGGATCACAAGGACCGTGCAAAGCATTCCCGCATAGAAGAGTCATCCCCATCAAGGAACACAGCCAGTACATTTCAGCAGAATTTTTCATGTGCACTAAAAGAAATTGAGAAATTTGACCGTTCATCAAAAATAACAGTGCAACAAAGCGATTCCTCTGTATCCTGACATTGTCAGAGATGTTGCCCGAGTGGTTACTGCTTTGCCACCAACACAAGTTAGTGTAGAGAGGTTGTTCTCTGCTCTCAAAATAATTAGATCAGATTTGAGGGCATCCATGAAGGAGGATCTGACAGAGGCAATACTTTTTCTGAGGACAAATTTATAGATTTCTTCTTATTAACTGCATAAAAGTGTTTATTGCATATTTACTTACAGTTTAGAAAAGTTTATAAAAGTTATTTGCTATATTCTAATTGTATTCTAATAAATGTAGTTTTTGCTCTAAGTGGTGTGATTACTTATATGATGGTGAGAAACTGAATAAGCACGATGTTTAATATTTTACAACAGTAAATTTGTTGTTATGAATTGGCCATTTATGAAGGAGTCGGAGCCTGATAAAATCCAGGAGTCGGAGTCGGAGTCGCAACTGTGGCTTACCGACTCCACAGCCCTGGTTAAAAGTTGACCAGCGATTTCTCATTTTTACAGCAAAATTTACAAAACCATTTTTTAAGGACCACCTCACATTTGAAGTCACTTTGAGGGGCCTATATGGCAGAAAATACCCAAAAGTGACACCATTCTAAAAACTGCACCCCTCAAGCTACTCAAAACTACATTCAAGAAGATTATTAACCATTCAGGCGCTTCACAGGAGCAGAAGCAACATGGAAGGAAAAAATTAACATTTAAATTTTTAGTCACAAAAATGATACGTTAGCAACAATTTTTTAATTTTCCCAAGGGTAGCAGGAGAAATTGGACCCCAAAAGTTGTTGTCCAATTTGTCCTGAGTACACCGATACCCTATATGTTGGGGGGAACCACTGTTCGGGCGCACGGCAGGGCTCGGAAGGGAAGCAGCGCCATTTGACTTTTTCAACCTAAAATTGGCTGGAATTGAGATTCGACGCCATGTTGCGTTTGACGAGCCCCCAATGTGCCCAAACAGTGGAAACCCCCCACAAATGACCCCATTTTGGAAACTAGACCCCCTAAGGAACTTATCTAGATGTGTGGTGAGCACCTTGAACCCTCTAGGGCTTCACAGGAGTTTATAACGTCCGGGCGTGAAAATAAAAAAAATCATATTTTGTGCCCACAACAATGATTGTTTAGTCCCCAATTTTTAATTTTCCAAAGGGTAACAGGAGAAATTGGTCTCCAAAAGTTGTTGTCCAATTTGTCCTGAGTACGCTGGTCCCCATCTGTGGGAAAAAACTGTTTAGGCACACGTCGGGGATTGGAAGGGAGTGACTTTTTGGAATGCAGACTTAGATGGAATGGTCTGCGGGCGCCATTTTCCATTTGCAGAGCCCCTGATGTGCCTAAACAGTAAAAAAAAAAAAAAATAACCCACAAGTGACATTGTTTTGGAAACTAGACCCCCAAGGAACTTATCTAGATGTGCCACAACTAATCTAATGTTTCCGGTAAAGTAATTTAGTAGTGCATTGAGGTGTGGTACAATTTGAAGCAATCCTTGATACACAGGCCAGGTTTTTCGGGGCAGGTGTCGCATTGATAAATGGTGTCCTTGCGTATTCCGTTTTTGTAACACACTCGGCACCTTTTTTGCGATCTACCTCTTTTTGTAGTTTGCGGGACCTCCCCCGGGAAATGCTGACCTGGTACAATACGAGCACCTTCAGTTCCGGAAGTTCTGGGGCCCGCTCCTTCCAGAGTGCCAAACGTCAGGGCCTTAACCACTACCTCCTGGAACTCAAGGTATGACGTATCGGTGTGGTGTGCACATTGTGACAGCAGGAATGCGTTGAGCATTGCCAATTGGACAATGTGCACGGCCAGCTTTTTGTACCACACCTTGGCCTTTCTTAAAGCATTGTACGGTTGGAGGAGTTGATCGGAGCGATCAACGCCCCCATATTTTTATTGTACCCCAGCACACATTCAGGTTTGCTGACCTGTGCAGAGGTACCCCGTACAGTGTTGAGGGCGCTGCCATAACAGTGTATGGTGGTCAAGAGAAAGACATCCCTCTTGTCCTTGACCACCAGCAGGTGGTCGCTACAGTGGGCCCTGCGCTCACCTTTTCGGAGCATCTGCCCAAGTAGCGTCTTCGGGAGGCCTCTCTGATTTTTGCGGACAGTACCGCAAGCTGCGGTACCTCGCGCAGAGAGGGATTTGTAGAGTGGGACGCTGATATAAAAGTTATCAGTGTAGAGGTGATAACCTTTATCCAGCAGTGGGTGCACCAAATCCCACACAATTTTCCCACTCACTCACAGGTCAGGAGGACACTCAGGGGGTTCAATCCTGGTGTCCTTTTCTTCGTACACTCTAAACCTGTGGGTGTACCCTGAGGTACTCTCACACAGCTTATAGAGTTTGATTCCGTACCTGGCCCTCTTACTGGGCAGGTATTGACGGAATCCGAGCCTTCCCTTGAAATGGACCAAGGACTCATCCACGCAGATGTTCCTTTGGGGCACGTACACTTCAGCAAACTTTTTGTTGAAGTGTTCGATGACCGGCCGAACTTTGAACAGACGGTCAAAGTTGGGGTCATCTCGTGCGGGACACTGTGCATTATCGTTATAATGCAGAAACTTGTGGATGGCCTGAAAACGCGTCCGGACCATGACCATTCGGAACACTGGAGTGTTGTATATAATATCAACACTCCAATATTGCCGAATTTCAGGCTTCTTCAGGAAACCCATGTGGAGGACCAGGCCCCAAAACTGCGTCATTTCAACTGCGTCCACAGGAGACCAGTTAGTATAGGATGAACGTGGGTTTTGCTCCAAAAATTGCCGAGTGTACAAATTAGCTTGCTCCACCATGAGGTTAACAAAATCCTCAGAGAAAAAGACTTTGAAAAAGTCAATTTCTGTGAGGCCGGTGGTGTCAAACTTGATTCCTGATTCTGCCACAAAAACAGGAATCGGTGGCTCGTAATTTTCGGGGGGCGAGGTCCACACAGGGTCCGCTGAATCAGCTGCGGGCATCGTGGGCGCTGCCTCATCTGTCCTGGAGCGTCTGCGTAGCAGTTCCGCAGGACCCGAGGAGGAAGATGAGGAGGGAGAAGAGGAAGAGGATGAAGAATCCGAAAAATAAAGAAATGTCAGATCGTCATCCTCGCTATCAGTGTCGGAGGCAAGTAAAGCATATGCCTCCTCCATTGAATAGCACTGTTGGGAGGAACGTGATGGGCGGGACATTTTTTTGTGTAAATATGGTGCTTGGGTGTACTTTATTTATAACTGTGTATGTGGTGGTGGAGGGCTAGTGATTGGTGCACACTATCCTGTAAGAAAAAGCTAAAAGGAAATGGGGAGCAAAATACCTGTGAAAAAAAGTCTAAAACAGCAGGTCCTAGATATGATAAGTGAACGGCGTCACTTATCAAAATTAAGTGGCTGCTGGATGTGTGCACAGGGGGGGCTCAAAGGGGGGGGGTGAAAAAGAAAAATGGAAAACAGCCGGCACGAACTTTAATAAGTGAATTGCGTCACTTATCAAAATTCGGCGGCTGCTAAATGTGCACACGGAAACGGCGCAAAGGGGGATAAAAAGAGGGGCGTGGGGGGATGGGGGTGGATGAATAGAGATAGGGCAGGGATCAACAGTTAGGGTTGTAGTTAGGTGGCACAAAAAGGGGTGATAAAAAGGAAAAACGGCAGGCACAAGCTCTGATAAGTGATGTGCGTCACTTAACAAAGTTTTGCGGCTGTGGGATGTGTGCGGAGGTGGCGCAAAGGGGGCTAAAGAAAAAAAGCGAGCACGAGTGTTGATCGGTGAAATGCGTCACCGATCAACGCTCGGCGGCTGCGCACGGAGGTGGCGCAAAAGTGGGGTGGAGGGAGGTAAAAATAGGGGGAGTGGGGTAGATGGAGAGATTGGGCAGGGATCAGTTAGGGTTGTAGTTAGGTGGCACAAAGGGGGGGGTGAAAAAAATGAAAAACGGGATGTGTGTGCGGAGGTGGGCGCAAAGGGGGCTAAGGAAAAAAAGCGAGCACGAGTGTTGATCGGTGAACTGTGTCATCGATCAACGCTCGGCGGCTGCGCACGGAGGGGCGCAAAAGGGGGGGTGGAGGGGGGTAAAAGGGGGGGATGAAGATAGATTGGGCAGGGGATCAGGGATCAATTAACACTTACAGTTGTAGTTTTCTTTCTTCTTCTGCAGGGATTGTGATGCTACAAGCTGTGGCACTACAATACCCAGCACAGGAGCTCATGCTGCGTCCGACCTCTCTGCAGGAATCCTCAGCTAGAGTGAGGACCCCTGCAGACAAGTCAGACAGGTCAGAGGCAGGTCACAGAGCGGTCACATCGCTGCTGTGACCTGTCATTGGTGGGATCGAATGATTACATCGATCCCACCAATCCCTGCTCTGCCTGGTGACCATGGTAACTGCCTAGGATCGGAGCTCACAGCTCCGATTCCTAGGCAGGTCATGGCCAGGTCATCAGCAGGGCACACAGCGGTCACAGCGTGACCGCAGCTGTGCCCTGTGGCTGGTGCGATCGCCGATCTAATCGATCGCGCCAACCACTTCCTGCAGGCCCTGCTGGGCCTGTCCTAGGATCGGTGCTATTACAGCACCGATCCGAGCCGGTAGCGGCAGGGAACAGTAGCGATATTGCGCCGCTGTGCGCTGCGATTGACACGATTGATTAGGTCGGCGATCGCGCCAATCTGGGGGCTTTTCTCTACATTTCTTTACATCGGTACTTGATCCTAGCCTAGGATCCCGTTGTTTCAGCCAATCTGATTGGCTGTTCAATTCAGAACAGCCAATCACAGCTCACAGAGGGGCGGGCCAGGGCAGAGACTGCCCGGGATGCCGAGGCCATCTATCCAGAGGTAAGATGGCGTCGGCATTTTAATGTGATCACCGCGACTTAAGTCGCGATGTCGCATTAAAGGGCATGACGTACTATTCCGTCCATGGTTCCAGGTCACATGGACGGAATAGTACGCCCAATGTAGGAAAGGGGTTAATCCCATCTTGTGTGATACGGACTGCTGAGCCATGTATCTATTCCTGTCCTGTGTGATACTGTCTGCTGAGCCATGTGTCTATTCCTATCCTGTGTGATACTGATTGCTGAGCTGTGTATCTAATCCTATCCTGTGTGATACTGGGCTCCCCCTGCAGTCTGTGTCAGAAGGTGGTCTGTGTTGGCACGGTAATAAATTGTGTTATTTCCAGCTTTACAGAAGGACGATAACACCATAGAAATGATAAGAATAATAGGCCTCAGTTACCACAACTGTCTACAAAGAAAACTGTTGCTGATAGCAACCAATCACAGCTCATGTTTCATCTTTTAAACAGCTCTGGGACAGCGAGGCGAGTTTTGAGTGGCGACTTTTGTGTTTCGACTTTTATGTGGCGAGGTTGGTATATGTGTGGTGAAATTTGTGCTGAGGGTGGTATATGTGTTGAAGCACGTGGTAGTGTGTGGCGCATTTTGTGTGTGTTCATATCCCCGTGTGTGGTGAGTATCCCATGTCAGGGCCCCACCTTAGCAACTGTACCTATACGGTATAAACACTTTGGCGCCATTGCTCTCATTCTTTAAGTCCCCCTTGTTCACATCTGGCAGCTGTCAATTTGCCTCCAACACTTTTCCTGTCACTTTTTTCCCCCATTATGTAGATAGGGGCAAAATCGTTTGGTGAATTGGAACGCGCGGCTTAAAATTTCACCTCACAACATAGCCTATGACGCTCTCAGGGTCCAGACGTTTGTCTATGCAAAGTTTTGTGGCTGCAGCTGCGACGTGTGGATGCCAATCCCGGACATACATACATACCCACCCACATTGATTATTATATATATATATATATATATATATATATATATATATATATATATATATATATATATATATATATATATATATATATATATATATATTTATTTTAGTACAGACCAAAAGTTTGGGCACACCTCAGTTCATCAAGAGAATGCCAAGAGTGTCCAAAGCAGTAATCAAAGCAAAAGGTGGCTACTTTGAAGAACCTAGAATATAAGAAATATTTTCAGTGTCACACTTTTTTGTTAATTATATAATTCCACATGTGTAAATTCATAGTTTTGATGCCTTTAGAGTGAATCTACAATTTTCATAGTCATGAAAATAAAGAAAAACTCTTTGAATGAGAAAGTGTGTGCAAACTTTTGGTCTGTACTGGTATGTATGTATGTATGTTATGTATGGTATGTATGTATGTATGTATGTATGCATGCATGTATGTATGAATGATAGATAGATATATACACACACACACACACACACACATACTGTATATATATATATATATATATATATATATATATATATATATATATATATATATATATATACATACATATACACACACACATACATACACACACACACACTTATAACCTGACGTTAAATTCATCCACTGGTTGCATAACTTATTCTTTTGAAAGCTGAAACCCTCCGAAATGTGGTTTAGGTTAAGAAAATAAATTGCCATCAATGCAGAAATATTGATCATTTAATGGACACAGAATGGTCAGATTTTGGCAAGACAAAAGTTTTGTCGGCCACAGAAAGTAATGTGATATTCCAACAAGTAATTAACTTAAAATACAAATATATGTTGCATAACATTGGTGAATGATGTTGTGGTGCTATTAGAAACATATTTAATATTTTGTGTGACTTTCATGAGCTTGAAAGACTGCATCCATGCAGTTCAACAATGATTCATACAATTTATTAATGAAGTCATCAGGAATAGCAAAGAATGCAGTCTTACATGCCTCCCAGAATTCTAGAGTCTTTGGTTTTGTCTTCTAAGCTTCCTCTTTCATCCTACCCCAAACATGCTCAATGATGTTCATGTCTCGTGACTGGGCTGGCCAGTCCTTGAGCACTTTGATCTTTTTTGCCTGGAGGAACTTTGCTGTAGAGATGGATGTATGAGATGGAGCATCATCCTGCTGCAGAATTTGACCCCTTTTATGATTTGGAATATAAGAGGTAGCTAATACTTCTTGATATTTTAGGCTATTGATATTGCCCTTCCACCTTGCAAATGTTTCGCACAACCCCATACTGAATGTAACCCCAAACCATAATCTTTCCTCCACCAAATCTAACTGTTTTCTGTGTGTATTTTGGGATCCATATACGCGCTCCAGTAGGACTCTTGCAGTATTTGCGGCAGCTGTGGTGTAATTCTACTGAAGATTCATCAGAGAAATCCACCTTCTGCCACTTTTCCAGCGTCCATCTGTTTAGCAGGCTGTGGGACTTTGCACATGCCACACAGTTTTTTATTTGCCTTTTGTTTAGTGCTGGCTTCTGGGCACTGATTCGAACATGGAGGCCATTTCGAGACAGAATTCTACAATCTGTTCTAGTTGACACAGGGACTTGAGGTGACCAGGCCTGCTGGAGCTCTGCTGCTGTGGAAAAGGGGCTTGCTTTGGATTTTCTAACCAACAAACGTTCATCCTGAGCAGTTGTCTTGTGGGGTCTGCCAGACCTGGGCTTGTCAAACACATCTCCAGTCTCTTCGAATATTTTTTTTAATTCTTTGTATTTGACGCTGAGACACATTAAAGGTGCCAGCCACCTCTGCAGTGGATCTGGTCTTCAGCCTCTTGATAATCCAGGCTTTGGTCGCAGGGTGGATTTTTGGCATGTTGTCAGAGCTCAAGCTGCAGCTCAAGTGAAGGTCTGGGGTGCTGGGTTTCTTTTTATACACACCTACTAATCAACCGATCATTTACTGAGCACAGGTGAAGATGCAAACTAGGATTGGGTGCATTATATGACCAGGCAACAAAACTTTTGCCTTGCCAAAATCAGACCATTCTGTGTCTATTAAATGATCAATATTTCTGCATTGATGGCAATTTATTTTCTTAACCTAATTATATATTATATACATATATATATATATATATATATATATATATATATATATATATATATATATATATATATATACACATACATACACTCACTGGCCACTTTATTAGGTACACCATGCTAGTAACGGGTTGGACCCCCTTTTGCCTTCAGAACTGCCTCAATTCTTCGTGGCAGAGATTCAACAAGGTGCTGGAAGCATTCCTCTGAGATTTTGGACCATATTGACATGATGGCATCACACAGTTGGCACAGATTTGTCGGCTGCACATCCCTGATGCGAATCTCCCGTTCCACCACATCCCAAAGATGCTCTATTGGATTGAGATCTGGTGACTGAGGAGGCCATTTGAGTACAGTGAACTCATTGTCATGTTCAAGAAACCAATCTGAGATGATTCGAGCTTTATGACATGGCGCATTATCCTGCTGAAAGTAGCCATCAGATGCCTGTTCTTAGCTGAGAGGAGTGGTACCCAGTGTGGTCTTCTGCTGCTGTAGCCCATCTGCCTCAAAGTTCGACGCACTGTGCGTTCAGAGATGCTCTTCTGCCTACCTTGGTTGTAACGGGTGGCAATTTGAGTCACTGTTGCCTTTCTATCAGCTCGAACCAGTATGCCCATTCTCCTCTGACCTCTGGCATCAACAAGGCATTTCCGGCCACAGAACTGCCGCTCACTGGATTTTTTTTTCTTTTTCGGACCATTCTCTGTAAACCCTAGAGATGGTTGTGCGTGAAAATCCCAGTAGATCAGCAGTTTCTGAAATACTCAGACCAGCCCTTCTGGCACCAACAATCATGCCACGTTCAAAGGCACTCAAATCACCTTTCTTCCCCATACTGATGCTCGGTTTGAACTGCAGGAGATTGTCTTGACCATGTCTACATGCCTAAATGCACTGAGTTGCCGCCATGTGATTGGCTGATTAGAAATTAAGTCTTAACACACAGTTGGACAGGTGTACCTAATAAAGTGGCCAGTGAGTGAGTGTATGTATATATATATATATATATATATATATATATATATATATATATACACACATACATATACACACATATACACACACACACACATACATATATACACACACACACACACGCTTTTATTTACATAACATGGAAGAGGGAGGTGGCTCTCTAGTGCAATCAGCACCTCCGTTGACACCTATGGAGTCAAAAATAGAATTAGACTTACCGGTAATTCGGTTTCTAGGAACCTTCCACGACAGCCACCTTGGAGGTTGTCTCCCCGCCCTAATAGGGGACAGGAACACAAAGAGGTTAAATAACCTTCCCCTTCCTGCTACCTCAGTGTTTTTTCTGAACATACTAGCATGAATAATTACCGCCAGTAGAGCAGGAATCATCAGGTAAATACATCATATCGGGAGGGAAATTAGTGCTGTCGTGGAAGGTTCCTAGAAACAGAATTACCGGTAAGTCTAATTCTATTTTCTCTAGTCACCTTCCACGACAGCCACCTTGGAGTCATGCCAACGTTCATTTACTAGGGAGGGACTACAGCTTGCAAGATGCGTCTGCCGAATGTCAGATCCATATTGAAATCCAGTCTATTGTGTCTAGTAAAGGTGTGCACAGAGGACCAGGTGGCTGCTCTGCAGATCTGCTCTGAAGACGTATTTCCTCTTGCTGCCAGGACGTACCGACTGATCAAGTGGAGTGGGCTTTTAACGACTCGGGAGGAGAGAGATGCCTTAAAGAAATATGCCAGAGAGATTGACTGCTTGATCCAGCCCGCTATCGTGTTCTTCCCCTTATTTCTTCCTGAATACTGCAGGAACAGGTTCTGATCGACTCTCCAATCCTTGGTTGCTTCGAGGTAACGGAGAACCACCCTGCGGACATCCAGGGTATGAAACCTTCCCTTCCTTCGGGTTAGAAGGATTTGGGCAAAATGAGGGAAAAACGATATCCTGGCTTCTGTGAAAGTCTGACACCACCTTGGGCATAAAGGAGGGGTCTAGGCATAGTACTATACTGTCTGAATTGAGTAGGAGGTAAGATTCCTGTACCGAAAGGGCCTGTAGCTCCCCCACCCGTCTAGCTGATGTGATCGCCACAAGAAACACTGTTTTGAGTGTAAGCATTTTTAATGGGATCTCTGACAGGGGCTCAAACGGGGCCTGTGTTAGGCTATTGAGTGCTAAATTAAGATCCCAGGGAGGAACCCGATTAGGGAGTGAAGGGCGAATTCTGCCTGCCGCTGTCATGAACCGCTTGACCCAACGGTGTTTGGCTAGGTCTTGGTCAAAAAAGGAACTAAGGGCAGACACCTGAACTTTCAACGTGCTTGGAGTAAGCCCTAGATGCAACCCTTTCTGCAGGAAATCTAGTATTTGGGCAATATTTGGATGAGTGGGGTCAGGGGCCCCCGGAAGGCACCAGGAGGAAAATTTTTTCCATATTTTGCCGTAAATTGCATTTGTTACCGGCTTTCTGCTTTTTTGAAGGGTCCAGATTA
The DNA here is from genome assembly GCF_039654945.1 of Dendrobates tinctorius. NCBI lineage: Eukaryota > Metazoa > Chordata > Amphibia > Anura > Dendrobatidae > Dendrobates > Dendrobates tinctorius. Next base: position 18,183,518 of record NW_027361827.1, read on the forward strand.
CCTCATCCGACAACCCTTTGGCTCTCAGAATGTTGGCCTCAGTAACCAAGCTGCTAGACATAGCTTGGTTGGGTTCGGGTGTAGTAATGGACCCTGAAAAAGGAGGTCGGTCTTCTGGGGTAGCAGCCAGGGACCTTCCTGGGCCAAGTCCAACAGGGTGCTGTACCAGCTTCGTCCTGGCCACATGGGAGCCACCAGGATTGTCGTGACCCCGTCCGCTCTGATCTTTTGTAATGTTTTTGCCAGCATCGGGATTGGTGGAAAGGCGTAGGCCAGTCTGAAGACCCATGGATGGGCAAAAGCATCCGTCCCCTGGGCTCTGTACGTGGGATTGAGGGAGAAATAGGTCGCTGCTTTTGTATTTTGCGCATTCGCAAATAGGTCGACCTCCGGGTCTCCCCATCTCGAGGCTAGAGCCTGGAAGACCTCTTGGTTTAGACACCATTCTCCTGGATGGACGTCCTTCCTGCACAGGAAGTCTGCCTGGATATTTTCTGACCCCTTTAGGTGTATCGCAGAAATGGATAACAGGTGCTTCTCCGCCCAGAGGAAGATCCTTGCTGCCACCTTCTTTAGACTGGCGTACCTTGTGCCCCCCTGGTGTCTGAGGTATGCCACCGTGGTCACATTGTCAGAGTATACCCGAACATGATGGTTCCTGACAAGGGTTGATGTGGCCTTCAGTGACTCTTCCACCGCCGTCAATTCCCTTAGGTTTGAAGATCCAGATCTTATGTTCTGGGCCCACTGTCCCTGGAAGTACGAATCCTCGACCACGGCTCCCCAGCCTCTCAGACTGGCGTCGGTACATAATATTTTTAGGGGAAGCTGATCCCAGCTTACTCCTCGGTTCAGGTTCCGATAGTTCAGCCATCACCAAAGGGTCGATTTTACGTGTCCCGGAAGTAGAACCCTTTTTGACAGGTTGTTCGGATATTTTTTCATGTTTATCAGGACATACGACTGGAGGACTCGCGTATGAGCTTGTGCCCAGGATACCGCCTGAATGCACGCTGTCAGGGAACCCAGGATGGACATGGCGTCCCTCAGCGTTGGTGCCCTTTGGTCTCTGAATCGGATTATCTTCTGCCGAAGGTCTTTTTGACGATCTTCGGGAAGAAAGGACGTCCTCTTTTCTGAATCCAAGAGAATCCCCAAGAATTTTTTCCTCGGGGAAGGACAGAGGGCCGACTTCTGGAGATTTGATATCCACCCTAGGGTTTCGAGTATCTGTAGGGTTCTTGATACGTCCTGGTTCAGCCGGTTTACTGAAGGGGCGACAATCAGCAGATCGTCTAGATACGGTACAATGCATATCCCCTGAAGCCGAATGGAGATGACTGCTTCCTTCATGATCTTCGTGAACCCCCCTGGTGCTGGGGATACCTCAAACGGCAGGGCACTGAACTGAAGGTGGCTGATCCCTCGGTTGTGGGTAACCGCAAACCTCAGAAACTTCCGGTGGTCTGGATGAATGGGAACGTGATAATACGCGTCCTTTAGATCTATTGTCGCCATCTGCCATCCTCGTCCAATAAGAGGAATTGCTGATATCACTGACTCCATTTTGAACCTTCGGTACTTTATGAAGTGGTTTAGGAGTTTTAGATTTTTGATGAGCCTGTATTTTCCTGAGGGTTTCTTTATCAGGAACAGGCGAGAATAATGTCCCCTGCCCTCCTCTTGTGGAGGTACATACGAGACCACTTCTTCCCGTAACAGTTCCTCTATCTGAAGCCACAGAATTTTTTGCAGACTTGGGGATTGCGTTGGGGTAATCCTTAGGGCATGCGGGGAAGGGGGGGGGGTGCTCGAACTCCAGTTTCAGCCCAAATTGTATAGTGTGCAGGACCCACTGGTTCGAGGTCGTGGCCTGCCATTGGGCGGAAAACTGGGTGAGTCGACCCCCTACCCGGGTGTCACTGCTTCTCCGGGGGCTGTTGCTGTTAGGGCACAAGGATGTTTCTACCTTTACCCCCTTTCGGGTAGCTCCAGCAACCCGTTTTGCCCTTTCCTCTGAATGTCCTTTGAGAGGTTTGCTCCCTTGAGGGACGAAAAAAACGCCTTTTGGTGGGTTTCTGTTCCGGTAGTGACTTATTCTTGTCGGAAGCCTTCTCAAGGATATCACCCAGGACCGGCCCGAACACGTGGCGTCCCTGGAAGGGGATGGCACATAGTTTCGTCTTGGAGGTGATGTCGTCTCCCCATCACTTCAGCCATAAGGCTCTCCTGGCCGAGTTTGAAAGGACTAAGGACCTTGCTGCCACCCGTACCGTTTCTCCTGAAGTGTCAGCTAAATAGCCTGTTGCCTTCTGGAGGACTGACAGGGATTCTAAGATTTCCTCTCTTGGGGTACCCCCCGACAGGTGGTCTTCCAACGTACGTAGCCAGAGAAACAAAGATCTGGCTACGCAGGTGGATGCAATATTTGCTCTGAGCAGGTTCGTAGAAGCTTCCCAGGATTTTTTAAGATGGCTTTCTATTTTGCGATCCATCCTCGAAGGGCAAGGATGTCTTCTTAGTGACTTGGACGTCTAGCTTAGGGATCTCCCAAATGGAACTATCACCTTCTAGGGAAACCGATTTCTTAGCTCAGAGGGCACCGCAAGTGCTTTCTCGGGGGAGGACCACTCCTGAGCTATTAAATCCTGTATAACCTCATGAACCGGGAAACCCTTTCTGCCTCTGGGTTTCAACCCTCCAAACATCTCATCCTGGACTGAGAGCCTGACCTCCTCCTCCTCCAATCCCATGGTATTTCGTACCATGGAGACCAACTCCTACATATCCTCAGAGGAGAAATAGTACATATACCACACTTGCGGGGGTTTTTAGGGGCAGAAGCCTTGTCTTCATGCAAGAAGAAGAGAAGGCTTTACTCATACCTGTGCCACCAATTTGTTTGACAAGCCAAGGAACGGCCCTGCTACTCACTGTAGGAGGGGGAACACAGGGCTCCGCAGATTCTGCAGTTGAGGGCTTCTCACCGTCCATACCTGCACACACAGACACTCTGCGCTTACCTGGAACTGCTGCACCCTTTTTAAGGGTGGTGCGTCTTCATTCGCTGGGTGCTCCTCCCCGTCCCTGGGGAGGATGTTGCTCGACCCCCGCTGCTATTGTATTCGTTTCCCGGGTTCCCCCTGGAGCCGGCGCGCGTTTCCCCTATACAGGACGCCGGAGGCCGTAAACCGGAAGTGCGTCACCGCTACCTCCGGTCGACTGCCCGCCCCCTCTGACGCGCGCGCGTGGCCCAATGCAGTTATGGGGGAAGGAGGAAGCCGGTGAGCTTGTGCAGGACCCCGGCAAGCACCATACCGCCCCGCTTTACCCCGGAGGGCGCGGGAGGGGCGGCCACGTCCCGAGTCACACAGGCAGTGGAGACAGGAGCAGCAAATAGAGGAGGAGAGGCGAACCCCCCCGACCTCGGCTGCCCAGCTTCTGTGAGTACCTAGGGGCTCCGCTCGCTGGCCACGGCAGCCCCTTGTGACCTCTTCATGCCCCGATAGGGGACAGGAAAAACACTGAGGTAGCAGGAAGGGGAGGGTTATTTAACCTCTTTGTGTTCCTGTCCCCTATTAGGGCGGGGAGACAACCTCCAAGGTGGCTCTCGTGGAAGGTGACTAGAGAAATCATCACTACATCTGTAGATAAATTCCCAAAGGGGGGACTCTGCTCTTCTGTCATTGGGGGCTCTGACTGACAAATTATCATAGCATACTCCATACACAAATAGAGTTCCTTTCCTCCAGAGTCTCTCCGTATGGCTAAGCAGCACTGTATTGCCACATATGGGGAATTTCCACATTCAGCAGAAATTAAGTGAAAATGGAAAACTTGGGGCTAAAACAAAATTTTGGTGGTAAAAATGTAATGATTTTTTCTTCACTGCCCAATGGTATAAAATTCTGTGACACGTGGGATGCCAATATGATCACTGCACCCCTAGATGAATTTATTGAGGGGTGTAGTTTAGTAAAATGGGGTTAATTATGGGGGGGTTTTCTCATATTCTGGCACCTCAGGGGCTCTGCCAACGTGACATGGCACCCGCAAACCATAACAAAATCTGCACTACAATATGGAGCTTATTCTTTTCAGAGTTTTGCACTGTGTCTGAAAAGTATTTCCTTATTACATGTAGGGTTTTGGCAATCAGGATAAATTGCACAACAAACTATATGGTTAGTTTTTTCCTATTAACCCTTATAAAAATTTCAAAACCTGGGGCTAAAACAACATTATAGTGGTAAAAATGTACTTTATTCTTTCTTCACCGTCCAATGGTATAAAATTCTGTGACAACTGTGGTGCTCACAGCACCCCTAGATTACTTAATTGGGGAGTGTGGCATGTAAAATGGGGTCACTGAAGGTTGGGTTCTGATTTTCTGGCATCTCAGAGGCTCTGCCAGTGTGACATGGCACCCTCCAACCAGTCCAGCAAAGTCTGGCACTTCTCTTCTGAGCTCACACTTATCTACATTTAAAACAATTGCTCGGACATTGATCCAGAAAAGTAGGACGAGTGTTATGAAAGTACAATGTGAGTTTTCTCACATAGCATCCGTGTGACATGAATTGCAGACACATTTTTTTTCTCTGCAACTATTATTCTGCAATCATAAGTTTTTGACCACATATAGGGTATTGGCATACTCGGGAGAAATGGCGTAACAAATTGTACAGTACATTTTCTTCTATTAACCCTTTTGAAAACTAATAACTTGAGGCCAAAGCAACATTTTAGTGGCAAAAAAAAGTCATTTTCAATTTACTTAGCCCAATGTTATACAATTCTGTGAATCGCCTGAAGGTTTAAAAATTCTCACTAGACCCCTAGATGAATTCCTCAAAAGATGTAGTGTCCAAAATGGGGTCACTTGTGGAGGGTTTCCAGTATTTAGGTACATTAGGGGCTCTGTAAATGAAACATGGCATCTGCTATTTAATCCAGTCAATTTGTTGTTCCAGAAGTCAAATGGTTAGCGCTCCTTCCTTTCTGAGCCCTGCCATTCATCAAAACAGTATTTTTCCCCCCCACATATGGGGTGTTCACTTACTCAGGAGAAATTGGACAACAAATTTTACCATCCATTTTCTCCATTGATCCTTGTGAAAAAGAAAAATTTGGGACTAAATCAACATTTTGTGGGCAAAAGCAAAAATGTTCATTTTGTTCCCTTCCACATTGCCTTAATTCCTGCAAAGCATCTGAAGGGTTAATAAACTTTTGAGGGGTCCAGTTTGTAAAATGGTGTCTGTTTTTGCTCGTAAATTGAGAAATTGATGATCAACTTTTAGCCCTTCCAACTTCCTACCGAAAAAAATTAATGTTTCAAAAAAAAAAAAAAGATTCTTATGTAAAATAGACCCGTGGGAAATGTTATTTATTAACTATTTTGTGTGATATAACCATCTGGTGTAAGGGCATGAAAAAAAAAGTTTGAAAATTGCAAAATGTTCAAAGTGTTCGCCAAAGTGTTTCACAAAGAAACGCAAAAAATAATCAACCTAAACTTGCCACTAAATGAAGTACGAAAAAAATATCTAAAAATCACTGGTATACGTTGACGCGTGCCACAGTTATTATCGCAAAGTAACACTGGTCAGAACGGTAAAATTTGGCCTGATTATGAAGGTGAAAGCAGGCTCAAGGGTGAAGGGGTTAGAGGGAACACTGCTAGAATCAGAGTCTCAGCCCCTATATCATGGTGTTTCCTAATATCATAGCAAAAACCTGGTGATAGTTGCATTTTAATAAAGCCTTCACAGACCAAGTCATTAAGGATATATCAAAAGAAGATGCATGTCTGGCTTCCCCTGGATAAAGCTACACGCGAAACACGCGTCAGGGTGCCACAGCCACTTAAAGGTACAGTGCCGATTTACTGCTGACACTCAATCCTCTCCCATTTGGTCTTTAATTTATAACTTTCTAACAATCAGTATTTATTTTGGTACAACACCAATTTATATATAAGCTTTGCTCGCCTTCTTAACCTTTGGAATGTGGCTGCTTTGATCCCTTAAATATAATAAACATAATTTCTTTTTTCATATTTGGCCTAGAGACACATTAAGCTTTTTGTGGAAGCTATGATTTTGCTTCTTATACTTATTCAATGCTCATTGGCCACATCGGTCCAGGATCCATTGTGTAGTAGACATATTTTGGCATGGTGTCCTTTACTGTGGCTATTTTTTGCTTTGTTGTCCCAATTTCTGATTATATTTTATTTGTATTTTAATTCATATCAATAAAAGTTTTGAATTTTTATGGCACATAGCTTCCCGGTTTTCCTCTTTTGATATATGAATTTTTGGAAGCGATGTTTATCTAGGAAGCGTCATGTTTTGATACTACAGGTTATTAAGGAGTTAGTTGCAAATCAGACATGTCTGTGTGAAATGCACTTCTGCCCATTTAATGATGGTAAACGCAATTCTTTTTTATATTAAATAGGCTATAATAACTGAATAATGAAAATTTACAATGTTGTCAAATGTGTAAACTATACATAAAGGTTTGTACCAAGATGAGAAGTTATTCCCTATCCATAGGGTAGGGAATGTCTGCCTGATCTCTGGAAGTCTGACCGCTGGGATCCCCACCGATCCTAATTACCTGGGGCTCTGAAAAAGTCCAGTCTGAATGGAGCAGAAGTCAACCAAGCGCATGTCTGATCCTTTTATTCTCAATAGGAGCCTAGAGATAGTTGCGGTTCTTGGCATGAACCCTTTAACACAAACAGTAAATTTAGTCCCTTGTATACAGATTCCAGCATAGTCTCATCTTGTGAAACGCTTACAGATATCATATTAGTAAGTATTCATGCCACTTAAAGCACTGATCAGATCAAACTTCAGTTGAGACACATACATTACAGCACAGTTTACAGTCAGTGAGTCTCACCTTCATAGACTCAGAGTAGAGGATATACTCTCGTAGTACTGGCAGGAAATCCTCTGTCATGTCTTCTGTTAGCTCCTCCAGGGTAGTACTGCAGTTTCCAATGCAGGCAGATACTCCCTCCAGGGGTTCCTGCAGCTCTCCTTCTAGAGCACTCCATGTAGAATGGACCGGGCCATACTCTCGAAGCTCCACCAAGTACTCTAATATAGATTAGTAAGTCAATCAGAGGCTCCCATGATCAATATTGTACTCCAAGAGTTTTTAATAAAATATTAAGGTAACAGAAGACAAAGCAGTGCTGGTGTTAGAACAGTAACAATACTAATTATAGTGGACATTAATAAACAGCATTAATTGGTAACCAGCCTTGTCAACCTGAGCAGTGTTTACATTTTACAGCAAATATAAATCCGGTCATTCAAGCCAAGAATATCACAAATTGAAAGGGACTAAAGCTCTAAGTGTATGTTCCCACGGTCAGTAAACGCTGCCGATTGGATGGTGCGTACATCCGCAGCGTCCAGATGTTACAGCATAGTGGAAGGGATTTCAAGAAATCCCATGTCCACTATCCGTGCACGGCCGCCTCCGGCTTCCCTGCGGTGACGCACAAGCGGCGCGTCTTTCCAGACCGCAGCATGTCAATTTATGTAGCAGAGACGCTCAGCCTCTGCTGCGTAAATTACCCATGGACTTTCATTAGGTGCGGTAAAACCACATTATCTTCCTAGTCACAAGCGTATTAAGTGCAGGAACGCTGCTTACTATGCATGTGTACTAATTTAAATAATGGTGAATCTTGTTTCAGCCGGAAGTCCACGTACATTGAAGTTGTCGCAATCAGCTGACTGTGAGAACTGCCGGGCATGTGACCACCAGGAACGGGGTTATCGCCAGTCACTAGCATCAGCTTCAAGTTCTCACAATAAGCTGCAGTACACGTGACCGCCGGGGTACGAATTGTCTCCGGTCATCAGCTTCAAGCTCAGCTGTTCTGCATAATGTCACCGTTCAGCCAAAGGCATCCAGATGTAGCAGAAGTGGACTCCTCATGGGACAGCATGTATATCTTCTCGGCGGACAGGTAAGAATATTGTTGCTTTTTTATTTTAACTCTATTCCAGGAGACAAGGGTGTTGGTGGAATAGGCGATGCAGTAAGTATGGTTTAATTAAGATCTATTAAAGGGGTCGGTGTCATTATTTCAATTAAAAGACTTTATTCTGGCTGTCTTTATTTACCATGTAACTATAGGATTAGTAATGGATAGGTGTCTTATTGACACTTGTCCATTAGTAAGCCGTGGGCTTGATGTCACCTGACAATACAAAGGTGACATCAACCCCACAAATATGAACCCCACCTGCCACCCCTACAGGGCAAGTGGGAAGAGCCGGGTAAAGTGCCACAATTGGTGCATCTTTGGATGTGCCAAATGTGGGGCAGCTACGGGCTGCTATTTTTAGGCTGGTGAGGACCAAAATCCATGGGTCTGGCCAGCCTGAGAATACCAGGCTGCAGCTGTCTGCTTTTTCCTTGGCTGGTTAACAAAAACAGAGGGGACCCCACACTTTTTTTTTTTTTTTTTGGAGGGGATCCCATTATTTTTGCTAACCATCCAACTGCTGCAGCCTGGTATTATCAGGCTGGTAAGGTAACGTTCATGGATATTGGATCCTTACCAGCCTGAAATACCAGTCCCAGTAGTCTGCTTTACTCTGGCTGGTTAACAAATATAGGGGGACTCCACGCTATTTTTCTTTTTAATTATTATTAAAAAAAGAAAGGACCTCTCTATGTGCTTTCCTCCACTTCCTGTGTTGTGTACTTCTGGCTCAGTCACAAGATTCAACATTATTTAAGTTAGCACACGTGTAGTAAGTTGCATTCTCGCACTTAATAGGCATGTGACTAGAAAGATAATGCGGTTTTACACATCTAATGAAAGTCTATGGGCAATTTATGCAGCAGAGACTGAACGTCTCCGCTACACAAATTGACATGCTGCGGTCTGGAAAGACGCGCTGCATGTCCGTCTCTGCAGGTGAGCCACAGGCATCGGTGCATGCGTAGTGGGCATGGGATTTCTTGAAATCCCATCCACTATGCTGTAACAGCTAGACGCTTTGGATGTATGCACCGTCTAATCCGCAGCGTTTACTGACTCTGTGCACAGACCCCAGTATATCTCCAAACAGGAAACCACTTTTTTTTCCTTCCCAGAAGCCAACTTTAAATTAGCTTTATTTCAAGTGACAAAAAAAACAAACAAAACGCATGCAATGAAAAAAATGCATAAAAAACGCAGGTGACCTCAGATGCAGACTTAGTGCAAATTTCACCTTTGTCAAATCCTGAACAAACACTGAGCCATTCCTGATCGTGTGCACATACCCTAATTGTTGTATATTTTTGCAGTCACTCAAACATTGCTTATTGTAGGTCCCACTATTGGTTTTGTCTAAATAATGTGATTACAATTTTTTGTTGTCACTGAACTCTCTATTCATTGGTAGCAAGCAAAGATGTGAAGAACTGAAAAACATACTAAAAAGCTGCACTACACCGTAAGCTTTAGATGTAATAAAAAAAAAAATAAAATAACCAAAATTAAATTTAGGTTACTGAAAAATAATACATCAGGAAAAAAAAACATACCTACTTCCTCCTTGATAATGCGCTGTGCTATCCTGTCAATGGTTCCAAGTTTCAGTGCAAGTGTGTCCAAGTACTCGGTCACTGCTGAAAATTCCAGTGGTCGATTTCTTAGCTTGTAACCGCTTGTCACATATCGCACAGACTCCCCCATCTTGGAAAGCAAAGTGACACCCTGCTTTTTGTGGCTGTTCAGGTCCTAGGACCCAAAAATAAAAGCATTTATTAAAGGACTTCCCTTCAAGCAATAAAATGGTACATCAGTCTCAGTTAAGTAATTCATACAACACTTATAGGGGGTATCCATAGCCCAATACATTTTAAAACCAGCTGTAAATATTCTAAAATAGCTAAATAAAAAACTATTTCCCTTCCCAAGTGATCCAATGCAAAAATCCAGCGGTCCTTCCGGACTTGATTAAAGTGGTCAGCAAGTATATGTTGCAGCCAATTAGCAGCTGTAGTTACCATATGCTATACTTCTGGAATCACTGTGCAGCGATGGAAGCTGCAATGTCTGCAGTATGGCCAATGATCGCTGCTAATTGACTGCGGTGGTCACATACTGAGGGCATGTAGAAAAACAGAGGCCAATGGAGTTTCAGCACTGGAGCCTGGCGCACCATGCAAAAGAAGAGAGGGGGTATAGTTTTATTTTGCCATTTTCAATAATTTTTTTTTAACGGCAAGTTGAGCAAACGGTTTAAAAAAAGTTGTGTTAAAACAGACTTCTTGCTTGCCAGGGGTGATGTATGCCTTATTGATAGCTCTGATTGCTATTCTGGCTGGAACCATGCACTCTGAGAAGTTACTGCTATATGAGATCAGGGACACTTGGGCTGGCCAGAGAAAGACAGTTGTAACAGGAGCACTTACAAGCTCTGTAAAAAAGAGCTTGTAAACATTGTGGTTTTCACCTAGTAGACTGGCCACCACTAGACAGACTGCACCTGTAAACAATAAAATTAAAAATCCTTACTTTCTTGAGAATGGAGATCATTTTAAAAAAATAAAGTTCAAAGTTGCTCCTTTTTACAAGCACATTGCCATTTTAACTAATATGTTGTCAAAACCCCCTTAAAAATGTGCTTTCCCAGTTAGCCCAGAACTCTGATTACTGTTCCAAGACTCAATTTCATCCTCTGTTTTATGACAGATTGGCTGTAGCATTAACAATGCATGCTCAAGTACATTGATTAGTGGCTTTATCAAAGGATGACTTCCACCTTTATGGATCTCCCTAAATCAAGCATATGCAATCTTTCATAATGGATCAATTGAAGGCAGATTAATTTGGATCAGTCGGTACCTTTAGAACTTTCATAAGTACCGTATATACTCGTGTATTAGCAGAGTTTTTCAGCACATTTTTTGTGCTGAAAATGACCCCATAGCTTATACATGAGTCATTGTCCCAGAAGACAGCAGGGGAAGGGTAAGCGGCGGAGCAGCTGGTCACAGGAGGCAGGAGCCGGCTGCTACAGCTAAAGCCTGTGCCTGCTGCTAAAGAGAAATGAATATTCATTGTGCTGGCGGTGAATATTCATTTCTCTTATAGGTATAGTGCGCATGTTGTCAGCAGCAGCCGGATTCTAGCAGCTGCCGGGCTATCACAGGTGTGCGCTACTTAATGAGTTGTGAATACTCACCTCTCTCCACTCCCATAGGCATAGAGAGAGGTGAATATTCATTCCCTTAATGAGCGGGGACATGTGATCGCTCGGCCGGAAGAGCCGCTGACACCGGAACAAGATGTTGCAAGGACGTGCAGAGAAGTAGGATTTTTTTTTTTTTTTGCTTTTCCTTTTCTCATGGGTGCCATGCATACAAGGACGGAGATGAGGAGCCATGCATGCAAGGACGGAGATGAGGAGCCATGGATGCAAGGACGGAGAGGAGGAGCCATGGATGCAAGGACGGAGAGGAGGAGCCATGGATGCAAGGACGGAGAGGAGGAGCCATGCATACCATGATAGGGATGACGGGACAGCGAATACCCGGCTTAAATTGGAGTCAATAACTTTTTCCAGTTTTTCGTGGCAAAATTAGGTGCCTCAGCATATACTCGGGTCGGCTTATACTCAAGTATATACGGTATCTAGAAATTTGAGGCTTGTTTAAATGCACCCCTTAACACCAGGGCCATTTTCATTTTTTGCTCCCCTTCCTCCCAGAGCCATAACTTTTTCATTTTTAGATCAATGTGGCCATGTGAGCTTGTTTTTTGTGGAACTAGTTGTACTTTTGAACATTGATTGTAACATATCGTGTACTGGAAAACGGAGAAAAAAAAAAGTTCCAAGTGCGGTGAAACTGCAAAAAAAGTGCAATTCTACAGTTTTCTTTATCTTTTTACCATGTTCACTAAATGCTAAAACTGACCTGCAATTATGATACTTCAGGCCATTACGAGTTCATAGACACCAAACATGTATAGGTTCTTTATTTAAAGTGGTAAAAAAAAAAAGTGCCATTTTCCGAGACCTGTAATGTCTCCATTTTTCATGACTTGGGGGCCAAGTGAGGGCTTATTTTTTTCACGCCGAGCTGATATTTTTATTGATACAAATTTTGTGTAGATATGTTTTGATCGCCCATTATTGCAATGTAGCGGCAACCAAAAGAATGTAATTCTGGCGTTTTGATTTTTTTTTTTTCTCGTTACACTGTTTAGCGATAGGGTTAATCTATTATATAAAGCTCAATGTGGGTGTGTATGTACGTATGTGTGTATGTCCGGGATGTTCATTTATATTTATAGATCAGGAGATTGCAAATTTGAAACTGAAAGCTACAATAGACTCCATGGGAGACTAGAAGCTGCAGTACTTTTATCGCCTCTGCTACACACAGACGGTGATCAGATTACCTGTGTGTAGCAGAAATGCTCACTTGCTATGAGCACTGACCACAGGCCAGCGCTCATAGCAATCTGGCAATAACAACCACAGAGGTCTACTGCAGACCTCTGGTTGTCATGCCGACCCATCGGTGATCTGTGATCATGAGACGGGGTCAAAGGGCGGAGCCAGTGACGCGCTTCCTGTAAGCGCAAGTTAAATGCTTCTGTGACAGATTGACAACAGCATTTAACTAGTTAACAGCCACAGGTGGATCGCGGGAGTGGAGGTTGGAGTAACCTGCTCTGTTCCATTGTGGAATAATGGCATTGGTTTACGCTTGTCCTCTTAATGCCACGCACAAAAAAAAATGTAACTAGGTTAGTCATCGCATAAGGCAAATTGGATCAATAAAATGAGGATTTCAACTGAAACATGTGAATACATCATTGAATGATTTTTACAACTAGCAATATGTCATTAGGCTAACCTTAGAAGTAAGAAATACATTGAAGTGCTCATTGAAGGAGAGTACTGGATGGTCGGCAATCCTCTTGAGAAACTTGTCCAATGCCCTTCTTCTGGTTTCCACAAATTCTTCTGAAAACCGATCTACAACACCTTTAACAACAAATTTCTCTGGAAGAGGCTGAAATGAAGCACAAACCACATCTTCAGTTTACAATAAACAGCTTTAGGGTTTATGAAACACCATACCATTCAGCCATAAAGGGAACCTGACAAACCCCCCATGCTTGTCCAGTCAGGTTCGGTGAACAGAGGGATGTGCGTTTATGATACCTGGCAAGGCGTTGCCCTCACCCGAAGTTTGTCATGAGCAGACATCTTTACATTCCTATCCTACAACCTCATAGCTGGGAAGGCTGGGAAACTGCTGAGAGCTGACATGTTAATATCCTGATAATGCACTAACTAAAGATTACCTTTTTGCTAAATAAAGGTATTTAGAAAAGTTTGAAATATTTATTTTTATTAAGTTTCTCAGAGTACTCCTTTAAAGGGAACCTGTTACCAAAAATGCTATGGACCTGCAGATATAGGGTTAATCTGAATGTTAACAGCGTTATTAACCTGCCCGGCGCCTGCACTCAGTTAAATGTTGCGGGGAGAAAATTAACTTTATTCCCCCCGCGGCATTCCGGTTACAGTCATGGGGGTGGGGCCAGAGCTGGTTCAGTCACTACTCTGAGAATACAGAGCAGAGGTTGTAACTGTGCCCCCCGGCCCTGACTGACAGCCGGCCCCAAAGCAGAGCAAGTGTCAGTCAGGGCCAGGGGAGCGTTACAGCCTCCGCTCTCTATACTCAGAATGGTGACTGAACCCACGTTGGTGCCGCCCTCATGACTGAAACCGGAACGCTGTGGAGTATAAAAAAATAAAATAAATAAAAAAAAAGATAAGTTTCTCCCTGCAGTGTTCTGCAAAGTGCAAGTGCCGGGAAGGTTAATAACACTATTATCCTGCAGATTAACCCCATATTTGCAGGTTAATAGTGTTTTTTTTTTCTTCTAGTGACAGGTTCCCTGTAACCCTTTTACGACCTATGACATACGTACGTCATAGGTCTCCTCCCTCTCTTTAATGGAGGCTCCATCGCTAAGCCTGCATCCTTTCGGGCACAGGACAGCTGATCTGATCAGCTGTCATGTGCCCCTAACAGAATCGGGTGGAATAGCAGTTTAAAGTTTAAAAAAAAAAAAAAATTATTTTTAATTCCTTCTTGATATGTGCTGTCCTGCAAAAAAAAAAAACAAGCACTTGCACGGCCAAATTGACGGAAAAATAAAAAGTTATGGCTCTGGGAAGAAAAGGGAGCAAAATATCAAAAATGCAATAACTGAAAATCGCAAAGTGGTGAAGGGGCTAAAGATGCTGCCAGAACATTTATATAAATGGCATATCCTTAGGATAGGTCATCAATATTAGATTGGTGCGGGACTAGACACTCAAAGATCAGCTTGTCTGGCAGTGGTCGGATGTAATCAGTTGCATAGCTGCACAGCATAACAGTCATCTGTATACTGGTCAAGGCTGGAAACCTGCACATCTGCCCTATTCTCCGCTGTGGAAACTATACAGTTGAGGAAAGTGAGCAGCGCAGCTCTGTGACTGATTACATCTGGCCACCACTGGCACCAGTAACAACTGATCGGAGGTGGTGTCAAGAGTTGCACCCCCACTGATCGGACTTGATAACCTATCCTGGAGAATAGGACATCAATATAAAAGTCTGGTACATCAAAGACTTAAATAATTCCATCTCTCTTTAAGGCATCAGTACAATACTACCTACGGGAATGAAGTGAGTAGGCTGGGTTTCTTCAAGTTTATTCCGTATCCAATCAAAATCCTGGTACCGTCGACGTATGGAATACTCAGGCAGGTCAAATTCTGATCTTGTAGTCTGTGAAAGGAAAAGGAGTAAAAAATAAATAAATGTAGGGAATGCTGTGTGGCTTCTGTTTGAGCAATGGTTGTTTAGTGAATGATCCATTATCATAGTTGCATTTCTAATCAGGAAGTTCTACTCTTATCTAATGTCACAAACGACTTTTCATTCATTTTGGAGCGGTGGTATGCAACTCAGTCAGTGTAGAGATAGTCGGAATACCCAGTCATTTGTATGGGAATTCTGACCATTGCTGTCATGAGGCCTTATCCTGTTTTCCAGATATGTGCAGACCCTATCTGGGGGACCTGCATCTATTGTAAAGTTATGGTGTGAGCTGTGATATGCCATAAATGTATGCTAGCAATACCATTTTTTAAGATTTCCTTCATGTGTCCCTTTTTATGCATAAATGTAGTGGCTGGCTCACGCCAAGTCACATTCCTAATTCTACAGCAGAAATAGTGAAAGCGCGGTCATCGAGCGACTTAATCCCAAATCATTTTAGCAGAAACAGTAAACTGCTTTTGGATAGGTCTTTGTCATCTTGCATGGTCAGTGCAACGCAAATTATTCACTCTTAGAAGATAGTTGACCTTTACAATCTCATTAAAGGAGTTGTCCAGGATCCATGAAAAATGTACCGTAATACTCTTCCTGAGGAATACACAGAAGAGAGATACAGAATAATAGCATACTTAGAGATTTACCTTGGTCATAACCCGGTAAGTTATATAGGTTTCCATAGTGCACACATGTTTCTTTGGGTCATCAACTGTAACAAATAGGTCCCTTGTCTCGCCGTCCATGTCATCATCTAGCTGCAGCCTGTTAAGAAGTGATGATGAAGAAGCTGGGCTTGATGTGTCCGCAGGGGTACCATTTGGCAAACTAAGGTCCTACAGCAGAAATTAAGGAATGAAAAATAAATGAGGACATAATGTTTAAGTGTGTGCTGATAACAAATGGCACAAATCTAGTAGACGTCATCGCAATTACCGTGGACACAGAGTGAGGTGTAAAAATAATGCACAAAGAGCTAAGAAATTAGTTATATGCAGGGCCACATATGCTAGGAGCCAAGTTCTTGCCTCAGGCAGCGAACAGTCTGCAGTGTCTCTAAGGGTCCGTTTTCACGGACTGGCCGATTGCACTGCATAATCCCCAATTCATAAAGCTTTACCCTTTGGCAGATTTTTCAATAAGCCATTTATATAGGCAGACCAAACTAAGTGATGTACACATAGGCTGCCATAGTTTACGACAGTGCTAGGCCCGTTTACACAGGATGATGCACCGGCGAGAACGAGGATCTTTTGAACTCCAAATCAGATTATTTCACCCAAAGAACGAGACTTTCGTTCATTCAACACATGATCGGCAGCCTGTTTACACTGAAAGATTACCATGAAACAAGAGTTCTTAAGAACACTCTTTCACGCCAATCTTTCAGTAATGCAGTATAAGGAGGATGCAGGCTTTGTCTGCCCTTCCTACTACACTTCCCCCATTTTTTTTTTTTTTAATATCCATTGCCACAAAGCCTGACACTTGCACTGCCATCCACTGACTGTATAAGGTTGTCATGAATTGGGGAATCACCTGTTCCCAGAGTGCTGATGGCCACTAGTGAGAAGAGGGGAGAAATTCCAACTTGACGATCCCTCTAAGTCAACTGGCTGATCAACCCCCTTCTAGATATGTCCCATTGTGAAAAAGTATCTGCAAAACGGCGCTCCTCAGGCATGGTGGAGCTGCCCCAGCACATCATCCATTCGTGCACCGACTCGTGATACTTCCATCTTTAGCAGGTAATCATTTTCAAACTATCATGTCCTTTCCTTCCCCCCCATTATCAGTAAATGGATACATCTACTGCTTAGTGCAATAGTCATCTCCCAGGACAAGATTTCTTTGCATTACTGGTTAATTGTGTATCTGCCTTTCTCCTTGAGGGTATTGAGAAACTTTTGGACTTCTTTTTGAACTTGCTGCTATATACTATCACTGTGCACTTTATTTACCTATTTATTGATTTATCCATACTATTTAGTAATTCTAAAATATTGATTTATGATCACTCCAGATATTCTCAGCAAAATTTTATGAGTATATGTTAATATGTTGATAAACTAGTGCTGGGTACATCCTCCCCCTTTATTTGGAGGTTCCCCCCCCTTGTCTTTTTATACTACATATTTTAATTATTTACAAATAAATACATAGGTTTTAAAAATTCAAACCTTTTCTTAAATTCCTTTTATGGCACCATATCATACAAGAATATGTTATCAATATACTTCCGTTAATGCGCATTGGGATAATTAGAACGCCAAGGTTCGGCGCTAATTTTACAATATGAATGGGGTGAGTCATTTATCATTATGCGAACACAGCTGCCGTTGATCATTAATTATAAAGTGGATAAAGTCTTCTGCTTGAATATATTTTTAGATGAATTTGCACATTACACTATTTACGCACTTTATCATCATGTTTTGTAATATGTGAAATACCGTAATGTGTTATACGCGGTTTATCAAATAATTATTGTAAAATATCTGGATAATTTGACTGCTTTAAATAGCATGCACTTTTGTACTGCTTGAAAAAGGTCCACATCTTTGAACCGAAACATCGCCAGATGTCAATTAAACTGCACATGAATTGACAGCATTATGGTGTGCTGCTTTCATCTTTGAAGAGATTATTTTTTTTTCTAACCTGTCAGTGTGATTTTACTGTACGTGCCACATGAATTGCCAGCTTTCCAAAAAGGACACCGGTATATAAAAATCAAACAGCGCTCGCATGGTCCGAGTGCTGTGCGATTTTTTTTCTCGCACCCATAGGAGAGTTTCGGACGCATGCCGCGATTTTACACGCACAGTGAATACACCCGAGATAATAATCAGTGATGTGAGTTGCCCCATAGATTAACACTGGGCAGAGTGCTATGCGATGTTTTCTCAAATAGCACTCGCCCTTATTCTACGGCAGCCCTATAGGTTTTCTGTTATCCCTGTTTTGTCGGAGTCTGGTTTACCTTACCTTAGTCTTCCCATGACTCATGGGGTGGGACAGATCAGGGTTTAACGGGATCATAGCAAGGTCAGAGACTTAGGCCTCTCTACCTTCAAGAGTACCCTCGGACAGGGATAGTTAGGGGCCCAGTTACAGTGTGAGGCACTCTTTCTTTACCGAAGAAAATCACAGCATGACATCCAGGTCCTGAAGCAGCAAAACAGCCCCAGACCATCACACTACCACCACCATATTTTACTGTTGGTATGAGGTTCCTTTATTGCAATGCTGTGTTACTTCTATGCCAGAAATAATGGGACACAACACCTTTCAAAAAAGTTCAACTTTTGTCTCATCAGTCCATGGAGTAATCCCCCAAAAGTCTTGGGGATCATCAAGATGTCTTCTGGCAAAACGGAGACAACAAGCCTTTATGTTCTTATAGCTCAGCAGTGGTTTTTGTCATGGAACTCTGCCATGCAAACTATTTTTGCCCAGTCACTTTCTCATAGTGGAGTCGTGAACACTGATCTTAACTGAGGCCTGCAGTTTTTTGGATGTGTTTGTGGGGTCTTTTGTGACTTCTTGGATGAGTAGTCATTGCGCTCTTGGGGTAATTTTGGTTGGCTGGCAACTCCCGAAAAGGTTCACCGCTGTTACAGGTTTTCACCATTTTCGGATAATGGCTTTCCCTGTGGCGAGTTTTAGAAGCTTTTCCAAACTGATAGGTCTCAATTATTTTCTCATTTGTACCAGAATTTCTTTGGACCACAGCATGATGTCTAGCTTTGGAGGATCTTTTGGTCTACTTCACTTGTCAGGTAGTCCCTATTTAAGTGATTTCTTGATAGAGAACAGGTGTGTCAGTAATCAAGCCTGGTTGTGGCTAAGTAATTTGAACTCCACTTCCCAAAAATGTGATAAACCACATAATTTATGCTTTAAGGAATATGGGAAGGGGGGGGATCACTTTCACACAGAGCCCTGTAGGTTTGGATTTCTTTTTCCCTTAATAAAGACCTTCATTTAAAAGCTGCATTTTGTGTTTACTCAGGTTATCTTTGTCTAATATTTAAATTTCTTTGGTAATGGGAAACATTTAAGTGTGACAAACATGCAGAAGAATGGGAAGGGGCAAACACTTATTCATACCACTGTAAGTGGTGTTAATGCATCCCTGCAAAATGAATTTTTTCTGACTCTGCACACTATACTGCTGCTGACAATCAGCCTTGTAATTAATGGAGACCACAGACTAGCTCAACTTATTGACACATTTATTTATAGATCTGCTGCACTCAATTGGGTGACATATTGTGTCATTCTCACATAGTACATCACCCAGCTTTGCACGTAGACTTGCCTCTGCACCTAGCATTCACATGGTATGCCTTCCAGCTAACCCCAGCTTACCCCAGTGTTATTTATGACCTTGTTTACTCTGGCTTAATCATATGCATCTGGTCCACTCTTAATTGCCTGGCCAAGATGAGCAGAGACCACTCCTCTCTGCTTCACACCTGACTGCACTTAGTTGTACATATATTGCATAGCTCAAGTCTGCAGTGTGATTCCTATAAGTGTGTCCTAGAAGTGTGAAGATAAATTTTAGAATTAAAACCAGAATGGAACCAGAAGGGAACTGAAGGTAACTGGACACAGTCACTTTAAACAATGTTTCTGTTTGTTTTCACTTTCACCCCTATAATCCTTCACTTTCTGCTAATTCCCCTAATCCCTACTCCTAGTAAGGAACTGTTCATCTCTTAAATCCTCCCCATCCACCTCACCTCCTCCTCAAAACGGTTCCTTAACATACAATCCTCTGTCTCCAAACACAGACAGCCCCCTCATGCCCTCTCCTGCTCCCACCTGCTAACACTTTCTCTGCTCCTTCTCACTGCTGGTGATATCTCTCCAAATCCTGGTCCTCCTCACCACATTCCCAGTCATTTCTACCTCCCATCCACGCTCTATCACAACCTTCCGTAACCACTCCAACCTTATACCCATTCACCCAGACCCTGCTTCCCCAGTCCCACTAACTGTGGAACACTCGCTCTGTCTGCAACAAGCTTTCCTACATCCATGATCTTTTTGTTACTACCAAACTTTCCTTCCTCGCCATCACCGAAACCTGGCTCACCCCTTCTGACACAGCCTCTCCTGCTGCACTTTCATATGGTCGCTTCCACCTTTCTCACACCCCCGGCCCCAGCAGCAAACATGGCAGAGGAGTTGGTTTTCTCCTGTCAGATACCTGCTCCTTCACCCCAATCCCACTGCCACCCTCTGTTACCCTGCCTTCCTTTGAGGTGCACTCTGTGCGCATCTACTCCCCCTCCAACTGGCTGTCATCTACCGCCCCCCAGGGCCAGCCACCACCTTCTTTGACCACTTCACCACCTGGCTACTTCATTTCCTTTCCGCGGACATCCCTACTATCATGGGCGACTTCAACATCCCCATTGACACTTCCCTCTCAGCTGCCACTAAACTTCTCTCACTTCCTCCTTCGGCCTCACTCAATGGTCTTCTACAGCCACCCACAAAGATGGCCACACACTGGACCTCATCTTCACCCGCCTCTGCTCCCTATCTAACCTCTCTAACTCACCTCTTCCTCTCTCTGATCACAACCTTCTCACATTCTCTTCCCTCTCCACTCCATGTCTACAATCCCCACCCCACAAACTTTCACACCCTCGCAGAAATCTTAAACACTTTGACCTACACTCATTCTCAGAATCCCTCCTCCCTCTCAGATATACGTTCCTTACACAATGCGGATGACGTTGCTGCTCTATATAATACCACAATAGCTGTAGCTTTGGAATCTGCTGCCCCACTTACACATACCAAAGCTCGCAAAATCAACAGACAGCCCTGGCACACCAGCCTGACCAAAGAACTGAGGCGAGCTTCCAGGGCTGCTGAGCGCAGATGGAAAAGATCCCACTCCAACGAGCACTTCATCGCATTCAAACAGTCCCTCACTACTTTCAAGACCACACTCGCCACAGCTAAACAAACCTACTTCTCATCTCTCATATCCTCCCTGTCTCACAACCCTAAACAGTTATTCAACACCTTCAATTCTCTCCTCCATCCCCCAGCACCTCCTCCCTCATCACAGCTGAAGACTTTGCCTCATTTTTCAAGCAAAAGATTGATAACATCAGAGACAGTTTTGGTCAACAACCCCCAGAGCCCTTCCTCCCGACTTCCCAGCCCTCCACCTCCAAAACCAACTTCTCCACCATTACAGAAGATCAACTCTCCACTCTACTCTCAAGATCACATCTCACCACCTGTGCACTTGACCCGATCCCATCCCACTTCATCCCAAACCTCACCACAGTCTTCATCCCAACCCTAACCCATCTCTTCAACCTATCACTAACAACTGGTGTTTTCCCCTCAAGCTTTAAACATGCCTCCATCACACCTATCCTCAAAAAGCCCTCTCTTGACCCATCCTCTGTATCTAGCTATCGCCCTATATCACTCCTCCCCTATGCCTCCAAGCTACTGGAACAACACGTCTACCTTGAACTGTCCTCCCATCTCTCTTCTTGCTCCCTCTTCGACTGCTTACAATCTGGCTTCCGGTCACACCACTCCACTGAAACTACTCTTACTAAGGTCACCAATGACCTCTTAACCACCAAGAGCAAGCGACACTACTCTGTCCTCCTCCTCCTGGACCTGTCGGCTGCCTTTGACACAGTGGACCATTCCCTATTATTACAGACCCTCTCATCCCTTGGCATCACAGACTTGGCCCTATCCTGGATCTCTTCATACCTAACAGACCGGACATTCAGCGTCTCCCACTCACACACCACCTCCTCACCTCGCCCCCTATCTGTCGGAGTCCCACAAGGTTCAGTCCTAGGACCCCTGCTCTTCTCCATTTACACCTTTGGCCTGGGACAGCTCATAGAATCTCATGGCTTTCAGTATCATCTCAATGCTAATGACACACAGATCTACATCTCTGGACCAGATATCACCTCCCTACTAACCAGAATCCCTCAATGTCTGTCCACTATTTCCTCCTTCTCCGCTAGATTTCTGAAACTTAACATGGACAAAACAGAATTCATCATCTTTCCCCCCCATCTCACGTGACCCCCCCAACGAACCTATCCATTACAGTAAATGGCAAGCTTGCTGCCTCAGGGTAATCCTTGACGCTGATCTCTCCTTCAAACCACATATCCAAGCCCTTTCCACTTCCTGCCGACTTCAACTCAAAAATATTTCACAAATCCGTTTATTTTTCAACCAAAAATCTGCAAAAACCCTAGTCCATGCCCTCATCATCTCTCGCCTTGACTACTGCCACCTCCTGCTCAGTGGCCTCCCCTCGAACACTCTCGCACCCCTCCAATCTATTCTAAACTCTGCTGCCCGACTAATCCACCTGTCCCCCCGCTATTCCCCAGCTTCTCCCCTCTGTCAATTCCTTCACTGGCTCCCCATTGCCCAGAGACTCCAGTACAAAACCCTAACCATGACATACAAAGTCATCCACCTGTGTCCTCCATACATCTGTGACCTCGTCTCCTGGTACTTTCCTGCACGCAACCTCTGATCCTCACAAGATCTCCTTCTCTACTCCCCTCTTCCCACAATCGCATACAAGATTTCTCTCGCGCATCACCCCTACTCTGGAACTCTCTACCACAACATATCAGACTCTCAGGTACCATCGAAACCTTCAAAAAGAGCCTGAAGACCCACCTCTTCCGACAAGCCTATAACCTGCAGTAACCACCGATCGACCAAACCGCTGAATGACCAGCTCTACCCTCGCCTACTGTATTCTCACCCATCCCTTGTAGATTGTGAGCCTTCGCGGGCAGGGTCCTCTCCTACTGTACCAGTTATGACTTGTATTGTTTAACATTATTGTACTTGTTTTTATTATGTATACCCCTCCTAACATGTAAAGCGCCATGGAATAAATGGCGCTATAACAATAAATAATAATTCCCAGCAGCTTTTACGTTTGCATGTAATAAGCATAGTCACAAGTATACAACAGAGAAAGTAGCCATTCATCACAGCCTCTAAGGATAATAAAGCGCACACACAGGCATGCTGCAGACACTGTTGGATTAATAACGTGATATACTGTAGTAGTATTGACTTTTCAATGTCATGTCTGAGATAGCAGTAAAACTTGCCGATAATTCGTTTTTTTAACTTTTATACCAAAAAAAAAAAAAAAATCTATTTTTGGACCAAAAATTTACTGAACACACCAGACAAACTGAAATGAGGTCTTAAAGGGGGTTGTCTAGTCTCAGAAGAAAAGTCTGCATTCGCTGAATGTGCACACTATTACATTTTTTCTGCATTCCAGAGGCGAATGGATGGTCTACCGATAAACGCGTCTCACCCAACTTCTCTCACTAGGAGAGAACTGAGAGAAGCTGCGTGAGACTAGAACACATGTGATCTCAAGTTTGCAAATTGCATACATTTGGATATGTGAACACCCACCTGCACAAACAGGGGAAGAGTAACAGTGAGTGCACTGCACACTGTGATTATTCAACAGTCACATACAGGAAGTATGAAATCACTCTGACCAGACAAGCCTGTAATATTTAATGCCAAGGAACAGTAAGTAAAGACAAGAATACAAAAAAAAAAACAACAGCTTTTCATACACCTTCATTGGATGTTTATATACAGATATTGGTCCAGGCCCCCAACCATACATATTCTGCCAAGCTTCAGCAAGAAGAGTCAGCTTATCTGTACGAAAAACAGAGGACCAGGCATTGAAATTCCAACTCCACCCCACTCTTCTATGCTGTCCCCTAAAAAGGCGATAGAGATGTTCCCCATCTACATGAACAGATTTGAATGAAATTGCTGGGCTTAAACAACTTTGTTCTATGTGGATGGTGACCATTTACTCTTTAGGTGGCCATACACATTAAGAACAAATTGGTAGATTGCAAAAGGGGTAGTCTGGCCTTATGATGTGGAAGACCTATCCTTAGGATTGTGTATAAATATCAGATTGATCCAGTGCCTCCACTGATGAGCTGATTTTACTGCCAGCTTGAGGTGCAGCTCAGATCATATTGAAGTAACATCTTGATATTGACGACCTATCCAAAATATGTTACAATGACTACCCCTTAAACTACTTCTGGACTGACAAAAGACCATAAACATCTGGGTTGTCCACACTTGGCCTTAGAATGTCAGTGCAGAGTTATGTGCACACACTGCGGATTGGTCTGCAGATTTTTATCTGCAGAACCGCAGGTAAAATACCTGCGGTTTTACCTGCGACTTGGCCTGCGGTTTAGCCCTGCGGTTTGTCACCTGGACAATGGAATAGGTGGCAAACCGCAGCAGAATCCGCAGAAATAATTGACATGTCAATTGTTTCTGCGGATTCAAAACCGCAGCTTTTCCGCAGTTAAAAATCCGCAGCGTGTGCACAGCAGAATGTTAATCCCATAGGATAACATGTTACTGTACACTGTCTGCAGAACTGCTGCGGCCAAAACCGCAACGGAACCGCAGTGTGTGCACATAGCCTAAAACATCAATGCAAAGTAAGCAGTTTGCTTAAGATTGTGTAGTGGTGGGAGCAGAGATCTAAATGTCAGGCACTGTCTTCTCTGTTAGGAGTCTGGCTATCATGATTTACCACCATGTTTACCTTTTCAATTGCAGTATATTCAACGCTGCAACAGCACGCTGCAACAGCACTGGCAAGAAGAGTTGTCTCCCGCGACCAAAGGAGATATGGTTCTCAAAATGCTCCCCAACAGGTCTCTTCATACATTATGGCGGACACCATGTGTGAAATAAATGAAGAAATAAAATAGAAAAAGCAAAAATAAAATAAAAAATAGAACACAAGTCAAAAACACGTGTGTGTGTAAATACATTATTAACTGCTCAAAAAAATAAAGGGAACACTAAAGTACCACATCCTAGATATCTCTAAATGAAATATTCCAGTTGCAAATTTTTAATCATTGCATAGTGGAATGTGTTCAGAACAATAAACCATAATTATCAATGTAAATCAAAATGAATATACCATGGAGGTCTGGAATTGGAATGATACTCAAAATCAAAGTGAAAATCAAATAACAGGCTGATCCAACTTCAGTGGAAATGCCTCATGATAAGGAAAAGTTGCTCAGTAGTGTGTGTGGCCTCCAAGTGCCTGTATGACCTCCCTACAACGCCTGGGCATGCTCCTGATGAGGCGGCGGATGGTCTCCTGAGGGATCTCCTCCCAGACCTGGGCTAAAGCATCCACCAACTCCTGGACAGTCTGTGGTGTAACGTAACGTTGTTGGATGGAGCGAGACATGATGTCCCAGATGTGCTCAATCGGATTCAGGTCTGGGGAACGGGCAGGCCTGTCCATAGCGTCAATGCCTTCATCTTGCAGGAACTGCTGACACACTCCAGCCACATGAGGTCTGGCATTGTCCTGCATTAGGATGAACCCAGGGTCAACTGCACCACCATATGGTCTCACATGGGGTCTGAGTATCTCATCTCGGTACCTAATGGCAGTCAGGCTACCTCTGGCACGCAAATGGAGGGCTGTCTGACCCTCCATTGAAATGCCACCCCACACCATTACTGACCCACTCCCAAACTGGTCATGCTGAAGGATGTTGCAGGCAGCAGATAGCTCTCCTCGGCGTCTCCAGACTCTGTCACGTCTGTCACATGTGCTCAGAGTGAACATGCTTTAATTTGTGCAGGGCGCCAGTAGCGAATTTGCCAATCCTGGTGTTCTGTGGCAAATGCCAAGCGTCCTGCACGGTTTTGGGCTGTGAGCACAACCCCCATCTGTGGACGTCGGGCACTCTGAAACAGACTCCATGAGGATGGTCTAACAGTTTGTGCAGACACATGCACATATGTGGCCTGCTGGAGGTAATTTTGCAGGGCTCTGACAGTGCTTCTCCTGTTCCTCCTTGCACAAAGGAGAAGGTAGCGGTCCTGATGCTGGGTTGTTGCGCTCCTACGGCCACCTTCACGTCTCCTGGTGTACTGGCCTGTCTCCTCCTGGTTGCGCCACCAGCCTCTGGACACTACGCTGACAGACACAGCAAACCTTCTTGCCACAGCTCGCATTAATGTGCCATCCTGGATGAGCTGCACTACCTGAGCCACTTGTGTTGGTTGTAGAGTCCGTCTCATGCTACCACGAGTGTGAAAGCACAACCAACATTCAAAAGTGACCAAAACATCAGCCAAAAAGCATTGGTACTGAGATGTGGTTTGTGGTCCCTACCTGCAGAACCACTCCTTTATTGAGTTTGTCTTGGTAATTGCCAATAATTTCCATCTGTTGCCTAATCCATTTACACAACAGCATGTGAAATTGTCAGTGTTGCTTCCTAAGTGGACAGTTTAATTTCACAGAAGTTTGATTTACTTGTAGTTATATTCCATTGTTTAAGTGTTCCCTTTATTTTTTGAGCAGTGTATACTTTATACACACATACTGTAAGGTAACATTTGTTATTCAGATAGGGGGCACTCGCTAGGCAGCCAAATAACCAGGTCCGGCACGAGTTTCTCATAACTCCAACAGTCCATGCGGTTTATTAAGGCCTGTTTCACACTTCCGTTTTTGTGTCCGCCAAACGGATCCGTTTCCGTTTTTTTGACGGAAACTGATGCAAACGGATCCGTTTTTTAAAAAACGGATCTTTTTTTGACGGATCCGCGGTAACCACTAATGGAAGTCTATGGGACAAAAAAACGGATCCTGCAAAAAAAATGGCGGATCCGTTTTTTACGGAAACCAACGGATTTTGACGGATTTGAAAAAATGGAAGTGTGAAACAGGCCTAAGCATCATAAACCATGAACAGCAACAGAAAGTTGAAGTTCAACAGCATAGCATCAAAGACAGAGCTCCACTATGCATAACCTGTGTGACTACAGGGTTAACAATGTCCAATACGCAGGCTCTCTAGCCTCACAGTTATCTCACCCAGTGGCCAGGTTACCTCGTGGTTGTTTCTCCACACTGCAGACATCCATTCCCTCCCCTGGGAACTCTCAGGCACTTGCAGCCATTAAACACAGCGTCCACACGTGCTGTTAGGAAGGCAGCCACGTCAGCCAGACGAGACCTTCCATACGGACCAACCAGGTCTAAGCATTCACTCATGTGACCTACCCTGGCCACCTTATATGGTCTAACCACGCCCACCAGATCACATGGCTATGACCTCAACACAGGTCCTTCAATCATTCACACACATACTTTACTATGGCCTTGTATACACCCGCCCCTAGGTGAGTTTGTAGGTGATTGATTCCACCCGTCTCACCAATCACCTGAAGGCTTCTCCCTAACACATTGGCACGAAAGATCAGTTCTGCTGATCAGCACATAATCAAGCCTTCATCCCAAGGCCACCCACCTTGGGAAACATAATGATCCTTTAGCACCCTGCTCCTGTTACCACTCTGGACATGGCTATCCGTCCGTCCTGGGACACCCACACGGCGCCTCCTAGCGGACACAGTGGTCACTGCACCACAATACATATACAGCCAGCTTAAATCACCTGATTTACCTTGGCAACAGATACATGTCTGACTTCACTCCAGGTGACGATAGTTTGTTGTTTGGCTTAAAAGATCTCTCGTTAAATATCAACTGACAAATGCTAGTTATGGATAAGATGGCCTATTTTAGTCTAATGCGTATGGCCACCTATTTCATAACCTATAAGTATCAATGTGCATTTTTTTAGAAAGCAGAGCTGTTCAGATCAATGGTGACATAAGGGGAAGGAAGAAGCAAACGTCTCCTGTTAACTGGGTGTTAATTGTTGCAGTCCGCGCTTGCAATATATGTGTATACTAATAAAACATGGGGCTGTAAAGCAACTCCCACTTACTGGAGGCTCAGGTGCCCAAGAATATGTGCCAAAGCGGCACGGTAATATTTTTTAATGGTTTACGGATCTGTTTTTCATAAACATTTTGCCTTTTCTGTAATAGAAATCCACCCTAAGTGCAGCGTTCCTGGTCAGTGTGTTTGGCTGATAGACTTGTGTTTATCAGAGGAGGCAAAGCTGCAGGGTGGAGGAAAAAGGGCAGTGTGAGCCATTGATCTAACAGGAGGTGTGGCTCAGACAACTACACACTCCCTGTTTGCACAGATTACAGCTCTGCCCTATGGAGGCAAGCAATAAGCACTAGGTGAGACGGAACCGCACACAATCATACAGTGTCACATAGAAGATTATTGAATGATTTAATATTTTGGAAGTGCTAGCTCTATTTCTAATGTTTGAATATATGGATGTTCAGATCAAGTTTGAGACCACAACTGGACATTTTAAGCATTGTAGTTTACACACGAGAAAAAGTTTGGTTCTATGATCTGAAAGTCAATGACAAGTAAAATAAGGTACATAAATCAAAAGTACTTAATATGCGTCCTCAAATTTGGAAAGGAACACTTATGGTGTGACCATTGCTGCGTTCCAGATAAAGTAGACACTCAAAACATATAGAGCAGAAAGAGAGAAAAGGGACACTACAGAAATAGAAGTCTCACAATGCTGACAATGCATCCCATACGTTTTCGGGTCTGCTAAAAAAGTGAACTTGTGTCCTGTGGATCTGTCATATGACAATGTTATCTTGCTGGATGCGTCTGGGTTACAGAGGAAGTTGAAAATATTCAGAATTAATAGGAATTCTAGCAGAAAAGTGCAAAGTTATGCTTATCATGGCGGAAGGATGACACTACTGACAAAACAGATGAAAAGATACAGAGCACAATTCTGAAAAGTTAGAAATCCTAAAGAAAGGGGTCCTCCGTTTGCTTATTTAAATGAAGAGTTACAACATGTATTTCGCATACTACTGCAAAGAAATGTTCACCCACAATTTTTGCCTCTTGTCACAGGATCGGCCATTATCATGTAATATCGCTGCCTAAATGACAGTCTTAAAAATTGTAAGCATCTTCAAAATAAATTTCACTACCTCCTGTGAATATGGTTTTGCAAAGTTCAGACAAATTATTTGATTTTTCAACACGTCACAGATTGACAAATCAAACAAAAACCCACAGGGGTGAACTTTAAAAAAATAAAAATAAAAAAAACAGGTGAACACAAAACAGACTTTGAAAAAGGTGCAATGAAAAGATGAATATGGGCAAATATATATATTTATAATTCTATTCTATATATTGCTGATTTTGTAAGTTTTCCCACTGAAAGACATGAATAGTCTATAATTTTAAGGGTAGGTTAATTTTAACATTGAGAGATAGAATATAAAAAAAAAACCCAAAAAACTGAAAAATCACATTGTATAAAATTATATAAATTTGCATTTTGCAGTGAGAAATAAGAATTTGATCCCTCTGGCAAACAAGACTTAACACTTGGTGGCAAAACCCTTGTTGGCAAGCACTGCAGTCAGACGTTTTTTGTAGTTGATGATGAGGTTTGCGCACATGTCAGGAGGAATTTTGGTCCACTCCTCTTTGCAGATCATCTCTAAATCATTAAGATTTTGAGGCTGTCGCTTGGCAACTCGGAGCTTCAACTCCCTCCATAAGTTTTCTATGGGATTAATGTCTGGAGACTGGCTAGACCACTCCATGACCTTAATGTGCTTTTTTTTGAGCAACTCCTTTGTTGCCTTGGCTGTATGTTTTGGGTCATTATCTTGCTGGAAGACCCAGTCAAGACCCATTTTTAATGTCCTGGCGGAGGGAAGGAGGTTGTCACTCAGGGTTTTACGGTACATGGCTCCATCCATTCTCTCTTTTGATGCGATGAAGTATTTCTGTGCCTTTAGCTGAGAAACAACTCCAAAACAAAGTTTCCTCCTCCATGCTTGACAGTGGGGACAGTGTTCTTTGAGTAATAGGCAGCATTTTTCTTCCTCCAAACACGGCAAGTTGAGTTAATGCCAAAGAGTTCAATTTTTGTCTCATCCGACCACAGGCCCTTCTCCCAAACACTCACAGAATCCAGGTGTTCATTTGCCAACTTCAGACGGGCCTGCACGTGTCTTCTTGAACAGGGGGACCTTGCGGACACTGAAGAATTTTAAACCTTTACAGCGTAATGTATTACCAATGGTCTTCTTGGTGACTGTGATCCCAGCTGCCTTGAGATCATTAACAAGTTCCCCCATGTAGTTTTAGGCTGATCACTCACCTTCCTCATGGTCAAGGATACCCCCATGAGGTGAGATTTTGCATGGTGCCCCAGATCGATGTCGATTGACAGCCATTTTGTAATTCTTCCATTTTCTTACTATTGTACCAACAGTTGACTCCTTCTCACCCTGCATCTTACTTATGGTTTTGTAGCCCATTCCAGCTTTGTGCAGCTCTATGTCCCTGACATCCTTATATAGCTCTTTGGTCTTGCCCATGTTGTAGAGGTTAGAGTCTGACTGAGTCTGTGGACAGGAGTCTTTTATAAAAGGTGACTATGTAAGACAGCTGTCTTTAATGCAGGTAACGAGTTGATCAGGAGCGTCCAACTGGTCTGTAGGAGCCAGAACTCTTAATGGTTGGTAGGGGGATCAAATATTTCCCACTGCAATGTGATTTTCTGGATTTTATTTATTTGATATTCTCTCTCTCAATGTTAAAATGAATCTACCCTTAAAATTATAGACTGTTCATGTCTTTGTCAGTGGGCAAACTTACAAAATCAGTATGGGATCAAATACTTATTTGCCCTAAATACACACACATTTTATTTTATTCCCCCCCCCCCCACACACACACTTTTTTATTCTCATTAAAACACACCTAAGAATATATGCCAACATAAAAATCATGCAAGTTTTGTGTGGCTTTTTTCGTGTCACGTAACTGCGGCATCTGCAATGTCTTCCTACGAATTCTGACTCCCCACTATAAAAGGTTTGACCAACTTACAGAGAGGATTTGTATGTGCTCGCACAGTGACTATTAAGCATATGAGGAATTCAGCAGCAGTCGATAAAGAAGGAGCACTTCAGTCAGTCCTATACCACATAGAAACGAACTCCATACAAGAGACGTCAAAATAAGCATGTCCTACACTTAACAAAGTGAGGCCAAATGCAGTTCTCACAGGGAGAAGATTATATACTGTAAGCTTATTATAGAAACAAGTTTAGAAAGACATCAAAAAGAATTGGCACTCACCATCCATGGAAAGCCTCTGCTTAGTTTTCTTCTATTAAAAGTGACACAGGCACAATGGGAGCTAGAGGGATGTGTGAAGGCAGCATGAATCAGACATTAGAAGCATTACAGGCAATATGAATTACGCTGCAGGGCTTCAGAGAAAGAAAAAAAAAAAAAAAGAAAAAAAAAAAAAAAAACCTTTGGAAAGCCGACAGGGCACTATGCGTCTTGGATAACTAGCAAGAGACAGGTCACAGCATCTGACGTCCATGCTCCCCTGGACTGAGAGACTTGACAGTCTATGGGAATGGGGTCACGTCTTTTGGACTAGTCCCTAACATGATTTTTACTGAAAGGACTTTAAAGTAAGACATACTGCAGACAGTGACTGGCTCGGGCAGCATGAATCTCTGAAATGTTCCCTTTAAGTTTCTTTTCAATTATAGGCAATACTAATGTGACCATTATTAAAAAACAGACAATAAGGGTTTTTCTATTTTTTTTTTCCTTTCTTAAAATAAACTATGTACAGAGTTAATATGAGAAGCCAATACTGGAACACATTACCAATTAGGTTAATCACAGATATCACTAAGGCCTCAGTAAAACTTTTAGGAGTTGTACAAAAAAACATGCCTTTTACTTGCAATAAAGTCTGCAGTCTGTGAATGGAAACACTGCATACAAGAGCAGGACTCCACTGCGAGAACTAGAGTCGCATAGCTTTATTGCTTGTCTGTTAAAAGACAGACTCTGAACCGGTTGGAAGTTTGGAGACTTGTAAGCAGCCCCTTGCAGCGTTCTTTATCACAAGGACATTTTAGCCATGAGCCTTACTAAGGATTCACACATATTGGCCGATTACTTCTCAGCTTTGAATGCAGCAGCATAAACCACTTATAGAATTGTATAGGGCCCTTACTACATTCCCTATGTCCACCAATTCATAAGATTTTCTCGGATTTCAAGAAGGGGTTATATTGGTGAGCCTTAGCTCCTTAATTTGCCTGAACATTTACCAACACAGAGGCATTAGGAGTTGTGAAAAATGTAGTGTTCTGACCAAAGCAGTCCAGCAAAATCTGATCCCCAATAAGGCGCTTGTTCCCTTCGGAGATCTGCACTGTGCCTCAAAAGTACGGTAGTTCTCATCCACATATGGGGCATCAGCATACTCAGGAGAAATCAAACAAGTTGTATGGTGCATTTTCTCCCGTTAGCCTTCGGAAAATGAAAAAAAAAATTGGGGCAATATTTTTTATTACTATTTAGCAGTTGGAAATTCACCAAAAAAAAAAAAAAAAAAAAACCTGCCCAAGAATCTAATCAGAAAGATGAACAATCCATTACACAATAACTAAGCAAACAAACCTAAGCATTAGAGATGAGCGAACTGCTTCACGCAACCCCTGTTCACAGTCCAGGTCAGTGCACTCTTGCCTTGGACAGGAACAATTCAAAATTCCTTACCCACCGAGATCCCAGGCTCAGCTTATGTACAGCCAAGCTGGCGAGATGTCACTGGTGTGCCGCAAAGATGACATCACGCCAGGCCGGCAAATAAAATGCCATGCTGTGGAACCTGGAAGCTCAGGAAACGTGCACAGCTCCTGTGTATATCCAGAAAGTACTAACCTGATGAGATTACGCAAAGCGACTGTCACAACTCTGTTGTCTGGTATCCCAGGACCAGGCAATCCTTCACTGTCCCCAACACTAGGGGTGCCCTAACTTGCCCTGTTCCCTGGATTACTTTTGATTGTGAAGACACCGGGGCTACATACCTTGCCTTCGCTCCTGAATCCCCCCTCAGTCTGTACCCCTTTCCCACCCAGGGAAGAGGGGAGTAGTAGTGTACTGTAATATATCAACCATAATAACAAGGTAATACAAACAGGGATAAAGAAAAATACCAATCATACAAATATACTCACACAAACAACAGATCTATACCAGGGAGTGGAGGCTGGGGAAAAATAAAAGCAGAAACAGGGGATTAGCATACACCCACAGCCTCGCAACAGTCTCAGATAAATGCAAACACCTTTGCAAAACAACCACCATCTACAACCATGCAGCATAAGCTTGCTTTGGCATTGAGTGCCAGCCAGGGCCCATATAGGGTAGGAGATGGGAGTGGCTAACAGTGAACAGCTGAGCCTTAATGCAGGAAAGCTTCCTAGAGCACTCAGATTAACCCCTGCACTGCTAAAAGAAACTTGCACAATTTAATATGAAGGTACAGTGTTGCGAATTCTCTCTGGCTTCCCTCTGGTGATTATTGAAGATAGTGGAGCTGGTCAGATTGAGAGTTCTCTTTCTGGACTCCCTCTGGTGGTTACTGGAGCTGATCTGATTGACAGAGGCTTGCCACCTGATAATGAGGATGACGATTGGAGATCTGGGGTTTCTGATTGGGATTTAAGACAGCTGACTCCCTCTATCCCTGCTGGTGATTTTTTTCCTGTGCCTCCTGAGGTCTGATGTCTCCTGCTCTTTCCCTGCATGTTCAGCTAAGTGGTTCATTTGCTATTCTGTTTGCATTTGATCTGGTTTTGTTTATCTCTGCTTTGTGCGGGTCAGCTAACTCCGGCTGGGGCTGTGCTGAATCACCGCCCATTTGTTACTGCATGTGCCAGTTTGTTTTGTCCCCTTTTATATTGGTCTCCTTTTGCTTTGCTTTCAGAATATACCAGAGTGCTGATATAGTGGGGGGCGAAGTCGTGCGACTTCAGTGTTTTTGTGGATCAGACGTGTTGGACTCTTTGCAATCACGCAAAAAATCCTGCAGACAGTGGCTTTCCTTTCCTGTCTAGTCAGTGTGGGCCCCATCGTTTGCTCAGTCTATGCTTCTGCCTGTGTTTGCATTTTCATCTTGTCTCACCGACAATACAGTGGGGCAAAAAAGTATTTAGTCAGTCAGCAATAGTGCAAGTTCCACCACTTAAAAAGATGAGAGGCGTCTGTAATTTACATCATGGGTAGACCTCAACTATGGGAGACAAACTGAGAAAAAAAAATCCAGAAAATCACATTGTCTGTTTTTTTTTCATTTTATTTGCATATTATGGTGGAAAATAAGTATTTGGTCAGAAACAAAATTTCATCTCAATACTTTGTGATATATCCTTTGTTGGCAATGACAGAGGTCAAACGTTTTCTGTAAGTCTTCACAAGGTTGCCACACACTGTTGTTGGTATGTTGGCCCATTCCTCCATGCAGATCTCCTCTAGAGCAGTGATGTTTTTGGCTTTTCACTTGGCAACACGGACTTTCAACTCCCTCCAAAGGTTTTCTATAGGGTTGAGATCTGGAGACTGGCTAGGCCACTCCAGGACCTTGAAATGCTTCTTACGAAGCCACTCCTTCGTTGCCCTGGCGGTGTGCTTTGGATCATTGTCATGTTGAAAGACCCAGCCACGTTTCATATTCAATGCCCTTGCTGATGGAAGGAGGTTTGCACTCAAAATCTCACGATACATGGCCCCATTCATTCTTTCATGTACCCGGATCAGTCGTCCTGGCCCCTTTGCAGAGAAACAGCCCCAAAGCATGATGTTTCCACCACCATGCTTTACAGTAGGTATGGTGTTTGATGGATGCAACTCAGTATTCTTTTTCCTCCAAACACGACAAGTTGTGTTTCTACCAAACAGTTCCAGTTTGGTTTCATCAGACCATAGGACATTCTCCCAAAACTCCTCTGGATCATCCAAATGCTCTCTAGCAAACTTCAGATGGGCTCGGACATGTACAGGCTTAAGCATTGGGACACGTCTGGCACTGCAGGATCTGAGTCCATGGTGGCGTAGTGTGTTACTTATGGTAGGCCTTGTTACATTGGTCCCAGCTCTCTGCAGTTCATTCACTAGGTCCCCCCGCGTGGTTCTGGGATTTTTGCTCACCGTTCTTGTGATCATTCTGACCCCACGGGGTGGGATTTTGCGTGGAGCACCAGATCGAGGGAGATTATCAGTGGTCTTGTATGTCTTCCATTTTCTAATTATTGCTCCCACAGTTGATTTCTTCACTACAAGCTGGTTGGCTATTGCAGATTCAGTCTTCCCAGCCTGGTGCAGGGCTACAATTTTGTTTCTGGTGTCCTTTGACAGCTCTTTGGTCTTCACCATAGTGGAGTTTGGAGTCAGACTGTTTGAGGGTGTGCACAGGTGTCTTTTTATACTGATAACAAGTTTAAACAGGTGCCATTACTACAGGTAATGAGTGGAGGAAAGAGGAGACTCTTAAAGAAGAAGTTACAGGTCTGTGAGAGCCAGAAATCTTGATTGCTTGTTTCTGACCAAATACTTATTTTCCACCATAATATGCAAATAAAATGAAAAAAAAACAGACAATGTGATTTTCTGGATTTTTTTTTTCTCAGTTTGTCTCCCATAGTTGAGGTCTACCTATGATGTAAATTACAGACGCCTCTCATCTTTTTAAGTGGTGGAACTTGCACTATTGCTGACTGACTAAATACTTTTTTGCCCCACTGTATATGTTTGGGGGCTATCTATTCCTTTGGGGTCTGCTCCGGGGCAGTTTAGATTTCCCCTTGCTTTAGGCTTATTTAGCTCTTCGGCTGTGCCGAGGCATCTAGGATCATCGTACGTACGCTCCACGGCTACTGCTAGTTGTGTGGACAGGTTCAGGGGTCTGCATCCGCTTAGTTACTAACCTCTGTGGTTTTCTGTGGCTTAGGCTACTTTCACACTAGCGTCGTGTGACGTACGTCGCAATGCGTTGGGCCAATGTACCGACGCACGTTGTGAAAGATTTGCACAACGGGGGCAGCGGATGCAGTTTTTCAACGCATCCGCTGCCCCATTGTAATGTCCAGGGAGGAGGGGGCGGAGTTTCGGCCGCGCATGCACGGTCGAAAATGGCAGACACGACGCACAAAAAAAGTTACATGTAACGTTTGTGTGCGTCGCGGCCGCCAAAACACGACGCATCCGTTGCACGATGGATGTGACGTGTGGCCATATATTGCAATGCGTTGCTAATGCAAGTCTATGGAGAAAAAAACGCATCCTGCGGGCAACTTTGCAGGATGCATTTTTTCTCCAAAACAGCGCATTGCGACGTACGTCACACAACGCTAGTGTGAAAGTAGCCTTAGCCTGGCCTGCTATCCTCCTCAGTGACTCATTAATAACAGTACAGTGCTTCTAATCAGTGCAGGAGTAGGAGAAATCAGACGCTGCTGTCTTCTGGCTCCTCTCTGTTGTGGTAAACCCATGAGACTCGCTCAGCTCTACTTAGTGCCTTTTATATAGTTTGTTTTATTTATAAACGTTCTAATAGCTTTTATTTCATTTTTTTACAACTGTATAATGCAATTTTGAGTGCCATTTTTTGAACTCCAATACAGAAGCCTTTGGGAAACAGGTTAAAACCTTCCCCCTTCCCCCTTTCTCACCATCCCCCTTAAAAAAGGAGTGGGGTTCTTTTATGTAGTTACAGTTGCACACAGTCTTTTGGGTTTTTTTTCGGATGAGTATATGCTGAAGTGCTCAAACTTTGTATCACACATTGTCTATCAAAGAAGAAGGAGGTTCTCCAGCGGCAAATATCCACTATATAAACTGATGATCCGGTTGGAATAAAAAAAAAAAAAAAATTGCCTATCATCTCAACATAAGAAATATAAAAACTAGCCAGCTAGGAGGATGGCATGTATAGAAAATGACGTGTTTCAGCCAAGTGCCTTATTCATGGCATAATGAACAGGATTCTGATACTGATACTTCCCCCATTCCCTACAGAGGCGAGTTGTATAGAGACTGGATAATTACAACAAGTTTTAACCATATAAGATGGAGTTGGAAAGTACAAACAGATTACCCAAATAAAGAAAAACAGCAAAGGAAAAAACAATGATAAAAACAGAAGATATTATGCATGGATAGAGGTGATAATAGAAAAAAAAATTGCATTGTATATCAGTAACATGGCAAACAGAAATCATGAAATCTATCAAGTATCATGGCTGTGGGTTCACAGTTACATCTATATGGAGCTTCCATGATTGAGCTGTGGAAACAGACTATTGATTAGGAGCGTCCTTGAAATGCAGAGAAAATTAGTACAAGCTTTGCAAAGCCACTTCTCCAAAGTAAAAGCACAATTCATCCTTTCAAGAGCGGGCAATTTTTGTGTTTTTGTCCTTCCACATTTTTCCCTTTCCTTCTTTCTTGAGTCATAATTTTTAAATTTTTCTGAAGACAGCTACACGAAGACTTTTTTATGAAAGACAAGGTGTAGTTTCAATAGACACCATTCATTTAACCAAATAATGTACTGAAAAACCAGGGGGGGGGGGGGAATTCCAAGTGCAGAGAAATAGTAAAAAACAAAAATATGCAAATCTGCCATTTCTTTTATGGGTTTTATTTTGAGGGTGTGTAGTAAAAAAAATGACCTAACAATGGGATTCTCCATGTCAGTGTAATTACGGTTTTCACCACAAAATAAAAAAGGTGAGCCACACGGTTTGTTTTTTAATCTATGAAAGGGTAAAAAGGTATGCAAATGCCTTAATATATTCATCTTCCGACGCTCTTTTCAGGATCCAGCGCGGACCAGCTACTCTTCTCAGTGACGTCGCCACTTTGCCCATTTTCGGTGGTGGTCACACACTGCTCTTTGTGACTCGAAAGTGGCTTTTACAAAGCAAGTATACTGTATGTGTGGTCTTAGAACGAAGCTCCATGGACTTGCATTTTAAGGGCTCATGCTCATTTGCAAGAAAAACAGACGAGTGCAATTCGATTAAAAAAAATTGAATTGCACTCTGACTAATGTTATTCTACGATTCCCTGCTCATCTGCAAATTTTTCTTCTCAGCTCAGATTGGACGGAGGAAAAAAAAAAAAGTAGCATGCAGCGATTGGCCGTGTATATTGAACGAGACTCACCAATGCAAGACAATGGGTGGGAGGAAAAAAAAAAAAAAAAAACTTGCTTGGCACACAGCAGTAGTCTCCATGGGAAACTAGAAGCTGCAGTTGTCTGATCGGCTCTGGCTAAGACAACCATAGAGGTCTGCTGGAGACCTCTGATTGTCATGACAACACATCAGTGACCCACGATCACGTGACATGGGTAGGATTTCCAGAGCGATTGACGGAAGCGCAAATTAAATGTCGCTGTCAGAGATTGACAGCGGCATTTAACTAGTTAACAGCCGTGGGTGGATCGTGATTTCATCAGCGGCTGTTGCGGGCACGACAGCTGTACATATCAGCCGTCATGTGCCCGGAAAGGTGCAGGCTCAGGACCGCATAAAACAGGGGGAGTCCGACATTGGTGTACTATTACGCCTGATCATCGGCTAAGAACTCTGCTCACCTTAATCACGTCACCGCGAAACACTGATGCAGCTCAGTGACGTGCAGCTCAGTGTCTCTACTTGAGGGCAGACTGAACACTCGCATCATGCCAATGTTCAGCATGCCATCTAGATGTAGCAGAGCTAGACTCGTCAAGGGACAAATGGATTCTCTTATCAGACAGGTAAGGTAATTATTTTTTTTATTACAGGGTACATGGACTTCAGTGGATTAGGTTTAAAGGGGAGTATAACTTTTTTTAATTTCAATTAAAAGACTTTATTCTGGGTCTTATTTACAATATGACTATGGTGTTAGTAATGGGGGTGTCTCAAACGCCTCTCAATTATTAACCCTTGAGCATGATGTCAGCTGCCAATACAAAGCTGACATCAACTCCAATACTATTTCCCCACTTGCCACTGCACCAGGGAAAATGGTAAGAGCTAAGGCTAAGCGCCAGAAGTGGCGCATCTTATGGATGCCACATTTCTGGGGCGGCTGAAAGCTGATGTTTTTAGTCTGAGGGGGGGCCAATATGTATGGCCCCTTTCTAGTCTATTAATATCAGCCCGCAGCTGTCTGCCTAGCCTTGGCTGGTTATTAATTACATGAGGGCTCCACATTTTTTTGGCATCCCTATTTTAATAACCAGTAATGGTTAAGTATACAGCCGTGAGTTGATATTAATAGCCTGAGATGCTCCATGTATATTACCCCCATCCTAGGCTAGTAATACCTGCCCCCAGCTGTCCACTTTCCTCCTGCAGGTTATTAAAATTAAAGGGGACCCACACCATTTTTTTCAGTAATTTATTGATTAAATATATGTACAGTAGGCGACAGTACTAATTAAACATGTCACTCATATTTCTATGTTTTGAAGAAGGTTTTCAAAGAAAATCTTTAACCCCTTCACCCCAAAGCCTGTTTTCACCTTCCTGACCAAGCCAAATTTTACAATTCTGGACAGTGTCACTTTAGGAGGTAATGACTCTGGGACGTTTCAACGGATCCCACCAATTCTGAGGCTTTTATTCTTGTGACATATTGTGCTTCATGATAGTAGTAAAATGTTTCTATATGACCAGCATTTATTTGTGAAAATAACGGAAATTTGATGAAAATTTGGAAAATGTTGCCATTTTCAAACTTTTAATTTGTCTGTACGAAAACCAAAGAAATATGTCACAAAATAATTAATAACATTTCCCCACATGTCTACTTAATATCAGCACAATTTTTGAAACTTTTTTTTGTTAGGAAGTTATAAAGGTTAAATTTGAACAGCGATTTCTCTTTCCAACAAAATTTACAAAACTTTTTTTTTTTTTTTTCTTTTAAGCGACTACACCATATTTGAAGTGACTTTGAGGGGCCTATATGACAGAAAATACCCAAAAGTGACACCATTATAAAAACTGCACCCCTCAAGGTGCTAAAAACCACATTCAAAAAGTTTATTAGCCCGTCAGGTACTTCACAAGAACTAATGTAATGCAGAAGGAAAAAATGATTTTTTTTTTTTCCAATCACAATTTTTTTTTTTATTTTAGCAAGGTTAACAGGAAAAAAAATTGACCCGAAAATTTGTTGTGCAATTTCTCCTAAGTTCGCAGATATATGTGATGGAAAACTACAGTTTTAGCGCACGGCAGAGCTCGGAATGGAAGGAGCGCCATTGACTTTATGAATGTAAAATTTGCTGGAATAATGAGCAGATGCCATGTCAGGAGTGCCCCTAATGTGCCTAAACAGTGGAAACCTCCTACAAGTGACTCGCATTTCGGGAACTAGACACCTCACTCCTCAGAAAATGCATCTAGAAGTGTGGTGAGCACCTTAACCCCCTAAGTGCTTCACAGAAGTTTATTATGTTGAGCCGAAAAAAAAAAAAAAAAATTTTGAGACAAAAATGTTTTTAGCCTCAATTTTTTTTTTTTTCTTCACAAGGTTAACAGGAGAAAACGCACCATACAATTTGTTGTTCGATTTCTTCCGAGTATGCAGATACCCCATATGTGGTCGAAAACTACTTTTGAGGCACAGTGCAAATCTCAGAAGGGGACAAGCGCCATAATGGAGATCAGATTTTGGTGGATTACTTTGAGGGTGCCATGTCATATTGGTAGAGCCACTGAGGTGCCAGAACAGCAGACCCCTCCAATAAATGACCCCATTTTACAAACTACACCTCTCAATGAATTCATCTAAGGGTGCAGTGATCATACTGTACAGTATTGTAATGGTGAGGCTCGGGAAGGATGGACAGCTATTTTTCTCCTGAAACGCAGATTTTCGTAGTATAGTTTGCGGACTCCATATACAAAACCCCTAAGTGCTAGAAGAGCAGACTACCCCCTCAAGTGACCCTATTTTGGAAGTTATATACAGGTGTAGTGACGATTTTGACTCCATGAGCATTTTCCAGAAACAAATAGCAGTGAATGTTGCTGAGTAAAAAATGCAAACTGCCATTGTAGTGCCTAGAACGCTGAAGTCACCAGCTCATGCTTCTGGAGACACACACATACACACTCGTAAATTAGGAGGGCTGTCATCGCTACAGAAATGCCAAACGTGTGGAAGCTAAATGTGGTTTAGGCACACTGGGGCATTTGGATTTGGGAGTGTAGAATTTGCAGAGTTTCTTTTTGGGGGTGGGGGCAACGAGCTATTGCGCTTTTCCAGAGCCTTTGTACTACAAGTAATGTTAAAGATTTGATTTTTTTTTTGTGGATCGAGTTGAAACTTTTGTTGTTTTACATAACATTTATCCTGCTCTCTACACTGAGCATTTACTTTGGGGTTTCCATCTAAATCTCTAAGTGGCATGATTTAAATGGAACCCCCAAGTGATCCATTCACTAATGAGGCAGCAGAGTTACTCTGGACTCCATTTGGACTTTGCACAGCACTGTTCTTTTCACAAGTGCACAAAACTGTGGCAGAACGGGATTTTATGCATGCCTAAAAAGACGGACACCACCGGATCACAGGTCAGATAGTGTCCACAGTGTCTCAATATAGGAAATCTTCCGCCGGTGATTCCGTCTCAATCATATATTTCAGAGATTTACATAGAAACCCCAGCGTTAGTGCACAGCGCAAGATAAACGTAAGCAGAGCCTGCCTGGGATCTTTGGCAGACCAAAAGAAAAGAAAGAAAAAAAAAAAAAAAAAAAAAGGTGAAGAATTGGTTCCATTTATTTCTTGAGCGGTATAAGTGATTAGATGACTATTCTTCACGTCGGTGTGATTGCAGAGATACCAGATTTAGATCTGGTTTTTCATGTCTGACTGCTGTAACACTAAAATACGCCATACAGTTGTGGCCAAAAGTATTGACACCCCTGCAATTTTGTCAGATAATACTCAGTTTCTTCCTGAAAATGATTGCAAACACAAATTCTTTGGTATTATTATCTTCATTTAATTTGTCTTAAATTAAATGAATTTAGGAAAGAATGCCAAAAGTAAAAAAAAAAAAAAATGTTTAAAAATAAAAAAAAACTAAAAGTTCAAATCACCCCCCTTTCGCCCCAATCAAAATAAAACAGTAAAAAAAAAAATCCCACATACACATTAGGTATCGCCGCGTTCAGAATCGCCCGATCGATAAAAAAAAAAAAAAGCATTAACCCGATCGCTAAACGGCATAGCGAGAAAAAAAAATTCAAAACACCAGAATTACATTTTTTTGGTCGCCAAGACATTGCATTAAAATGCAATAACGGGCGATCAAAAGAACGTATCTGCACAAAAGTGGTATCATTAAAAACGTCAGCCCGGCACGGAAAAAATAAGCCCTCACCCGACCCCAAATCATGAA
Organism: Dendrobates tinctorius; assembly: GCF_039654945.1. Classification (NCBI taxonomy): domain Eukaryota; kingdom Metazoa; phylum Chordata; class Amphibia; order Anura; family Dendrobatidae; genus Dendrobates; species Dendrobates tinctorius. The sequence continues at coordinate 18,225,718 of NW_027361827.1, forward strand.
AAATGGAGACGCTATGGGTCTCGGAAAATTGCGCAATTTTTTTTTTTTTTTTTAGCAAACTTTGGAATTTTTTTTCACCACTTAGATAAAAGAGGACAGACATGTTTGGTGTCTATGAACTCGTAATGACCTGGAGAATCATAGTGGTAGGTCAGATTTAGCATCTAGTAAACCTAGCAAAAAAGCCAAGCAAAAAACAAGTGTGGGATTGCACTTTTTTGGCAATTTCACCGCACTTGGAATTTTTTTCCCGTTTTCGAGTACACGACATGGTAAAACCAATGGTGTCATTTAAAAGTACAACTCGTCCCGCAAAAAATGAGCCCTCACATGGCCATATAGACGGAAAAATACAAAAATTATGGCTCTGGAAAGAAGGGGAGGGAAAAATGAAAATGCAAAGCCAAAAATACCCCTGGTTGTTAAGGGGTTAAAGCAGCGCCTGACGTGCAGGGAGGAGGCGTGTCAGCTTCTGCTTTGAGCATGAAATGACAGACCACAGTCACTGGGTGACCCTGCGGCAATTTTTGTGCCTGGGGGTCACTATGGAGACCATTGACATAACGTGATTGCATCGCGTTGTGCCAATGGGAGTACAGAGGGAGCTCTCTCTCCTCTGCGATGTCGTTGTCACTATTGACAGCGGCATCACAAGGGTAAGACGCCAGCAATAGGTGATCATGGATGTTGATGCAGGGCGTCAGCTCTCATATAGAGCAGACACCCGCATTTGATCACAGCGGCGCACCGTGTGAGCCCACGTGATCATGGCGTCGTATACATACAGTGGTTGAGGGAACGCAGCTCCCACGGCACCAAGTATATACGCTGCATGTCAGGAGGGAGTTAAATTACAATTACTCTATGTAAAAGCTAATGTTAAAATCACATTGCATGCGGATCGCATACACATCATTCGGATGTCAGGTGCTAAAAATCTCATGATACTCGCATGACACTCGTCCAACTTTTCAGGAACATAACTGGACGGATTTTATTCACGATGATGGATATAAGCCCCAAGACAGACTTCCAGCTCACACATCAGATCACTCAATAATTCAAACAGTCTGAATAGTGGTAACGTCACTAACAAGAGAAGCAGCACAGGTGTGTTCGCTGAAGGGGTTAACTAGTGGGACAATTTTATAAAAGTCACTAGATGGAGGGCGGTAATGTCACGATGGGGGCAGGCTTTGCAGCCTTGAGAATCTCTCCCCCCATGTGCTCACCCACCTATCCACTCTCTCTTTCCCCACAGACTTCTCCCGTCTGTGCTCTCTTCTTTGACCTGTCTACCCCATGTACTATCCCCCTTGTCTGCTGTCTCTCTCCTTCCTGTGCTGTCCCATTTGAGCTGTCTCCCCCCTGTGCTCTGTCTCTCTCACCCATCTGCTGTCTTCTCTCATGTCATCTCTTCTTTGACCTTTGTACCCCATGTGCTCTCCCCCTTGCCTGCTCTCTATTACAGCAGGAGATCGCAGAGGATACATTTTGTGAGGTATAGTTTAAAAACAGTCAGTGAAATATTTTACCTCACAAAATGAATCGTCTGTGATCCCCTGCTGTAATGTCAGTATTGTCTTTTGCTTCCTCCCCTGCCCAGGAGATGTGGTATGCTCCGTACACGGTCAGACATAGAAAATTTTTAAAATGAACTTTCGTTTGTGGGAAAACCCCTTTAATGTGACCGGCTTCCTCTGCCTGTAGCCACGTCGCGCATCTGCCGCCGGGATGAGCCGAATGATTCACTGCCCCTGCGCGGAATTCGCACAGGCGCAGTAAATCAGACTTCCGACATCCTTGTGCAGACAGATAGTGGTGGTCACATAAAATCTGCGCATGTGCTCCTCCTGTACAAAGATGGCAGCGGTCAGTGAATCATTCGGCTGATGCCGGCGGCAGCGTGTTCACGACGGTGTTCCGCTGGTGGTATTGCGCAAGAGGCTGTCTACGGCGTATACAGTGTGTGGTGCGTACGGCGTAGACACTGTGTGTATGGCATATACAGTGTGTGGTCCATACGGCGTTTGTGTGTGGTGCGTACGGCGCATACAGTGTGTGTGTACAGCATATACAGTGTGTGTGGTCCATACGGCGTAAACAGTGTGTGTGTGGTCCGTACGGAGTATACAGTGTGTGTGGTGCGTACGGCATTTACAGTGCATACGGCGTATACAGTGTGTGTGGTGCGTACGGCGTATACAGTGTGTGTGGTGCGTACGGCGTATACAGTGTGTGTGTGGTGCGTACGGCGTATACAGTGTGTGTGTGGTGCGTACGGCGTATACAGTGTGTGGTGCGTACGGCGTATTCAGTGTGTACGGCGTATACAGTGTGTGTGTGTGTGGTGCGTACGGCGTATTCAGTGTATACAGTGTGTGTATGTAGTGTGTACGGCGTATTCAGTGTGTACGGTGTATACAGTGTGTGTATGTAGTGTGTACGGCGTATACAGTGTGTGTGGTGCGTACAGCGTATACAGTGTGTGGTGAGATGGTGTTCCGCTGGTGGTACCGCACAAGAGGCTGGTACCACCAGTTTCCATATTGAGACACCCATCACTTGGGTGACCCAATATGGTGGTCAGTGAAATTCCGCCGCTTGGAATTCTGGGATCCGGACACATCTGGATGGAACAGGATGTGAAGACATTACAAGGCAAGTATATATTAGATGTTCCGAACCCAGCGATACCAAATATCTGCACTTTGTTTATTTTTGTTTTTACATAAATTAATCCACTAAATGTATTTATTTTTTCTTTGTGATTTTTTTTTATACGTTTATAATTATTAAAAACTTCTCCTCCCTTCACTTTTTTAACCTTAACATCAACTTCCTCTGCCTTGATCGCTGATCTAACACTCTGCAACGCCCTTTGCAGTGCAGGTCATTAGATCAGCAATGCATCACTGCTCCTGCTCGGAACAAGAGCTTACAGGCCACTCACTGTACCTGGGTGACCCAACGGCTATCTTTTGGCCCGGGATCACCATGGAGACCGTGAAGTTCTCTTCCTCTGTTATGTCGATCAACGTGCTGTCATTGACAGCGGCATCAGAGGGGATTTGCCCCAGGGTGTCAGCTCTCATATAGCGCCGACACACGCTTCGGATCGCGCCGACGCTCGGACTGAGCCAAAGTGATCATCACACCGTACATCTATGGCGGTTTGCGGGAACGCACTTTCCACGCTGACATACATGTACGATGGGTGTCTTAAAGGGATTAAGTCACGCCATAGGTGATTTACAGCTGCACCTAAATAGTTAAAGAGAACCTGTTTTGTAATGTAAACTAAAGACAATGCTGTAATGGTGTTGTAATACTGATTACATTTGGCGGTTTTCTTTTCCTGAAGTGCTTTGGAAGGTTTTTTCGGATGTGGTTTTTTTTTTTACAATACCTAGTTTGGAGTGGATTCCATTAGGATCTGCTTGAAAGAACTGCCATGCACTTTATTATTCCCCCAAGTGTTTTTTTAAAACTTGAAGTGGAAAGGAAAGAAAGAAACAGACTCACGTCCATTGTTGTTTTTTTTCTGCTGCAGGTTTATTAATCTCATGCACATGCTGCTTATTTATTCATTGCGGATGTGAACCTAAGTGATTTTTCAAATCTACAGCATGTCAATTTCTTCAGCGTTTTTCACCTATTAAAATGCAATGGGAAAAAAAAAAACAAGTAAAAACGCATAAAATTATGTAAATACGTGCAGATTTTATGCAGCGCTTTTCCTGCTAACACTCAGGTTTTTGGTGCATAAAAATCTGCTGCAAATGCACAATGTGTGCGCGTACCCTAAAACTTAGATATGAGCAGCAAAGGCCCCTTTCACATATCAGTTTTTTGCCATCAGTCGCAATCCGTCGTTTTTTGAAAAAAAAACAGATCCAGCGACTGATGCCGCTGGATCTGTTTTTTTTGAAAAGACTTATTAGCAACGGATGGCCTCATGTTTCGTCCATCGTTCGCCAGGTCCTTCGAAAAATTTTTGTCTGGCGGCCGGACACGACGCACAAAGCAACGTTTTTTGTGTCCGTCGAAAAATCAGACAGCGACAGATCAGTTTTTTTAACTGAGCATGCTCTTGACAGGATAAAACCCAAAAGAAAGAATAGATATATATACCGCTGACGTCACTGAGGCTGCGCGGAGTCCCCGGCTGACCTGAGGTGATCTGACAGAGTGGGAAAAAGTTCCAAAACTTTCCCACGCTATCGCGTTCACTTCAGGTCAGCCAGGGACTCCGCGTAGCCTCAGTGACGTCAGCGGTAGTCAGTGAGGCTGCGCGGAGTCCCTTGCTGACCTGAGGTGAACTCAGGAGCGTGGGAAAAAGTTTAGAAACTTTTACACGCTTATTAGTTCATCTCCGGTCAGCCGGGGCGCCTGCGCAGAGATGAATTCATTCATTCGGCAGTGGTTTACAGCGTTGCCGGTAGCATTCGCATCGGTCCCTGTTGTAAACTAGTTAACAGCTTGTGATGGATCGCAGCGGGGGACCTGACTGAACGGCGGAGATGTATATTATTGTTTGTTTTTTTTGCTTTTTTTACAGAAGGGCTTTTTTTAGATTGGCAGAATAATAAATTTAGTCAAAAACTGTATTTATTTCATTAAAAGAATTTTTAATTAATGTGTGTCTTTTTTTAACCCTTTACTATTCTAGGGATAATAATGGATAGGTGTCTTATTGACACCTCCATTATTAACCTGGTTTAAGGTCACCTTTCAATAGCAGGGTGACATTAACCAATTATTATTAACCCATGAGCCACCGGTAAAGGATATGGGAATAGAGAGGCTAAGTGCCAGAAAAGCACTGTGCTGGCTGGGGGGCAGATTTTTTTTAGCCGGCGGGCAAAAACAACGGTCCCTCTCTAGGCTATTAATATCTGCCCTCACTCACTAGCTTTCCCTCTCTGGCTGAGAAAATTGCGCAGGAGCTCACGCAATATTCTTCTGCGATTATAGCCTTAAATATAATCCCTAGAGTTCCAAATTTTCTCTGTCTTATGTCCAAGGGGCTAAAGAAAAAAGGCTCATTTCACACTACGCATGTGCTTTATCTATACCTTCTCAGGACACAAAAGAAACACTGTGACCATATAGCACGAAATACAGCGATTATCTGTAGCAGTCACATGGGGATAGAGCTGTGAAATCAGCGGCAAAGGTAAGCAAAATACGACTGGCAGGGAGCAAAAAGGGGAGTACAAGTTATTTATAGGGGAGGGAGGTTGTCCACTACCGGACAACCCCCTTGTTAATAGCCCCAGGGTGCTATATACATTAACCAAATAAAAAAAATCTATACAAATATAAAGTCCTCCTGCAGTGCAGCTTCTCACAATGTCACGTGACCACTGCAACCAATCAGAGGCCACTGATTGGCTACGGCCTTCAAAATTTTGTATGAGCAGAAGAACGGATTTGGTCTATGTTTCAATAAGTTGAATACCGGTATATAAAATAGTATAAGGTTGCATGTGCAACCTGTGAAGAGTCCAGTGGATGGTTCCCATTTGCTCCGTAGTCCTGGTTTGGTTGACATCCCCCAGGATAAGGCCGGGGTCACACTTGCGAGTGTGATGCGAGAAACTCGCATCAATATGTGTTACCGCCGCCGGCACTCGGAACCGGTGTGCGCAGCTGCACGTATTTCTACGTAGCTGAGCGCTCCGGTCCTTAGTGCTGGGTATTGCTGTGCGAGTTTCTCGCATCACACTCGCAAGTGTGACCCCGGCCTAAGACAGACAATACAAACCACAGCTACACAGCTGAATGTGCGACCAGCACACCTGAATTCACCGTATGCTACTCCAGTCTGTAAATCACAGATCAGTCAAGCCAGGAGGGACACTGGACCCCAAGAGTACGTGTACGCAACTTTTTGAGTTGGACGCGCCTGCTAAATTTTTCAACAAGACAGTTTAAAAAAAAAAAAAAAAATGCATTTCTTAAAACGCGTGTTTTTAATCAGAATTTTTTTGGCATCCTTTTTACTGGCATTTTTTTTTTTTTTTTTTACTTTTGGGAAAAAAAATGTGTTTTTAACAAAATGCTCAACAAGTCACCAAAGCATCTTCCGTACGTCATTTTCAGAGCAGAAAATGCCTGAAGAATTAACATGTCACTTCATTTAACCGCTTGGCCTCTATGGAAACATGAAGTGGTTAAAAATCACTGAAAAGCCCGAGCATATGAACAGCAAGTCAATTTTACATAGAAATGCATGTTCATTGTTTTGAGCATTTAGCTCTTTTTCAGAGTGAAATTTGTCTGAAAAAGACATTTCGTGTGTGCACACAGCCCAAGAATCCTACAGAGACGAGGACCGCCCACTGGACTCTTCATAGTAAACGAGCAACACTTCCTATTTTTTTCCCTTACAAAGCAAGAGACATCTCGGAAAACGTATTTCCATCCTCTAGATCACCATCAGCAGATTGGAGATGACATGTTCCCTATTGATGCGAACGACCTCTTTGACAGTAATGGATTCTGTCATGTTTTAACCATTTAAAGGGAACGTGTCGGCTAGGAGATGCCCAAACCTTGAGCAGTATCATCAGCCACCGATACAATCCCAGCCACGTATGTTTGTCTGCGAAACACTGAGGCGTGTCAGAGGAAATCGTACTTTACAAGACACGGGGACCAAGTCGCACAGATGACTAGTCGTAGAGACAGGGTCCCTGGCGGCTTCTCCCCACCCGCTGAGTGACTGGCAAGCCTCCGCCTGCATGTGTGGTCTCAGATCAAAATCTTCAATGTCAGTGTATGGGGCCGTTAAAATAAATAAAAAATACACCTACATCTTTTGTTTTTCCTTTATGACATGTGAAAGACTGATGAAATGAGAAAATATATATATATATATATATATATATATATATATATATATATATATATATATATAGTTTGCAGTCTATACCCGGGCCATGAATGGCAGATGTGTGAAACTTGAAAAAAATACATAATCAGCTATAATTAACTATTTTGACTTCTGATAAAATGATGGACACCTTCCAAAGCCTATTATAGTCAATAGGGTCCCTTGGGCATCATTTTTGCCTGATAATGGATCCATCCTCTGAGGTAGCTCAGTTTTTCTGTTCCCAGGTCAGAATATCAAACTCCAAAAGGCGGATGTTACCTCAGCCTGAAACCTTCCTGAGAGGTAACATCTGTCAGAGCTGACGGGTACTTGGTCAAAATCCCCAACTTACCGGGGATGCCGTGATCTGTCACGTGGGCAACAAGATCACTAGGGAGAAACACAGGTAGAATATTGCCACAGAGGGGCAGAGAAGAAACCTGATGAACAGATTATACTTCAATGGGCTCCTTGGGGGCTGCGGCAAAAGGCATTAGATCACCCATCTTATTAATAGTGTGAAGACAGACAGCGTGTGCCAGGTACGGACTGGGGCTGAAATTCAGCCCTGGCATTTGTAATCACACAGGTCCATGCTGTCCCCGTCCTCAAGCACCAGATGGGATATATTACTACTATTATTACTCTGGATGGAGGAAAGCAAGATTTGCTACATGCCCATATTTCTAATGATTCCTGTGGCCTGCTGGGGTAAGTGTCGGAGTCACAACTCTTAACAGTATGGGTGTTGTGAGAACACAGATTCTAACAACGTAGCAGACAAGGCAGCTGACAGCAGACAGGCCCTTCCGGCATTTGCCAGAATTGCCAGATGGCCAGTCAGGCCCTGCCATGCACACCGCTCCTCTATATAAAGGCTCTGTTCCTGCTTGTAGTAAGAAGTTTTGTACCTTGCCAGCCCCGGGCATCGCTCAGGATTTCACCTCATGTATGTAGTGTAGGGGTTCTGCAACCCATTGATTGCACAGGAGCTGTGCCTATTAGGGCGGCCATTCATTCATACACCAGTCCCACTCCTAAAGGAAGAGGATCCAACTAATCCCCCTCATTAAGAGCAATTTAGGGTTAGTGCACAGAAAGCAAGGACCCCAAGGGCCATCCCGCACATTAGCCATGCTCCTCTCTTACCTTGTCCCCTATACTGCAGGGCTCAGCATGGCCGAGGTCTGGGCTAGGGGTGTCGCTGACCACCAGCCCATAGCCTACTGCATCGTCTTCAGCCCCAGGAGAGCAGCTCAGAGGGTGCCTGATGTCATGAAGGGACTTCTGGCCAGACGAAGGCAAGGACTTCGGAGTACTGGAGCCCGACATGATGACTGGAGCGGAACCTCAGCACCAGGACGCCATTGCCACCGAGACCGAAGCTAACAACAGGGTGTTCACCAGAAAGGTGGAAAAACGGGGCGGGCGGCGAAGGTTACACAATATTAATGAGGCGGAGGACAGCTGACATATTGCACGCAGCCCACGGGGCAGCTCAATGGTTCTCAGGCGCTGGCTGCCCCCTCATCATTGCCACTCCTGCCTCAGAGCTGAGGGGCCACAGTGTAAACACTGGCATCCAGCTGTGGACGCCCCCTAATAATGGACGTAGTCCTGGGGGTGAGCTGTGCACGGCCGCTTCCTCCTTCTCACAGACTCCTCCTTTTTCGCTTTCTCTCTGTTTTTTCTTCCATCCCGGTTTTATCACCCTCCCACTATCCGTGACTAAGAGGAAGTAATCCCTCAGTCGTGGCTCAGGAAGTGTTCTACTACAGGAAGCGAGATCCACGGGGTACACAGGGCCCAGACAGAGGGAGTCAGACGGTGCACACGGCCCAGAGGGGGAGTCAGACGGTACACACGGCCCAGAGAGGGAGTCAGACGGTACACACGGCCCAGAGGGGGAGTCAGACGGTACACACTGCCCAGACAGAGGGAGTCAGACGGTACACACGGCCCAGAGGGGGAGTCAGACGGTACACACGGCCCAGAGAGGGAGTCAGACGGTACACACGGCCCAGAGGGGGAGTCAGACGGTACACACGGCCCAGAGGGGGAGTCAGACGGTACACACGGCCCAGAGGGGGAGTCAGACGGTACACACGGCCCAGAGAGGGAGTCAGACGGTACACACGGCCCAGAGAGGGAGTCAGACGGTACACACGGCCCAGAGGGGGAGTCAGACGGTACACACGGCCCAGAGGGGGAGTCAGACGGTGCACACGGCCCAGAGGGGGAGTCAGACGGTGCACACGGCCCAGAGGGTGAGTCAGACGGTACACACGGCCCAGAGGGGGAGTCAGACGGTACACACGGCCCAGAGAGGGAGTCAGACGGTACACACGGCCCAGAGAGGGAGTCAGACGGTACACACGGCCCAGAGGGGGAGTCAGACGGTACACACGGCCCAGAGAGGGAGTCAGACGGTACACACGGCCCAGAGAGGGAGTCAGACGGTGCACACGGCCCAGAGGGGGAGTCAGACGGTACACACGGCCCAGAGAGGGAGTCAGACGGTACACACGGCCCAGAGAGGGAGTCAGACGGTACACACGGCCCAGAGAGGGAGTCAGACGGTACACACGGCCCAGAGGGGGAGTCAGACGGTACACACGGCCCAGAGGGGGAGTCAGACGGTACACACGGCCCAGAGAGGGAGTCAGACGGTACACACGGCCCAGAGGGGGAGTCAGACGGTACACACGGCCCAGAGAGGGAGTCAGACGGTACACACAGAGGGAGTCAGTACACTCGGCCCAGAGGGGGAGTCAGACGGTACACACGGCCCAGAGGGGGAGTCAGACGGTACACACTGCCCAGACAGAGGGAGTCAGACGGTACACACTGCCCAGACAGAGGGAGTCAGACGGTACACACGGCCCAGAGAGGGAGTCAGACGGTACACACGGCCCAGAGGGGGAGTCAGACGGTACACACGGCCCAGAGAGGGAGTCAGACGGTACACACGGCCCAGAGGGGGAGTCAGACGGTACACACGGCCCAGAGAGGGAGTCAGACGGTACACACGGCCCAGAGAGGGAGTCAGACGGTACACACGGCCCAGAGGGGGAGTCAGACAGTACACACGGCCCAGAGAGGGAGTAAGACGGTGCACACGGCCCAGAGGGGGAGTGAGACGGTACACACGGCCCAGAGAGGGAGTCAGACGGTACACACGGCCCAGAGAGGGAGTCAGACGGTACACACGGCCCAGAGGGGGAGTCAGACGGTACACACGGCCCAGAGAGGGAGTCAGACGGTACACACGGCCCAGAGGGGGAGTCAGACGGTACACACGGCCCAGAGAGGGAGTCAGACGGTACACACAGAGGGAGGCAGTACACTCGGCCCAGAGGGGGAGTCAGACGGTACACACGGCCCAGAGGGGGAGTCAGACGGTACACACTGCCCAGACAGAGGGAGTCAGACGGTACACACTGCCCAGACAGAGGGAGTCAGACGGTACACACTGCCCAGACAGAGGGAGTCAGACGGTACACACTGCCCAGACAGAGGGAGTCAGACGGTACACACGGCCCAGAGGGGGAGTCAGACGGTACACACGGCCCAGAGAGGGAGTCAGACGGTACACACGGCCCAGAGGGGGAGTCAGACGGTACACACGGCCCAGAGAGGGAGTCAGACGGTACACACGGCCCAGAGAGGGAGTCAGACGGTACACACGGCCCAGAGGGGGAGTCAGACGGTACACACGGCCCAGAGGGGGAGTCAGACGGTGCACACGGCCCAGAGGGGGAGTCAGACGGTACACACGGCCCAGAGAGGGAGTCAGACGGTACACACGGCCCAGAGAGGGAGTCAGACGGTACACACGGCCCAGAGAGGGAGTCAGACGGTACACACGGCCCAGAGGGGGAGTCAGACGGTACACACGGCCCAGAGAGGGAGTCAGACGGTACACACGGCCCAGAGGGGGAGTCAGACGGTACACACGGCCCAGAGAGGGAGTCAGACGGTACACACAGAGGGAGTCAGTACACACGGCCCAGAGGGGGAGTCAGACGGTACACACTGCCCAGACAGGGAGTCAGACGGTACACACTGCCCAGACAGAGGGAGTCAGACGGTACACACTGCCCAGACAGAGGGAGTCAGACGGTACACACGGCCCAGAGGGGGAGTCAGACGGTACACACGGCCCAGAGGGGGAGTCAGACGGTACACACGGCCCAGAGGGGGAGTCAGACGGTACACACGGCCCAGAGGGGGAGTCAGACGGTACACTCGGCCCAGAGGGGGAGTCAGACGGTACACACGGCCCAGAGGGGGAGTCAGACGGTACACACGGCCCAGAGGGGGAGTCAGACGGTACACACGGCCCAGAGGGGGAGTCAGACGGTACACACGGCCTAGAGGGGGAGTCAGACGGTACACACGGCCCAGAGGGGAAGTCAGACGGTACACACGGCCCAGAGGGGGAGTCAGACGGTACACACAGCCCAGAGGGGGAGTCAGACGGTACACACGGCCCAGAGGGGGAGTCAGACGGTACACATGGCCCAGACAGAGGGAGTCAGACGGTACACACAGAGGGAGTCAGTACACTCGGCCCAGAGGGGGAGTCAGACGGTACACACGGCCCAGAGAGGGATTCAGACGGTACACACGGCCCAGAGGGGGAGTCAGACGGTACACACGGCCCAGAGGGGGAGTCAGACGGTACACACGGCCCAGAGGGGGAGTCAGACGGTACACTCGGCCCAGAGGGGGAGTCAGACGGTACACACGGCCCAGAGAGGGAGTCAGACGGTACACACGGCCCGGACAGAGGGAGTCAGACTGTACACACGGCCCAGGGAGGGAGTCAGACTGTACACACGGCCCAGAGGGGGAGTCAGACGGTACACACGGCCCGGACAGAGGGAGTCAGACTGTACACATGGCCCAGAGGGGGAGTCAGACGGTACACACGGCCCGGACAGAGGGAGTCAGACTGTACACACGGCCCAGAGACGGAGTCAGACTGTACACACGGCCCAGACAGAGGGAGTCAGACGGTACACACGGCCCGGACAGGGGGAGTCAGTACACACTGCCCAGAGGGGGAGTCAGACGGTACACACGGCCCGGACAGAGGGAGTCAGACGGTACACACAGAGGGAGTCAGACGGTGCACACGGCCCAGAGGGGGAGTCAGACAGTACACACGGTCCAGACAGAGGGAGTCAGACGGTACACACGGTCCAGACAGAGGGAGTCAGACTGTACACACGGCCCAGAGAGGGAGTCAGACTGTACACACGGCCCAGAGGGGGAGTCAGACGGTACACACTGCCCAGACAGAGGGAGTCAGACTGTACACACAGCCCAGACAGAGGGAGTCAGACGGTACACACGGAGTCAGTACACTCGGCCCAGAGGGGGAGTCAGACTGTACACACGGCCCAGAGAGGGAGTCAGACTGTACACACGGCCCAGAGAGGGAGTCAGACTGTACACACGGCCCAGAGGGGGAGTCAGACGGTACACACGGTCCAGACAGAGGGAGTCAGACGGTACACACTGCCCAGACAGAGGGAGTCAGACGGTACACACAGAGGGAGTCAGTACACTCGGCCCAGAGGGGGAGTCAGACGGTACACACGGCCCGGACAGAGGGAGTCAGACTGTACACACGGCCCAGAGGGGGAGTCAGACGGTACACACTGCCCAGACAGAGGGAGTCAGACGGTACACACAGAGGGAGTCAGTACACTCGGCCCAGAGGGGGAGTCAGACTGTACACACTGCCCAGACAGAGGGAGTCAGACTGTACACACGGCCCAGAGAGGGAATCAGACTGTACACACGGCCCAGAGAGGGAGTCAGACTGTACACACGGCCCAGAGGGGGAGTCAGACGGTACACACTGCCCAGACAGAGGGAGTCAGACTGTACACACTGCCCAGACAGAGGGAGTCAGACGGTACACACAGAGGGAGTCAGTACACTCGGCCCAGACAGGGGGAGTCAGACTGTACACACTGCCCAGACAGGGGGAGTCAGACTGTACACACTGCCCAGACAGAGGGAGTCAGACTGTACACACGGCCCAGAGAGGGAGTCAGACTGTACACACGGCCCAGAGGGGGAGTCAGACGGTACACACTACGCAGACAGGGAGTCAGACTGTACACACTGCCCAGACAGAGGGAGTCAGACGGTACACACAGAGGGAGTCAGTACACTCGGCCCAGAGGGGGAGTCAGACTGTACACACTGCCCAGACAGAGGGAGTCAGACTGTACACACGGGCCAGAAAGGGAGTCAGACTGTACACACGGCCCAGAGGGGGAGTCAGACGGTACACACTGCCCAGACAGAGGGAGTCAGACTGTACACACTGCCCAGACAGAGGGAGTCAGACGGTACACACAGAGGGAGTCAGTGCACTCGGCCCAGAGGGGGAGTCAGACTGTACACACTGCCCAGACAGAGGGAGTCAGACTGTACACACGGCCCAGAGAGGGAGTCAGACTGTACACACGGCCCAGAGGGGGAGTCAGACGGTACACACTGCCCAGACAGAGGGAGTCAGACTGTACACACGGCCCAGAGAGGGAGTCAGACTGTACACACGGCCCAGAGGGGGAGTCAGACGGTACACACGGCCCAGAGGGGGAGTCAGACGGTACCCACGGTCCAGACAGAGGGAGTCAGACGGTACACACTGCCCAGACAGAGGGAGTCAGACGGTACACACGGCCCAGAGAGGGAGTCAGACTGTACACACGGCCCAGAGGGGGAGTCAGACGGTACACACTGCCCAGACAGAGGGAGTCAGACTGTACACACGGCCCAGAGAGGGAGTCAGACTGTACACACGGCCCAGAGGGGGAGTCAGACGGTACACACGGCCCAGACAGAGGGAGTCAGACTGTACACACGGCCCAGAGAGGGAGTCAGACTGTACACACGGCCCAGAGAGGGAGTCAGACGGTGCACACGGCCCAGAGGGGGAGTGAGACGGTACACACGGTCCAGACAGAGGGAGTCAGACGGTACACTCGGCCCAGAGGAGGAGTCAGACGGTACACACGGTCCAGACAGAGGGAGTCAGTACACACTGCCCAGAGGGGGAGTCAGACGGTGCCCACGGTCCAGAGGGGGAGTCAGACGGTGCACACGGCCCAGAGGGGGAGTCAGACGGTGCACACGGCCCAGAGGGGGAGTCAGACGGTACACACGGTCCAGACAGAGGGAGTCAGTACACACGGCCCAGAGCGGGAGTCAGACGGTACACACGGCCCAGACAGAGGGAGTCAGACGGTACACTCGGCCCAGAGGAGGAGTCAGACGGTACACACGGTCCAGACAGAGGGAGTCAGTACACACTGCCCAGAGGGAGAGTCAGACGGTACACACTGCCCAGAGGGGGAGTCAGACGGTACACACTGCCCAGAGGGGGAGTCAGACGGTACACACTGCCCAGAGGGGGAGTCAGACGGTACACACTGCCCAGAGGGGGAGTCAGACGGTACACACTGCCCAGAGGGGGAGTCAGACGGTACACACGGCCCAGACAGAGGGAGTCAGACGGTACACACGGCCCAGACAGAGGGAGTCAGTACACACGGCCCAGACAGAGGGAGTCAGACGGTGCACACGGCCCAGAGGGGGAGTCAGACTGTACACACGGCCCAGAGGGGGAGTCAGACGGTACACACGGCCCAGAGAGGGAGTCAGACGGTACACACGGCCCAGAGGGGGAGTCAGACAGTACACACGGCCCAGAGAGGGAGTCAGACGGTGCACACGGCCCAGAGGGGGAGTCAGACGGTACACACGGCCCAGAGAGGGAGTCAGATGGTACACACGGCCCAGAGAGGGAGTCAGACGGTACACACGGCCCAGAGGGGGAGTCAGACGGTACACACGGCCCAGAGAGGGAGTCAGACGGTACACAAGGCCCAGAGGGGGAGTCAGACGGTACACACGGCCCAGAGAGGGAGTCAGACGGTACACACAGAGGGAGTCAGTACACTCGGCCCAGAGGGGGAGTCAGACGGTACACACGGCCCAGACAGAGGGAGTCAGACGGTACACACTGCCCAGACAGAGGGAGTCAGACGGTACACACGGCCCAGAGGGGGAGTCAGACGGTACACACGGCCCAGAGGGGGAGTCAGACGGTACACACGGCCCAGAGAGGGAGTCAGACGGTACACTCGGCCCAGAGGGGGAGTCAGACGGTACACACAGCCCAGAGGGGGAGTCAGACGGTACACACGGCCCAGAGGGGGAGTCAGACGGTACACACAGCCTAGAGGGGGAGTCAGACTGTACACACGGCCCAGAGGGGGAGTCAGACGGTACACACGGCCCAGAGGGGGAGTCAGACGGTACACACAGCCCAGAGGGGGAGTCAGACGGTACACACGGCCCAGACAGAGGGAGTCAGACGGTACACACAGAGGGAGTCAGTACACTCGGCCCAGAGGGGGAGTCAGACGGTACACACGGCCCAGAGAGGGAGTCAGACGGTACACACGGCCCAGAGGGGGAGTCAGACGGTACACACGGCCCAGAGGGGGAGTCAGACGGTACACACGGCCCAGAGGGGGAGTCAGACGGTACACTCGGCCCAGAGGGGGAGTCAGACGGTACACACGGCCCAGAGAGGGAGTCAGACGGTACACACGGCCCGGACAGAGGGAGTCAGACTGTACACACGGCCCAGAGAGGGAGTCAGACTGTACACACGGCCCAGAGGGGGAGTCAGACGGTACACACGGCCCGGACAGAGGGAGTCAGACGGTACACTCGGCCCAGAGGGGGAGTCAGACTGTACACACCGCCCAGAGGGGGAGTCAGACGGTACACACGGCCCGGACAGAGGGAGTCAGACTGTACACACGGCCCAGAGACGGAGTCAGACTGTACACACGGCCCAGACAGGGAGTCAGACGGTACACACGGCCCGGACAGGGGGAGTCAGTACACACTGCCCAGAGGGGGAGTCAGACGGTACACACGGCCCGGACAGAGGGAGTCAGACGGTACACACAGAGGGAGTCAGACGGTGCACACGGCCCAGAGGGGGAGTCAGACGGTACACACGGTCCAGACAGAGGGAGTCAGACGGTACACACTGCCCAGACAGAGGGAGTCAGACGGTACACACAGAGGGAGTCAGTACACTCGGCCCAGAGGGGGAGTCAGACGGTACACACGGCCCGGACAGAGGGAGTCAGACTGTACACACGGCCAAGAGGGGGAGTCAGACGGTACACACTGCCCAGACAGAGGGAGTCAGACGGTACACACAGAGGGAGTCAGTACACTCGGCCCAGAGGGGGAGTCAGACTGTACACACTGCCCAGACAGAGGGAGTCAGACTGTACACACGGCCCAGAGAGGGAGTCAGACTGTACACACGGCCCAGAGAGGGAGTCAGACTGTACACACGGCCCAGAGGGGGAGTCAGACGGTACACACTGCCCAGACAGAGGGAGTCAGACTGTACACACTGCCCAGACAGAGGGAGTCAGACGGTACACACAGAGGGAGTCAGTACACTCGGCCCAGAGGGGGAGTCAGACTGTACACACTGCCCAGACAGGGAGTCAGACTGTACACACGGCCCAGAGAGGGAGTCAGACTGTACACACGGCCCAGAGGGGGAGTCAGACGGTACACACGGTCCAGACAGAGGGAGTCAGACGGTACACACTGCCCAGACAGAGGGAGTCAGACGGTACACACAGAGGGAGTCAGTACACTCGGCCCAGAGGGGGAGTCAGACGGTACACACGGCCCGGACAGAGGGAGTCAGACTGTACACACGGCCCAGAGGGGGAGTCAGACGGTACACACTGCCCAGACAGAGGGAGTCAGACGGTACACACAGAGGGAGTCAGTACACTCGGCCCAGAGGGGGAGTCAGACTGTACACACTGCCAAGACAGAGGGAGTCAGACTGTACACTCGGCCCAGAGAGGGAGTCAGACTGTACACTCGGCCCAGAGAGGGAGTCAGACTGTACACACGGCCCAGAGAGGGAGTCAGACTGTACACACGGCCCAGAGGGGGAGTCAGACGGTACACACTGCCCAGACAGAGGGAGTCAGACTGTACACACTGCCCAGACAGAGGGAGTCAGACGGTACACACAGAGGGAGTCAGTACACTCGGCCCAGAGGGGGAGTCAGACTGTACACACTGCCCAGACAGGGGGAGTCAGACTATACACACTGCCCAGACAGAGGGAGTCAGACTGTACACACGGCCCAGAGAGGGAGTCAGACTGTACGCACGGCCCAGAGGGGGAGTCAGACGGTACACACTACCCAGACAGAGGGAGTCAGACTGTACACACTGCCCAGACAGAGGGAGTCAGACGGTACACACAGAGGGAGTCAGTACACTCAGCCCAGAGGGGGAGTCAGACTGTACACACTGCCCAGACAGAGGGAGTCAGACTGTACACACGGCCCAGAGAGGGAGTCAGACTGTACACACGGCCCAGAGGGGGAGTCAGACGGTACACACTGCCCAGACAGAGGGAGTCAGACTGTACACACTGCCCAGACAGAGGGAGTCAGACGGTACACACAGAGGGAGTCAGTACACTCGGCCCAGAGGGGGAGTCAGACTGTACACACTGCCCAGACAGAGGGAGTCAGACTGTACACACGGCCCAGAGGGGGAGTCAGACGGTACACACTGCCCAGACAGAGGGAGTCAGACTGTACACACGGCCCAGAGAGGGAGTCAGACAGTACACACGGCCCAGAGGGGGAGTCAGACGGTACACACGGTCCAGACAGAGGGAGTCAGACGGTACACACGGCCCAGAGGGGGAGTCAGACGGTACACACTGCCCAGATAGAGGGAGTCAGACGGTACACACGGCCCAGAGGGGGAGTCAGACGGTACACACTGCCCAGACAGAGGGAGTCAGACTGTACACACGGCCCAGAGAGGGAGTCAGACTGTACACACGGCCCAGAGGGGGAGTCAGACGGTACACACGGCCCAGACAGAGGGAGTCAGACTGTACACACGGCCAAGAGAGGGAGTCAGACTGTACACACGGCCCAGAGAGGGAGTCAGACGGTGCACACGGCCCAGAGGGGGAGTGAGACGGTACACACGGTCCAGACAGAGGGAGTCAGACGGTACACTCGGCCCAGAGGAGGAGTCAGACGGTACACACGGTCCAGACAGAGGGAGTCAGTACACAATGCCCAGAGGGGGAGTCAGACGGTGCACACGGCCCAGAGGGGGAGTCAGACGGTGCACACGTCCCAGAGGGGGAGTCAGACGGTACACACGGTCCAGACAGAGGGAGTCAGTACACACAGCCCAGAGCGGGAGTCAGACGGTACACACGGCCCAGACAGAGGGAGTCAGACGGTACACTCGGCCCAGAGGAGGAGTCAGACGGTACACACGGTCCAGACAGAGGGAGTCAGTACACACTGCCCAGAGGGAGAGTCAGACGGTGCACACGGCCCAGAGGGGGAGTCAGACGGTACACACTGCCCAGAGGGGGAGTCAGACGGTACACACTGCCCAGAGGGGGAGTCAGACGGTACACACTGCCCAGAGGGGGGAGTCAGACGGTACACACTGCCCAGAGGGGGAGTCAGACGGTACACACGGCCCAGACAGAGGGAGTCAGACGGTACACGGCCCAGACAGAGGGAGTCAGTACACACGGCCCAGACAGAGGGAGTCAGACGGTACACACGGCCCAGACAGAGGGAGTCAGACGGTACACACGGCCCAGAGGAGGAGTCAGACGGTACACACGGTCCAGACAGAGGGAGTCAGTACACACGGCCCAGAGGGGGAGTCAGACGGTGCACACGGCCCAGAGGGGGAGTCAGACGGCACACACTGCCCAGAGGGGGAGTCAGACGGTGCACACGGCCCAGAGGAGGAGTCAGACGGTACACACGGTCCAGACAGAGGGAGTCAGTACACACTGCCCAGAGGGGGAGTCAGACGGTGCACACGGCCCAGAGGGGGAGTCAGACGGTACACACTGCCCAGAGGGGGAGTCAGACGGTGCACACGGCCCAGAGCGGGAGTCAGACGGTGCACACGGCCCAGAGCGGGAGTCAGACGGTACACACGGTCCAGACAGAGGGAGTCAGTACACACTGCCCAGAGGGGGAGTCAGACGGTACACACGGCCCAGAGGGGGAGTCAGACGGTACACACGGCCCAGAGGGGGAGTCAGACGGTACACACGGCCTAGAGGGGGAGTCAGACGGTGCACACGGCCCAGAGGGGGAGTCAGACGGTGCACACGGCCCAGAGGGGGAGTCAGACGGTGCACACGGCCCAGAGCGGGAGTCAGACGGTACAAACGGCCCGGAGGGGGAGTCAGACGGTGCACACGGCCCGGAGGGGGAGTCAGACGGTACACACGGCCCAGAGGGGGAGTCAGACAGTACACACGGCCCAGAGCGGGAGTCAGACGGTGCACACGGCCCAGAGGGGGAGTCAGACAGTGCACACGGCCCGGACAGAGGGAGTCAGACGGTACACACGGCCCAGAGGGGGAGTCAGACGGTACATTCGACCCAGAGGGGGAGTCAGACGGTACACACGGCCCAGAGGGGGAGTCAGACGGTACACACGGCCCAGAGGGGAAGTCAGACGGTACACACGGCCCAGACAGAGGGAGTCAGTACACACTGCCCAGAGGGGGAGTCAGATGGTGCACACGGCCAGGAGGGGGAGTCAGACGGTACACACGGCCCGGAGGGGGAGTCAGACAGTACACACCCCAGAGGAGGAGTCAGACGGTACACACGGTCCAGACAGAGGGAGTCAGTACACACTGCCCAGAGGGGGAGTCAGACGGTGCACACGGTCCAGAGGGGGAGTCAGACGGTGCACACGGCCCAGAGGGGGAGTCAGACGGTGCACACGGCCCAGAGGGGGAGTCAGACGGTACACACGGTCCAGACAGAGGGAGTCAGTACACACGGCCCAGAGAGGGAGTCAGACGGTACACACGGCCCAGAGAGGGAGTCAGACGGTACACACGGCCCAGAGAGGGAGTCAGACGGTGCACACGGCCCAGAGGGGGAGTCAGACGGTACACACGGCCCAGAGAGGGAGTCAGACGGTACACATGGCCCAGAGAGGGAGTCAGACGGTACACACGGCCCAGAGGGGGAGTCAGACGGTACACACGGCCCAGAGAGGGAGTCAGACGGTACACACGGCCCAGAGGGGGAGTCAGACGGTACACACGGCCCAGAGAGGGAGTCAGACGGTACACACAGAGGGAGTCAGTACACTCGGCCCAGAGGGAGAGTCAGACGGTACACACGGCCCAGAGGGGGAGTCAGACGGTACACACTGCCCAGACAGAGGGAGTCAGACGGTACACACGGCCCAGAGGGGGAGTCAGACGGTACACACGGCCCAGAGAGGGAGTCAGACGGTACACACGGCCCAGAGGGGGAGTCAGACGGTACACACGGCCCAGAGAGGGAGTCAGACGGTACACACGGCCCAGAGGGGGAGTCAGACGGTACACACGGCCCAGAGAGGGAGTCAGACAGTACACACGGCCCAGAGAGGGAGTCAGACGGTACACACGGCCCAGAGGGGGAGTCAGACAGTACACACGGCCCAGAGAGGGAGTAAGACGGTGCACACGGCCCAGAGGGGGAGTCAGACGGTACACACGGCCCAGAGAGGGAGTCAGACGGTACACACGGCCCAGAGAGGGAGTCAGACGGTACACACGGCCCAGAGGGGGAGTCAGACGGTACACACGGCCCAGAGAGGGAGTCAGACGGTACACACGGCCCAGAGGGGGAGTCAGACGGTACACACGGCCCAGAGAGGGAGTCAGACGGTACACACAGAGGGAGTCAGTACACTCGGCCCAGAGGGGGAGTCAGACGGTACACACGGCCCAGAGGGGGAGTCAGACGGTACACACTGCCCAGACAGAGGGAGTCAGACGGTACACACTGCCCAGACAGAGGGAGTCAGACGGTACACACGGCCCAGAGGGGGAGTCAGACGGTACACACGGCCCAGAGGGGGAGTCAGACGGTACACACGGCCCAGAGAGGGAGTCAGACGGTACACACGGCCCAGAGGGGGAGTCAGACGGTACACACGGCCCAGAGAGGGAGTCAGACGGTACACACGGCCCAGAGAGGGATTCAGACGGTACACACGGCCCAGAGGGGGAGTCAGACAGTACACACGGCCCAGAGAGGGAGTCAGACGGTGCACACGGCCCAGAGGGGTAGTCAGACGGTACACACGGCTCAGAGAGGGAGTCAGACGGTACACACGGCCCAGAGAGGGAGTCAGACGGTACACACGGCCCAGAGGGGGAGTCAGACGGTACACACGGCCCAGAGAGGGAGTCAGACGGTACACACGGCCCAGAGGGGGAGTCAGACGGTACACACGGCCCAGAGAGGGAGTCAGACGGTACACACAGAGGGAGTCAGTACACTCGGCCCAGAGGGGGAGTCAGACGGTACACACGGCCCAGAGGGGGAGTCAGACGGTACACACTGCCCAGACAGAGGGAGTCAGACGGTACACACTGCCCAGACAGAGGGAGTCAGACGGTACACACGGCCCAGAGGGGGAGTCAGACGGTACACACGGCCCAGAGGGGGAGTCAGACGGTACACACGGCCCAGAGAGGGAGTCAGACGGTACACTCGGCCCAGAGGGGGAGTCAGACGGTACACACGGCCCAGAGGGGGAGTCAGACGGTACACACGGCCCAGAGGGGGAGTCAGACGGTACACACGGCCCAGAGGGGGAGTCAGACGGTACACACAGCCTAGAGGGGGAGTCAGACGGTACACACGGCCCAGAGGGGGAGTCAGACGGTACACACGGCCCAGAGGGGGAGTCAGACGGTACACACAGCCCAGAGGGGGAGTCAGACGGTACACACAGCCCAGAGGGGGAGTCAGACGGTACACATGGCCCAGACAGAGGGAGTCAGACGGTACACACAGAGGGAGTCAGTACACTCGGCCCAGAGGGGGAGTCAGACGGTACACACGGCCCAGAGAGGGAGTCAGACGGTACACACGGCCCAGAGGGGGAGTCAGACGGTACACACGGCCCAGAGGGGGAGTCAGACGGTACACACGGCCCAGAGGGGGAGTCAGACGGTACACTCGGCCCAGAGGGGGAGTCAGACGGTACACACGGCCCAGAGAGGGAGTCAGACGGTACACACGGCCCGGACAGAGGGAGTCAGACTGTACACACGGCCCAGAGAGGGAGTCAGACTGTACACACGGCCCAGAGGGGGAGTCAGACGGTACACACGGCCCGGACAGAGGGAGTCAGACTGTACACATGGCCCAGAGGGGGAGTCAGACGGTACACACGGCCCGGACAGAGGGAGTCAGACTGTACACACGGCCCAGAGACGGAGTCAGACTGTACACACGGCCCAGACAGAGGGAGTCAGACGGTACACACGGCCCGGACAGGGGGAGTCAGTACACACTGCCCAGAGGGGGAGTCAGACGGTACACACGGCCCGGACAGAGGGAGTCAGACGGTACACACAGAGGGAGTCAGACGGTGCACACGGCCCAGAGGGGGAGTCAGACAGTACACACGGTCCAGACAGAGGGAGTCAGACGGTACACACGGTCCAGACAGAGGGAGTCAGACGGTACACACTGCCCAGACAGAGGGAGTCAGACGGTACACACAGAGGGAGTCAGTACACTCGGCCCAGAGGGGGAGTCAGACGGTACACACGGCCCGGACAGAGGGAGTCAGACTGTACACACGGCCCAGAGGGGGAGTCAGACGGTACACACTGCCCAGACAGAGGGAGTCAGACGGTACACACAGAGGGAGTCAGTACACTCGGCCCAGAGGGGGAGTCAGACTACACACTGCCCAGACAGAGGGAGTCAGACTGTACACACGGCCCAGAGAGGGAGTCAGACTGTACACACGGCCCAGAGAGGGAGTCAGACTGTACACACGGCCCAGAGGGGGAGTCAGACGGTACACACTGCCCAGACAGAGGGAGTCAGACTGTACACACTGCCCAGACAGAGGGAGTCAGACGGTACACACAGAGGGAGTCAGTACACTCGGCCCAGAGGGGGAGTCAGACTGTACACACTGCCCAGACAGGGAGTCAGACTGTACACACGGCCCAGAGAGGGAGTCAGACTGTACACACGGCCCAGAGGGGGAGTCAGACGGTACACACGGTCCAGACAGAGGGAGTCAGACGGTACACACTGCCCAGACAGAGGGAGTCAGACGGTACACACAGAGGGAGTCAGTACACTCGGCCCAGAGGGAGAGTCAGACGGTACACACGGCCCGGACAGAGGGAGTCAGACTGTACACACGGCCCAGAGGGGGAGTCAGACGGTACACACTGCCCAGACAGAGGGAGTCAGACGGTACACACAGAGGGAGTCAGTACACTCGGCCCAGAGGGGGAGTCAGACTGTACACACTGCCCAGACAGAGGGAGTCAGACTGTACACACGGCCCAGAGAGGGAGTCAGACTGTACACACGGCCCAGAGAGGGAGTCAGACTGTACACACGGCCCAGAGGGGGAGTCAGACGGTACACACTGCCCAGACAGAGGGAGTCAGACTGTACACACTGCCCAGACAGAGGGAGTCAGACGGTACACACAGAGGGAGTCAGTACACTCGACCCAGACAGGGGGAGTCAGACTGTACACACTGCCCAGACAGGGGGAGTCAGACTGTACACACTGCCCAGACAGAGGGAGTCAGACTGTACACACGGCCCAGAGAGGGAGTCAGACTGTACACACGGCCCAGAGGGGGAGTCAGACGGTACACACTACCCAGACAGGGAGTCAGACTGTACACACTGCCCAGACAGAGGGAGTCAGACGGTACACACAGAGGGAGTCAGTACACTCGGCCCAGAGGGGGAGTCAGACTGTACACACTGCCCAGACAGAGGGAGTCAGACTGTACACACAGCCCAGAGAGGGAGTCAGACTGTACACACGGCCCAGAGGGGGAGTCAGACGGTACACACTGCCCAGACAGAGGGAGTCAGACTGTACACACTGCCCAGACAGAGGGAGTCAGACGGTACACACAGAGGGAGTCAGTACACTCGGCCCAGAGGGGGAGTCAGACTGTACACACTGCCCAGACAGAGGGAGTCAGACTGTACACACGGCCCAGAGAGGGAGTCAGACTGTACACACGGCCCAGAGGGGGAGTCAGACGGTACACACTGCCCAGACAGAGGGAGTCAGACTGTACACACGGCCCAGAGAGGGAGTCAGACAGTACACACGGCCCAGAGGGGGAGTCAGACGGTACCCACGGTCCAGAAAGAGGGAGTCAGACGGTACACACTGCCCAGACAGAGGGAGTCAGACGGTACACACGGCCCAGAGAGGGAGTCAGACTGTACACACGGCCCAGAGGGGGAGTCAGACGGTACACACTGCCCAGACAGAGGGAGTCAGACTGTACACACGGCCCAGAGAGGGAGTCAGACTGTACACACGGCCCAGAGGGGGAGTCAGACGGTACACACGGCCCAGACAGAGGAAGTCAGACTGTACACACGGCCCAGAGAGGGAGTCAGACTGTACACACGGCCCAGAGGGGGAGTGAGACGGTACACACGGTCCAGACAGAGGGAGTCAGACGGTACACTCGGCCCAGAGGAGGAGTCAGACGGTACACACGGTCCAGACAGAGGGAGTCAGTACACACTGCCCAGAGGGGGAGTCAGACGGTGCCCACGGTCCAGAGGGGGAGTCAGACGGTACACACGGTCCAGACAGAGGGAGTCAGTACACACGGCCCAGAGCGGGAGTCAGACGGTACACACGGCCCAGACAGAGGGAGTCAGACGGTACACTCGGCCCAGAGGAGGAGTCAGACGGTACACACGGTCCAGACAGAGGGAGTCAGTACACACTGCCCAGAGGGAGAGTCAGACGGTACACACTGCCCAGAGGGGGAGTCAGACGGTACACACTGCCCAGAGGGGGAGTCAGACGGTACACACTGCCCAGAGGGGGAGTCAGACGGTACACACTGCCCAGAGGGGGAGTCAGACGGTACACACTGCCCAGAGGGGGAGTCAGACGGTACACACGGCCCAGACAGAGGGAGTCAGATGGTACACACGGCCCAGACAGAGGGAGTCAGTACACACGGCCCAGACAGAGGGAGTCAGACGGTGCACACGGCCCAGAGGGGGAGTCAGACTGTACACACGGCCCAGAGGGGGAGTCAGACGGTACACACGGCCCAGAGAGGGATTCAGACGGTACACACGGCCCAGAGGGGGAGTCAGACGGTACACACGGTCCAGACAGAGGGAGTCAGACGGTACACACTGCCCAGACAGAGGGAGTCAGACGGTACACACAGAGGGAGTCAGTACACTCGGCCCAGAGGGGGAGTCAGACGGTACACACGGCCCGGACAGAGGGAGTCAGACTGTACACACGGCCCAGAGGGGGAGTCAGACGGTACACACTGCCCAGACAGAGGGAGTCAGACGGTACACACAGAGGGAGTCAGTACACTCGGCCCAGAGGGGGAGTCAGACTGTACACACTGCCCAGACAGAGGGAGTCAGACTGTACACACGGCCCAGAGAGGGAGTCAGACTGTACACACGGCCCAGAGAGGGAGTCAGACTGTACACACGGCCCAGAGGGGGAGTCAGACGGTACACACTGCCCAGACAGAGGGAGTCAGACTGTACACACTGCCCAGACAGAGGGAGTCAGACGGTACACACAGAGGGAGTCAGTACACTCGGCCCAGAGGGGGAGTCAGACTGTACACACTGCCCAGACAGGGAGTCAGACTGTACACACGGCCCAGAGAGGGAGTCAGACTGTACACACGGCCCAGAGGGGGAGTCAGACGGTACACACGGTCCAGACAGAGGGAGTCAGACGGTACACACTGCCCAGACAGAGGGAGTCAGACGGTACACACAGAGGGAGTCAGTACACTCGGCCCAGAGGGAGAGTCAGACGGTACACACGGCCCGGACAGAGGGAGTCAGACTGTACACACGGCCCAGAGGGGGAGTCAGACGGTACACACTGCCCAGACAGAGGGAGTCAGACGGTACACACAGAGGGAGTCAGTACACTCGGCCCAGAGGGGGAGTCAGACTGTACACACTGCCCAGACAGAGGGAGTCAGACTGTACACACGGCCCAGAGAGGGAGTCAGACTGTACACACGGCCCAGAGAGGGAGTCAGACTGTACACACGGCCCAGAGGGGGAGTCAGACGGTACACACTGCCCAGACAGAGGGAGTCAGACTGTACACACTGCCCAGACAGAGGGAGTCAGACGGTACACACAGAGGGAGTCAGTACACTCGGCCCAGACGGGGAGTCAGACTGTACACACTGCCCAGACAGGGGGAGTCAGACTGAACACACTGCCCAGACAGAGGGAGTCAGACTGTACACACGGCCCAGAGAGGGAGTCAGACTGTACACACGGCCCAGAGGGGGAGTCAGACGGTACACACTACCCAGACAGGGAGTCAGACTGTACACACTGCCCAGACAGAGGGAGTCAGACGGTACACACAGAGGGAGTCAGTACACTCGGCCCAGAGGGGGAGTCAGACTGTACACACTGCCCAGACAGAGGGAGTCAGACTGTACACACAGCCCAGAGAGGGAGTCAGACTGTACACACGGCCCAGAGGGGGAGTCAGACGGTACACACTGCCCAGACAGAGGGAGTCAGACTGTACACACTGCCCAGACAGAGGGAGTCAGACGGTACACACAGAGGGAGTCAGTACACTCGGCCCAGAGGGGGAGTCAGACTGTACACACTGCCCAGACAGAGGGAGTCAGACTGTACACACGGCCCAGAGAGGGAGTCAGACTGTACACACGGCCCAGAGGGGGAGTCAGACGGTACACACTGCCCAGACAGAGGGAGTCAGACTGTACACACGGCCCAGAGAGGGAGTCAGACAGTACACACGGCCCAGAGGGGGAGTCAGACGGTACCCACGGTCCAGAAAGAGGGAGTCAGACGGTACACACTGCCCAGACAGAGGGAGTCAGACGGTACACACGGCCCAGAGAGGGAGTCAGACTGTACACACGGCCCAGAGGGGGAGTCAGACGGTACACACTGCCCAGACAGAGGGAGTCAGACTGTACACACGGCCCAGAGAGGGAGTCAGACTGTACACACGGCCCAGAGGGGGAGTCAGACGGTACACACGGCCCAGACAGAGGAAGTCAGACTGTACACACGGCCCAGAGAGGGAGTCAGACTGTACACACGGCCCAGAGGGGGAGTGAGACGGTACACACGGTCCAGACAGAGGGAGTCAGACGGTACACTCGGCCCAGAGGAGGAGTCAGACGGTACACACGGTCCAGACAGAGGGAGTCAGTACACACTGCCCAGAGGGGGAGTCAGACGGTGCCCACGGTCCAGAGGGGGAGTCAGACGGTACACACGGTCCAGACAGAGGGAGTCAGTACACACGGCCCAGAGCGGGAGTCAGACGGTACACACGGCCCAGACAGAGGGAGTCAGACGGTACACTCGGCCCAGAGGAGGAGTCAGACGGTACACACGGTCCAGACAGAGGGAGTCAGTACACACTGCCCAGAGGGAGAGTCAGACGGTACACACTGCCCAGAGGGGGAGTCAGACGGTACACACTGCCCAGAGGGGGAGTC
The DNA here is from genome assembly GCF_039654945.1 of Dendrobates tinctorius. NCBI lineage: Eukaryota > Metazoa > Chordata > Amphibia > Anura > Dendrobatidae > Dendrobates > Dendrobates tinctorius. Next base: position 18,253,293 of record NW_027361827.1, read on the forward strand.
AGACGGTACACACTGCCCAGAGGGGGAGTCAGACGGTACACACTGCCCAGAGGGGGAGTCAGACGGTACACACTGCCCAGAGGGGGAGTCAGACGGTACACACGGCCCAGACAGAGGGAGTCAGATGGTACACACGGCCCAGACAGAGGGAGTCAGTACACACGGCCCAGACAGAGGGAGTCAGACGGTGCACACGGCCCAGAGGGGGAGTCAGACTGTACACACGGCCCAGAGGGGGAGTCAGACGGTACACACGGCCCAGAGAGGGATTCAGACGGTACACACGGCCCAGAGGGGGAGTCAGACGGTACACACGGCCCAGACAGAGGAAGTCAGACTGTACACACGGCCCAGAGAGGGAGTCAGACTGTACACACGGCCCAGAGACGGAGTCAGACTGTACACACGGCCCAGACAGGGAGTCAGACGGTACACACGGCCCGGACTGGGGGAGTCAGTACACACTGCCCAGAGGGGGAGTCAGACGGTACACACGGCCCGGACAGAGGGAGTCAGACGGTACACACAGAGGGAGTCAGACGGTGCACACGGCCCAGAGGGGGAGTCAGACGGTACACACGGTCCAGACAGAGGGAGTCAGACGGTACACACGGTCCAGACAGAGGGAGTCAGACGGTACACACTGCCCAGACAGAGGGAGTCAGACGGTACACAAATAGAGGGAGTCAGTACACTCGGCCCAGAGGGGGAGTCAGACGGTACACACGGCCCGGACAGAGGGAGTCAGACTGTACACACGGCCCAGAGGGGGAGTCAGACGGTACACACTGCCCAGACAGAGGGAGTCAGATGGTACACACAGAGGGAGTCAGTACACTCGGCCCAGAGGGGGAGTCAGACTACACACTGCCCAGACAGAGGGAGTCAGACTGTACACACGGCCCAGAGAGGGAGTCAGACTGTACACACGGCCCAGAGGGGGAGTCAGACGGTACACACTGCCCAGACAGAGGGAGTCAGACTGTACACACTGCCCAGACAGAGGGAGTCAGACGGTACACACAGAGGGAGTCAGTACACTCGGCCCAGAGGGGGAGTCAGACTGTACACACTGCCCAGACAGGGAGTCAGACTGTACACACGGCCCAGAGAGGGAGTCAGACTGTACACACGGCCCAGAGGGGGAGTCAGACGGTACACACGGTGCAGACAGAGGGAGTCAGACGGTACACACTGCCCAGACAGGGAGTCAGACGGTACACACAGGGAGTCAGTACACTCGGCCCAGAGGGGGAGTCAGACGGTACACACGGCCCGGACAGAGGGAGTCAGACTGTACACACGGCCCAGAGGGGGAGTCAGACGGTACACACTGCCCAGACAGAGGGAGTCAGACGGTACACACAGAGGGAGTCAGTACACTCGGCCCAGAGGGGGAGTCAGACTGTACACACTGCCAAGACAGAGGGAGTCAGACTGTACACACGGCCCAGAGAGGGAGTCAGACTGTACACATGGCCCAGAGAGGGAGTCAGACTGTACACACGGCCCAGAGAGGGAGTCAGACTGTACACACGGCCCAGAGGGGGAGTCAGACGGTACACACTGCCCAGACAGAGGGAGTCAGACTGTACACACTGCCCAGACAGAGGGAGTCAGACGGTACACACAGAGGGAGTCAGTACACTCGGCCCAGAGGGGGAGTCAGACTGTACACACTTCCCAGACAGGGGGAGTCAGACTATACACACTGCCCAGACAGAGGGAGTCAGACTGTACACACGGCCCAGAGAGGGAGTCAGACTGTACGCACGGCCCAGAGGGGGAGTCAGACGGTACACACTACCCAGACAGAGGGAGTCAGACTGTACACACTGCCCAGACAGAGGGAGTCAGACGGTACACACAGAGGGAGTCAGTACACTCAGCCCAGAGGGGGAGTCAGACTGTACACACTGCCCAGACAGAGGGAGTCAGACTGTACACACGGCCCAGAGAGGGAGTCAGACTGTACACACGGCCCAGAGGGGGAGTCAGACGGTACACACTGCCCAGACAGAGGGAGTCAGACTGTACACACTGCCCAGACAGAGGGAGTCAGACGGTACACACAGAGGGAGTCAGTACACTCGGCCCAGAGGGGGAGTCAGACTGTACACACTGCCCAGACAGAGGGAGTCAGACTGTACACACGGCCCAGAGGGGGAGTCAGACGGTACACACTGCCCAGACAGAGGGAGTCAGACTGTACACACGGCCCAGAGAGGGAGTCAGACAGTACACACGGCCCAGAGGGGGAGTCAGACGGTACACACGGTCCAGACAGAGGGAGTCAGACGGTACACACGGCCCAGAGGGGGAGTCAGACGGTACACACTGCCCAGACAGAGGGAGTCAGACGGTACACACGGCCCAGAGGGGGAGTCAGACGGTACACACTGCCCAGACAGAGGGAGTCAGACTGTACACACGGCCCAGAGAGGGAGTCAGACTGTACACACGGCCCAGAGGGGGAGTCAGACGGTACACACGGCCCAGACAGAGGGAGTCAGACTGTACACACGGCCCAGAGAGGGAGTCAGACTGTACACACGGCCCAGAGAGGGAGTCAGACGGTGCACACGGCCCAGAGGGGGAGTGAGACGGTACACACGGTCCAGACAGAGGGAGTCAGACGGTACACTCGGCCCAGAGGAGGAGTCAGACGGTACACACGGTCCAGACAGAGGGAGTCAGTACACACTGCCCAGAGGGGGAGTCAGACGGTGCACACGGCCCAGAGGGGGAGTCAGACGGTGCACACGGCCCAGAGGGGGAGTCAGACCGTGCACACGGCCCAGAGGGGGAGTCAGACGGTACACACGGTCCAGACAGAGGGAGTCAGTACACACAGCCCAGAGCGGGAGTCAGACGGTACACACGGCCCAGACAGAGGGAGTCAGACGGTACACTCGGCCCAGAGGAGGAGTCAGACGGTACACACGGTCCAGACAGAGGGAGTCAGTACACACTGCCCAGAGGGAGAGTCAGACGGTGCACACGGCCCAGAGGGGGAGTCAGACGGTACACACTGCCCAGAGGGGGAGTCAGACGGTACACACTGCCCAGAGGGGGAGTCAGACGGTACACACTGCCCAGAGGGGGGAGTCAGACGGTACACACTGCCCAGAGGGGGAGTCAGACGGTACACACGGCCCAGACAGAGGGAGTCAGACGGTACACACGGCCCAGACAGAGGGAGTCAGTACACACGGCCCAGACAGAGGGAGTCAGACGGTACACACGGCCCAGACAGAGGGAGTCAGACGGTACACACGGCCCAGAGGAGGAGTCAGACGGTACACACGGTCCAGACAGAGGGAGTCAGTACACACGGCCCAGAGGGGGAGTCAGACGGTGCACACGGCCCAGAGGGGGAGTCAGACGGCACACACTGCCCAGAGGGGGAGTCAGACGGTGCACACGGCCCAGAGGAGGAGTCAGACGGTACACACGGTCCAGACAGAGGGAGTCAGTACACACTGCCCAGAGGGGGAGTCAGACGGTGCACACGGCCCAGAGGGGGAGTCAGACGGTACACACTGCCCAGAGGGGGAGTCAGACGGTGCACACGGCCCAGAGCGGGAGTCAGACGGTGCACACGGCCCAGAGCGGGAGTCAGACGGTACACACGGTCCAGACAGAGGGAGTCAGTACACACTGCCCAGAGGGGGAGTCAGACGGTACACACGGCCCAGAGGAGGAGTCAGACGGTACACACGGCCTAGAGGGGGAGTCAGACGGTGCACACGGCCCAGAGGGGGAGTCAGACGGTGCACACGGCCCAGAGGGGGAGTCAGACGGTGCACACGGCCCAGAGCGGGAGTCAGACGGTGCACACGGCCCAGAGCGGGAGTCAGACGGTGCACACGGCCCAGAGCGGGAGTCAGACGGTACACACGGTCCAGACAGAGGGAGTCAGTACACACTGCCCAGAGGGGGAGTCAGACGGTGGACACGGCCCGGAGGGGGAACCAGACGGTGCACACGGCCCGGAGGGGGAGTCAGACGGTACACACGGCCCAGAGGGGGAGTCAGACAGTACACACGGCCCAGAGCGGGAGTCAGACGGTACACACGGCCCAGAGGGGGAGTCAGACGGTGCACACGGCCCGGAGGGGGAGTCAGACGGTGCACACGGCCCGGAGGGGGAGTCGGATGGTACACACGGCCCAGAGGGGGAGTCAGACAGTACACACGGCCCAGAGCGGGAGTCAGACGGTACACACGGCCCAGAGGGGGAGTCAGACAGTGCACACGGCCCGGACAGAGGGAGTCAGACGGTACACACGGCCCAGAGGGGGAGTCAGACGGTACACACGGCCCAGAGGGGGAGTCAGACGGTACACACGGCCCAGAGGGGGAGTCAGACGGTACACACGGCCCAGAGGGGAAGTCAGACGGTACACACGGCCCAGACAGAGGGAGTCAGTACACACTGCCCAGAGGGGGAGTCAGATGGTGCACACGGCCAGGAGGGGGAGTCAGACGGTACACACGGCCCGGAGGGGGAGTCAGACGGTACACACGGCCCAGAGCGGGAGTCAGACGGTACACACGGCCCAGAGGGGGAGTCAGACGGTGCACACGGCCCGGAGGGGGAGTCAGACTGTACACACGGCCCAGAGGGGGAGTCAGACGGTACACACTGCCCAGACAGAGGGAGTCAGACTGTACACACGGCCCAGAGAGGGAGTCAGACTGTACACACGGCCCAGAGGGGGAGTCAGACGGTACACACGGCCCAGACAGAGGGAGTCAGACTGTACACACGGCCCAGAGAGGGAGTCAGACTGTACACACGGCCCAGAGAGGGAGTCAGACGGTGCACACGGCCCAGAGGGGGAGTGAGACGGTACACACGGTCCAGACAGAGGGAGTCAGACGGTACACTCGGCCCAGAGGAGGAGTCAGACGGTACACACGGTCCAGACAGAGGGAGTCAGTACACACTGCCCAGAGGGGGAGTCAGACGGTGCACACGGTCCAGAGGGGGAGTCAGACGGTGCACACGGCCCAGAGGGGGAGTCAGACGGTACACACGGTCCAGACAGAGGGAGTCAGTACACACGGCCCAGAGCGGGAGTCAGACGGTACACACGGCCCAGACAGAGGGAGTCAGACGGTACACTCGGGCCAGAGGAGGAGTCAGACGGTACACACGGTCCAGACAGAGGGAGTCAGTACACACTGCCCAGAGGGAGAGTCAGACGGTGCACACGGCCCAGAGGGGGAGTCAGACGGTACACACTGCCCAGAGGGGGAGTCAGACGGTACACACTGCCCAGAGGGGGAGTCAGACGGTACACACTGCCCAGAGGGGGAGTCAGACGGTACACACGGCCCAGAGGGGGAGTCAGACGGTACACACGGCCCAGACAGAGGGAGTCAGACGGTACACACGGCCCAGACAGAGGGAGTCAGTACACACGGCCCAGACAGAGGGAGTCAGACGGTACACACGGCCCAGACAGAGGGAGTCAGTACACACTGCCCAGAGGGGGAGTCAGACGGTGCACACGGCCCAGAGGGGGAGTCAGACGGTACACACGGTCCAGACAGAGGGAGTCAGTACACACTGCCCAGAGGGGGAGTCAGACGGTGCACACGGCCCAGATTGGGAGTCAGACGGTACACACTGCCCAGAGGGGGAGTCAGACGGTGCACACGGCCCAGAGGAGGAGTCAGACGGTACACACGGTCCAGACAGAGGGAGTCAGTACACACTGCCCAGAGGGGGAGTCAGACGGTGCACACGGCCCAGAGGGGGAGTCAGACGGTGCACACGGCCCAGAGGGGGAGTCAGACGGTACACACTGCCCAGAGGGGGAGTCAGACGGTGCACACGGCCCAGAGCGGGAGTCAGACGGTGCACACGGCCCAGAGCGGGAGTCAGACGGTACACACGGTCCAGACAGAGGGAGTCAGTACACACTGCCCAGAGGGGGAGTCAGACGGTACACACGGCCCAGAGGGGGAGTCAGACGGTACACACGGCCCAGAGGGGGAGTCAGACGGTGCACACGGCCCAGAGGGGGAGTCAGACGGTGCACACGGCCCAGAGGGGGAGTCAGACGGTGCACACGGCCCAGAGGGGGAGTCAGACGGTGCACACGGCCCAGAGCGGGAGTCAGACGGTGCACACGGCCCAGAGCGGGAGTCAGACGGTACACACGGTCCAGACAGAGGGAGTCAGTACACACTGCCCAGAGGGGGAGTCAGACGGTGGACACGGCCCGGAGGGGGAACCAGACGGTGCACACGGCCCGGAGGGGGAGTCAGACGGTACACACGGCCCAGAGGGGGAGTCAGACGGTACACACGGCCCAGAGGGGGAGTCAGACGGTGCACACGGCCCAGAGGGGGAGTCAGACGGTGCACACGGCCCGGACAGAGGGAGGCACACGGTGCACACGGCCCGGAGGGGGAGTCAGACGGTGCACACGGCCCGGAGGGGGAGTCAGACGGTGCTCACGGCCCGGAGGGGGAGTCAGACGGTGCACACGGCCCGGAGGGGGAGTCAGACGGTACACACGGCCCAGACAAAGGGAGTCAGACGGTACACACGGCCCAGAGGGGGAGTCAGACGGTACACACGGCCCAGAGGGGGAGTCAGACGGTACACACGGCCCAGAGGGGGAGTCAGACGGTACACACTGCCCAGAGGGGGAGTCAGACGGTGCACACGGCCCGTAGGGGGAGTCAGACGGTGCACACGGCCCGGAGGGGGAGTCAGACGGTACACACGGCCCAGAGGGGGAGTCAGACGGTACACACGGCCCAGAGGGGGAGTCAGACGGTGCTCACGGCCCGGAGGGGGAGTCAGACGGTGCACACGGCCCGGAGGGGGAGTCAGACGGTACACACGGCCCAGAGGGTGAGTCAGACGGTACACACGGCCCAGAGGGGGAGTCAGACGGTACACACGGCCCAGAGGGGGAGTCAGACGGTGCACACAGCCCAGAGGGGGAGTCAGACGGTACACACGGCCCAGACAGAGGGAGTCAGACGGTACACACGGCCCAGACAGAGGGAGTCAGTACACACGGCCCAGACAGAGGGAGTCAGACGGTACACACGGCCCAGACAGAGGGAGTCAGTACACACTGCCCAGAGGGGGAGTCAGACGGTGCACACGGCCCAGAGGGGGAGTCAGACGGTACACACGGTCCAGACAGAGGGAGTCAGTACACACTGCCCAGAGGGGGAGTCAGACGGTGCACACGGCCCAGATTGGGAGTCAGACGGTACACACTGCCCAGAGGGGGAGTCAGACGGTGCACACGGCCCAGAGGAGGAGTCAGACGGTACACACGGTCCAGACAGAGGGAGTCAGTACACACTGCCCAGAGGGGGAGTCAGACGGTGCACACGGCCCAGAGGGGGAGTCAGACGGTGCACACGGCCCAGAGGGGGAGTCAGACGGTACACACTGCCCAGAGGGGGAGTCAGACGGTGCACACGGCCCAGAGCGGGAGTCAGACGGTGCACACGGCCCAGAGCGGGAGTCAGACGGTACACACGGTCCAGACAGAGGGAGTCAGTACACACTGCCCAGAGGGGGAGTCAGACGGTACACACGGCCCAGAGGGGGAGTCAGACGGTACACACGGCCCAGAGGGGGAGTCAGACGGTGCACACGGCCCAGAGGGGGAGTCAGACGGTGCACACGGCCCAGAGGGGGAGTCAGACGGTGCACACGGCCCAGAGGGGGAGTCAGACGGTGCACACGGCCCAGAGCGGGAGTCAGACGGTGCACACGGCCCAGAGCGGGAGTCAGACGGTACACACGGTCCAGACAGAGGGAGTCAGTACACACTGCCCAGAGGGGGAGTCAGACGGTGGACACGGCCCGGAGGGGGAACCAGACGGTGCACACGGCCCGGAGGGGGAGTCAGACGGTACACACGGCCCAGAGGGGGAGTCAGACGGTACACACGGCCCAGAGGGGGAGTCAGACGGTGCACACGGCCCAGAGGGGGAGTCAGACGGTGCACACGGCCCGGACAGAGGGAGGCACACGGTGCACACGGCCCGGAGGGGGAGTCAGACGGTGCACACGGCCCGGAGGGGGAGTCAGACGGTGCTCACGGCCCGGAGGGGGAGTCAGACGGTGCACACGGCCCGGAGGGGGAGTCAGACGGTACACACGGCCCAGACAAAGGGAGTCAGACGGTACACACGGCCCAGAGGGGGAGTCAGACGGTACACACGGCCCAGAGGGGGAGTCAGACGGTACACACGGCCCAGAGGGGGAGTCAGACGGTACACACTGCCCAGAGGGGGAGTCAGACGGTGCACACGGCCCGTAGGGGGAGTCAGACGGTGCACACGGCCCGGAGGGGGAGTCAGACGGTACACACGGCCCAGAGGGGGAGTCAGACGGTACACACGGCCCAGAGGGGGAGTCAGACGGTGCTCACGGCCCGGAGGGGGAGTCAGACGGTGCACACGGCCCGGAGGGGGAGTCAGACGGTACACACGGCCCAGAGGGTGAGTCAGACGGTACACACGGCCCAGAGGGGGAGTCAGACGGTACACACGGCCCAGAGGGGGAGTCAGACGGTGCACACAGCCCAGAGGGGGAGTCAGACGGTGCACACGGCCTGGACAGAGGGAGTCAGACGGTACACACGGCCCGGAGGGGGAGTCAGACGGTGCACGCGGCCCGGAGGGGGAGTCAGACGGTGCACACGGCCCGGAGGGGGAGTCAGACGGTACACACGGCCCAGACAGAGGGAGTCAGTACACACTGCCCAGAGGGGGAGTCAGACGGTACACACGGCCCAGACAGAGGGAGTCAGTACACACTGCCCAGAGGGGGAGTCAGACGGTACACACGGCCCAGACAGTGGGAGTCAGTACACACGGCCCAGACAGAGGGAGTCAGACGGTACACAGGGCCCAGACAGAGGGAGTCAGACGGTACACACGGCCCAGAGAGGGAGTCAGACGGTACACAGGGCCCAGACAGAGGGAGTCAGACGGTACACAGGGCCCAGACAGAGGGAGTCAGACTTTACACACGGCCCAGAGGGGGAGTCAGACGGTACACACGGCCCAGACAGAGGGAGTCAGACGGTACACACGGCCCAGACAGAGGGAGTCAGACGGTACACACGGCCCAGACAGAGGGAGTCAGACGGTACACACGGCCCAGACAGAGGGAGTCAGACGGTACACACGGCCCAGAGGGGGAGTCAGACGGTACACACGGCCCAGACAGAGGGAGTCAGACGGTACACACGGCCCAGACAGAGGGAGTCAGACGGTACACACGGCCCAGACAGAGGGAGTCAGACGGTACACACGGCCCAGACAGAGGGAGTCAGACGGTACACACGGCCCAGACAGAGGGAGTCAGACGGTACACACGGCCCAGACAGAGGGAGTCAGACGTTACACACGGCCCAGAGGGGAAGTCAGACGGTACACTCGGCCCAGACAGAGGGAGTCAGACGGTACACACGGCCCAGAGGGGGAGTCAGACGGTACACACGGCCCAGACAGAGGGAGTCAGACGGTACGCACGGCCCAGAGGGGGAGTCAGACGGTACACACGGCCCAGAGGGGGAGTCAGACGGTACACACGGCCCAGAGGGGGAGTCAGACGGTACACACGGCCCAGACAGAGGGAGTCAGTACACACGGCCCAGAGGGGGAGTCAGACGGTACGCACGGCCCAGAGGGGGAGTCAGACGGTACACACGGCCCAGACAAAGGGAGTCAGTACACACGGCCCAGAGGGGGAGTCAGACGGTACGCACGGCCCAGAGGGGGAGTCAGACGGGACACTCGGCCCAGAGAGGCGGTCGGTACACATGGCCCAGAGAGGCGGTCGGTACACATGGCCCAGAGGGGGAGTCAGAGGGTACACTCGGCCCAGAGGGGGATTCAGACGGTACACTCGGCCCAGAGGGGGATTCAGACGGTACACTCGGCCCAGAGAGAGGGGGTGTCAGACGGTACACTCGGCCCAGAGGGGGATTCAGACGGTACACTCAGCCCAGGGAGAGGGGGTGTCAGACGGTACACTCGGCCCAGAGGGAGAGTCGGTATACTCAGCTCAGAGGGGGATTCAGACGGTACACTCGGCCCAGAGAGAGGGGGAGTCAGACAGTACACTCGGCCCAGAGGGGGAGTCAGACGATACACACGGCCCAGAGGGGGAGTCAGACGATACACACGGCCCAAAGGGGGAGTCAGACGGTACACTCGGCCCAGACAGAGGGAGTCAGGCGGTACACACGGCCCAGAGGGGGAGTCAGGCGGTACACACGGCCCAGACAGAGGGGGAGTCAGACGGTACACACGGCACAGACAGAGGTAGTCAGACGGTACACACGGCCCAGAGAGGGAGTCAGACGTTACACACGGCCCAGAGGGGAAGTCAGACGGTACACTCGACCCAGACAGAGGGAGTCAGACGGTACACACGGCCCAGAGGGGGAGTCAGATGGTACACTCGGCCCAGACAGAGGGAGTCAGACAGTACACACGGCCCAGAGGGGGAGTCAGACGGTACACACGGCCCAGACAGAGGGAGTCAGACGGTACACACGGCCCAGAGGGGAAGTCAAACGGTACACACGGCCCAGTCAGAGGGAGTCAGTACACACGGCCCAGAGGGGGAGTCAGACGGTACGCACGGCCCAGAGGGGGAGTCAGACGGTACACACGGCCCAGACAGAGGGAGTCAGTACACACGGCCCAGAGGGGGAGTCAGACGGGACACTCGGCCCAGAGGGGTATTCAGACGGTACACTCAGCCCAGGGAGAGGGGGTGTCAGACGTTACACTCGGCCCAGAGGGAGAGTCGGTATACTCAGCTCAGAGGGGGATTCAGACGGTACACTCGGCCCAGAGAGAGGGGGAGTCAGACAGTACACTCGGCCCAGAGGGGGAGTCAGACGATACACACGGCCCAGAGCGGGAGTCAGACGATACACACGGCCCAAAGGGGGAGTCAGACGGTACACTCGGCCCAGACAGAGGGAGTCAGACGATACACACGGCCCAGAGGGGGAGTCAGGCGGTACACACCGCCCAGACAGAGGGGGAGTCAGGCGGTACACACCGCCCAGACAGAGGGGGAGTCAGACGGTACACACGGCCCAGAGAGGGAGTCAGACGTTACACACGGCCCAGAGGGGAAGTCAGACGGTACACATGGCCCAGAGGGGGAGTCAGATGGTACACTCGGCCCAGACAGAGGGAGTCAGACGGTACACACGGCCCAGAGGGGGAGTCAGACGGTACACACGGCCCAGACAGAGGGAGTCAGACGGTACACACGGCCCAGAGGGGAAGTCAAACGGTACACACGGCCCAGTCAGAGGGAGTCAGTACACACGGCCCAGAGGGGGAGTCAGACGGTACGCACGGCCCAGAGGGGGAGTCAGACGGTACACACTGCCCAGACAGAGGGAGTCAGTACACACGGCCCAGAGGGGGAGTCAGACGGGACAATCGGCCCAGAGAGGGGGTCGGTACACATGGCCCAGAGGGGGAGTCAGACGGTACACTCGGCCCAGAGGGAGTCGGTACACTCGGCCCAGAGGGGGATTCAGACGGTACACTCGGCCCAGAGGGGGAGTCGGTACACTCGGCCCAGAGAGGGATTCAGACGGTACACTCAAACCAATTGCCTGGTTAGCAATACCACAAAGAAACGCAGGAAATTAAAAAAGAATTATATAGAATTCCTAATATCAACGTTTAAAAGTGGATGCTCATGGATGAATGGTAGACCATTCGAGGGAAACTGCATACCGAATCACAAGGAAAAACCCGAATTTAATGGTCAATAATACAAATATAATAAAAAAAAAAAAAAAAATTTATAAGAAAATTAGAAACAATAATAATGTTTAAAATACCTTTATTATATAATAGTGGTACATAAATATAAGAAAGCAATGTGTGCTCAAATCAATTAAAATATATACCAATATAGGTTGAATAAACATACACAGCGGTCCACATATATAAGATAATGTAATTTACACCTTTTCAAAATAATTGTCCAATAAAAAAGTGGCTAAAAATATATCAAGCGCCAAAACAATTATGTAGGCTTACACAAAGTGTCAATATAATCAATGAAAAACTGCAAAGGTGCAATATCAGCCATCTCATAGTGAGGCGCTTGATATATTTTTGGTCACTTTTTTATTGGACAATTATTTTGAAAAGGTGTAAATTACATTATCTTATATATGTGGACCGCTGTGTATGTTTATTCAACCTATATTGGTATATATTTTAATTGATTTGAGCACACATTGCTTTCTTATATTTATGTACCACTATTATATAATAAAGGTATTTTAAACATTATTATTGTTTCTAATTTTCTTATATTTTAAAAAAAAAAAAAAAAAATTTTTATTATATTTGTATTATTGACCATTAAATTCGGGTTTTTCCTTGTGATTCGGTAGACGGTACACTCAGCCCAGGGAGAGGGGGTGTCAGACGGTACACTCGGCCCAGAGGGAGAGTCGGTATACTCAGCTCAGAGGGGGATTCAGACGGTACACTCGGCCCAGAGAGAGGGGGAGTCAGACGGTACACTCGGCCCAGAGGGGGAGTCAGACTGTACACTCGGCCCAGAGGGGGAGTCAGACGGTACACTAAGCTCATAGGGGGAGTCGGTACACTCAGGGTTGCATCTCGATTGCAGTTGATTTTTTGTGGTCCTCATTTTAGCCAGTAGCCACTCTAATCTAAACGGTTCAGTGCTGAAGTGACTACATCGGGAGTTGCTGGAGCGAGGACCTCAGAAAAACCCCTCCAATGTAGTCAGGTCAGCACTGAAATGTCTAGATCAGTTGATTCCTTGAGCTCCTCATACAGGCTCCATTCTAGTCCCCTTTTCTGGCTTTTTAATGCTTTTTTATGGAATTTCTCAAGGTTTGAAGGGAGGAAATATCACAGGTCAAACAGAAAGGTTCTTTGCACTGTTAATATTGTATGTATTTGGGCAAAATGCATTTTTTTCCTGATTTTTAAAACTTGCATATTTTTTCACTTTTTGTAATATAAATAATTATGCTCAGCGCTGATTGTCCAGTATCACCAGAATGTGACATTTCTCGTCTGTCACCGTCCTGTCCGCAGCACCGACATAGTGAGAAGAGGGGGAGCTCCACGGGGAGAGGTGTAAAAGAGTGCAACCGACAGTCATATCGGAGCATAGCCAACAGTCGTCATATCAGAGCGCAACCGACAATTATCTTAACAGAACTGACAGTCCTAACAGCTCCACCGACTGTCCTCATAACAGCGCAACCGACAGCCATCATAACAGAGCGCCACCGACAGTTATCATAGAAGTGCACAACTGACAGTCATAATATACAACACAATAGTGATATGAATTATTATGGGAATGTCCAGGGTCACACACTTTAACATTTTTATTTAAAAATAACACAGTTATGCTCACCAACGCCCGTTCCAGAGAAGTCACCGTCTCCTGCAATAAAATAACACCAATATCCCTCACCTCTTTAGCAATGTATCCCAAACTAACAAATAAGAGGCATATACAAGAAAGCTTAAAAGTTTTCAATACTTTAACAATAAATTAAAATAATTTACCTAGAATTTAAACAAAAGGGTATTTCTCTAGTCACCTTCCACGACGGTATACGGAGGTTGCCTCTTTGCCCTGATGGGGGACAGGAAACAGAGGTTAAAAGGCCCTCCCACCTGCCAGTGTCTTTCCTGTTCCCCGTGGGGCAGGGAGAGGTCCGCATACTGTGGTGGCCGGCGGCTGAAGTAGCGTAGTACAGGGGTTACCTTTCAAAATGCAGAGCAGTGGTGGTCGCTTCAAGCCTCCTAAGCTGCTCCCATCGTCCCTGCTCGTGGTGACCTCGGGACCCGCTCTGGCCTTCCCGTGCCCCTGTGAGGGCAAAGCAGGCCACGGATCCCCGGCCGGGGGCCTCCCATAGCTCCCCGGTCCTCTCCCCCTCCAGCACGGCGCCCGGGCGTCTCGGAAGTGACGTCTGGGGACCGCTCGCGTCACTTCCGGTATCGGCGCTCCAGGAGGACGCCGACGACTTCCGGCTAATGGCCGCCCCCATACCGCGCATGGTGCCCGCTCCCAATGTCGGCACATGGACCCAGGAGGGGGGAAAACCACAACGCTGGAGAGCAGGTGCTGTGTCACGTTGCCGTCAGACTCGGGGGCCTGCTGTCCCGGCCTCGGCCACTAGGAGGCGCCGGACTGTCACTTCGCCGTCAGACTCGGGGCCTGCTATCCCTGCCTCGGCCACTAGGAGGCGCCGGACTGTCACGTCGCCGTCAGACTCGGGGCCTGCTGTTCCTGACTCGGCCACTGGGAGGCGCTGTGGTTCGCCCCCGAGTGATGGTGGCGACAGAGAAGGGGCTCCTGCGCAGGCATATGATGGACGCAGGCTCCGCTCTGTCAATCATGAAGGGGTTGATGCATCACCATCTGGCCTGGTCCTGGAGGCGGTCCTGATGACATCATCAGTCCGGGAGCCTGTGAGGGATGACCTGATCCCTCAAATACCTTGAGACTGGTCTTGCAAGCCACCGGATATATTCTTGGTTCCCCTATGTGCTACTGTGTGATTTGCTATTGTTTGATTTCTGACCCCTCTACTGCCTGACGATTTTGTACCTCTGCCATTCTCACAGTTTGTGACCTTGGCCTGGATATTCGACTCTGCTACTGCCTGCCGTTTTTGTACCTTGCCGCTCTCCCGTTTTGTGACCTTGGCCTGGACTGTCGAATCTGCCACTGCCTGCCGTTTCTGTACCTCCGCTGCTCTCCCGGTTTCTGACTATGTTTTTGGTTCCCCGCCTTCTTCCCTATTGGCGACCGTCCTGCTCTGGCGCACTGTTCCACCAGACAGCCACCCCCTGGGCCTTGCTACAATTCCATATCCCTGTATAGGGGTTAAGGGTCTCAGGGTTTCACGGGGTGCTGTCCCTACTGCAGTCCAGATCCGCGGACAGACGTCACATTATATCCGGCCATAAAAAAAACCTGCTTCTTGTGTATATATCCAACATATACAAAAGCAGTCTCCCTGAACTTTTTTTTTTCCTTCTTCTGCCTGAGCGATTTTTGGCCTGAACACCTGTTACTTGCTTCAGTGCACAGTCTGGAGGATCACTCTCATCTTCCTGCATAAACATGCTGCAGTCTAGAGACTTCAGGGAGAAAGCTGAACGTCAGAGATCCACACTCTTGGGACATCGGCCCCTGGGCAGCTCTGGCCTGGGTTGCCCAGGGGCTCAGGTACTGCCAGCAGATGCGGCTAAAGTTTTATTACCTATCTCTCTTTCATTTGGTCAGAAATCTCTGTGTTTAAAAGCTTATGTGGATAGTGGATCTGAAGGAAATTTTATGGATTCTTTGGCTGCTAGGAATCTTGGTGTACCGCTACTAAGACTTAATGCCCCTATTAAAACCACGGCTATTAATGGCACATCCATTATTCAGGATGGGGTTAAATTTGTTACTGACAAAATTGCTATGTCTGTGGGAGCATTACATACAGAGCTTATGTCATTTTTTGTGATGGATAATTTATCTTCTGCAGTTATTTTGGGAATGCCGTGGTTACGCCAGCACAATCCTGTAATTGACTGGCACCTGGCTGATGTTGTACGCTGGAGTTCGCAGTGTTAGGATAACTGCATATCATTAGCAGTAAACCAAGTTAAGGTTAAAAACCCCCTCATACCGTTTGCTTTCACAGACTATGAGGATGTTTTTTCTATTGAAGAATCTGAGAAATTACCCCCACACAGAGAGTATGATTGCCCTATAGATCTGATTCCGGATGCCCGTCTCCCAAAACTCCGGTCCAGAGCATCAGGCCATGAATGACTATATAGCAGACAGCTTAAAGAAAGGGTTTATTAGACCATCCATTTCACCAGTTGGGGCCGGATTCTTCTTTGTAAAGAAGAAAGATGGTGGTCTCAGACCCTGCATTGATTACCGGGAATTTAACGCAATCACTATAAAGAACCAGTATCCGCTTCCACTCATCCCTGATCTTTTTAATCAGCTAATGGGAGCCCGTTGGTTTACTAAACTTGACCTCCGGGAGGCAAATCAGGCATTTTCTACACTAAAGGAGTGCTTTGTGGCCAACCCGGTTTTGGTTCAGCCTGATCTGGACCGCCCATTTATTGTAGAAGTAGATGCCTCTGAAGTCGGAGTGGGAGCAGTGCTATCGCAAGGCACTGCATCCCTCACTCAGCTTCGCCCATGTGCTTTTTTTTCCCGCAAATTCTCTGCCACTGAGAAAAACTGTGATATAGGTAATCGGGAATTATTGGCAATCAAATGGGCCTTCGAGGAATGGCGCCACTTCCTCAAAGGCGCCAAACATAAGATCACTGTAATTACTGATCACAAGAACCTGACCTACCTGGAGTCAGCTAAAAGACTAAATCCTAGACAGGCAAGGTGGGCCTTGTTCTTCTCTAGGTTTGATTTTTTAATCACCTTTCGCACTGGTACTAAAAATGTGAGGGCCGATGCCCTCTCTCGCAGTTTTTGCCCCTCACAAGCCAAGGACTGTGAGCCAGTCCCAATATTGGCCAATGGGATCGTTGTGTTGGCAGTGTCTTTGGACCTGCTGGAGGAGATCCGTAGGTCCCCAGAACAAGCTCCTGACACTACGCCCCCAAAAAAATTGTTCGTCCCGGCTACGTTTCGCCTACAAGTTCTTAAAGAATCGCATGACTCTGTTCTGCCAGGCCATCCTGGTCTCAATAATACCACCAGATTGGTAACCAGAAACTTTTGGTGGCCGACGGTGGTTAAGGACTGTAAAGACTATGTTTTAGCATGTGAAGTCTGTGCCCGCGCCAAGTCCCCTCATAATCGCCCTGCCGGCTGGCTCCAGTTCTTGCCCACCCCTGAGAGTCCATGGACCCACATCTCCATGGACTTCATTACGGACCTGCCGCCCTCAGATGGAAAAACGTGTATCTGGGTGGTGGTGGACAGGTTCAGCAAACAATGTCATTTTGTCCCCCTGTTTGGGTTACGTAACTCCGAAACCTTGAGTAAACTGTTCATTGTGCATGTTGTACGTCTTCATGGTGCTCCGGTGAATATTGTGTCCGACAGAGGTACCCAGTTCATCTCAAAATTCTGGAGATCGTTCTGCAAGCACATTGGTATTGAGTTGTCCTTCTCCTCTGCCTACCACCCCGAAACCAATGGTCAAACCGAGCGTACCAACCAGGCTCTGGAGCAATACCTCCGCTGTTATGTGTCAGAACATTAGTCCGATTGGGTGGAACATCTGTCATTAGCTGAGTTTGCCCTAAATAATCGATACCAGGACTCCATTAAGACTACCCCCTTTTTCTGCAACCATGGACTGCATCTGCGCTTTGTTTCATTCTCGGCCGAGATGTCGGAGCTCCCTGGGGTAGAGAAAAATATACATCGCTTAAAAACAATTTGGTCTGAGGTAATCTCGAACTTGAAAGGGACCCAGGTTAGACAGGCTTCGACTGCGAACAGACGGCGACCTG